>NC_083761.1:31397236-32070153 GCF_963514075.1 Conger conger | reverse complement strand
AGAAAAAGCAGAAAAGGGCAAGGTGTATCCAAACTTTTGACTGGTACTGTGTGTATATTTAAAAAATAATATAGAAACAAATATATTGTAAATGGCATGTGTAGGCTGACCCAGTCTCATGGCATGTACATACCTCTGAACACTAAAATCAAATCTCCAAAGAGGGTGCTGAAGATTTTAAAGCAGAATTTAACTGACAGGAGAAGAGTATATTTGCTTGACAGATGGGTTTACTCAATCCACTGATTTAGTGTAGTGTTTAGCCTGTCAGCTTCTTCAGTTTGGGACCCAGGTTCAGAAACCACATTTATACAATAACATATCAGACTGCTTGGCATAATACAACAAACTATATTAAATCAAAGCAAATCGAAGAAGAATATGCTGTTGTAAATATATTATATAGTTTTCCAGCAAATAGGGCTACAGAAAACACTTTACAATTAATATATATTTTTTGTCTACTGATGGTCAAAAATGTATATCGCTTTTTTGAAACAATTGTGATAGCAATGTATGTGTGTGGGTGTATGTGTGCATGTGTGTGGGTGTACATAGAACTGGTGAAGAGGAAGAGGTGCAAGAGTTTGAACGCTGTGCCATCCATTGTGGAAGAGTATTGTCTGAGTTGGAGTACGAGGTCCATCTGATGCGAGAATCGACTCATCGGCAAGTGGAAAGCTTAGAGATTCAGAGAGAGGTAAAGGCCTGCCTGTATGATTCTGTCTGTTTTTCATGTATATATTTAATGTTTTTCAAGGTAAATCAACTTACAAGAACTTACATCTGTAATTGTTTAATGAGCTACTCCAATGACATCTGGTAAACTGCAGATGCTTGGTTTTGTGCATTGTGCTTTGTTGGTATGGAGATGCCTTTTTTGGGTTCTTTTTGAGACTTTGTGACCCCAAGATGTAACCAATCTCTGCAATTCTAAAAGTTGTGATCCTTTGCTTCTTTATGGCATTCCTCACCATCTTGAACCACCAACAGTTTAGGTCCCAGTCATGTACCTTAGATTTTAAATATAGTGTCATATCAAGTTAAATCACTTGGGTGCTAAATTAGCTTGCTAATCTGCTAGGTATCTACAGTGCATTATAGCTCAATAGCACATCAGCCCTCCAGGAGCAGATTGGTGAATCAGCATGGATAAAAGTAAGTAAGAGGCAAGGGCACTTTCTGTCAGGAACATACTGAGGGGGCTCCAGACTGTTTTTGAGCAATCAGAAAAAGTAGAAAAGGCCAAGGTGTGTCCAAACTTTTGACTGGTACTGTAGGAGGGATTCAGTAAACTGGGATTGCAGTGCTCATTGTTCTGGCAGGCACCTCATGTTTTGGATGGGAACCACAAGTTGTCTTTAATCTCCCAAGCAAGCAGTAAGTGTATATGAACATGAAGTAGTGTACTTCACTACTTTTGGTTCTTTGTAGATTAAACAAATATTGCCCTGTATATCATGCTACCAACAGGCCAAAATGATGTCTGCCAGGAAGTACTTTCACGAGGAGGAGGGGAGGAGTCCTGATTTCATGGTGTCTTTGAGGTCCCATACCGTGTGGGAGAAATTGCCCGTAAAGCTGTTCTGCACCATGGAGGGCCACCCCACTCCTGTTGTGAAATGGTAGGGCTCTTCTGTCAGTTAATATCACATGTACATCACAAGCTCAATCCCTTACATTTCTGATGTGATTTCATCACCCTGAATTATACTGAAATATCCCTAGTGATAAATTCAATAGCCTTTTCAATTGTATTGTAACAATTCAATTGTAATTCCACTATATTTTCCATATGTTCCATGTTTTTCAGGCTTAAGGATGGTGTAGTAATTGATCGACTCAAGGCCCCTGGAAAATACACAATGAAGAGCAAGTATGGAGTGCATAGTCTGGGAATAAGCAGGTACCTCATTTCAAAGTAATCTACAGGTGTTGGTAAAAAGCTAGCAAAACCAACATTCACTCAACATTGTTACTTCACACAATCTTCAGATATAAATGTTTATTTATGGAATACATGGAATATTCAATGAAACAAGTCCAGGTGAGTCTAGTTTAGCCAGAACCAATACAGTGCATCCGGAAAGTATTCACAGCGCTTCACTTTTCCCACATTTTGTTATGTTACAGCCTTATTCCAAAATGGAATAAATTCATTTTTTTCCTCAAAATTCTACACACAACACCCCATAATGACAACATGAAAGAAGTTTTTTTGAAATTTTTGCAAATTTATTAAAAAGTAAAAAACGAAGAAATCACATGTACATAAGTATTCACAGCCTTTGCTCATTACTTTGTTTGCACCTTTGGCAGCAATTACAGCCTCAAGTCTTTTTGAATATGATGCCACAAGCTTGGCACACCTATCTTTGGGCAGTTTCGCCCATTCCTCTTTGCAGCACCTCTCAAGCTCCATCAGGTTGGATGGGGAGTGTCGGTGCACAGCCATTTTCAGATCTCTCCAGAGATGTTCAATCGGATTCAAGTCTGGGCTCTGGCTGGGCCACTCAAGGACATTCACAGAGTTGTCCTGAAGCCACTCCTTTGATATCTTGGCTGTGTGCTTAGGGTCGTTGTCCTGCTGAAAGATGAACCGTTGCCCCAGTTTGAGGTCAAGAGTGCTCTGGAGCAGGTTTTCATCCAGGATGTCTCTGTACATTGCTGCATTCATCTTTCCCTCAATCCTGACTAGTCTCCCAGTTCCTGCCTCTGAAAAACATCCCCACAGCATGATGCTGCCACCACCATGCTTCACTGTAGGGATGATATTGGCCAGGTGATGAGCGGTGCCTGGTTTCCTCCAAACATGACGCCTGGCATTCACGCCAAAGAGTTCAATCTTTGTCTCATCAGACCAGAGAATTTAGTTTCTCATGGTCTGAGAGTCCTTCAGGTGCCTTTTGGCAAACTCCAGGCGGGCTGCCATGTGCCTTTTACTAAGGAGTGGCTTCCGTCTGGCCACTCTACCATACAGGCCTGATTGGTGGATTGCTGCAGAGATGGTTGTCCTTCTGGAAGGTTCTCCTCTCTCCACAGAGGAACGCTGGAGCTCTGACAGAGTGACCATCAGGTTCTTGGTCACCTCCCTGACTAAGGCCTTTCTCCCCCGATTGCTCAGTTTAGACGGGCGACCAGCTCTAGGAAGAGTCCTGGTGGTTCCAAACTTCTTCCATTTACGGATGATGGAGGCCACTGTGCTCATTGGGACCTTCAAAGCAGCAGAAATTTTTCTGTACCCTTCCCCAGATTTGTGCCTCGAGACAATCTTGTCTCAGAGGTCTACAGACAATTCCTTTGACTTCATGCTTGGTTTGTGCTCCGACATGCACTGTCAACTGTGGGACCTTATATAGACAGGTGTGTGCCTTTCCAAATCATGTCCAATCAACTGAATTTACCACAGGTGGACTCCAATTAAGCTGTAGAAACATCTTAAGGTTGATCAGTGGAAACAGGATGCACCTGAGCTCAATTTTGAGCTTCATGGCAAAGGCTGTGAATACTTATGTACATGTGATTTCTTAGTTTTTTATCTTTCATAAATTAGCAAAAATCTCAAAAAACCTTTTTCACGTTGTCATTATGGGGTATTGTGTGTAGAATTTGGAGGAAAAAAATGAATTTAATCAATTTTGGAATAAGGCAACATAAAAAAATGTGGAAAAAATGAAGCGCTGTGAATACCTTCCGGATGCACTGTATATTACATATCAGTGATAAAATATCTCTCTTGTGAAATCTGCCCTACCCAGAGAGCAAGTGACTTCGGGTTGGGTATGCCCCTATTCTGGGCCGAAGTCAGCTGGTACCGGCACAGATCCGGGTTCTTGCGTGAATTAGAAGTTACCCTCTGTGCTCTCCATAGTCTGTTTTCTGTTCACTCAATTCACCTATTCTGACTTTGATGAGCTGAAGGTATCCTGAATTCTCTTACACACGGATAGGGGAAACACATCAAATTCTACAGCTAGATCATGAATATTCTTATTCTCCCATTCCAGGTCTTTATAAAGAAAAGTTGACACAGCCATGTTCAAACCATTTCTCTGGAGTAATGGTTTGAACATGACAAGAAAGTAGGTAGAGTACTAGCACATCTAATCAGACAGTCAGCTGCATGTAGACTAAATAGTGAATCTGCACAGAGCTTCTTGAAGAACCCCCATCTTGATTATGTTAAACTGTAAAGAGGCTCACGCACCCTCCCATGGAGAAATGGACCCCACTGAGTCAGAGATGTCATGCAGCATCTTTAACTGGAAAAAAACAATTTCTCTTTGCATGGGTCAGCAGACAGGGTTTTTATCTCTTTTTTAACGCAAAGAACTAAGAGTATTTGTTTTGTGTTACCTCTCTTTAATAACTTGTCTATTCAGATCATGAAAAATTGTGTCTGTAATCAATGAAACCTTTGATACTGGGTTTCAACATCTTTTATATATATATTTCTGTTCCAAACCTCTTATTTGTTGTCAGAAACATTGTGACAACTCCATTGAAAGCACAGTCAATATTGCAGCTTCTATTGCTCGTATGTAAGAGTATGTTCATGTGTGTATGTGTCTGCCATAGGTGAAACATGAGGGTGAAGGAGTGTTTTGGAGCGACTGCCAATGTCTATAATTTGGGGTTTTAGACTATAATATAGTAACTTCATGATACTATATTATATATTCTGTATTTGTAATTCACACCCTGTCTTTTGTTGTTATTTTCCCCTCATTCTCTCCAAACCTACCTCTAATGGATGGGTGGGATAGATTGGGAAGAGGAAGCAGGGGATGGGTTGGCTGTGTAGACTGTATAAGTGCAACTGTATAATCTGCAGTGTCTTCTGCTAGAACAGTCCTCTTCTGTGCAATGATCTGTATACCTTTTCAAAAACCAATAAACAAAGTATTTTTAAAAAAGAGGATACAAGGGATGAACTGCAAGTTCAAGGTAAGCTAAGGATGGTCCTTCCCATATCAGAAAAGAAGCAATTGCAGAAAGGAAGTCTACCAGTAGTCTACAGATACGCAAACCCCTTTTTACCACTCAACTCAATTTAAGCTGCTTGTAGCTCTGTTAAATATGTCTCAATCATTCAATTTAAAATTTCTCTAAACATGTTTAATTGTACACAAGGCAGTCCTTTTGATTTTGTTTAATTAATCTGCTCACACAGAAACTCTCAAGCTCACAGTTTAATCATTTTAGGTGGCTTTTAAGGAAAGGTGCATTCCCAGTTTTTATCAATGGGAAATCTCTTTCTTACACCACTGATAGAGATACAGAGATATTTATTTTTATAATCAGGAATTGAAAAGGCTTATTTGCATATGCTACTTCCAGGTTCATATCTTATTCAGTAAATGACTCTGAGGTTTGTTTCATTGAGGTTCTACTGTATTAATTTTAACAAATAGCTTAAACCTGCATAGATAATATCAAATATACTTTTTAACTACTGTATGTGCAATCCACTTCATGTAAAAATTTACATAAATAATTTTCCACAAGACATTTTTCTAGTCACTTTGAAAATGAAAAATCCACCTCAATATTAATATGATTTGTACATTCATCTGGGAAACCAAGTCTTACAAATGGCCCAGCAAGTACACTTTCAAATTTAGTCAAGAGCTAGACACGGTGACACCCAACATCCTCAGCTGTTCATGCCAAAGTGCTGAGCGTGGTGTCATTCGATCTGTAACCTCCTTAAAGATCACAGAGCCTCTTCGCTGTCAGTTTGACAGTCAGTCAGAGAACTAGTGCTAATGCCCAATTCAAACACAAGCTTTTCCCCTAAAAATGACAGATTCACTGGAACTGACATTCTTATACCATATGTCTTGACCAAAAGACATAGGGCATAAGAATTCTAAGAGATTTGATTGAAAATGATTTGCCATTTAGAACTATATAGCTAAATTGGGGTGGATTTAAAATAGTACAGACAGGCTGAAGGTCAAATTTCTCCTTCTATTCTCACCCTCAGCTCTTCTTGCAGCTTGAAATGTTTGTCATTTGTGCCTGAAGATCCTCCTAAATGCTGTAGAATGGAGGAGCAAAGTTTCAATGCACAATGTCAGTTTTAGAGCTTGATTTAACACCAATAGTGTTGTCCGGACATCCCCAGTGTTACTTTTCCTAAATTGCCCCTACACATTAATTCAGTCCCTGAATTAAAACTATTATTAATTACTAGCCTTCATGTACTGTTAAGGTAATGCGTAATGCCCATAACATTTATTTTGTCGCTAGTTATAAATTATGTATTCTGTATTCAGCTCTTTAGATGACAAACAACTATGTCATTTGCAAAAAAACATTATTATTGATTAATGGATTTCCAGATTTTATTAAATGTGTTTGAATTTTCTGCTTACAGGTGTGGGTTTTCTGATTCTGGTCAGTACTCAGCTATGGCCACAAATTTGCATGGTACTGCGACCACCAGTGCCTCTGTGGTGGTAAAGCGTAAGTATTACTTCCAGGTCACCATTGATAATGGTATTATCCCTTCTTATATCAGGTCCCTGCTCCCGTAATCATGGTTTATTGCCAGTGTTTTCTTGAGTGCTACGCTACTTTTCATAAAAAGAAGAAATAGATGTGTGATAGTTTGAATGATTCACTTTCAAGTGGCACAGGACTGTAAGGACTGTAATTCAATCACCATTTGTCCTTAAGTTTGACTGGCAATGAAACTCAACATTGTTGTTTGCAAAGTTGTTTTAATGATTATAGAACTGTGAAGTTAAAGGATAATGTTTGTGCTTCTTTGTAAAATTAAGGACAAATGGTGAATGTTCTTTATTATTCTATGCTAGCGGAAATGTGCGTCCATGACTTCCCTTTGCTGATCAAATGTATGCCTCACAGGGGCTGCAGGGGATGAGGAGCCAAGCCCACCCTTACTGTTCCCTTGCCAAGGTAAGAACACCACATGGACATTCATTACATGGCAGTCTCCACTTGAGATTACCCATACGCAAAAGGTTTGTACAAATGATATATATATTGATTAGTATGTTCTACTAAATGTAGAAAACATTTATTTTTAGATGATTATGGCCCCTTTTATATATAATGATATATCAGACATATACATAGAATTCTTATGATCTCAATATAAAATTAAATTGTGATGTGCCTTATATGTTAAAAAAAACGAGTGAATTAATGTAACAATTATGTTTTTACAAACCTTTTGCACAGTAAATGGGTAGGCTATTGTCACACGCAGTGACACACCCGGGAAGAACAGAAGAGCTGGACACAGGGAGATACAAAAACTCTACTTAGCGATCAGGCGTGGTCCTCGGATTGTGTTGCTTCCTTCCCATAAACTGAGCCCAGCTGTCACAGCAACAAATAACAGCCTGGGCTGCATGATAAGCAGTGGCTACTATTGTATGCATGTGTTTGTGTTCTCGAGTAAGGCTGAAAACAGCTGACGATATTTTGATACTTGATATTAATATGCCAGTTTTAGGAGCTAGGGTAATGTGTGTTACTTCTTACTGACATGAACCCATACACAGTGTGCTGCTGTTCAAGGAGCACTGTCACCCTTTTTTTACTTGAGCTTATTTGGCTTAAATTATGTGTGTAGGCATTTTTAAATTCATGGTCAGTGAAACTGTTTTGCCTCATATCTAGGGAATGGCTGCACTGACTGTGATTTTAAAAATGCGTACACACAATGTAAGCATTTAATCCGAATAAGCTGAAGTCAAAAAAGTGTGACAGTAGTACAATATTTAATGGAAAACAGCCATTGTTTTCATCATCACACAGACCCATTTCTTTCTTATTTAAACCATTAACCTGTCATACCATCATAAAAATTGAATTATATGTTTACACAGTGGTTTCATATTTCGCTTCTGCCTAGGGAGATCTTACTTATTACATAACCACCGCCAGGTAGCAAATGTGAGCACTCTTCCAGCGCAATCACTGTCATTTCACAAATAATGATGTTCAGGATCAGCTTAGCATTATATTGTAGGCTACAATGGTTAAAGTTTGAATTGGGGTTTGGAAATCTGATGCTAGATCTGCATGTAATTGCAACTTCAACTTGCAACTGAAGCTGTGTATCAAGACGTACCCAAAGTATTTAAAAAAAAGACATTCAATGTATCTCAAGCCAAACATTAGAACAGTGGTTTTCAAACGGTGTGCTGTGTGGCAAGCTCAAGTGTGCCTCAGAATTTATAAGGTCCAAATTCTTAACAATCAAAAACGTTTGCCCATAATTATCTATTTATAACTTCTACTTCGGATTCTTATTTATTCAGTTTGATTGCGGAAAGAAATTTAGTTCTGGGGGAGAATGGGGGAGGGGAATTATTACTTCACTGTACATCAGCAATGCAATAGCATTGTATCCAAGAAATATTGCAACAAATGTAACATTCAGTGTAGTATCCATTTTTTCATAAATGGTGTGTGTTTCCGTGTGTGAGGTCATGTTAATACAGAATTACTCCTGTTTCTCTGAACCAATCATCTTCGGTGTCTGACATTTATATTATTCATACATCATAATATTTACACAGCCGTGCATGGATAGCATTGCGAGATTCAAAGAAAGGATCTTCAATTTGTATGAAGTCGAAAACTAGATGTCACGCACTCGGTAGCTGTAAGAACTCTGGAACATGAAAAATGTTACTGTGCGCAGTAAAATTAAGGCTAGTATTACTATAAGATTGTCCTCTGTAAATAGTGCATTCCGACTTACCTCTTCCACAACTAGCTGTCAATGGTAGGCTAAGCTATTATTTAAAAGATTGTCCTTTAAACTAATATTTGATATCAATCTATTTTCTTTCATTTCCATTAATGACAGGCGTGCCAACATCTGAGAAATCAATCAAATACAATTTGTAAAAATCTTTTTTAGCAGTGATGGAGACTTCCCCTGATTTGAGTAACAATACAACAATTAATACAAAATACTCAGTAACATCAGATATAATAATATATAAGAATGATAATAACAATGATACATTTTATTTATTTAATGCTTTTCTCAACCCTGAGACACTTTACAATATGTATACAGATAAAGATAAAAAAAAACAACGATGTATTTATTTTTATTTGCAGTAGGAAATTGTGCATATTGTGTCAATATTTGTAGATAAGTAAACTTTTTTCTTTGCACTGGAAAAGATCTGCAATGCATAAACTGTCGTAGAAAAGTTATAAACATTGCATTATTACCGTACTGTACATTTTTTTGTTGTATACAGTACCCCTCCGAAAAAATGAAGAATGCACAATTTTCTCAGGAATAACTTGAAACTGACTAAAGTAAATAGCATTCACCATATCCACCAAATGCTTTGCTTTTGATTTTTTATTCAACATCATATTGTAAATGATAAAACAAATGAAAATGGATTAGACAAAAATGATGGGACCCTTAACCTAATATTTTATTGCACAACTTTTAGAGGCTCTCAATGAGAGCACCTGTTCACAGGTATTTTGGCCCATTCTTCCTGCTCCAGCTGTCTCAGGTTTGATGGGTACCTTCTCTAGACTGCAAGTTTCAGCTCATTCCATAGATGTTCAAACAGGACTCATAGAAGGCCACTTCAGGATAGTCTAATGTTTTGTTCTTATCCATTCTTGGGTGCTTTTAGCTGTGTGTTTTGGGTCATTATCCTGTTGGAGGACTCATGATATATGACTGAGACAGAGCTTTCTGGCACTAGGCAGTATGTTTCACTGCAAAATGCATTGATAGTCTTGTGATTGGTGGCACAGATGGTGCAGTGGGTAGCACTGCCGCCTCACAGCGCGGAGTTTACATGTTCTCCCCATGTCTGCGTGGGTTTCCTCCCACAGTCCAAAGACATGCAGATTAGCCTGATTGGAGAGTCTAAATTGCCCATAGGTATGAGTGTGTGAGTGAATGGTGTGTGTGCCCTGCGATGGACTGGCCACCTGTCCATGGTGTATTCCTGCCTTTCGCCCAATGTATGCTGGGATAGGCTCCAGCCCCCCTGCGACCCTGTTCATGATAAGCAGGTTAAGATAATGAATGAATGAATGAATTAATGACTGAGTCTTGTGATTTCATTGTGCCATGCCCAGATTCAAGGCACCCTGTGCCAGGCACAGCAATGCAACCCCAAAATGTAACTGTGCCTCCTACGTGTTTCACTGTAGGTATGGTGTTCTTTTCCTTGAAAGCTTCATTTTTTAGTCTGTGAACATAGAGCTCATGTGACTTGCCAAGAAGCTTATGTTTTGACTCATCTGTGCAAAGGACATTCTCCCAGAAAGATTGTGGCTTGTCAATATGTATTTTAGCAAATTCCAGTCTGGCTTTTTAATGTTTTTCTTTCAAAGTCCTCCTGGGTCTTCTTCCATGGAGCCCATTTTTGCTCAAAAAGCAATAGATGAAACGATCAGAAACTGACATACCTTCACCTAGGAGTTCAGCTTGTATCTCTTTGATCCTTCAGTTCAATCTGGGGTCGATCTTTCTTTTGCAGCTATGTCCAGGGTGGTTGGTTACAGTTCTATGAACCTTAAACTTCTTAATAATATTTGCAACTGTTGTCACAGGAATATGAAGCTGCTTGGAGATGATTTTGTAGCCTTTACCTTTACCATGCTTGTCTATTATTCTTTCTGATCTCCTCTCCTTTCTTTGGACCATGTTCAGTGTGGTGCACACAATGATACCAAACAGCACAGTGACTTTTCTCCATTTAAATAGGCTGAATGACTATTTGGATACATTTGTGATACTAATTATACTCTACCACAATTACTGACTTTTTCAGATTAGCTACCTATTTAGCTAGACATATATTATACTTGAAGAGCTAGACGGGAGCACAGTTAACAAGTAATGTTATTTCTGTGGTTGTGTCAGTGTAACTGGGAAATTCCGACTTGGAATTTGGAACAGAACTGTGTAGTCTTTTAAACAATTTCTTAAATCTGCGTAAAACACATGGTTAACACTTTAGGTTAGCTGTAGGTTGTACTGTACTACAGTGTATAAATTGATGATAATTTCACTGAAACCAAGATATTTCAAGAAAGGGGATATAATGGTAGGCAATTGCACTAGAAATTGTCTTGTTCAGCTGTGGTTTGGAGTGCTTACCTTCAAACCAGATGGTGGTTGTGCGAAAACAAACACTAAACCACTATGGATTATGAGTAATCTTGCTACAAATCACTGCTGCACCTGTTACAATGCAATGCTACTGTCGAAGCATTTCCCGGCAGGCGGCATTCTTGCTGCAGAAGCAAACCGGCAAATTAAACATGAAACCACTGTAGATACAGTTTCCCTTCTAATGATCAATCTTTGTCAATAATGTAGAAATGTCAACATCTCAGTAGCATTTCTGATCTAAGTCAAATTCATTGTGCTTAATGTCTTGATACAGTTCCTCCATTGTCCAATATACAACATACCAAACTTGAGATCACCTTCGTGGAAAGGTTTGGGGTGACATTTGGATCTGAAGGAGACACGGTTAGCCTGGTTTGTAAGATGATTCTGAATCCTGACCTTGCAAATCTTCAGCCAGAGATTATGTGGTACAAAGATGGTAAGAATACATTGGTTAAGTGTGTGTGTGAAAGCATTAGCAGTATGGTCCAGACAGAACAGATTTGATAATTAATTCAGAGACAAAATGGTTCTTGCAGCTAGTTTAGTTTACTGAGTCATCTGAACTCAACTAAACTGAAATGATGTTTTATTCTTTGTATGTTGTTCCTTATTCTATTACTGTAATTTCAAATGAATCTGGTTGGAGAAGTTAGTAGCTCAGAAGGGCATTGCATTTATCCAGATGATGTGTATGACTGTAGGCATTTATTATAAAACAAATAGTGTATATGTATTTTCAAATCCTCCAAAACCAAAAGCAAATGCAAGTGGATCATTAACATAATATACTCGCTTGTATCTTATTTTAAGTTTAATCAATGGAGTACTATATAAGAAAAGGGTATAAGTATAAAACAAGGAATTTAATCAATTTACCTGTTAAAAATCTATTTTTAGAACCCTGGAAATTGGCTGTGCATTCAATAAGCTGGACCACAGCCAAAACAATAAAATTCAGTGGAAGCACATTAATTAGATATGTTAATGCACAATAGGGGCGCCATTTCAGGAAAAACTAGCGGATGGCAAAAAAAGCAGATAACATAACAAAAGACTATACACTCAGTGAGCACTTTATTAGGTATTCTACTGTTGTAGCCTATCCACTTAGTTATAATGCATTGTGTGTTCAGAGATGCTCTTCTGCATATCACTGTTGTAATGTGTGGTTATTTGCGTGACTGTCACCCTCCTGTCAGCTTTGACCAGTCTGGCCATTCTCCTATGATGTTTTTTGCACCATTCTTTGCAAACTCTAGAGACTAGTGTGTGTGAAAATCCCAGGTGATCAGCAGTTTCTGAGATACTCAAACCACCTTGTCTGCCTCCAACAATTGCCTCATTCCACTTGTCAAAGTCACTTATTTCTCCATTCTGATGGTTGATGTGAACTGAGTTAACTGAAGCTCCTGACCCGTATCTACATGCTTGTATACATTGCACTGCGGAAACACAATTAGCTGATTAGATAATCGCATGAATAAGTAGGTGTAATAAAGTAAAAATGTTCCTAATAAAGTGCTCGGTGAGTGTAGGTAGCTGATAGGACAATATCTGAAGAACGGCACAGAAAAACAGCTTTGCGCTTGTTTTTTCCAAAGTGAAAAAAGGGAAGTTGTGGGTTTTCGGCTGGTTTTAAGAAATCTGGTCGTTCGTTTGGATGGAAATATAACAAGCAACCTGTTTTTCCACAGTTATGGCTTACCTACTATTGGTCAAGGACAGTAGCTTGCAATTCAATTTTACAGTTGATTTAGGTATTGAACTCCCTGCCATGGTCCGCGAGCCTAAAACCCTGTCCAGTTGTTTGGGTTTGTTTTCATGGCGATGTCCCTTGTCTCGAGAAAGCTGGCAATACCACTTATGATACAAGTGACATGCTGTGCAATATGCTCTTTTCTAGTTGAATCGCACTTGTGTTTAAATTGCGTTTAAATTGCATTTAAACTGAGAGGATTGCTATCATTTTCCTTCATCTAGACATTAGTCATGGTGCTTTTGTTGCACATTATATCTACATTGTACACTCAGTGACCACTTGTACACCAGCTTGTTAATGCAAATATTTAATCATCCAATCATGTGGCAGCAACTAAATCCATAAAACAATACAGATGTGGTCACAAGGTTCAGATGTTTTTCAGAGCAAATGTCAGATTAGGGAAGAAATGTGATCTAAGTGACTTTGACCATGGACTGATTGTTGGTGCCAGAGAGGGTGGTTTGGGTATCTCTGAAACTGCTGATCTCCTAGTCTCTAGAGTTTGCAGAGAATGGTGTGAAAAACAAAAAACATCCAGTGAACAGCAGTTCTGTGGACAGAAATGCATTGTTATTGAGAGAAATCAGAGGAGAAGGGCCAGACTGGTCAAAGCTAACAGGAAGGTGACAGTAACACAAATAACACATTACAACAGTGGTATGCAGAATAGCATCTCTGAACATACAACTTCAAAGCTCTAAGTGTATAGGCTATAGCAGCAGGAAACTTAATAAGTCCAAAAAAATAAATCTATTAAATACCTAATAAAGTGCTCACTGAGTGTATATTATATACCTGTTATAGGCAAACTAAGTTTGATGCAACATATTTACATGGAAGTTTTTTCAGATTACCCTCTTCAAAATGTCGCCGTAGCCTAGTATGCTTGGTTTTCGAGTCAATTACTCTGAAATTCTGACCCCACTGCTGTAGGCTACCCATCAAAATATAGAATACTGTTCAATCCCTTTTTGAATGTTTTTTTTTATTAAAAGTTAGGCTAAAATGCAGGATAAAAAAAATAAAAATTGAAATACTAAATATTAAACTTTAGCTGGTTAAGACATTAAGTTAAGTGTCCATTTCAATAAACAAGTAGATTAATCATGCCCATCTCTAGACCCAACCAGTTTCTTGCAAGCTATTTAGGTTGGTTCTTGATTTGTTCGGGACCAGAACATTTTAATTAAAGGATATAAATGACCCATCGTTCATATTTTTGTTAGAGCATCTCCTGGAGGAATCAAAGTGGGTTGAGATGAAATTTGGTGGGGGCACTGCCCAGCTGACACTACCTCACCTCAATAAAGATGATGAGGGCTTGTATACCCTCCGCATGTGGACTAAAAGTGGAACTACTGAACACAGTGCATATCTCTTCGTGAAAGGTAAGAGAAAAAATTGAAAGATGGCGTCCTTGAAAGGCTGTTGAGCCACCTTTTGTTATCAGTACCGTCTATCTACAAGTGTTTGTTCTTGTGCAGAAATCATGCAGTTATTTCTACACTAAATAAATCAAGAGTAAAATGCCGAGTAATTACCTGGCCCAGTAATTACCCATCTTTGATGTGAAGTGTCTCCTCTTGCTACCAGACTAGTTTTAATCACAGGCAAGCTGCATTTGTAGACTCTATGGGCCAGATTTACAATGCCTTTTGCAATGATTTACTGGCATACATATGATGCATTCTGCCCAGGAAACGCGTTGTATTAATCAAACTGGCGCATGGCTAGAACCGCAGTATGTGTGTGATCTAGGCGAAGACGTGCTTATGTCCTTAATGTATATGCATTTAAGGGTGGATTGTGCAAATAAAGGGCGGATATAATATAAGTGTGGCTGATTATGTATTCTGTTGAAGTTCACGCAATTAACGAGGGTCGAATTGCACAATACATTTCTCCGCCAGGCATAAAGCGAGGCACAAGACAGAAACAGATCTAGGCTTAAGATGCACTGAAATAATCTTTGCAACATTATTTTGTTACATCTCACATTTTATTCAAATGCCACGGCTGGAATATTTACACATTTTGTCCTGTGCTGGATATGCTTTTACATAGCAGCCGATACAAAGAACACACCACATGCAGTGAAGATATTCAAAGCCAATATTCAAATTCCACAAATGAACCCACATCTGATCTGAAAAAGCACAATGAGTCATTGTCAAATGAATGCCCATACACTAGTAAATGTTTTCAGAAAAAATAATAATAATGCATGTCAAGGAATTAAAATGTATGATTACATTTGTCTGCTCTGGATTGATTTGTTTGTGAGTGCAAAAACACAGTACTGGGCAAAACTCTTTGGCACTATATATTTTGTATTTGTATAATTAGTTAACAGTTGCAAACCAGCTGATCAAAAAAAAAAATAAAAACACAATTGAGATTTGTCTTAAAAATTAAGTGTCTTTCATCTTGCCAATTTTCTTCCACATTTGTGAGCGTAATGATTTTTCATTTTTTTAATAAAACTTCTTTTTAAAACACATTAAAAATCATTCATGCCTGTGTGTTACCTTCACATATGGTACGATATTCCATGATACAATATCATGTGAAATTATACTATTTTCCTGAAGTACAGTTTATACTAGTATGCTGTATAAGCACTTACAATCTCTATTGTGAAGAGGTGTGACAAATAACACCACAAACACCAGTTCTGTGGTGTTACCGTGAATAAGCGGTAACACAAAAGACAGTAACACCAAAGACCATTGCACACAAATATGATCATTTTAAACATGCAGCCCTTTTTAGCTGACTAACAAGAAGGAAACATAAAATATCCAACATTCAGTATTATTTTACGTCCAAAAGCTATATTCCATGTTATAAACAAATAACATTTTTGATCAAACAAATATGGGACATATAAAATTCTGTGTTTTTGTTAAATTTAACAAAAGGTATGAGAAAGTCCCTGGTAGGTCAAACCTGTCAGAATGTGTACGTCTTTGTTCAATCACTTCCAACAGAAAGTAGTTTAGACATTCTTCCTGCTTATTTTTAAAAAGATTTTATCTGTTGGGTAACACCACAGACATCAAATCTTTGGACAATTTTTAATAAAACGTTCTTTTATTTGATATTTTCTCTATTCTAGAAAATCAGCAAACAATATTTTCAGTGTTTTTCTTTTATTTTGACCAGAAAATAGTTGCATCATATTGCAAGAGTAAGGCTTCGTTTAAAATTATGTGGTGACACAAAAAGCTCTCCTATACTGTATATATACAAATGTGAAAAAAAAGAAAAATAAATCCTAATCTTGAAGAGGTTAATAAAAATAAATCCATTAATACTGACAGTAAGTATGTTTTTCATTTTTTATGGAATGTGAAATTGCTCTGACATAATTTGTAACACAAATAAGAAAATTACCTGTATACATTTTATCTTTGTTGAGTTTTCTTCTTTATAATAATGTCTGTAGAAATTTCCAAACATTCATTTTACAAAAAATGAAATGTTACAGAGAAATTTAGCTATTTTGTTAAATAAAGTACATTAAGTAATAGACCACTTCTGAGATAAAAAGCTGCCTGGGATTACCTGGAGAGCCAGAAGCAAGTGAGACTACCTACACAAGAAGTGTGGCTAGTTCTATGCTTGGAACAACCAACAAGCAAATTTTCTTGTAAAACTGCTGTTTACCACCTCCTACCCTCGGAGCAGCGGCCAAATTATGCCACTCTCTCATGCACCGACCATACTCAAATCTGGCAGGCGTGCAACTGTGCAACCTCGGTATGCAACTGCATGGAACAAAAGTCTGATGTCTTAGCCGTGCGCCATCACGGCACTCTCATTTCACTATTTGTGAAAGTGTCAAACACTTTTGAGCAGTACTGATCTTTTTAAGATACTAGAAATATTTGTGAATCTCATTTAATTCACATAAGGTTCATATTATTTATTTAAAGATTTATGAGGCAATAATAACCCCATACTTTTATAACATGCAATGTGTGTGTGTGTGTGTGTGTGTGTGTGTGTGTGTGCGTGTGTGCGTGTGTGCATGCGTGAATTTGTGTTTCTGTGTGTATATGTGTGTTGTAGATGCAGCTCCTCTTGTGGCTGGGGCCCCAGGTGCTCCCATGGACATTAAGGTCCTTGATGCCAACCAAGATTATGTCTTCCTTACCTGGAAAGCACCCAACACCACCACTGAGGGGCCAATGACCGGATACTTCGTTGACAGGTTACCTGTGACTATTGTGAAAATTTTTAGATCTCAAAAAATGTATATACTTTTATATGTACATATATATAATGTGAAATGGATATAAAGTTAAACATGCTGATAATATGATAATAGTTCAAGTCCTGCTTCTTGATTGGCTGAAAAGCATTTTAGGCTTGCACATATTCACCATTCAGCTAAAAGACCTTCAAGTACACAGGAGAATATCATGCCAACATGAGCATAGTGATACTCTGTTGTGAACCTGATGGAAGAGCATTGAAGCAGACCATTCATTCTCTTGAATTGGCCTGTGGATATAAGAAATTTTGAACAATTTTGTAATATACAGCAAAATAATTATACCCAAAATCACAGGAAAATGTATATTCCAGATGTAAATATTAATATTAGAAACATCCTACCCGATGTCCTTTCCATCTTCCAATTAAATAATAAGGCATTGTTACTGGTTTGATCCAAAGCATACCACCTCATCTGTCTAATATGATGGAGGTAGTGTTATGGCTTAGGCATGTATGGCTACCACTGGAACTGGCTCACTTGTGTTCATTGATTATATTACTGTTGATGGCTGCAGCTGGATGAATGTCAAAGTATACAGAAATATCTTGTCTGCTCATATCGAAGCAAATGCATAAAAACTGATTGGATAATACTGAAGAGTGATGAGGATGAGGGGAAGTGTATACTGTTGGAGGAATACGTGAAAATGAAAGCCATTTTAAAAAGCAAACTCAATCCGACTGTGACAGTGACAAAAAACAGGAGGAAATAACAGATTAGATTAACGGTAGAAATATAGCCACAATTCAGGAGGTCCTTAAAAAATATGAGAATATGCATATCTGCGAAAAAAGAATTGAGAAATTATAGCAGGGAATCCAGTGAGAACTAAAGTCATAGCTAGCTAGTTAGCTACCCATAGATAACTATAGCAAGCCATAATCAGGCAAGAAACGTAAAAATTATATTTTGTATTAACGTTTGAAGCCCAACTAATGCAAGTTACATTGTTTGATAGGAAGTGGACTGCCCCCAGCCGATTTATCAGCATCCACAAAAATGTTCAAATACATTCTTTGGAAGAACTCATTGGTTCTGGCTAGTATACCAGGCGGTTTAGAGAGTAGACTCAGACCACCTGAGCCGATGGAGTAGCGGAGTGAGAGTCCTGTAAGAAGTAGCTAACTATGAAATATGAAATAAATGAGTATGCCTATCACTCTCTTCTCTGTAGGCCTAGTACTGCTTTGAAAATTTTTGCCAAAGACTGCAGGACAATTAAAAGTTGTAATATATACACGGTATATTGGGTGATCGTGTTCGCCTAGCAGGTTGTTTGCGATCTCGTAAATAGATTGTCATGCAAATCTATATGCAAGAATTAACTTTTTGTCTGTCGTGTAGTCTACAGCATTTGCATCATGAAAAATTTGCGGAGGGACATTTTCTTCCTCCAATGGCTAAAAGAAACTCAGCTATTCCTTTATTTACTGAGACTTAATGTAATCTGTACCTAACCTTAAATTTTAATGAGGGAAATTGATTGATTGATTCATTAAGGTGTTTTATGCAATACTTAACAGATTTTAAGGGATTACTTAAGGTAAAATGCAATACTTAAGGGTGTTTTTGAGGGTTTCTGACATTTCATTTCAGGAAAGCCTTAAGAGACATTTAAGGGTCCGTTGTGCAACTCTCTTAAATTTAAGGGAAACTTTACACTTCAGGTGTTTTATGTAACCGGGCACTGATGTCTCTGGGTCGTAGACTTCAGGCAGTCATTGATTGCAAAGAATTTTCAACAAAATATAAAATATGATGACTTTTGCGTTAATTTGTCCCCTGAAATTGGGGGGAATATGGATAACAATAGCTCACCCAGTATGGATGTAAAAGCCCTCAAATTATAGTTGAAAGTAGGGATTGTTGTATCTCAATTGTAAGTAAGGAATTAGTCGTGGTACACACAAAATGTACTTGATAATATAACAAAAGATTGACTTGTTCTATTGTTAATTTCTCAAAATCCATATCAGCCAGTTTCCCACCACTGGAAAAGAAGTGCCTTTTTAAAAGCATATTCTAAAAGCTTTCAGATTCAACAAGGGTTTCCAAGGAATTACTATACTTTTAACATTTAAATTTTACTTTTTTCCAGGTCTTATTGCACTTTTGTCCAGGTCTTATAGGGGCTGTTGCTGATTCTGTTGAGGCTGTTGTGCGATCATAGCTTGGGACACTGCAGTTGGCAGAACCACTGCTGCTTGGGTTGCCACACAATCCTTGTTTTTCTCTTTTTCCTTCAGTGCTGCCAGGTGTTTGAGGATCAGCTTCTTCTGAATTTTATGTTCTTCCTCCTTTTTGCTTTTTTCACCATCTCTGTGCCTTCTGACAAAGTGGTTTGGCATCTTGGCCAACAATATCTTTGATCTGAATAGCTTGAGGCAGTCCTTTTCTTAACAGCTTGCTGAAAAGCAATGTTGACACTAAATTGGTGTTCCAGGACAGGACTATCCCGTCTGTCTCTGCCATTGTTCTTGCTTCTGGCGGATGTATTCATCAACATTCCCAGTATCACTTAAAGTGTCTGTGAGTCTTGTCATTTCTGGGTGGGAAGGCCACTCCTAATGCAGGGCTTGCCACATGAGAGGCCTGACTGTGTTGAATGCCTGGCCCAATGGAACCAGTCCTCTGCTTGGATTGTTGTAGATGCCTGCTGCTCAAAGTGCAGTATCAGCGTGATGTCCTACAACTCGGGAGATAATGGCAATGATGTCCCCTATAGCCAATGCATATCCTGCCAATAAGATCTCAAACTTGGCTGTTCATGGGCCAGCGCCATTTCGTATTTTAGGTAACCTGCTCTGAATGCTTTCCAGCTCGGCAAAGCCCTATGGGACATACTGGATGAATAGCACAGTGGAACCTTGTTGAGGTAGAAGTTGTAGGAGAGTTAAATGGACACTTTGTCCCGGGTAATCTATCTGTCCCCACCCGTCTTGACTGGAGTCAGAATAAAGCTTATGGTTCTGTCTTGATGTCTTGGTGATACGTTAGTGACAGTGACAGTGTAGTTGGAGGAGTACGTTGCCAGCAATCTTCTATTTCTCTGAGGCCTGTCCTCACGCCCTTCAATACTGAGTGTCAGATTTTTGCATACTGCTTCTGCTTGATTTGGTCATTTCTTCCTTCAGGGCCCTCTGCCAGAGTCAGACAGCTCTCTTATGTAGTGTTTGTGTCGATCCCCAGCTTCTTGCTTCTTGTAGGAGCGTGTCAAGTTTGATGCTGTTTTCCGTGACTTTGCCTAGTTCTCTTCTCTCCATCTTCCAGTTCTTCCAACTCCTGTTGAACCTGTTTTAGACTGGCATGTTTGCTTGTCAATGATTTCTGTACCCCTGCATCAATCATGTTGGCTAGATCTGAGCCATCCTCAGACGAGTGTGCATCTCTGCCTCATTTGGGGTCAAAAATCTGTCAGGTGTCTAGAGGGTGTGCTTTCTCTTTGTGCACAAGGGTGGCTTTCTAAGTGTTCCTGTCCTATTGCTCCTTCTCCAGAGGGGCCCTTTGGGGTCTTCTTTCTGTGTTTGCTTGCATATGTTCGGCTATGTAGGTCCTGTAGGTGGGGCGTGAAGGAACTGCGCATGTCGTCTCCACAAAAAACCCTTCCCCTTCAAGTGTTCCTCTGAAAGTCAGATGCCCCTTTAAGGTCATTGGCCTAGGCATGTCTTCTTCCAATATCTGGTGGTACACCTGCTTTGGTTTCAGTGATGGAGTTTCTGGGCAAAGTGAAGATGACAGAGGTGATTCAGATGAGGGCACACTTGGGTTATACCGTGGTGGGATCATGTCTTGATATTGTGGCAGAATATCAGGTAAAGGGTGTTTCTTCAGCTCTGCAACCAATATATGGGCCTTCCTCTGGACCTCTGCTTGTGTCATTCACTGTCTGAGGCATTGCTTGGTTTTTGAATGTCTGCTGATCTCTCCAAATAGTGAGTTGAATGACCTCAGGTGTCCTTTAGTGTCCCAGGATCCTTCAGGTGGCCAAGGAGTGAGCAAAGTCTTTTTCCAGTCCATCCACAACTTATGGCACTTGCTGATGTCCTTCCCATGCAGTTCCTCTATCACAGAGAGGTGCGTGACTTGGGCTGGGCCCACCTCTTTGGGTTCAGTCATCAAGCACGTCTTTGGGATAATTGTTCTCACTCTGTGGGTGTTGTATCAGAACACCTTCATTGCACAGCCTTTCCCTTTCTTCCTCCCACTCAGATCGGGATGCTGGTTCTATTGACACAAGATGGCCTCTTACTTTATCTTCAATAAGTAATAATGTATTTCTGGGCCTTCACTGTCAGATGAGGATTATTCACTGTTTATTTATAGATTATTGGGCTACAACGGGGATCGAACCACCCACCTTGCGGGTCCCAGTCATGTACCTTAACCACTACGCTACATTACATTACATTATTGGCATTTGTATTTTCCACCTCTGCACATAAACAGCCACTGTTACGGGAATTCCCTCTGAGGAGTGACGTCGTTATGACGTAGCGGAGATTTCCTAGCAAGACGAACATGAATGCGTGAGCGTAAATTTGTCCGCTAAAACTCACCCGTTCGGATAAACAGTTTTTAAACTCCTCCATGACCATTAGAGCACGGAGTTGTTAAAACGTTACAACCTCCTGTGCAGTGCACCAGCCGTCAAACAAGCTCTCTTTTTCGCAGGCGAACTTGACAGAAGTCTGGCTGTCCACTTTCCGAAAGCGCCTAAACTTCTGCTGATAAGCCTCCGGGACCAGCGCGTGTGCCCTGAGAATAGCAGAATTCACTTCCTCGTAGTTAAGACTTTTCTCTAAGGACAATGGCTAATAAGAGTCATGAGCTTTACCCACAAGCATGCATTGTAACAACAACGCCAGGCGTATTTTGGCCACTTGAGCGTGATAGCAACACGCTCAAACAGGGAAAAACATTTTTTCCACTTCTGCATCACGGAATGGGGGAACCATCCTAATGTGCTTACTCACATCAAATTCAGCTGGCTGTGCTCTGCTACCAGCAGAGCCACCAGCCTTTATAGCTTCAACCTCCAGCTCCTTTAAGCGCACCTCAGCCTCTCTCTCCTTTAAGCGCACCTCAGCCTCTCTCTCCTTCAGCTCTAAGCGTTTCATTTCCAACTCGAATTGGCGCTGAAGCGCAACAGAGCACTCAGGCTTAACAGGAGACGAGTCAATCTCACTACTGAGCGATTGCCCGACATCAGCACCTCTAGGTAGCAGTTGTTGTTCTAGCAACTCTTCCTTAACTCTGGCTTTAATAGACTGTTTCGTCCCTGAGCGAACTGTCAACCCCGTAGCAGTCCGCGACTTCCAGGAGATCGGCTTTATTACAGCTGTCCAGCTGTTCTAAGCTAGGACTATCTAAAAACCTCTCCAGATTAAATTCCATGTTCACTAACCACTATCGCCTGCAGCTTTTAAAATCAAGAAAATAAAACAGCTCTCCCTTTTACTCGGGTACCACGGCAACGCCTACAATTAACTGGTATACAAGTGGAATGTGACAGACAATCGCTACTAAGCAACTAGCGACTCAAAATGACACAAAACTTATGCTTCAGACTACCGACCGAACGTAATAGACAGCAACGAAATAAATATGATTACAAACTGCAAGGCAAACGCTATGTATTTCACCAGAATACAACACAAACTAGTGTTACGTCTTAGTAACCGTGTGTCCACAGACCGTGTAACTTAATACACTTAAATCGAAGCTAGCTAACACCTCGTAGCAAAAGTATGAACGAAAACAGAACCACCTTCACTATCACAAACTCTTCAGAAAGAAGTAACCAGTACCCAGCGTTATAAAAAAGAAGATTGTTTATTAATTACAAAGCTAAATAGAGTCCTATACTAATCATGTCCTCCTCTAATTAAAAGTCTGCACTTTAACCGCATATTCATTGTTTCACTCCAGATTTCGAATTGTTCATGTCGGTTTTTTTCACTGGAGGCTTGACGGTTTTATATTGATCTTTAATGATCACTTTAATGATCAAACTGTTTAGTAATGGAGTTTTTAAATAAAATGTATTTATTGAGTTTTTATTTTAAGAGTTTATTTAATGCTTTTTTTTTATTTTTATTTTTTATGCCACACTCTTCCTTCTCTTTTATTAGATGTGAATCTGGAACTGATACCTGGGTGCAATGCAATGACTCTCCTGTTAAGATCTGTAAATACCCAGTGCACGGTTTATCACTGGGACACTCCTATCACTTCCGTGTGCGTGCTGTGAACAAAGCAGGCATCAGCAGGCCTTCAAGAAGCTCTGATAAAGTAACTGCCCTGGATCCAATGGATGAAGAACGCTGCCAAGGTAAGTAGATGCTTGTCATCACACAAAGTGCCTGTGAAGCTCTTTGCTTTGAATATATTTTATCTTGATTCTGGGCTTTTGATTGCCTTTGGAGTCTATAATTGGCATTTTCAGACATGAACCAAACAATATGCAAATGCACTTAAAACATTGTTTTTTTGTTATTCTATTCCTTATTTTTTATAGTGGGAGGTTCAATTAATACTTGATAGGTCATTATAAATATGCATTAACTCCTCAAGTTTCGCCTGTTTTTGTTTGAAAATGGCATGCCCAAAATAAAATGGTAACTATTCTTGATCCCTTTTGGCTACAAGCATAATCCTAGTCTCTCCTGAAAGGTACACTTATTATTATCAAAGAGTCAGAATTACTCTCACTATTAGAAAAACCAAAGTTAAAGAAGCTCAAACATAGTGAAATTGGAAGGAACAAAATGGAGCCATAGCCACAACACTGGACATCACCAAACGTGAGCATTCTGCATTGTGTTTTCTAAGCTATGTCTCAGCAGTTTTCCAAAAAGGACATTTGGAGACTCCAAAAGGACACATGATATCATGATATCCTTCATGATCCAGATCCTAGATATTGTTCATGCAAGAAATTGGGAGCTATGATTTTGGGACTACATCGACATTATGCTATAGGAAAACCTTGAATCCTAAGAAATGCCATTGCACTATTGCATAGTAAAATTATAAATAATTTCAAAACCACATGGAACTAACAGTACATGCCAAATTCAGGTTCTACGGTAGCTTTTAATGTTAACGTCAATTACAAACAAGCTCTCTCTCATACAGTTCATATTTGTATGACACTGGAATACCAAACAATGTCCACACAACTACATTACATTACATGAATGGCATTTGGCAGACGCTCTTATCCAGAGCAACGTAAAGTGCAAAGTGCATACCCATAACCAGGGATAAGTGCGCTAAAAGACCCTAGAGGGCAGTACAATTTTAACTGCTACCTGTAAAACAAAGATAAGGACTAGGGCCTATTTTATCACCGGATTACAAAAACATTTATTTTAATATTGGCATTGCTTTGTTTTTTATTTTGTAATTATAGAGGTTTGATGTCCCTGTGTGTGTGCATGTGTGCGTATGGCACCCCTTCCAGGTAAATGGCCGATGAGGTGGCGGTACCTGGTGAATCCAAAGTTGAGGGGGAAAAGGCAATGATCTCCAATATGATATCGTATTGTAGAGTAACGTGTGGTATGTTCCTAACAAAGGCTTAGCTTGCCATTTACCTGGTCTAAAATCTGATCTCCACATCTGATACTGTGAACCACTCTAAACAAAGGTCTGATGTAGGGTTGGCTCCTGCAGTTTAGGACTTGTTTCTTACCTCAGCTCCTCATTTTCCTCCCTGGTTATATCCAAAGCAGATAGCTCAGGTCTTGTACAGTAGTTGTGGCACTCAAGCAACAGAGGGACATCCATCTCCTCCTCCTCTTTAAGTACCTCTGGTCTTGGTTTCCACTCCCAGAAGCTTCCCAGTATATTTTTTATACAATTTGGGTTCTCCATGTAGTTAATTACAGAACTTTTTGTGTAGTCTCCAATTTCAAAGTTTGAGACAAATTAACATAATGTCAAATAAAATAGTCTTTTATTTGGTTACATATCCTTTACATGCCATAAGTTATATCGGTGCCCATCAACATCATTCAGCATCTGGATATCTAATTTTCAGATTGTCCTACAAGCAATACTAAACTAGTTACTATAAGAATTGTTTCTCTTGATGAATTTTCCTGTTGAACTCAATGGAAAAAATATTCAGGAGAAACAACTGTATTATCTACTGCATATCTGACAGCAGCATAGTGTTTTGATACTCATTTTTTATACCTTGTACCCCTCATGACTTAAAACCATTTAGCCAACAAATGTGTTCCATACTGTATCAGCATCATTTACGACAGAATCTAATCCCACCTGCACATTCCCATATAGATCCATTCAAATGCAAAAAGTTTTAGTATCACTTGTAGGACAACCTGAAAATAAGCTATCCAGACTCTGATGATGTTGATGGGTCACAGGCACCAGGAAGTCAATGGATATGCAAAGGGAATTCAAAGGATATGCAACAAAATACAAAACATGACACTCTTATTTGACATTATATAAAATGCCCTTTAATAAATGCTCTGTGTCTGCACTTTGACCACGTATGAATTGTTTCATTACAAACAGAGAAAATAAAATATTCAATCAGAAAAAGCAGAAAAGGGCAAGGTAACCCCAAACTTTTGAATGGTAATGTACCTACCTACACATTATGTCATCATTACATCATTACATCATTCACCTTTTTTAAAGCTAAAATATTTTGTTGAATGCACGCCACATTTTGTCGCAACACTTTTATTGAAATAGAGAAAAAGAAAGACCACTACTGATAGCCGGTGCACGTCGACTTAGCAACTAATGCTCTAGTAGGGTGCCATCTGACTTATTTCACATCCGCCAAAAAAATTTGAAAGTAATGAAAAAAATAAACTCTGGAGGATAACAAGAAAATTGTTTTTCTCCATTTCTATAGACGGTTACACATAGGTTTACATTTTTCACGCATAGCTGGTCGATAATAATGCTTGACTAGCTTTCTCAGTTAAACTGGGTAATGTTAGCTTCGTATGTCAGGCAGTAGGTAAAAAAAAAAAAAAAAAGAATTAAAAAAAAGAACAAGAAATGCTGTTGTACCAATAAATATTATGTCCATTAGGTGTATTTCACATTGAATGTTACAGCTGATTGGTGAGGATCTTACAATGCGGCGCAGGCTTTGATTTGATCGAATCACTTGGTAACATGAGACTGCGGAAAAGAATAAAGATGTTTTATCTTTTGAGTTAAGTGAATTCAATTCAGACCTAATATATGAGAACACCGACAGCTGAAATGTGAATGTTTGGACCAAATGGGAGATACTGAATTGGAAAGACCAGGGTTCTGCTTATCATACACCTTGCAGTACTCATTTACTCATTCCCATTCGTTACTTCAAGTAAAGCCCCAATGAACATTTCAGAGACTTAAAGTCAGAGAGGATCCAGTTCCACTTCTGAGCTGACAGGCATGGGTCAACCCAAATTGTTTCTGCCACCCTTTTTTCCCATGGCTACATCAGGGTCCAGCTAAAATAGCCTGGCCTGGTCTTTTCATGAAATCAATGAAACAATAATTGAATCAAATGCATTTTGTGTTTACTCAGGTTTCATCTGTTGAATATTACATTTTGTTTAATGATCTGAAACCATTCAGTGTGAAAAATATGCAATAATAGAGAAAATCAGGAAGGGGGCAAATAATAAAATAAAACAAGAGTTACACATGTTACAATGAAGATCTTATATGGTTCTATGAATCCGGATGACCATTGTGACTGTATATTGAGGCTACTTTGGGCAACATTTTACCTATGCCCACTCACTGTCATGATCTCCCTGGCTTCTAGTCCTACAATACATCAGACAGTTTCTGTATCGTAGTGGCCCTCAGGCTGTAGTTGATATAAGAAGCTTGTGTACCTGCCTCTTTACACATCCTGGACAACATTTCTGCCAGCAGGCCTATAGGAACTGCGGTATACCAGATCCCGATTTCCCTTTTTGTCCCTGCTTCCAAAATGCAATTGAATGTCATACCACACCTTGTTTAGCCCCTTGTTTGGGCTGTCTGGACTATAATATTTAAAGACAGGCTGATCTTCAGGTGAAATAGGGCGATGGTGTGTGGTCTGTCTTTTCCAGTTTTTCCAATCCGTTTCACCACGCCGTTGAAAACAGTATTACCTGACATGAATTCTGGGTCCTGCATCAAATGCTAAGAGGGCATGTATATAACAATTTAATATCCAGCACGAAGCCTAAGATAGCTACTTATACTAATAGAGTTCTCCTTTGGTCATCCGGATGGACATCTTCTCAATGGAGTGAAGGTTGATGTTGATATTGTTTGCCTTGTAGGTTTATATTTGTTTTTCTCTAATTCAACAAAGTCTCATGTTATATGAGCACGCCTCGGGGTTTGCACAGACAAACTTGGCATACTTTCCTCTCCCTCATCATCTGATGACCATTCATAATTTAGATCAAATATTATTTATCGTATTTGCACTGCTGTTAGATGGCAATGAAGTTGGAATTTTCTGTTATTTGCAGTTCTGTAAGGAATAATCCACGACGAGGTGGTCATTACACGGTTTTAACGGATGATGCGCCGTGTAATGACCACCTCGGATTGGATTATTCCGCTTATACCATGGTCTTTTACCATAGATAAAAATAGAAGCGGGGTTGTCAGTATTTTTTGCCAATTCATTCTCAAAATAAAACTTATTTAAATTTTTCACTCCAGGCCGTGCGGTTTCAGCATGCTGCTATGGTTACATATGTTGGTTAAATTCTGATCAAAATAGGGAAGCTAGGAGATAGCTAAGTCCTGGTTTGATAATTTATTATCTTGGTTAAATTAATGGTTTTAAAGAGACTTAAATTTGTTTCTTAATCAGCACTTCATAATTCCCAGTCTGCCTTCATTTTTTCGCTGTAACTGCCTATGTGCAATTTCCACAGAAAAGGTTTTCAGCATAAAAATCGTCTTGGGGTGCATATTACACAACTATATCACACAAATTAGCCAACATAGCCAGCTTCTCTGTTTTGTGCTGATGATAGCTAGCCACTAAATGAAAAGATTATAGCTAATTGAGAGTCCATTTATAAACAACCATTTCAGCATTAGCAATCTACCAAAACATTACAGAGTTTAAGGCTATTAGCCATCTCAATGTAACATTACTGTACTTACTTTGTACCATTCAACAGTCATATCTCATGCCAATGCAAATAGCTTTATTGGCATGTCAAAGTCATGGTTAATAAATAAAACCCCATTTAACTCATATCGCACTGCTGGCTTTTGGTCACTCCTTGGCTAAACTGCAGGTAGCGTATTCATTTAGAACTGTGATCAGGCTTGACTGGCACTACTTGACAAACTTTGAAGGATTATATGAATTTAATCACCATCTAGCATCCAATCAGAATCGAGTATTCACCAAGACTGTAGTATAAAATGGTTATAATTCTAAACAATAATAGATCATATCAGAACACTGGTAAAGCGGAGTGATACATATTGTAAAACACCCCTGTGATGTTATATTGTATTTCAGGACTCATGGAATACCTCTTGTCCAGTCACATTACTTGACTGGAACTAACACTTGTAGAATTACTATATGTAGTTCTTTTCCCAAGATTGTTGTGAAAAATATCTCTCTCAGAGGTTCTTGTCTCATTGATTAAACAACATTTTTGTATTTTGAATTTAATATTTTGGTTGCGGCCTCTCATTGAAGGTCGTACTGAGTGACATATGGTGTAATCCTACAACATTGGACTGGTATTTCATTCCTTAGATAAAACAGAGACACACACGCACATAGAGAGTCTAATCAATTGCATGTCTAGCTCCTTTTCATTACATAGTGGGCTATCCATGGGTAATATATTGTTTTGTTTTGTTTAAACAAGCATCTGGAACAATTCAAAAAGCTCAAATTCAACATTCTGTCACATACTGCATAAGTGGAATATAGGAATTACATTGATGTGCAGTACTAATATTTGTTTAAACTAAAAAGTAATTATTTTGTCTTTAGCCTTACTGCTTTTAACAGGCCAACATGTTAAGTACAGTATTTGACATGAATTGCACTTCAGTTCAGTGCAAAATAGATACATATATATAAAAGACAAGCCTATACTTAATTATAATTATAATACACTTAATTATAATACACTTATTATTGCCTGATATGGCCCTCTGTAGCTGAACTGAAAAAAGTCTGTGATAATTCATAATATCTAAAATTCCTAATAGAGGTAGTGAACTTTTATATCTTTGTAAAATCAGAACACAGTAAATGTAGGCCATTGCTCAATTCTGTCCTTTTTTATGCCAGTGATCAAGTTGGGTGGACAACGTGAAATTGTTCTTCACCAAGACGACCTGGAAGGTAGTTTGTTAATCATTTTATTTATGTCAGATATCTAATATTGTCAACTTTGCATGTAAGCTTTGATGAAAACATTGTGGTAACTGCATTTACTTGGATCACTGCAATCCTATAACAAATGCATTCCTAAACGTATATTATTCTTTCTGTGAATATGCAATAAATATACATTCACTGAGCACTTTAGTAGGTAAACTTGTACAAAAAAATTGCTAATATTTAAACAGCCAATCATGTGGCAGAAACTAATTGCATAAAAGCATGCAGACATGGTCAGGAGGTTCAGTTTTTCAGACCAAATGTCAGAATGGGGAAGAAATGTAATCTAAGTGACTTTGATTGAATATCTCAGACACTGCTGATCTCCTGGGATTTTCACGCAAAACAATCTCTGTAAGACTCTTCTTAGACTTTGTAAGAATGATGCAAAAAACTAAAAACATCCAGCGAGCAGCAGTTCTGTGGGCAAAAATGCCTTGTTTATGAGAAAGGTCAGTGAAGAAGGGCCACACTGGTCAAAGCTGACAGGAAGGTGACCATCGCTGAACACACAATGCGTCAAATCTCTTAAGTAGATATGATACAGCAGAAGACCAATACATCTAAAATATAAGTCTAATAAACACCTAATAAAGTGTTCACTGAGTGTAGCTATATATTAAGGCTAGGTGTGTATGTATGTGGGGGGTGTCCTGTAAGATATACAAGACACCATTCTCAAACTGAATGTGATTCTGTGTGATGTATTTTATCTGTAGGCCATGTGAAGATACCTGGACCTCCAACAAATGTCCATGCTTCAGAAATAAGCAATTCATTTCTAGTGATTAGCTGGGACCCACCCCACCCCCGTGGACGGGAGCCTGTATGGTACCTCATAGAGAAGGTATGTCACATTCATACTTACATTCATCTTAAGGCATGGCCAATAAAGCGAAGATCTATATATTGCACAGGTGACTTACTGCTTATTTACATGCCATATTTTGTCTTCTGTTTACTGAGCACTTCACTTTAATCTTTCTCCTGACAGGTATACAAATGCATGTAAATTTGACTATTTATTCATCATTCCAGTATTTCAGAAAGATTGCTCATCCAGTTAAGGCACCATTCTTGTTCTAGTGTATGGATGGCCCCATGGTCTGGGATCAAATCCTGCTAGGGCCTTGTGTGGCTGGTATGGATGTATGGCAACACATAATTGGCAGTTGCATCACTGGGAAAGTTAATTCGGACGGTGGCGGTATAAAGAGTTGCATGTGAGTGGCTAGGGTAATTTAAAACACTTTGTTGATTGTGTAATTTAAATTGTGATCATGGAGCACCATAACATGCAAACTCAGAATAATAACACAGCTTGAGTGCATTTTATTCATGACAGGTGAAATAACAGCATTGGTGGCATGAGAATTAGATGAGCTACATCATTTGTATTTCTGATCAAAAAAAATATTTCCACACAGGCTGATAAAAAAAAAGAAATGGCTTTTTGTTTTAATTTACTCATGTTGTGCAAGCTAGCATGAGCGTGACATTGTTAATGAATTTTTATTCAGATTAAGCACTTACCATTGGAAAGGTAATGTTAGTTTGGTGTGTTTTTTTTTTTGCGATGGAAACAACGGAAACACGAAACAACTTTTGTGAAATCATATGTGGATGGGCCAAAACGGTGTCAACTGTGCCAACCAGTTTCTCCTCCATCTTTGTTTACAATGGAACCTAAATAATGTCAAACCCTGCCTCTATTTTCATGTGATTGGACAGCAGTCAAAAGAATGACAGTGACATGGGGCTAGAAGCATAGCAAAATGGGATAATTTGCAGCTGGATGCTGTCGTGAGCCACGGACCCCTTGCCGAGCTCAGAGCTCACATTCCCACGAGCAGTACCTCACCATGAGGTGTCTCGGGGACGAACTCAAGTACTCCGAACGTTCTGGAGCCCTGGTAAGTTCTACTGAACTTCCAGCCCAGTCTCGAAGTGAAGGGTGTGATGCAAATCTGGTATTCGATGTCCTGTATTCAATGTATTCCTCTAAAAGAATCTTTATCACATATGATTATATTAAGATATACTTTATTATAATCAATCAAAAGAATAGAGTTATACAGATTACAGTGTAAATATCATCTTTCAGTTTGCTGATCACATGCAAGTTACATATACCCCTTTAGCTCTTTCTAATTTACCTTTCCACCATGATGTTTAAAAGTCAAGGTACACCCCTCAAATACCGATCCTCTTTGGCCTTAGCCTTATCCTATAGCTCCCCCTTCTGGACGTTTAAAAGAAACTATTCCTAGAATATTATATTTATCTAACTATAAAAACTTCTCTACATTTTTCTACCTTATATAGTACCTTAATGAGAAATAAAAGACATAATATTAAAAGGAAACTTAATTTTGAACTTCTATGTGCTACTTTTCCTACTTATATAACTAATATAGATTATAATTACCACCCAAGCTTGTTTATAGTTGTTCTGGGTTGCTCTTTCGACACAACTCTTGGGCTAAGTCCGCACCGCGTACATCACTCTGTTCTCCATATCCAGATCCTGGAGTGGAGCACAGAGGGAGCGCGCCACTCCAGCTTGACTACAGCTGTCTTGCGTTGCCCTCTCAACAGCCCATAGATATCTTATGAAGCAAAATTCTAAGATGCTATCCTAAGGTCTAAAAGCTTATTCCTTATATATCCTTTTTGCGTACAAGAGTGTACCTTTTTGATAAGAAATGTCCCCAATATATCAAGTGGGAAGACATTTATCTCTTTAATGACCATATTCATTACTTCTGTTTGTCTCACTGTCATTTTCTCATACCTCAAAGGAAATTTCCCCAATACTTTATCTCATGTGCCCCTCCGGTTGGGAGTTTCCACCATCTCAATATACGAGTGGAAAAACACTATGTAATTTTTCAATGAACCTATTCATCACTGGCATTTGTCTCCCTGTCATAATCTCTCCTTGGACTCTCTCCAAACTTTGACTTCATACAAGCCAGAAGTTAGTGCCCTCCACCATCTCAACACACTCTTCAGGTGCCCCTCTCAGTGGCGCCTTAAGGGATCTACAAAGGACATCCAGCCAATAGCTGAGTGTAAATCATCATTTAACTCCTCCACTGTTAGTCCTTTGAATCTATCCGATAAATTATTTGTGCTATAATCAGGAAGGCCCTTGAAGCCTCTTAATCTTCTTTCGGTATTGACATCCCTTCCATTTTCCTTATTTTTTTTCTTTAGCCAGGCATTGTGCCCCTCCCCTGTAGGGTTGGGGTATTCTCAGTCAGAACTTTAACCTTGCTCCTTAAAACCCTAAATCTAAGTCCCCCGACTTCGGACTCCTCTACTGACAAGTATGGCTGCTCATTATCTCTGAACCACATATTTTTCCTCTTACGGGCATTCTTGCTACCACCTCGATGGCGTGTGCGAGGGGTTAACAATGCATTCCTTCCTAAGCCATCCCCCGTCAATCTCTCATCAGGGGAGCCTAGGGGCGGGTCCTCGACAATGCTAATGAAACTAAATAGTGAGGTGCCAGGGGCAGATGAACACAAGGCATATTTATTTGGGGAATATCCAGAGAGCGTAGTCAAAAACAAGCAATGTTCATACACGTAAATATCCAGCCAGAAAACCAAAGCGCAGTACCGAGGGAGAAGGCAGTCTCGTAATCAGTACACCATGCGGGAAGTCCGGTAGCCAGGAAAGCTGTCAGAAGTACAGGTGGATGGTAGGCAGGCTCAGGGTCAATGACGGTGCAAGAGTCAAGACCGAAGTCTGCTCCGCAGGGCAAAAGCACAAAAACAGCAGGCAAAGTCATGGTACAGGCAGGCAATTGGTCAACAAAACAGAAGTCAATAATTTTTGGTCAATGAACAGGCTTGGACCGTAATCGGTAGACAATGGCTTGCCAAACCCGCTCAACCGCTGCACTGACAAACAGGAGGCAAACAGTTTCTCAAAGACAAGCCATGAAACTGAGCTTTATATGCAGGTGAAGACAGGTGTAGACAATTAGCTTGAGAGCAGCAAGAGAATGGAAATCAGGTGTGGAGGATTGACAAGTTAACAAGGTAATTAGTCATCTTTAGTAATAAACCTATCCTGCCCTAGCATTAGTAAATGAGTAAATTACATGCACAAGAAACATGAACATGAACATGAACACATGATTAGAATGTCAGTATTACCCAATCCTGATCTAGCATTAGTAGATTAGTAAGTACACAAGGGAAATTGAAACAATTAGGGTGTGAGTGACAGAAAGGGAGAGAGAGAAAGCAGGAATGCAAGATTTGCAGAAAGACATGCTATGGTTTCCTTTTGATGCATAGTTGCAATAAATGTGTTCATGCATATCTATACCTAGTGTGAACATACTAGGGTGGAGGATATATAGATTATTCTGACTCCCCTCTTTGCATACATTTTTAGAAGCCGTGAGAAAAAACAGCTAATTTACACTGATATATCCCATCAGGTCAAATAAGTTTTCCTTATTGGGCTGCATATGGGGTGGCGATAAATGAATGCATCCTCTGATGCATAACGCTCTGGAAAGGAGATGGGATTGAAAATACGCTTACCAATGGATTAAATTAAACAGCTATACTGCACACTTAATTTCAGTTTTGCTAACAGATTCCAGTTATTTAAATTGATACCTAGTGGGCTCCATAATTATTGGCACACTTAATATGTTACGACCGCTTGGAAATCATAATGTAAGGGACACACACCAGTTTTAAGGAATAACTAAAAAAATTGCATTTATTCAGTCCGTCAAACAAAGTCCATGTCTGCGTGGGATGAAGGAAAACTTTTTCTTTTTTTTTAAAGGCCCCTGAACAGGAATGGCAAGTAATTCAAGCACAAAGCACACAAGGCGCAGGTGCTCGTTGTTACCACTGATGACCCTCCCTCTCCTGTCCACTGGCCGCCTGAAAGATAAGCACAAGAGAAAACCCAAAACGGATGGAAACAGGAGAGCGTCACAGAAAAAAAAAGACTGTATTTCATAAACAACATTATTTGTTATTTTCAAACATATAGGAAAACTATATACCTCTATTTCAATACATTCACATTCTCATTTTTTAAATTTAGTAATTCTTTTTTTTTTCTGAAAACCATAGGTGCCAAAATGACCCATGGTTTAATAACACCATTGGCAAAGATGGCAGGCATTTATATAGCGCCTTTATCCAAAGCGCTGTACAATTGATGCTTCTCATTCACCCATTCATACACACACACACACACCGAAGGCGATTGGCTGCCATGCAAGGCCCCGACCAGCTCGTCAGGAGCATTTGGGGGTTAGGTGTCTTGCTCAGAGACACTTCGACAAAGCCCTGGCGGAGGATCAAGCCGGCAACCCTCCGACTGCCAGACGACTGCTCTTACTGCCTGAGCCATGTCGCCCCCTTGGCAAATATTGAAACATTATTATGCATTTTTGTTAAATGTTAGACATGCTCGGTGGGGCACAAAACTTTCCTTTGAACTAATCTGTCATTCTTTGAATAACAAGTGTGCCAACAATATGGCTAATCAATTAAGGCAGCTTCTTCACATCCTCTTAAAGAGATTAGACCTAAATCAAATAATTTTTTTGATCAAATATTTTCTTTCAAAAAATTTTGATACAGAACATTTTAAACAGTTTTTCTCTGTCACTCCCCCCCCCTCCCCCACCCCAGTGATATTTACCCAATGCGACCAGGACAAACGGTGGCTTCCACAGTGGCAAGCATCTTTTTAGCTGTAGTGAGGCCAGCCAACCATACCCATTTTGAAATAAGCAAATTCCATATAGAAAGCCCTCCAGTCGGGATTGAAGTTCTTGTTGCAAAGTGTTATCCACTGCACCACCATGTCAGCTCATGGCTGATGCTTCAAATCTCTCTACAATAAATCTCTATATACAAATCTCATAAAACTATGGGAGGAGATCAAGACATTTTTTGGCCAGTAATTCCTGATGTCATCATGGTACCTGTGTCAGGAAGCAGGAACAAGGTATCAATCGCAACCCAGAAATTCACTGAATAAATGTCTTTATTCAAGAACTGACAGATCAGGCAGACTGGTACAGTTTGTAGTCGCGGTCACAAGCAATGGTTTAATCATGGGGAAACCAGATATAACCAGGGTAATCCAAAACTTAGTCAATGACACATGCGAGAGTCCAAACACAGCAACGCAATCCGAATAGGTGACAGTACAAAACATACATTTTCTAGGTGCTAGCTTGCATGTGTTCCAAGAGCAGGGTCATGCGATGACGGTACTGCCGCTTTATGTGGGCGCACCTCAGCTAATTGTACCCATGCACCTGGTAAAGGTGCATTGGCACAGAACCGCTCCTAACCTCTAGGTGGCGGTACTGCCGATCCACACAGTTTGCAGACTAGTCTGGGAGCCCCAGAAGCAGAAGCAAGATTTGCAACAGCTACCCCTGTGTGCATTAGCTATACAGCCATGAGCAATACACACTCAGGGAACAATTCACTAGCGAGCACAAAACTTGTGGATGTCCCAAAAATGGAGGACTCGAGTGCTGTTCTTATACACTACAACTTCCTTAACAGAACAATATAACACCTAGAAAACATCATATTATGGCCATTCTTTGATCTATGAGTAGTGCCCTCAGGGGTCCATCAGCACCTTCATGCATATGTTTTGTGATTGCCCCACTGCAAATCAGTTTTGGAACCAAGAGGCCACAACGTTATCCAACGTTATCCAAGATATTCCATGCTGTCCTAGAGTACTAATTTTGAATGACAATTTAAAACTTGATTTATCTCCACCTCAAAATTGTTATGGTTGGCTGTCCTTACTGCAGCTAAAAAGATACTTGCACAATGATGCAAACCACCACACTCCCTGTCCTGGTCTCATTTGGTAAATAGCTTTCTCCAAATTGTCTACATTTAGCTGACACCTCAGCACCACAACATACTATAACTTTTGAATGCATTAACATGTGATTGAATGTTATACATTCAGTGGAGTATCAGTTAAGCTTAAAAGATTTTTAACCACCCTGGGAGGCTGCCCCAAGGACAGACACCCTAACCTTAATGTGGAAAGTAAGCTCTTGCTGCAAAAGTTATTAGTCTCTGTCTATCTAATTCCACATCAACTCGGGTGCTTTATAGGGCACTTATCAGGGCGTGGTCAGCATGTCTTAAAGATTATCCCTGTGATAGGAACAGGGGGATCCTTCTCCATACATATCGAATACGAAAGAGAACATCCATGTTCTGCAATGGCCATCTGTGTATCTGTGTAGGGGCGGCCTGTAGCGTAGTGGTTAAGGTAAAATGACTGGGACCCGCAAGGTCGGTGGTTCTAATCCTGGTAAGATCCGCATAGCCGTTGGGCCCTTGAGCAAGGCCCTTAACCCTGCATTGCTCCAGTGGAGGATTGTCTCCTGCTTAGTCTAATCACTTGTACGTCGCTCTGGATAAGAGCGTCTGCCAAGTGCCAATAATGTAATGTAATGTAATGTAATGTAATGTATCCAGACTTAAATCCAATAAAAAACTAAGCAAAAACTAAATATAACAGCAATTGACAGGGTCCAAGCAGCATTAGGGAATTTTTGAATTGGCCAATCCATAGGGACTAGGATTGTGTCAGGAACAGGTTTCTTGTTGCCTTTTTTTTTTTTTTTTTGCATTTTTTCCAATTTTAGCTTTACCCACTGTAGCTGTATGAAATGTAAGACAACATATAAAAATAAAAATGGTTGTCTCAGATAAAGTCATCTTTGTGGATGATTCTGGTGGCACTTTCCCATACAGCTGTTTCTCACAGATTTTTCATATTTATGGGTAAAGGCTAGTTATTTGAGAGACAATAAGGTGACAGACAAAGTGTCAAAATGTTTCTATTACAATATATCTGCAATATATACCATTCAGTGATTCCACTGAATCATTAATAAAGCACGCTACATTTCAAATGTAGGAAAATAAAGGTTATGCCAATAAAAAATTAATTTTAACTGACTGAACTCTCTCATACCTTGGTGATACGATTGCCAATTGTGTGTTCTCAATGGAGTTGGATTCAATCTGAGACTGTGGGGCTCGTCCAATGCATACAATTTTAATTATATGCTTTCCATTCATAAAAATAGGTTTGGTTCATAAGAATACAACTTGAATGTACTCCACATTAACAGGTACCTTCTCTTTTTTGGATCTTTCTTTTGTGTAGACTGTGGCAGGCAGTGATGCTTGGCAGAGAATGAACACTGGTGTGGTGCTGAAATCCCCTCACTACCCTGTGTTTGACTTGGAGAGCAGTAAACAGTACCTGTTTCGTGTGCACACCGTAAACAAATATGGTACAAGTGAGGCTTCTGTGCCTACAGGTCCTATCAAGAAGGAAGACCCACACGGTAAGCAAATATTTCTCTCAATACACAAATTGTGAGAAAATTGTCATATCCTGCTACCATAAATAAGATCGTGTTTGACATGTTCTTTTCAGGTTGTTAAAGTCCAGGTACGTAGCATATAAAGTTTCTCACAGTTGTTTTTTTAAAAAGACTGAACCATTGCCAGTATAAATACTTCAAACATTTCAATTCAAACCAGAATTACACACTTCCTTTGTTCATTTTTAAGATGTGGAAAAATGAAAAGTTTTTTTTTTGAAAGCTGAACTTGCTTCACCAATCACCTCACAGCTTTGAGTACAATGCGTTTGGTCTCTAATATAGCTGCCACCTTAATATCTACATTCTGTAATGGAAAAGGGGTAACAGGTAATTGGGACATGTCAGTCACACTTCACATAATGTACAAATGAAAAATAAAAATTACTTGCTATGGGGAATTAAACAAAAAAGCACTGATTCAATGAGAAACGGGACTGAAATAAAAAGTAGGGGAGAGTGGGACATATTGTCACACTTTTCACTCTATTACATTTATTTGGCACAATACAACACAATGGAATGAATGTAATACCAAATTTACAACAGTTATCAACAGTTAAGTAGATGGTGTGCACTTGTTACAACTTTCCACATCAGTCATTAAGTTGTCACATAATGTGGGGTAAGTTGTCACATTCTTCAACAAATAAGAACACAAACAAGTTATTAGGATTTTTTTTTTTTCATTTAAAATTCAAAACCAAATATAACTTAATCGAAGGACCAGTGGGGCAGGATCTGGGAGGTGTTCTGCCCCCCAAGTGCAATTGCTGACACCCCCATTATTGTCAGCGGCGAACCCCTGCAACCATCAACAACCCCTATGATGAACAACTGCAGAATATCCCCCTTTACTACCCATCCCCCATAAATAATCTCTGTGATGAACGGCAGTTGTAGTCTACTGTATGTCTGACTAATCTAACTTCAGAGTCAGATTCACAGTTCTGGTGGCCGGTCTCAGCCTTAGAGATAGGGTGAGGAGCTCGGACATCCGGAGCTGCTCCTTGCTCCTTCGCATCGAAAGGAGCCAATTGAGGTGGTTCGGGCATCTGATCAGGATGCCTCCCGGGCGCCTCCCTTTGGAGGTTTTCCGGGCTCGTCCAACTGGGCGGAGACCCCGAGGGAGACCCAGAGCCCGCTGGAGAGATTATATATCTCTCCTGGCCAGGGAATGCCTCGGGATCCCCCAGGAGGAGCTAGAAGGCGTTGCTGGGGAGAGGGACGCCTGGAATACCCAGCTTTGCCTACTGCCACCGCGACCCGACTCCGGATAAGCGGGTGATGATGGATGGATGGATGGAAAACAAACTACAAAATCAAGTCACTAGTCACTTTAATACTGTACACTCACTGAGCACTTTATTAGGAAAATTTCGACTTCATTACACCTACTTATTCATGCGATTATCTAATCAGCCAATTGTGTGGCAGCAGTGCAATGCATAGAATCATGTAAATACGGTTCAGAAGCTTCAGTTAATGTTCACATCAACCATCAGCATGGGGAAAAAATGTGATCTAAGTGACTTTGGATTGATTGTTGGTGGCAGACATGGTGGTTTGAATATCTCAGAAACTTCTGATCTCCTGGGATTTTCAAGCACACTAGTCTCTATAGTTTGCAGCGAATGGTGCAAAAAACAAAAGAAATCCAGTGAGCAACAGTTCTGCAGAAACACATTGTTAATGAAAGACGTCTGAGGAGAATGGCCAGACTGGTCAAAGCTCACAGGAAGGTGACAGTAACGCAAATAACCACACATTACAACAGTGGTATGCAGAAGAGCATCTCTGAACACACAACGCAACATTACTCTCAGTGAATGGGCTACAGCAGTAGAAGTCTAAAAAATAAGTGTAATAAATACCTAATAAAGGCCAAAGTGCATAGATCTTTTGTGTATTTTTATGTCTTTGTCATGTTCATATGTAGCAATTAAATTATTTTGTAGATGGAATTCAGAAAACAAAAACATCTCTCTACAGTATCAGAGTTTAATTTTTTTACAGCGAATTAAATAGACCAGTGGGTAATCTTTCTTTTCAGAAATTTCTTTCTGGAAAAATTAATACTTTTGTTGAAATGGCAACACTGCATAAATTATTGTACATCACAGTCTTCTTGAAACTTTGTTCTTTGTCCTTTTGTAAAATCAAAAACTGTTTGTGCAGGTGTCCCGTCAGCCCCAGGTCAAGTTGTTGCCACAAGGAACACAAAGACTTCAGCGTTTGTACAGTGGGAGCCCCCTAAAAACCCCAGCAATCTTATTGGCTACTACATTGATGCCTGTGTAGTGGGAACAAAGGCATGGATACCATGTAACCACAAGCCATATAAACACACCAGGTATTCCAAACATCTCAATCTTGATGTGGTACAGTCAAAGAGACCACAATTGGTGTGAAAATATTACTTTATGATATAAATATATGTTTCACAAATGTGTTGCTGTTAGGTTTGTAGTCCATGGACTGACTGGTGGAGAGACCTATGTCTTCCGTGTACAAGCTGTCAATGACTTTGGGCTCAGTGAAGAATCACAGGAATCTGCTCCTCTCTTGGTAGAAGCTTCCATAAGTAAGTATAACAAATTATATATGCTATATAATTCCTGGAAATGAATGGTAAATGGTCTTCATTGATATAGAGCCTTCATCCAAAGCATTGTACAATTCATGCTTCTCATTTACACTCTCATACACCAACGGTGATTGGCTCAGGACAGACACACTCAGGCCCAGGGCGGGATTGAACCGGCAACCTTCCGACTGCCAGATAACTGCTCTTACCTCCAGGGCAGAGTGAACCCAAAACTTTTCAAAGACCACTTGAACAAACACATTGGGATGGCTTATGTACACATTTTTTCTTCAATAATTTGTTTCCCATATTTTATTTTTACATTTACATTTACAACAGTAACACCACTTGGCCTAAATGCCACTCAATAGTTTAAAACCATATTGTGCTCAATGGTAGTGCTGTAAATCAATCAGGACAACAATGACAATTGTTCACATTAACAAAGGCAAGAGAAGATGAAGTGGCTTTGTACTGTACTCCTCATCTCAATTCCATGGGACTACATACAAGTATGTGTTTTTATAATATAAGAACTGTGTGTGTGTGTGTGTGTGTGTATCCCTCATGTGGGCATCCCTCATTCTATCTTCTTTCACTCACTCAGTCCTCTGCCTGAACGTCAATGCCCATCAGATCAGGAACATTTTTTTAGAGATTTTAAGATTGAGCTTAGTGCAGCATCAGCACCCATAAGGGCCTGTGTCCACTACACTTCTTTTCAGGCAGAAAAAGTGCTGGCAGAGTGCTGGGATGATGCGCCTAAAAAAAACAGACAAAAAAAAAAAAGACAAACTCTCACTTAAACAGTCTGTCCATTATGGAAGATATCGCTCATTGTTGTTTGTTTGTTTATTTATTTAGTGTTTTGAGTTCAGCAAACCAAAGCATGCTTGCCCTAGTACGGATACTCTGACATCACTTAAACAACCTTCTCCTTCATATTCTTGCCATTGTATTTGAAACAATGTTATGAAGATGGGTAACGTTTAGGGTCGTTAGGGTGCTTTTAAGTCCCGCCCCATCAAAGCTGTGATTGGTGGATCATGAAAAGTGACATTGAGTGCCGCGCCTTTCTGAAAAGTTTAACTATTTTGAACTTGAAGCAACCGAAGCGGCTGCACAAAAAAGGCTCAGAAAAAATAAACCAGGTGCAGTGCTTTTGCTAGAGGCGGCTGCATGTGGCTGCATGCGGCTGCATGCACTCTCTCCCTATGGAAAAGAATTGAAAAAGGTGCTGGCGCTCGTGAAAAGAAGCGTAGTGGACACAGGCCCTAAATCTCTCAAAAAAACCCATGTCCTGTCACATTAGCTAGTTAAGAGTGGTAGTGGATTATCTGAAAACTGGGGCACACAATTTTACTGAGGTATTGTGGCGACCCGCTGGTAGAGAGAGAGGGAGAGAGAGTAAAATGGGTGAAAATACGTCTTTATTTTCCCCACGTGCCTTCAGGGCACTTCACAAGTCCAGCACCGACACGTGCTTTCTTTTCATGCAAAAAACCATAAAAGAAAAGAAACTAAAAAAATATAAGTGTCCACAAAATTAGGAACTCCACTGTCGGGAAAACTTCTAAAAAAAACCGGTATTCAATTAGCCGTGTTCGTCCGCCTTGAATCCGCCGGTGGTTCGCTCTGTCCCGGCGGTGCCCTGGCCGCTGAAGCCGTCCTTCCTCGCCTAGTCGCCCGCCTTTGATGCCGTCTAGGCTCCGAGAGAGAGAGAGAGAGAGAGGTTAGCGAGCGCGTTGTTTTAATTGTCGGCTCACGTGAATCCGCGACTTTTGAGGGTTCGTCCGTGGGGGTTTCCTCCGCGTGCATGGGCTCTCTCGCCGTAAGTTAGCTCTGGCTCCGGATCTCTCCTCCTCCGTCATGAGCCCCGGGTTGCGTTTTTCGGCTCCTTTTGTAGACGCCTCTCCTTTCCGCACTCGTGTCAGCTGTTCCTGCTTAATTCAAATTGTTCCTTCACGTGCGGAATGCGGCCGCACCCGTCTCGCCCCGGGGGTTGCTGGCCATGGTGCTGATTCTCCTCCCGGTCTCTCTCCAAGGTGCCGTTCACTTAGATAGGACAGGGGAAAATATTCAGAGTGAATCAGCATCCCCAACTCTTGGCGCCGGCGCACGGGCCGTTCCACCCCAGTGGTGTACCGATCCCTGGTCGGGCCACCACAGTATATGTAGGGTAACATTAAACATTGTTAAAAAAAGATGACTTTCAGTAACCACCGTGATCATTCAGTTCAGTGAAAAAAGTTTGTATGAATATCCTAGAGAGATAGATAGATAGATACTTTATTCATCCCGAGGGCATTATCCTAAATGCATGCAAGTATAATTTTGAAAAAACATTTCTGTTCATCATGCCATAGTATAGCCTTAATTGTTCATAATATGGGTTTTTAAAAATGCAAACTAATACTAGCCCCCCACTTAAAAGTACAATTTAATCTTCTTTCTCTACCCACCACTGAGCAAACAGAGCAAACTCCAAACACAATAATTTGTCTCCATCTCCGTTTGTCTCCTTTCCTCTCACTCCACCACAAAACCACAAAACAGGAAGTGTGCCAGGCATGTAAACCAGCAGCAATCAGCAGCAATAGCTGTCAGATCTGTCCTCTGAAATGTATGTCATTTTTGACTGGAAAATAAATAACTGTGTTCAGACCAAGGAGGTAAAATAAATGGACATACTGTATACTATGATTTCACACATACAGTTTCTATGGGAGATGTACGATGGTGCATGAAGCTGAAAGTTGGCAGTTTGTGGGCGTGTCCATTGTTGAAAGTTGGCACCAGCCAACTGATTTAGAAGGAGAGGGTCTGGTTTAGGTCTTCCCTTCAAAGGAAGCTGCTACGGATTGGTTGAGGTAGCACCAGTGGAAGAAGCTTTTCAGAACCAATAAATGGCCGTTATATTTTAACCTTCTTGAGTTTGATACAGGAACGCACATTAGGCGCTCGCTAAGTTCGCTAACTTTTAGCTACATCACGTCTTGCCTGGGAATTGTTGCTACTAAGTTGCACTCGCCTCTTTGGAAGTGACACTTTTTACATGACTGCATTAATTGTGACAGTGACCGGAAATAACGTTAGACTATGTTTACTTTGTATTACTGTATTTACTGTTTGTTTGGTAGCTAACAGTAGACTAAATTATATTGCAAGGCAAACAGCAGCATATCTTCTTTATGTTACAAAGTGTGGGGGTGAGTTGTGACAGAGCAGAGGGGGATGTCTCTGGTAGAAACCTTTTGGCCAACAGAGTAGCGGGGAGTGTAGGAGGGTAATGCGGGCCTTCATCCAGGCTCTGTGGGCATGACGTACCAGCAGTAGGGCGGCAGGAACTTCTATGTCCCTCTCTTGCTCTGGAAACAGGGGTGGCTCATAGCACAGGTAGCAGGTGAAAGGTGAAAGTGGAGGACACTGGGAGTGAATTGCATGCATATTCCACCCAAGGGAGTAAGTCCCAGGAAGACGGGGATTTCTCCACCACACAGCGCAGTGCCTTTTCCAGCTGATGGTTCATCCTCTCGGCCTGGCCGTTGGTCTGGGGGTGGAAGCCGGCTAATAACTGGGCCTTGGCACAGATGAGTGTACAGAAGGACTTCCAGAAGTGGCTGGAGAACTGAAGGCCATGGTCCATGGTTACCTCCAGGGGCAGGCCTTGCAAACAGAAGACATGGAGGAATAGGAGCTCTGCTGTCTTTTTGAAGGGGGTAGCTTCGGCAGTGCTATGAAGTGAACAAACTTCAAAAACCGGCCCCCAATGTTGAGGACTATTCAATTCAATCAATTCAATTTTATTTGTATAGCGCTTTTTACAAAGGGCCTTTGTCACAAAGCAGCTTTACAGAACTAGAAACCGGGCCCCAAGAGTACGCCTCGGGCTACAGTGGCAGGGAAAAACTCCCTGGAAACAGGAAGAAACCTTGAGCAGAACCTGACTCAGTAGGGGAACCCATCTGCCGCTGGTTGACACCGGTTTGTAGAAACAATGGTTTTAAACAGAAAACCAGATTAAATAAAAGTACATAAATGTCCAATAACTTGAAGCACAGATGGCAGGAACACCAATGGGTGGCACTGTCAGGCAAGGGGACAGCCTTGGTGCTACAGCTGAATCAGCAGTGGCAGGCTGGTCTTTGGCTGGAGCTCCAGGCCAGGAGGGGTGCGCAGGAAAGTTGGGCTAGCGCTCCGGGCAGGTGCCCAGAGCGGGGAGAAGAGGAAAGTAACATTGTTAGGGGGTCCAGATGGTAATTGGTCATTCACAGCAGGAGGGAGAGGTACCTGCGTGTGATAAGGAGAACCCCGGCAGAATAAGACTACTAATAAGAATACAAGCTGCTGCATTTTGAATTAGCTGGAGCCCTTTCAGAGAGGAATTTGCACATCCAGACAAAAGAGCATTGCAGTAATCTAATCTTGAGGTAACAAAAGCATGCACTAGCTTTTCTGCATTATTTAGGGGCAGTATCTTCCGAATTTTGGAGATATTCCTTAAGTGATAAAAAGCAACCCGAGAGATGTTTTTAATATGTGCATCAAACGCAAGATCTGGATCAAAAGTAACTCCAAGGTCTTTGATGACAGCACTTGAGGTGATGCAAATTCCATCAATGTTTGGCATATCATCAGATAATTTACATCTCAAGGACTTGGGACTACCATTATCTCAGTCTTATCTGAGTTTAGCAAAAGAAAGTTAAGATTCATCCATTTCTTTATGTCTTCAAGACAAGCTTCCATTTTTGACAGCTGGACAACTTCCTCAGGTTTGACTGATACATACAACTGTGTGTCATCAGCATAGCAGTGGAAGTTAATGCCATGTTTGCAAATAACTTGTCCCAGGGGAAGCATATATAGAGAGAAAAGCAAGGGCCCAAGCACAGATCCTTGTGGTACTCTTCTTCTTCTTCTTTCATATATCGTCAGATGGCCAACTCAGTGTCATGCAGCCACGCCCTCGTCTCCGGTCCTAAGTCGAAAAGGCCAGCTTCTGAGGGTGGGCTGTATAGGGGGCAGCCGGTGATTATGTGCTCGGCAGTCTGTTCAGGCTCGCCACACTCACATGCCGCACTGTCCGATAGGCCCCACTTCTTCAGAGATGACTTGAAGCGTCCGACGCCAGAGCGCATACGGTTCAGTGAGGTCCATAGATGGCGTGGCATGTCTTCTCCTTTTACACCGCCTCCTGCGTCCCGGATGTATCGTTGATTGCGGGAGGGCCCAGCCGTCTCCCACGTCTGTTTCCAGGATGCTGCCAGCCAGGCGTCTCTGGACAAGTCCTCAGGGATAGACTGTAGCATCTCTTGTGCTGCCTTGTTGTAGGGATGGCGAGACTTAAGCCTGCATGGTGGTGCCGGTGTTGTTGTGGCTTTGTGTAGGATGTGCCAGTCGTGCTTCTGGGCTTTTCTTGCCAGGGCGAGGGTAGCCGCATCCCGTCGGAGACTGGCTGGGGCGATTCCAGCTAGGACTGGCAGGTAGGACACAGGGGTGGGTTTCAGACAACCAGTAACTATACGGAGGGCGCTGTTGATGACAGTATCTACCTTGTTCACATGTGGACTTCTGCTCCAGGCTGGGGCGCAGTATTCTGCTATGGGTAAGACCAGGGCTTGCGTGGATATGCGTAGGGTCTGGGGGGAAGCTCCCCAAGTCGAACCCGCCAGGCGGCAGATGAGCGAGACCCTTGCTGTTGTCTTGGCCTTCACTTCATCCAGGTGTTGCTTGTAGGACAGTGTCCGGTCCAAGCATACGCCGAGGTACTTGGGGGCTTGCTGGAACTCCAGGCGGTCTTGCCCATGCTGAGCTGAAGGTGCCACTTCTGGAGGTAGTCTGCCAGGATGCCCATGTCTCGGTTGAGGCCATCTTCCATCGCCTTCCATGTTGGGCGTCGAAGCATGATGGCCAAGTCGTCCGCATAGCCATACTTGGTAGATGTTGTATCCGGCAGGTCGTGAATGTATATGTTGAACAGCATTGGTGAGAGGACGGAGCCTTGCAGGACACCGTTCTTCAACTTTCTGAGCCTGCTGGTCTGGCCATCGCTGGTCTGTAGGATGAAGCTACGGTTCGATAGCATCTCCATGATGAACCTCACCATGTGCCGGTCCGGGATTGTCCTCAACAGTTTCAGATGTAGTCCACTGTCCCACACGGTGTCATAGGCGGCTGTCAGGTCCAGGAATACTACTCCAGCTTTTTCGTTATCCTGAAAGCTGTCCTCGATGTCCTGGGTGAGTAGCGTTACCCGATCCACTGTTGACCTGCCTCGGCGGAAGCCGGCTTGTTCCGGTGGGAGTTGTGGGTCCACCACTGGCTTGATGCGGCTGTGAATCAGCCTCTCCAGGAGGGACACAGAGCAGAGAGATGGGCTTGTAGGACTTCGGGTCTTCGGCGGGTTTGTTCGGCTTTGGCAAGGCTATGACGGAAGCCCGGCGCCAGGTCTTTGGGAGCTTGGACCTCCGGAAGCATGATGAGAAGAACGAGCATAGCCAGTAAGATGTTCTTTCACTTTGGTGTATGACAAACTCTGGGTGGATATTGTCTCGACCTGATGACTTGCCCGGCTTCAGTTTGTTGATTGCTGCACTTAGTTCGGCTACTGTGAAGTCTCCTGAGAGGTTAGCATCGACGCTGGCTGCCCTGGAGAGAGACGATACCTCACACGAGGTGAATCGTGTGACGTTTCTGTCAGCATCAGGGAAGCGACCATTTTTCAGGAGCTGGGAAGCAATGGCATCTGCTGTCACTGGACACCTGCGGGGGGTTGTTTTTCTCCCTGAGAGCAGGTTGATGGTCTGCCACGCCTTCCGGCTAGAGTGGGTGAAGTCAATAGCTTCCACTACTTCAGTCCACCTGGCCCTTCGGGTGTCATCCAGCTTCTGCAGTAGGGTTGTTGCTGTTGCGTCCATTTCTTCCCTGGAGCTTGCCTGCTTGTGTTGGCGCAGCAGGCAGCTGCACTCCTCATCCCAGCCCGGGATGTAGTTCTTATTGTAGCCACGTGGGATGTTGTGTTTTGCTGCCCTTAGGAAGACTTCACAGTAGGCGGCGTATGCAGCATCCACATCAGCTGCTTCTGGGTCCAGGAGACCAGCAGTTCTTCTTTCCGTTTCCGCCATAAACTGCCGCCAGTTCGCCTTCCTGAAGTTCCATCTCCTGACCGGTTTGCCAGCTACCGGCTGTACCAGTGATGGTACTTTGATGATGGATGGCCGGTGGTGTGAACGAGGGAACCTGTCCAAGACACGTCTCTCCGGTTTCAGGTTGTTACTGCGGCATACGGCAAAGGCCAAGTCTGGGTTGGTGTGAGAGTTCCAGCATGCAGAAAAGAAGCTTGGGGGCTCCTTTGGGTCGAAGAGCAGCAGTGCCTCAGCGTTAGAAGCCCACTCACTCAGCGCTTCACCATCCTGCGATGTGTGGTTGTAACCCCAATCTGTATGTTGGCAATTGAAGTCACCTGCATAGATGGCAGGAGGAGTCACAGATGGTAGCGATGATACAGTCAGCACAGTTGGTGGGGGCTTGTATACATTCACAACAGATGTTTCTTGGATTTTGGTGACCAGCCACTCAATGTTGCAGCCGGGTGGAGATTGACTGGTGGCTGATGGTACTCTGTATCTAACCCTGGATTGATAAGGAGTCATTGTTAAAGTGCACAAATTGATATCGATCTGATAGATATGATCTAAACCAAGCGAGAGCCTGTCCACGGAGGCCTACAAGATTTTCAAGTCTATCCAACAGGATCAGGTGATCAACGGTGTCGAATGCTGCACTTAAATCTAGAAGCACAAGTGCATAGATGCAGCCACTGTCAGAAGCGAGGAGTAGGTCATTGAGTCCTTTGACCAAGGCTGTTTCAGTGCTGTGGAAGGGTCTAAAACCAGATTGAAAAACTTCCAATGTATGATTGTTTTGAAATGACCTTTTCTAGTACTTTAGACAGGAACGGGAGGTTCGAAATGGGCCTGTAGTTGGACAAATCATTCACATCTAAGTTTGGCTTCTTAAGAAGTGGTTTGATGAGTCCAAGTTTAAGAGTCTGTGGTATGTGTCCAGATGCTAAAGAAGCATTGACAATATATAGGAGTGGTGCTCCAATTACTGGTAGTAGCTCCTTCAAAAGCTTTGTTGGGATAGGGTCTAGAAGACAAGTAGAAGATTTTCAAGAATTAACTATGGTATTAAATTCAATGAGCTCTATTGGAGTAAAAGAGTTCAGATAGGCCATCGGTCATTCCGAAGATTGTGCATCTATGTGTTGAGTGGATGGAAGGACAGACCCTATAGGAGGAGTGGCAGAAGAACTTTGAATCTTGTCCCTGATTTTTAAAATGTTGTCATCAAAGAAATTCATGAAATCATTGCTACTAAACTATATTGAGACACAGGGATCAACATGATTCTTAGTCAATCTGGCAACAGTTTTAAACAGGTGCCTAGGATTGTTTCTATTTTCATCAATTAAGGTAGAGAAATATGATGAACGTGCTGTGGAGAGGGCATGTTTATAGGTTAGTAGGCTATTTTTCCAGGCATGGACGAATACCTGCAATTTCGTAGAGCGCCATTTGCGCTCAAGTTGGCGTGAAGCTTGCCTGAGAGCACGAGTATGGACATTGTACCAAGGTGCTAATTTCTTATGGCCAACTTTTCTTTTCTGAAGAGGTGCGATAGTATCCAGGGTTCTATGTTATTTACGTTGCCAGTCAGCTGATCAATTGAGTTAATGATAGTGTATGCATTTTGGCTGGAGGCAAGGACATCCTCACAGTGCACAAATGAGTCTGGGAGCTCATTAATAAAAGCATTTGCAGTCCTGGAGGTGCTTATCCTTGTATGCATCCCTTTTTTGACGCCAAACATTCCGATGGTATACACGGCCAAAAATGTCAATTTTGGTCTCATCTGACAATAGCACCCTGTTCCAGTCATAGTTCCAATGACGTTTCGCAAACTCCAGACGCTTGAATTTGTTTGTTCCTTTTTCATGCAACCATCTGTCTCTTTTGATTTGACAGTTCTTTGACTTTCCCCATGGTGATGGAGGACAAAGGGATTTTACCTGTGTGTTACCTCATTTCTATACCCTAGGGAAACAGGAAGTGATGGAAGGCCACAATACAGTTCCTTAAGACTGAGATTAACTTATATAAGTAGAATTTTACTCCAGATTTAACCTTTTCTTTTAGGTTTTATTTAAAATAATCTTTAAGGGTAATAATTTTGACACCTACATTTTTCATGAAAAATAGTATTACTTAGAAAAATTTGAATAATTGTATTAGGATAAGAGTTTATAGTTTTCCCATATGTCTGGACATAAAATATAGCTCATTATCTGTGTTGTTTATTTTATAAAGCCTTTTTTGCTAATTTTCATCAAGGGTGCCTATAATTCTGGACCTGACTGTACATCCCTGTACAGCCTCGCAAGTGAATATTTACCCCTGCTGAAAAAAACAGCTTGAGCTAGGTTTTGAAACAGCTGGTTTGAAACAGCAGTTGTACACTATGCTGGAGGAGTGGAGGAGGGCGGAGTTTTAACCGTTTTGTTCCTATACTGTGATGGGACAGTGGAGAGAGGGAGTCCACAAAGATCAGTTTCCAGGGCACGGAGTAGAGGAGGGTGGTTGTGGATTTAGGGAGTATCCTCTTTCTGGCTAATGGAATGCACCCGTCATGACAGGCTATTTCTGACCACTTTAAAGATGGCAGTTAGCTGAGCTAACATTAGCTATTCATAGCTAGCTAGCTAGCTTGTTAGCTACTAGTAGCTAGCGATACAATTGCACAAAGCTATATTTAAGCTAGTCATATAACTATATATGTGTTACCCCAACTAATGTGTTACTTACCTAGCTAGCTAGCTAGCTAGCTATCTATACTTCAGGTTTAAGTTGCCCTGCTGATTTCCCAAAATAACTAAGTAACATCATGTCTCACTCTGGATCAATGGGTAACATACTTTAAATCTCAAAAAGTGGAGCTATTCTAGCCATTGAATGTCTATCGGTTTGTCTTGTTGGGGTGGCTAGCTAGCTCCAGTTGCAAGTTGTCACCGGCAAGCTTACAAAACAACATTGCCTTAATGCAGTGCTTCTCAATTATTTTCTGTTACGCCCCCCCTAGCAAGAAGAAAACAATTAGCGCCTCCCACTCTCCGCCGCGACTATAAATAATATCATTTGTCTATAAAATTGTTATAAGTACACCTCTGCATAACATTGTATCCTTATTAACATTAAAGAAAAGAAAAAAGAAAGAAATATAGTTCAACTTACAACAAAGAATAACTTTATTAACATTGTTTTTTAGTCTGTAACAGAAAAGATTTTAAGTGCATCAATTTGCCTGAAATTAAAAAAAATAAATCCTTGTTTAAACTGTAAACATTTTTGACCGACTTATTGCACCATTTGATACTGAAAAATAAAATTAAATAAAATCAATAAATAATAACAAATTTAAATTCAGTTCAGCAACATTAACTCAGGAGCACAATATATAAAACACTTTAACCTACAAAACAAAAATGAATAAAACAATTAGTGCAGATTTTTTCTTTCTTTTTTTATCAAAATGAGGAAGTCAGGATTAATGGCTACAATGAGCATGTGTTTGCAGTGCACAGCTTTTCGAAGCGAGGTTTGAAGCATGATACTGCAACTCTCAGCTCCTGCTCAATGTTTAGCTGGGACCTGTACTTGGTCTTCAGTGCAGCAACAGCAGAGAAGCCAGTCTCACAGAGGTAAGATGTTGCAAAAGGAAGCAGAATGCCTATAGCCCTCTGCCCTAAGAGTGGATACTGCCTCTACACTCAGCCAGAATTCACTCAGTGTCTGTGATGTGAACCTCAGTCTCAATGTGTAGTCAGACGTCATGTCAATGAACTGGTCCTCTTCTGCAGAGCTGAAACCAGTTGGAGCTGGTGCACTGAAAGGATCTCTCACCCAGTCATACTGGGAACTGTTTTCAGGGAAGTACTTTTTAAAGAATCCCATCAGTGATGAAATATGCTGCTTAATGTGTGGAATCACTGAGGTAGCATCATAGTCAGTAGTGTCCATAAATTCATGCAGGTTCTCGAATTAATCAGTGTTTCCTTCATCAAGTTGCCTGCCCCACATTGCAAGCTTTCGAGTGAAAGAGCTGATCTTGTCTGTGACCTGAGGGAGGTGTTTATCTTTCCCTTGAAGCTGTAGATTTAGTTAATTTAGCTTTCCAAATATGTCACTCAGGTAGGCCAGTTTTCCCAGGAAGTTCTCATCACTAAATTTTTCTGCGACTTCATACTTGTGCTCCTGCTCCAAAAACACTCTTATCTGCTCTCTGAGCTCAAAAACTTGGGACAAGACTTTTCCTCGTGACAGCCACCTTGCTTCACTGTGAGAGAGCACAGCTTGATGTTCAGCTCCCATCTCCTCACAGATAGCAGAGAAGACTCTTGTTTTTAGTGGTCTGGTCTTTATAAAATTGACTACACCTATAATGTCAGTCATAACCTCACTTAATTCAGGGGAAAGTTGCCTTGATGCAAGTGCTTCTCTGTGTATAATACAGTGTGTCCACTCAGCATTAGGTGAGGCCTTCTTGATGAGTGCCCAAAGTCCTTTTCTCTTCCCTGCCATGGTTTGTGCACCATCACTGCAAACACCAATGCAGTTCTCCCACTTTAGCCCATTCTCAGTCAAAAAGCAGTCCAGCATTCTGAATAGCTCTTCAGCTGTGGCTCTGTCTCTGACATATTTACAAAAAAGTAGATCCTCACACAGGGAGTTTGTCAAGTCAAAACGTACATAAGCAATAAACAAACAGTCTTTGTTGCGGTCAGTTGCTTCATCAAATTGTAAGGCAAAACGTTTGTCTTTGAGTTTATCTACCAGCTGTTCTTGAAGATCGTTAGCAATGTCATCTGTACGTCTGGCGACAGTGTCATTGGACAGAAGGATAGTTTTTAGTTTTGCAGCACTTGCGTCATCCAGCATGACAGAGACCATGTCTAATGCTGCAGGCAGTATCAGCTCCTCTGCTATGCTGTAGGGTTTTTTGCACTGAGCAATTTGGTACGCCACCTTATATGATGCTAACAGTGCTCGATGGTTTACTGAAGTAGCATTCACAAAGCGGGATGATTGTTGGCAATATTCGGCACGTTTTCGCTGAAAAAACTCCAGCGGCTTATCAGCGTGATTGGGGTGTAATGTCTTTAAGTGGCGCCTTAATTTATTTGGCTTCATGCTGTCCGCTGCTAGCATTTTTAGACACAGTAAACACACCGGTCTTTCCTCTTCTCCCACTGTAGTCACAGTGAAGCCAAGCACTACATACGCTTCGTCATATTTCCTCGTCTTAGCTTTCGGGTGACTTTCTTTTGTCTCATTATCTTCGTCTCTCTCCGCCTTTCTTTTCATCCCTGTTAAAATTTTTTTCATGTTGTCTCTTGAGGGTTTTGTTATGTTGAATAACGGAGACTGTAGACGGAACGCAGTCGGAGCTTACTCCGTTTATTCAACACAGTTAAGCAAGTAATGTAAACCAGAAAAACCTGTATTCTTGTAAGTCGTAAAACGTTGCACTGTTGCAAACATGACCGATGTAACAGGTTTGTTTACTGCACTTCATATCACCTGCTCGGTGCAAAAAAAACCCCCTACACCATAGAGCTAATACTCCCTAACACTCTGACAATGAGAGCGCCACTGCCAACTACTGTAGTGGATGTGCAGTTACACTTTATTCTAGTACGGCAAACAAAAGCATGTTCCCCAGGGTCACACGCGCCCCCCCCCTGGCATCGCACCCCACTATTTGAGAAGGACTGCCTTAATGTAACGTTACATACAGATTTGCAGCTATCAACAGCTAACACATCCTGGCATGAGGTATGACATCTGTTCATTCTCTTTCACTGCTCGCCAATACAGTAATTACATGGATAGCTATCATAGCTAGCAAGATAGGTTTGTTCATACACCACTTATCCCTGGTTTCTTACTAGAATACTACGAAAAGATGGCAGACTGCAGATGGCAGTCACGTTTGTCACTGCCAACTTCCCAAAACAGTGCATGTTGTGGTTTGAGGGTGTTTGTTGCTGCAATTACTCTCTTGACAGTTAGGAGTCCAAAATTTCCTATTGTACCTTTAAGTCCTGCATTCCACTGAAAATAATCTATTTGGTTGTTGATTCAAAGATAATATCAATGTACTATCAGAAAAATTGGTCAACTCTGTTGTTGACAAATTGGGTTAAATATATATAGTCAACAAATGTGATACAATTTAAAACCCTGTCTTCCCTAAGATAACTTTTGTCTCTACATCCATTAATTCAACATTAAGTCTAATAAGATACAGAATTTTTGTTTTGTAGTTGACATATCAACGCATTAACTGAAAAGTTGCCAAGATGGTATGCATTTTCTCTAAAAATAGCTTTAAAAATGAATGAAATGTTTTGAAATTGTAGTAAGAATGTTAGTTATTACACAGCTTCTGATTAATTTGGTAACAATAAAACATATCTAATTTTTAAAACAAAACCTTAAACAAACAGAGTTGATATGAATAACAGAGTTGACCACCAATAGTTAAGACAAAAAACAACAACATTTTCTGCCTGACTCTGAAACCTTTAAAAAATATTTTTAAATCTAAAAACAAATATTTAATCCTAACAAATACATCTGAATTACAATTCTGATGGGCATCATATTGTTGCAAATTCAGGGGCAGCCAGGCAAGCACACTAACCAGTCAGCTAAAGGGTCCAACCTATTAGTCAAGGGCTAGAGAGCCTACACATCCATGGTCATTATGTTGCCCCCTCAGGAAGCGTGGCCCCCATGCTTCACCATACCATCTCCCTCACGCCCTGGGCATGCAAGTCAGTCATTGGCGATTTCTGCCCATATTTCTTGGGCAGAAATATTGTTTAATTCTACATGACATCCGGTCACTGAGGTTGGTTGTGGGATGAGGACATCAATGAGATACCACAAACTATTCTCACAGTTTGGCCAGGTAAATTTGATGGATTTTCATCATATTATCGTTTTTTAATAATTGAGTGTGAGATTCACTGCAATATCACAATAACAGATTTTTTTGTTATTATCTACTGTTAATTCTACTGATAATTAATCTGCTGTTGGTGTATCTTCAACATTTTGTACAAAATAATGAGAAACGAAGCATGACATGACATGGGAAACATCTTGGAAGGCAGTGAGGTACAGTACTGAGCAGAAGTCTTAGGCACCTGTATAACATTCTGTACAGATACTTTCAAAAATACTCATCATGGGTCTGAGGTATCAAGCCAGCCTCAAACAACCGTGCTGCTACTAGATATACAGTAGATACTTCAAGGGTTGTTTCTCCTGAACAATTCTTCCATTGAGTTGAACAGGAAAAATCTCCCTTGTAGTATCTACAGCATATCTGGCAGCAGCAGGATGGTTTGAGGCTCATCTGATACCTTGGACCCTTGATGACATAAAGCCATTTAGTCAACAGATGTGTTCTATACTGTATCAGCATAATTTACAGCCGAATCTATTCCCACCCCCCAATTTCCATAGAGATCCATTCAAATGCAAAGAGTTATAGTATCGCTTGTAGGTAGGGATGTGTATCGTTAGGATTTTATCGATACCAATACCGATACTCCTTATCGGTGCCGGTATTTATCGATACTCGGCGTGTAATTTAGTGTATACAATATAAAGACGTTACAAGATGGTAAAAGATTCAATCATTTTTTATTACCACAAGGGGGGTAACACCAGCAACATCATTAAACAACTTACAGCACCTGCCTTTTAAACAACTTACAGCACCTGCCAACTTACAGCACCTGCCTTAGCAAGTCAACATGTGCAGTGCGAGGTATGTCAAAAAAACGAGCAGGCAGCTCCATACAGCATTAAAGGTAACTGTCAATGTGACAATGCTTCAACAGAACAGAAGCTTAACTTAAAATTACAAATGCTTCTCAGAATAGATGAAATTAAAAAAAAAACCTAGGGAGATGACCAAAGCCCTTGCCTACATGTTCAACCCAACAGACACATACATGTAAACAGAACAGTGTAGGGGAGGTGTTTCTCCTGACAACAGTTTTTGTTCAGGAAAAGCAACATATTTACTTTCTCTGGCAGCAGCCGAGATCGCACAGAGTGACGTCACGCTATACACTCGGATAAAATGGCGCTGCGCATGTTTTAAAAAAGGGTAATTTTACTTATTATTTTTAATCCAGCTTTACTGGCAGTCTTAAACCTTTAAGGATGTATATATTAGGAATCAATCTTGTAAATTATTAACTTAATCTAGTATTTCACTTCCCCTTTAATGATTCATACACTCACCGTGACTTGAAGAAGCACTGTCGGAGTCTGCCTGCACGGAGGAGGGTACGGTGTTGTTAGCGCCTGCCGGGTTGCTAACTTTAGATGCGTTGTTTAACACGCCACACTCCTTCAGCTTTATGCTATGGGTAGACTGCAAGTGTTTCATGATGTTGCTGGTGTTACCCCCCTTTGACGCAACTACTTTCTTGCATATATTGCACTGAGCCGAGGATTCATTGAGTTTGATGAAGTGAGCCCATACCTTGGAGCTCACTTAGGAACCGGTACCAAAAAATACCGGCTCTTGGTACACATCCCTACTTGTAGGACAACCTAAGAACAAGATATCCAGACTCTCGTGATGACGGCTCAAGCAGTAAGAGCAGTTGTCTGGCAGTCGGAGGGTTGCCGGTTCGATCCCCCGCCCGGGCTGTGTCGAAGTGTCCCTGAGCAAGACACCTAACCCCCAAATGCTCCTGACGAGCTGGTTGGGGCCTTGCATGGCAGCCAATCGCCGTCAATGTGTGAGTGTGTGTATGAACGGGTGAATGAGAAGCATCAATTGTACAGTGCTTTGGATAAAGGTGCTATATAAATGCCAACCATTTACCATATGCAACCAAATACAAAACATTTTAAAACATTGAAAAGTGCTGTAATTACTATATGGTGCAACCAAAATGTATAGAAACATGGTTTAATAACATATGAGAATCAGCACTTTGACCACATATTAATTGCTTGATTACAAACAGTGGAAATAAAACATTAATCAAAAAATCCAGAAAAAGGCAAGGTGTGTCCAAACTTTTGACTGGTATAATAAAGTCTAGGGTGCCTAAGACTTCTGCACAGTACTGTACCTCACTGCCTTCCAAGATGTTTCCCGCCAGAGGAAGTGAAATGACTGGGTGCAGGTCGCATGCTTTTGAACGCTTTGGAAATTTTAATGCGGTTTTATAACAGCGGTAACAGTTATACCAGTTGACCAGAACATAGAGACAGACACAAAATATATATTTTTATTACTGAAATTACATATAATACAGAAAATAGATATCCTATGCAATTGATGTTAACTGTTAATAGAGTAAGCACAAAAAACTGTAAATTATACTTAATTATAATTATACATGTTAATTCAAGTTGAATGAATCAGGAGCCGAAGACAGTCAATAATGGGTGGGGTGGGAGTAATTTAGTTAATATTTTATGTATAAATTGTGCCTAAAATATACATCAAGCATTATTATGAGTGAAAGTTTAATATAATTAGTATTATTATTAAAAACTGATTCAATAAAGTTTTTAGTTTTTTTAATTAACAAAAGGTTTATCTGGGAGACACAAAATGTACCCCCAATTCTAGAACTAGCCATATATGAAATAAAATAATAACTTAAATATACAAAGTCTTTACTGAAAAATACAAATAAATTATTGAAAATTACAAATGACAAAATAAACAATGTACTATGGCCAAAACAGGCAAAACAGGCAAAAAGAAATAACAAAATCCACAGCCACAGCCATTCCTGCTCCTTATCGAAATGGTCGTTGGTAATTCTTCTGGCCCAATAGCTTCTCACTCTGTGGCACATAGATTGATTGATTTATTATTTATTCAGCTTGTTCTAAAACTACTGTGTATGCTTACATCACGCAACAAAAAAGTGGTTGAAGACCACTTTTTATGTGGAAGGATGCTTGACTTTATTTTCAAAAGTTGATATGCATGCAATGGTGAAACACAAAGCATCTATTCAAGATTTGTTAAGTGCATTATCTAAATAGAAAAGCCGGATGGAAACGACAATTCCACAAATCTTCCACAAGATAGCTAAAAAGGTTTTAGACTCATTTGAGGTGTTTCTTCCATTTTGTTGATATCATTTGAGGTGTTTCTTCCATTTTGTTGATAAAGAGTATAGGAAATAGGCGATGGAAACACGCTCTTCGAATAAATAATGATGTAGCAAATATTACATGGTAGATCCACCCTTTGGTGCGATTGCATTGCACAACAATTCCAAAATGTAGAATATATTATTTAATTATTTCATAAACTAGGTTTTTAAACAAAGGCTACAGAAATTAAGCAGCAAAATGACTGTCTGTAAATGATCTCTGGCATAACTTTCCCCAGAGCTGTCAAACGCACTGCTGCACCAGTAGGGGAGTCTCTCCGCTATGAATAGAGACTTGTTGGTTTGTGCAAAATGGAATCAAAAGATTATGCTGAATAATCGCAGTCAGCTCAAATAATCGCAATCAGGCAATCATGTTATAATTGTGACGGTCTGTAGTGGTCTCCAATTTTTTTCCATAGCTGTATATTACTTACAACATCCCTTTTTATGGTTTTTGAAAAATAAACCCTTCCTAGTGAGCATTATCGGGACACTGAATATTAAGGACTACTTTTGGGAGGGACAGCTATGGCTATTAATGAAATGTTTGTGACCACTATGTGGATACACTAGATCAGCCAGTAATTATGAAGACAGCAGTGACACTCTGGCTTCCACTTTATTCTGGTATGGGCTGATCTAGAATCTCCAAATGAGTGGCTGTATTTGAATGAACCATTTTTAAGATCTGGAATCTTAATAGTATGAGAGACGCCAGCATGACATTTGCTAGGCCACTTCCATTGAGACAGTCACACATGCAGACACACACACATGCACGCACTCACACGCACACACACATTCACTACCCCAATTGCTGAACCCCTCAGGTCCTGCTCCTTCTATCTGCAGACCACTATGAGCTGATCCTTTGAGGTCTCCCATGGCCAAATGGTGAATGAGGAATTAGTTCCCAGGCATGCTCAACTGACAGTCACAACTCAGAGTGCCATGGGATCTAGCAATATTTAATTGAAAAGTGCATCTAGTGATTTTTAAAGGCATTTCCAAGGTAGCAATTCCATTTCAAGAATGCATTCTTGCTTTAAACAACCTTGTTAAAATAAAGCACAGGGTTATTAAAATAAAGACCATACAGATTTCAGTGCATTTATTCCAGTGGTTTCCAAAACATGGGGCCTGAGGTGTGCAAGGTGAATGCTAACTCAGGAAAATGTCAGCCAAGTTATTGTCTGATAATTGTCAAGACTACTTAGCATTAGGCAGACAATTAATCACAGTATAACTAAATTCCTGTAACTAGCTCATACATTTGTATTTTGTTTTTATTTCCTAAATAATATGTGAATTTGTGTGCCACTTTTGTAACAAGGGGTGTCGTGGTGATTTTTTGACAATATGCATTTCATAACATACATCTCCACTGCAGCTGTCCCCTCCTCTCCTTATGGCATCACACTGCTGTCTTGTGACGGTGCCTCCATGACTCTGGGTTGGAAACATCCAAAGTACTCTGGTGGCTCCAAAGTGAATGCCTACTACATTGACAAGTGCGAGGTGACCAGCTTGCACTGGAATGAGGTCAATGTGCCACCCATTAAGGAACAAGTTTTTCAGGTATGTTTATTGCTGCCATCAGCAAATCAATTATATAGCGCCTTTATCCAAAGCGCTGTACAATTGATGCTTCTCATTCACCCATTCATACACACACACACACACACACCGACAGCGATTGGCTGCCATGCAAGGCGCCGACCAGCTTGTCAGGAGCATTTTGGGATTAGGTGTCTTGCACAGGGACACTTCGACACAGCCTGGACGGGGGATCGAACCAGCAACCCTCCAACTGCCAGATGACTGCTCTTACTGCCTGAGCCATGTCACCCCCACTTACTTATTGATCTAGCCTACGCACTTAGAGATCTGAGGCATTATGTGCTCAGAGATGCTCTTCTGCATACCACTGTTGCAATGCGTGGTTATCTGCATTACTGTCACCTTCTTGTCAGCTACGACCAGTCTGGCCCTTCTCCTCTGACCTCTCATTAACAACAGATCTTTGCCCACAGAACTGCTGCTCACTGCAAGTTTCTGTTTTTCACACCATTCATTTATGCATTTAGAGGCTGATTAATTATTTTCATTAACAAGCTGGTGTACAGGTCGACCTAATAACAGGCCTACCTAGGGTAGCCTGTAGCGTAGTGGTACATGACTGGGACCCACAAGGTCGGGGGTTTGATCCCCGGTGTAGCCACACGGCCGTTAGGCAAGGGAGGATCTCCTGCTTAATCTAATCAACATCGCTCTGGATGAGACATCTCTCTTTAAAAAGGCATTTCAAGGGGCTACAGTGGCGCAACAGGCTAAGATGCCTTGCGGTTGCAGTTTGCTGCAGTTGCACACCGAGACTGGACCGATTCCCGGTCCTGCCAAAAGCCAAGTTTGGCCGGCTCATGAGGAGCAGCATAATTGGCTCGCTGCTCCAGAGGGAGGGACTTGGCAGGGTAGATCGCCGGTTAGTAGATTTCCGCACAATAAGCACCTCGGGTGCCTTTTAGGAAAACGGAAGGAATTAAGACTTTACACACACACAAAAACCAAAGCTGATCTAGAAGTATTTTTTTATGTATTCATCATGAAAGTTGGACTGTTCGGAACATAGTGAGCTCACTTGGTGTCCAGAACACAGTGAGTTTACGTTACCATTAAGCCAGCAACTGCAAGAAATAATAGTTTATTGTTAGAGGTCAGATACCATTTCTTCAAGCCGACAGCCTTAAATGATGTCAACTTGGAAGAAATACAAAGTAAACCTAATAACATTATGGTAAAACTACCTATAGCTAATGTTAGCCGCTAACATTTTTGTGGTAAAAGGTCCGGTGAAATCTTGTCTTGGTTTTCTGGTGAAAAAACACAATGATGTCTCGGACGTAGCTAGCTATATCCAGGCAAACCCAATATTTGGGTTATTGCTATTGGAATATAAGTTTGTATATAGCTATATGGTGTAATTCTGGCCTACATAAAATACAATTCTGGCAATATGCTTCACTTTCAGTTGTCAATTGCATTTTAGGTGCCATATCATGATAAAACATTGGTAACAGATCATCTAGCCAAGTTAGTTAACTTAGCTAGACTAACGTAGACTCACTGTGTCCCAAACAGAACATAGGGAAGTAGCTGCGTCCACCAGAAGTCCGTTCAATGGTAATTTTACTCCTGGGGATGGTAATTTATGATTATTGCTTATTGGTGATCCCAGACACAAAAACACTTGGATACATGTGAATTATTCAGAAGTAACAGTTGTTCAGAACTGTGTCAGCTCAGAATTTTCCAAACAGCACCTGAAGTACTACCGTTTTGCACTATGTTGTGCAGGCAAATCCCCATTAAATCTTTACCTGTTTAATCTTAACATGAGTTACAAAAAGTGAAACCGTCTGTATAAAACAATGTGTATATGTGTGTGAACTATGTTTCAAGGAATACTTTTGACTGAGCTGTATTAGCCTGCCCCCGGGTTGGGGTCAGCCCTATGTTCCCACAGCTCTATGTTCCCACATTTCTAAGATTGAATTTTTTTTCAAAATTAAATGTTTATTATTGATCGTGTAAACTGAACTTGATATATTTAGATGTCAAAATAGTCCTCAAAGGACAGCACTTGCAGATGCCTGTTCCTGGCACATAAAAGGTTGAAAAGTACTGATGTAGAGCCCTTTCCAGTTTTAAGTGAACTGCATAAATAGTGTATTTTTTTTTCTTATTTCGCTTGTTTGCTTGTTCATTAAAAACTTATAGATAATTGAACGTGTACTGTGTCTAAATTGCACAAACATACACTGGATTTCTTCAGGTCCCATGCAAGCAGCCTGCTGAGTGTGAAGTCAACTGAACATAGAGCTGTGGGAACATAGGGCTGTGGGAACATAGACACGCTCCCCCCGGGTTCATCGTCTCTTGTTAGCAACAGCTTCCCCACCACACAGTCACAGAAACATTTACTATAAATTAATATGACGATGCAATGCATTGGACAACGCACACTTCAGACACCAACACCTTCCGTTTTTAAGTTTAAGTCTAATGTTAGCAACTACTAGCTCACAGGGTTGCCAAATTTCCATTGCAAAATCGACTCAAAATATAATGTTACATTTAGATGTTTTAAACACTTAGATGATTTTGCACTTTGTTGTACGTCGCTCTGGATAAGAGCGTCTGCTAAATTCCGGCTGTGAAAAAGGGATATTGATGAATATGCACCAAAGGCTGTAAACTGTATGTGCTGTAAACTAAAACATAACAAAGTTATTGATATAAGCTTTATTTTCAAGATGCCTGGCACTGCTGCGACATTGCAGTATCATATGTTTGGATGTCTTGTTTTAACGTCACGTTTTGGCAACTGGTTGTTGTGTGTGTTCACTAATTAAATGGAGTAGCCTAAGCTCCGAATGTAACTCTGGTTTGGTCTCTATTACTAAATGTAACAGTAGTGCGCGTTATTAATGGAATAGTAGTTGATAGAATCAACCATTTTATTTTTCCATTATAAACTGTACAGTACTGTGCAGAAGTTTTAGGCAGTTGTGAAAAAATGCTATAAAGTAAGAATGCCTTCAAAAATAGAATTGTTATTAGTTTATTTTTTATCAATTAACAAAATGCAAAGTGGGTGAACAGAAGAATCAGATCTAAATCTAATCAATATTTGGTGTGACCACCCTTTGCCTTCAAACCAGCATCAATTCTTCTCGGTACACTTGCACAAAGTCAGGGATTTTGTAGGCATATAGTCAGGTGTGTGATTTGCCGATTATACCAAACAGGAGCTAATGATCATCAATTTAATATGTAGGTTTAAACACAATCATTAACTGAAACAGAAACAGTTGTGTAGGAGGTTTAAAACTGGGTGAAGAACGGCAAACTCAACGGCAAACTGCTTCCAAGGTGAGGTTGCTTAAGACAGTTTAATGTCAGAAGTCATACACCATGGCAAGACTGAGCACAGCAACAAGACACAAGGTAGTTATACTGCATCAGCAAGGTCTCTCCCAGGCAGAAATTTCAAGGCAAACAGGGGGTTCCACATGTGCTGTCCAAGCTCTGTTGAAGAAGCACAAAGAAACGGGCAACGTTGAGGACCGTAGACACAGTGTTCAGCCAAGGAAACTTGAGACACATCATGCTTACTTCCCTTCGCAATCGGAAGATGTCTAGCAGTGCCATCAGCTCAGAATTGGCAGAAACCAGTGGACCCAGGTACACCCATCTACTGTGTGGAGAAGTCTAGTTAGAAATGGTCTTCATGGAAGAATTATGGCCAAAAAGCCATATCCCCGATGTGGAAACAAGGCCAAGCGACTGAACTATGCATGAAAACAGGAACTGAGGAGCAGAAAAATGGTAGCAGGTTCTCTGGACTGATGAGTAAAAATCAGGTGAAATATTTAGCTGTAGCAGAAGGCAGTTTACTCGCCGAAGGGCTGGAGAGTGATACAAGAATGAGTGTCTGCAGGCAACAGTGAAGCATGGTGGAGGTTCCTTGCAAGTTTGGGGCTGCATTTCTGCTAATGGAGTTGGGGATTTGGTCAGAATTAATGGTCTCCTCAATGCTGAGAAGTACAGGCAGATACTTATCCATCATGCAATACCATCAGGGAAGCATCTGATTGGCCCCAAATGTATTCTGCAGCAGGACAGCGACCCCAAACATACAGCCAATATCATTAAGAACTACTTTCAGTGTAGAGAAGAACAAGGAGTCCTGGAAGTGATGGTATGGCCCGCACAGAGCCCTGATCTCAACATCGTCGAGTCTGTCTGGGATTACATGAAGAGACAGAAGCATTTGAGGCTGCCTAAATCCACAGAAGAACTGTGGCTAGTTCTCCAACACGTTTGGAACAACCTACCTGCCGAGTTCCTTCAAAAACTGTGCAAGTATACTTAGAAGAATTGCTGTTTTGAAGGCAAAGGGTGGTCACACCAAATATTGATTTGATTTGGATTTTTCTTTTGTTCATTCACTTATTCTGTTCATGCATTTTGTTAATTAACTATTAACATTTCTAATTTTGTAAGCATTCTTATTTTACAGCATTTTTTCACACCTGCCTAAAACTTTTGCACAGTCCTATATAGCCCCAAAAAACAGGTGCAAACACCCCTGGCAAAGATGACAGCCATGACCTTTTTTTGTCGCCAGATGGGGCTCAAGCCACTTTCTGCCAATTTGGCAATCTATTTCACTTGAAAATGAGTGGCGCTCAGATAATCAATATCCTCATGCTGACGACTGATTCCAATTGTCTCCCCATGTGTGGTCTGATTACCAATGAAAGTCAGCTGTGTGTCTTTCTATTTAAGTTGGGGCTTGTGTGTTATTTCTTCATGTTCCATTGCACATTAGCCTTTTTATTTTCATTTTTCCCCTGTGTGAAGGATGTGACTGACAATACTCATTTACCTGTTGTGGCGAAAATGTGTGGGAGCTGAAGACGCAGCAACTTTTCGTTACCTCGGGGTAGTGAGGACATAATGTGGTGGACAGGGTTAATGTGTTTAATGTATTCCTGTCTCTTTTTAATTAAACCTGCTTTGTCGGTTTAGAGTGTTAATGTTTTTCATATATTCTACTGTTAGGGTCAGTAATCCTTTTTCGCCAGTGGAATTAGAGTCTTGTGTGTCTTTCGTTATCACTTTGCCATTCCCAGTACTAGGTCGGCTGAGTTGGGAGTTGGGAGCCTGAGTAGTTTTCCCCTAGCCCTGTTGTCCCTGCTGGACAATTTGCATATGACTAAGACTTCCGAGCAGAGGCAACCAGATCATATGCCAATATATATTTTTTTTGACTTGGTGACCCCAAGACACAACCAATTCTTAAACTGCAATCCTTGGGTTACTAATGGCCTCCCTCACCATTTTCCCTACCATCCGCAGGGATAATATGCACTTTCATCTTCTTTCTAGCAAGTTTGCAACCATTCCTAATGTTTATTTTTATTATTACCCTTACAGTGCTAAGTAGTATGTTTAACCATTTATGTATTTTTGGTATCCATTATCCGACTTTCAATTACCATCTGTGTCTTCTGAATTGACAGTTCTTTGGTTTTTCCCATGCTGATGGTGTCAGGGTTGGGAGGTAGCACCGGGTGTGGCCACCAGGGGCTTATTATTTTCACCTGGCCCTCATTAGTGCCAGGGGAGCCTACCTCTGGTGGGTATTTAAAGCGCTTGCTGGCATTCCGTCGGCGCTTTGGTATTCACTGTTCGCTCTGTTACCAAGCCGGTATGCACGCGGTAAGACTCTGTTTGTGATGAGTCAGGTATCGTGCAGGTTCTGGTTTTGCCGTCTCATTTAAAAAGAAATAAGAAAGAAAATATATAGGGTAAGGAGGACACTCAGCTAGCTGGTGCTGTGTGCACGGCTGACACCTTCCGTAAGGTTCTGTTCTGTTTTCTTTTCTTTTACAGCTCGTGTGAGCTTGCGGGTGAGGGACGTTGTCCCCGGTATCTGTATTTTTGGTTTGTGTTTTTCCTGAGCTGCGACTCAAGGTTCTTTGTTCTCTCGCCTAGTCTTTTATACTAGGTCATTTTATTTTGTCCCCGGTCCGGGGTTTTGCGGTGCTCAATTTTAGCACTCCTTTTCGTTGGGTTGTTCGCCCTGGTTTTCAAGGGTTGCTTTATTTTCTGGTTTTTGGGCTGTTCCTTTTATTTTGGTTGGAGTTGTCTCCAGACATTTTCTGTTTCGTATACCTTCTGGAGTTTTGTGGCTAAAGGGATTACCCTTAGTCGCTCTTGGCTCTCCGCCAGTCCCCGACCCTACAGACTGGTTGACAAAGGGATATTGCATGCTTGTTACCTCGTTTATTACACAGAAAGTCATGTAATGACTTATAGTTACTTTAGACTGAGATTAACTAAATGATTAAAGTAAAATTGTATTACAAATTTCACTTTGTTTGATTTTATCTACAATAATTGTTCGGTTTTCTCATTTTTTATTAATATTTCTGGAGCCCACTGTATATCTGATGAATGGTACAAACATTTTCAGTCTCTGCCCCAAAATTATGTGTTATTCCCTAGCTTTATTAAGATTAATGATGATCAGCCATTGCTAAGCCTGTCACAGCTTGTCACATCTGTATTGAAAGCTGATTGCTTGATGGTGGCCATATTTTTGACTTTATTACTATACATCCAATTGGAGGATGACCGAAAGACATGGCATACAAAGTTTCAATTTGATTAGTAAAGGAAGGAGTTTGTCATATTCATATTATGGTGCCTTTTGCTGAAACCACAAAATGTCTTGCTGTCCCAGATGCAAATAACTACCCAAGAACCAAAGCCTCCCCCCTCCATTTGTGAAATACGGTGGTGGGGGTTTTATATTTTAGGCATAAAAAAGATGGCCTGGTTACAGTTACAGTAAGTGTTAATTCATAAGTGTACAGAAGCATCTTATCTGATATAGTTCACCCAAATGCCTCCAAACTCATTGGACACTGATCCCAAATATACACCAATGTGTGAATCTAGATTTCTTACATTCTTACATTTTTTCCACTGTAGGTTGAAGATTTGAAGGAGGGTTCATCTTATGAGTTTACCGTCCAAGCTGGGAATATGGCTGGAGTGGGACTTCCCTCAGAGCCCAGTGCTTCATTTCATTGTGTGGCCTGGGACATGCCAGAACCAGGTACTTTAAAACCCAGCCCAGTGCTCCATTGTTTGTGTGGCTTGGGACATGCCAGAACCAAGTACTTTAAAACCCAGTCCAGTGCTCAGAGGATAGTGCAATGCGGTTTACTCCAAATACGTGTACATGAGTGTTACAAATATCCCATGGCACGGTTACAACTGTCCCTGACTCAGACAAATACAAGGTGGTGGGTGGCGTACAGGTGTTAGTGTTACACTCATTAACTTTGATATCCGTTCATAAAACAGAAAAAAAATTTAAGCATACAATAGAACAAGGTTTCTAGAGCTAAACTACAAATATAAATCTCTTTTATTGTTTGAAAAAAATAATGTTATATTTTACAGCCTGAAAATTCACATTGGTTAAGGTGTGTTTAGACATTTGCGACCGTGAAACAATATTTTAATAGCAAACCGAATTGAAATCAAATAACCCTTGGGAATTTGTTGTGGACAATAATGCAATGCTATTTGATTCGGATACCAATAGGTTTAAATGGTCGGCAGGGTAGCCTAGTGGCTATTCACAAATTCCAAGCATTTTCAGTCCATATTTCTGACCAACAGGCTATTGTTTTTGAATGTGTGAAACTAATACTCCAGAACACTCCATAAAGAATGTTTTGTGGCATTTTTGTTTCTTTTGCAATAGAGTTTTTTATGGCCACAACCTGTTGTGTCAGTTTATATTTATTTCCCCTCCTGAAATAAAATATCTACACTGGAGCCATGCAGACTTAGGCAGGCAGATATCGAGGAACAGGCGGAGGTCGAAGCCGGGGAATGAGGCCCAGGGTCAACGAGGGTAGGATCCGGGGTAGGGCAGAGGAGCAGGCTGGTGGCTGGAGAGAAAACAAAAATAAGCAGGGCAAAGAACACACAGACAACCTGGACAGGGAAGCAGAGGCTAGAACAATGAGGAAGAAACAGGTAACAAAGCAAACTAGCAAAGAAAGACAGACAGACACTGGCAGGCTTATAAGCAACACTGATGAAAGACAATGAGAAATAGGTGAAACAATTGCCAGGAAGGAAATACAGATATGATGTGATGTGCACATAGCGAGCAGGCATCCATCTTGGCGTATGAATCCAAACCAAAGTCTGGAAGTGCTAGCAGGGATAAAGTGCCTGGATGCGCACTCCATTTGTTCAATATTTGCAGTGCACAACGTTGCATGTTCAACTGGAAAAAAATCCCAGAATTCATTTTCAGGAAACTGTCGAGACAAGAAATTTGTTGCATAATGGTGGATGACGGCAGCAAGATCGTAGGCTCAAATCCCTCAATATTATGCATTGAAGCAGTTTATATTTTTGTACGTTAACATTTTCACACATTTTTAAACGTTTGTCACATCATTTAGTGTTTCAACACAAAGCTATGTAACTAACTGTCTTAACGTCAGCTGTTAACAGTATTGCAATGCAATTTGCTGTAGCTAACAGAGCTTGCTAGCTAACGTTAATCCAACACAGCTAGCTCTAGGTAACCTAGCTATTTTAGCCAATATTCATATTCGTAATCTTATTTACGTATGTATTCCTGTGTGCTCTGAAGAGTTAGTAGCTGGCTGGATTGCTCAAACAGCAAGTGTGCAAATAACTTGTCCATAACATACAAAAATAAAAGATAGCAAAGGTGTCTTATTTGTTACCTGCAGTAAAATCCAGCTATAATTACAAATAATTCCCATAACTGTGGGAAAGATGGTACATTATGAGAATCTTCTATGCGAATAAAGTGGTTCAATGTGAATGAACAGCACAATAAGTGATCAAAAACAACACTCGTCTTAAAGATTAAACGTATGTAATGTGATAATCTTAACCAGTGTAGCAAAGTAGCACAGCTGTTTGGCGAAGCACTGCTCTCTTCATCACTGCAGTTTTCCGGTCCTTGCAAGGATCTTTCCATTCCGCTGCAAATGACACTATAACGACTTTGCATAGCCACGTGCATTACCGGCTCCATTTTGAATAACTGAATAGCCTACGAAGCACCCAGCTCCTAAACCTCATGAAAATAATTAAAACAGATAGTCGCTCACAAGGCAATAGCATCTTTATTTAGATTTTCACTGAAAGTTGTCCCAAGCTGCAATTAATATCAGGTAGCTATCATTGCCCCCACTGACATGGCTTCGTCAACACCGCTTCTTGAACAATAGCAAAAGGAACTGAAGTAATTAAACACATTTCACTGTACCTTTATTTCTGAGTGTAGGCTACATATATTTATCAGACTATTTCAGATGTACTTGTACAGCACATTCATCTGATGTTTATTTACTAAGTGGAATTACGTAGTTACATCAGAGGTTGAAGGTAACGGGTCAAGTTTTGCCATGAAGTGCGTCCCAAACTACCATGCTTTCGTGCTCCAAGTGCGGACTCCCAAACGCTGACTGGAGTGTGGACTTGGTAGTGCGGAGCACAGAAGTTTGCGGTTTGAGACACAGCTAATGACTGGCGAAAGAGCATTGAAAGCACATAGAAAATGGGGAAACAAGGAAAAAGGGAATGGACGTGACAGATGACAGCTAATCAGTCGCCACTGCTGGCTCATCAGTCGCTGTATCATTGGCTTACTGCGATACGTGAGTAGCCGCCCTTGGTCTCTAATATGTCAGATTTTTGGCCATACTCGGGGTGAAAACCCAGCCCGCCACTCCCTTTCATTGTGTGGCCCAGGACATGCCAGAACCAGGTACTTTAAAACTCAGCCCAGTACTTTCATTGTGTGGCCTGGTCTGACAACTGGGAACTGGCATTCATGCAATATAAAAAAAATGAGTTAATATTATGATCAGTGTCCACAACTCATTTGCATTCAAAAAGAAATAGGAGGAATAGAAGCCATCCCTGACTTAAAATGTCAAAATATTTTGCTTATGAAAGAAATACCTGTCTGTAGAGTCCCTTTCCCTCTTTTCTCTAGTTTTTGCATTGTATTATTGTCTCTTACATATTTCACTGTGTGTTTTGTTTTTATTATCAGGTCCATCCCACGATCTGTCATTCTTGGAGGTTAGGAACGACTCTTTGCTTATTAAGTGGAAGGCCCCAGTGTACATAGGTCAAAGTGCAGTAACTGGTTACTTTGTGGATGTATCCAAGAAGGGACATGGTCAGTGGACCACAGTGAATGAAACTGCTGTCAAGCACCGTTACCTGAAGGTAAATTAAACACCCCTACAATAGGCCTTAATGTAACCTATTAAAATGTTGTCAAGCTGTTGTTAAGCTTATAATTTCATTTCTAGTTACATTTTGAGATGAAAAATACAGGATGTTCCCAACATGGCTAATATTTCATGCTTGCTGATTAAAAGATTTTATCAATCTGACTTTCAGGTGTCTGGCCTGGAGAAAGGTGAAACCTACGTTTTCAGAGTGCGTGCAGTTAACGCTCAAGGGGTTGGAAAGGCCTCTGATGACTCTGAACCAGTCTGTGTCAAGGCACTGCCAGGTACCCCAGCACCAATACAGTAGCTACAACTAGGCCTACAGTTATCTTCACTTGCTCTATATTAAAAATGACCAATTTAAGGGGTTCATACTCTGTGATTGAATCTGGCCTGTGCCAGTGCTGATTATGGTTGGCAGCCCTGCAGGAGCAGTGCATCACCTGAGGGATATGTGGAAGGCAGGGGTAGCAGTGTTCACTGCTTGATACAGTACAATACCATTCAATGTTACCTTATTTTTATATAATTGCAGCAATATCTTACAGGGCCAATCTGCAACAGGCAATATGAGATATAGGTTTAAACAAGAAAAAGGGTGATAATCCCTGTTGGCCGTCTGGGCACCCGGAGCTTTCTCTCTGTGCACGCTTATGATTGGGTCTCTTCTGCCCTGCTCTGCGCGTGTGCAGCTTGTGGCTGTGGTATGAGAATCAGCAGCTGGCTGCTTGTCATCTTGAGGGGGCGTATAGCAGGGGGTGTATATGAGAATGCTTGTACATAATTCCCAAATGGTCCATTCCAAATTTTGGTGGGATCGGAGATGGCAAATCAAAAGGGTTCATACAAAATAAAAAAACAACTCTATAGCTACTGATATAAATTGGTGTGAATCAATGTTTATTCACAAAATACAGTCCAGTATTATTGGCACCCTTGATAAAAATGAAGAAAAAGGCTGCATATAATAAACAACACAATAATCTAATATCTAATAATAATAATCTAATATGGGAAAATGATATACTTTTACTTCAACACTTTTACTCTTATGTTTCAATGTTTTTTATTAAGTAATCTTTTTTCCTGAAAACCATAGGTTTCAAAATTATCGGCACCCCTAAAAAATGTGTAAATAAAATCAAACAAATGGCACTTCATTTAGTTAATCTCAGTGTAAAGGAACTATATTGCGTCATTCCATCACTTCCTGAGAAATAAAATAAACTGTTTATACTGTTTCAGTAGAATACATATAATAAATATGATGTAACAAATAAGCAAAATCCCTTTGTCATCTATCAGCATGGGATAGGCAAAAGAACTGTCAATTCAGAAGCAATCGTCACAAGTCTGGTAATGGGTACAAAAATATACATAAACTGTTAAAGATACTTTGCACTGAATGTGTAAGGGCAGGCAATAATCATAATAATTAAAAAAATAAACAAATGGAATGGTTGCACACATGCCAGGAAGAGGATGGAAAAGGACAGAGATCTCTTGCATCTTGGAGTCACCTATTTAATTAACAAGGAAAATGAAAATGAATAATTGAAAAAAATTAAGGACTATTTACAATAGGGCTGCATAATAACTATCGTAGTCCATCGAATATTTTTTGGCGGTAGGTTTCGTTGCTTCTTTTCGTCTTAAGGACAATAACAGGCTATATACAGTTGTGTTCAAGAAAATAGCAGTACAACATCAGTAACCTGATGAACCACTGTTATTAGTAGTAGTGATATTTCTGCACGGTGTCATTAATAGTCTTTTATTAAGGAAGAAAATGTAAAGCAAATGTTTCACATTGTTATAAAATATATTTCCTTCTGAATTGCTCAGTAAAATGGGCCGTTCCAAACATTGTTCGGAGGAACAACGGGGAGAGGGGACTTGATTGGAGAGGGGATAACTTATAAAGAAGTGCAGCAAATTATAAGATGCTCAGCTGAAATTCTCAAATGCTTTAAAATGGCAACAAAAAACCCAAACAAGCGGAAGAAAACAAGCAACTGCTGTTGAAATAGTCGAAGAATCGAAGAATAGTCAGAAGTGCTGTTACAAAGAATTTTCTTTTCGGGTCTAGTGGTCGTCGACAGTATGTCAGACGACCCCTGGATACTGAATTCAAACCACAGTACACTGTGAAGACAGTGAAGCATGGTGGCGCATAATCATGGTATGGGGATGTTTTTCATACTACGGTGTTGGTTCGTATACCAGAGATCACGGATCAGTTTGAATGCATCAAAATACTTGAAGAGATTATGTTGCCATATGCGTATACCTATTTCTAGGTGCCAGAAGTTGGTTGACTCAATGCAACACAGATGCGCAGCAGCAAAAACAATGGTTATGCGACTAAATATTAGTTCAGTAATTTAAAGTGGTGATGTCTTCAATTTATACAGTTTGAGGAGAGGTGGAGAGAAAAATGTCTACACTGCCATTTTTGTGAACAAAAAGTGTCCCACCCTACTCCATTTAATAATCTAGCTTTGAATCATCTTGGATAACTGCACGTTTGTTTTACTCCGGGGGCTTGATACAAAGCAATGTATTTTCAACTTTCACAGGCCTATAACCTATGTTGTGCTTTACTCAACATAGGTTATAGGCAAATCAAACATTACCTGAGCCTGAGGGAAACTGGCAGGATAGTATTTGCAGATAAATAAAATTAATATAAATGAAAAAAATATATGCTCACATTAGAGCAAATAATTTTAATCCAGACAGAAGATACATGTCTCTGCTATGACTATAGACCATCAGTACAGTTTTAAGACATTCCTGGCGATTACAGTTCAAAGTTGAAACAGTTCCGGCTCAAGTGGAAAGAGTGTCAAAATTGTCAGAAAAAGCTTGTGAATCCAACATTTCTTACCACTTACATTTTTCATATAAAAATAGTCTTGTAGAAATTGTCTATAATGTTGTCTGTACTGCCCGCATATGACACCATTTATATGAAATTGATGTCTCATCATTGATGAAGAAATTGATAAGAGTGAGTGCTAAATTAAATTAAATCCTTAAATCCACTACCACCCTCCTCCACTCTTTGCCCCGGAATCCAATCTTTGTGGACTCCCTCCCGCCCTCCCTCCACGAAGGAACAAAACAGCTAAAACTCTGCCCTCCTCAACTCCCCCAGCGTAGTGTACAATGATGTATGTTTCAGCAGAAGTCTTTTCACATTCCTGGGTTACTTCATCATGCTTACACCCACATAGGCTACTATGAAAACCAACCCACAACATCTGGCACTGTCCAGATCCAGAAAGGGGAGATGGCAGGGAACTTGAAATCCCACCTGCAAAAAATATTTATCCAAATTTGTCTGTCGTTATTATCACACATATTTTTTTGTGGGTCATATGCAGCAAACAGATTCAGCTATTTAAAACAGGGAATTGGCTTTTGTGTATTTGGTTGTAGCCACAGGCGTAGCGGACACAGGATATTTTCTTTTTTCTACTTTTATTTAACCAGGAATACCCAATTGAGGTCAAAATCTCTTGCAATGGGACCTGAAAACGGGTCAATTTGAAAATTCAAGCACTTTATTGTTAATTATGCGTATGATTTCTTTGTGTGACTGCCCTGCCACTTCAGCGAGTATTTTCTGCTATATATAACACCCATCATTAATGATCAGTAATCTCAGTAATCCGTCATTTTCCCCTGAAAGTTTATTTTTAAAAATGATCTTCCGCCTGGCTTGCAGTTGCGTTACATTGAGTCACTGGCTAACAAACTTTTCACCATTCATTTTCAATGGGGCCTCGTTCTCAAAATAAAAACTACCGTAGCACATGAAAACACGATTTTAAGAAAAGGCACTAACTGTTCTAATTGGGTGAGAAACTGTAGAACGCTTTAAAAAAGTTTGAAGAGTGCAAAAAAGAAAACTCATATTTTCACTCATCTTTTTTAATAAAAACTACCAAACGGATTTTGGTAGTTGATTTTTCATGTATATTGATCCCATGCAAGTGTGGTTCGGTCATTATCTAACAGAGGCATGACCGTGGATAATACATGTTATCCTCCTAAATTAACCTCATATTTTTATCTGAGTTGTGTATAAATAGAAACAAATTAAAAAGGGCACTGCTGCCTCTATTGTCAGAAGTATGTCAGACCGCCCCACTGCCCAGGAGATCTCCCAAGGCAGGACCCCCAAATGAAACGCAAAACCACTGTTCTCGCCGTATAAGACATATTTGATTGGTGCAACACCATTGTGTGAAGTAATTTATTTTCTGTCAAGTCAAGTTGCAAGTCAAAACAGTGACTCCAGTCAGACTGCTGTATATGAATATATACCCTTTAATAATGAAGAAAAAAGGCTGTATTTGATAAACAACATAATAACATTATAATACTTTTATGAGGCGGCACGGATGGTGCAGTGGGTAGCACTGCTGCCTCACAGCAAGGAGGTCCTGGGTTCGAATCCCCGTCGGCCGGGGCCTCTCTGTGCGGAGTTTGCATGTTCTCCCCGTGTCTGCGTGGGTTTCCTCCGGGTACTCCGGTTTCCTCCCACAGTCCAAAGACATGCACGTTAGGCTGATTGGAGAGTCTAAATTGCCCGTAGGTATGAGTGTGTGAGTGAATGGTGTGTGTGCCCTGCGATAGACTGGCGACCTGTCCAGGGTGTATTCCTGCCTTTCGCCCAATGTATGCTGGGATAGGCTCCAGCCCCCCTGCGACCCTGATCAGGATAAGCGGGTTCAGATAATGGATGGATGGATATACTTTTATTTCAGTACATTTATTCTCATGCTTCAATGTTTTTTATGAAAACCATAGGTGCCAAAATTATTGGCACCCCTGCTTTATACTTGTATATGCAAACTGTCCTGGATAGTGGCATGCTTTGTTTGAATTCATACCACTCACAGTGAAATTGATCTTGATAAAGATTACATACTTTAGAGTACAGAAAACGTTTATTTTATGATTTACAGCAATGCACAATTTAGCCATTTGGATATATTTGGACACACTAAGGGTTGCCAGGGTACATTGCTTACACTTTGCTTCATAGATCTTTAATATTTCAGATTTTGTGTTTCAGAACATTGCATTACATGAAATGGTACAAGTGTCTTCCTTCACTTAAACCATTTTCAAGTCTTTGTGATGCTTACCTCTGGGGTTATAAACCCTCAAGGTAGAACGCTGCAAAAATGGGCTTGGGTGGCCAGATTGGGAGTCTGAGTGAAGGGGTTAAGCCTGAGGGTAATCCTTTAAATATTCAGAAAAATTGGTAAATCCCTAAATTCTAGCTGTTCCATGTCTCTGCCACATTCTACCCACACTGACCATGGGTTGCTGTTGTGATGTATTGTGCCCAAGTGAAAAGTGTGACAATATGCCCTTCTCTCCCCTACTAATACATTTGTAAAGGATCTATATGAACCTAGGGGATATGATATCCTATTCCTTATTCTTTTCTTAAATAAAAAATGTGTAAGTTTCACTTTGTCTATTTTTCTTTGTTAGGTACCAAGGAGATTCACTGTGGAGTTGATGAGGAGACAGGGGATATTTACATGTCATTTGAAACCTGTGAAAGCAGTGAAATTTCACAGTTTATCTGGTCAAAGTCCTACAAAGAAATCACTGATTCCCCAAGAGTCAAAATTGAAACAAAAGCAAAAAGGTAAGTGTTCGTAGTTCTACATTTAGCCGTTTTGTAAAGAAATGCCTTGTCGAATAGAAAACACAACAAATCATTAACAAAATTATTACAATTTATTTTCAAGTTCTAAGCTTACTTTCACCAATCCTGACAAAGATGATCTGGGGACGTTCTCTGTTGCTGTGACTGACACTGATGGTGTCTCTGCCAGCCATGCATTGAAAGAGGAAGGTGGGTTGTTACTTGGCTTGCATACGTGTAGTTTGTCTTTCACCTTTTAAATGAACCAAATAATATTTAGTGTAGTAATTCTTATGGATCATTTTAATTGCATGGAAATATAACATAACATACCATACCATACAACAGGCTACAGAGGTTTACCAGAGGCCTAATGTTGGCACAGACCATTACGTGATAAGAGCAAAAATCCAAAAAAGGATCTTAAGTTAATAAGTTAAGTTAATAATTAAGTTTAATTGCTCAATGTTACCATGTCAGACAACATTGTTGGTTGTCTCTAGACAGTCTTCTTTCTCCAAATATTATTTTCTAAGGAAAATAAATCACTTGATGCGCTCCTATTAAATAGCTTTGTTTCAAATGGAACTCTGGTATTTGAATTGTGAAAATAAACTTGTATTACTATCAGTGGCCACAGATAGGAATTGAGGAATGACAGATAGGCATTTTAAAGTAAGATTTGGAAATAAACAAAATTTTGCATGTCTACAAACTTTGCAGATTCTGTGTACTTTTTTGTCAAGTCTTGATTTAAATGATTGAAAAACCTTGATTAATGATGTTCATATATTTTCATTTTTGTAACTGTAATTATTTGTGGCTGGTCAGTTATAATGCATTCATACATTTTGCATGTGCCATATTTCATAAAACAGAAGCATAAAATTGTATTATCTTTACTTTTGCAGACCTGGCAAAAATGCTTGAACTCAGCTATGCAATCAGACATCCAAGTAAGTACTTATTTTCTAAATACATTACACATTTCATTTGTATTGCATTTCCAACAATTAAGGTCCCAAATGACTTGACAGTGTGTGCACAAATGAATAAATTTGAATGGAGAACTGTTATTACAATGAATCAAGTATCCAGTAGTTAATGACTGTGGAAGTATCTCATTAGCATTGCACTACAAACCAAGAATCTCCTTGGTACTGCTTCTTTCTATTTGGAATGACAATGTGACTGCCTGTGCTGCTTGTTGGTGCAATTGGAAGCACATGTAGCCAATGCTACCAGAGAGTTTAAAGTATGCCTGTCTCCAAATTGAGGAAACCCTCTCCCGACAAATACCCTTTTTGCTCTTATTGTATTTTTGGGGTATGCACTATACAACACTGCTTCACCATACTTTCACACATCCACACTACACTACTGACAATACTAATGTTCACACCCCACATTTGTCAGGTTTTTGTTAACAAAAGAACATCATTAAGCACTCGAACTTCACAAAGCTGTTCTCTGTCCAAAACAAAGGGCTATACATAACTCATAAGTAGTGATATGTCAGATATCTTGTGTAAAAGAAACAGTGTAATTTGATGGGGCAAGGCCCATAAAATATTACAGTGTTTCTAAGAATGCTGCTGTTCTTCCATCCAAGTCACACAGATACCCCTAATCTTGGCCTACAGTCTACATGTATGGGTCCCACCTTATTCAGAGTTTTAAACCAAAAGGTAGAGTTTCAAACGGTAGAGAACTGAATTTGGTGGTGAAGAGGTGTTCAACCTTGTTCATGGTGATATTTTCAAAATGTGTGATATTTATTATATATACACACATTTATATTTCATATATAAATAGATGTAATATAAATGTACCTCCAATGTTATACAGCTAATCTAGTATGAGAGTCTCTTGGTCATCTTTATATAATGTGATTGTAACGATACAGCTTCTACAACTACAACTACAGCTACTACGAGAATATCTATAGCTAGTTTGCCAACTGACACATAGCTATGATTCTGTGACCTGCACTTGACCTTTATGTGAGCATTACCAGACGTGGGGCTGAGATGATTGGATCTGACACGCCAACATAGAAAATTTGTTATGAGTAACTATTTGTTGTTCACACCACCAACAGGTGGCAAATGTGAGCACTGTAATCCATCGCTGTCTGAAATACTTGCAATAATTGCAATGTATGACAGTAGGGGACAGCAGAGTGTCAGTCCATGAACCTGATCTGCATGTCACCCTGGAAATGTGTATGATGGCTCACCCAAAGTAATAAAAAAAAGATTGAATAACTCTCCAGCCAAATGCTAGAATGCAAGATCGTGCACTCAACGTACAGGACTATATAAGAAATAACGATTTTGCTTAATTTGCATTTCTGTAGGTCTATGGTCGTTACAATAAACACAATGCAGGCTGACGTTTTTTTACTTATAGGCTAAGTGTGAGTTAAACCAGCCATTGCTATTCCGTTTTATACAAAGGCTTAGTTATATACTCAATTCTGATTGGCTGGGAGGGATGCGCTACTTTTCCATTTCAGTTCGGCTATGAAGTAGTGCCATCAAAATGAGCTTAATCACGGTTCTAAATTAATACCCATCAACATAAAACAATGAACAATGATTTTATTTTTTGTCAAAATGGTTAAACTGTTGCAATATCATCATTTCATAGCTTATCATTGACAACAATTAGCTAGGTTCATAGTTCAGCCCCTGTTTTGAATATAATGGACCTATTTCACGTAGCTATGGTAACAGCTTCTGTTCCAGCAAAGCAGTGTAACATTACTTTTGGTTGTATTTATGGTAGGCATCTAAACCATAGATTGAGGGTCTCAGGCTAAACTACACAATATGGTAAGAACTTAAAGGACATACACTCACCGAGTATTTATTAGAATTTTTAGGCTTCTACTGCTGTAGCCTATCCACTTAGAGTTATGATGCTTTGTGTGTTCGGAGATGCTCTTCTGCATAACACTTTTGTAATGTGTGATTATTTGCATTACTGTCACTTTTCTGTCAACTTTGACCAGTCTGGCCATGAATATTTTTTGACATGCTGAAGGTGGCTTGGTAGATTTGTGTCCAGAAGTTGCTGTCGGGGTTGAAATTGAGGTCTTTATTCAGTTTTTCTATTGGTAATGATATTGTAGAATCTGATGTAGATATGACTTTGTAGAGTTTTGAGAGTTGCTTGGGACTATTTGCTATTTTAGCAATACAGGCTATTAGTGGAGATGGAAACAGAGGGTTATTTATCAGTTCAATTTAGGTTTTGGATATACTGGTATTGCAGATATTGGTATTTGCTTATATTGAATTTAAGCATCAGCTGTCCAAAGGAAAGTATTGTGCTGTTTGAAAATAGATGAAGGTGGGTGATGCCCTTATTCCTCCATTTTATGCCTTTAATTGGTTGGTTATTAATTAAGAAATCCGGGTTGTGTCATATTGGAGTTTGGCGCATGGAGTGTGTGAAATTAATCATATATGATTTGATTTTCACCATGCTGTTAGTGTTGGCAATGGCTGGGTTTTTGAAGCAGCTATGTTTTGAAATGGATTTGCTAAGAAGAGGTAGGTCACTAATTAATAACTCTTTGCATTCTGTTTGTTCCATGTTCTATGGCTGAGTTGCTAGGTAATACTGGTGGAAATTGGGAGCGTCTAGACCACCTGTTGATTTTGGTTTCTGTAGGGTACCCAGTTTTATTCTTGGTTTCTTGTTTTTCCAGTAGAATTATGTGATGAGTAAGTCCAAAGTTTTAAACCAGTTAGAGGGCGGTTGGGTGGGGATCATGTTGAATGAATTTCTGGAAGAATTGTAATTTTTTCTGTATTGATTCTGCTTACTAGGTTACATTACATTTACATTTTAGTTATTTGGCATACACTTCTAATCCAAAGCAATTTACAAGTGCATAGGTTCTTCCACAGGTTACAGCATCAAATCCATAAATAGTAAAATCCTCTGGCCCACATTTCCCGATAAGTGTCTCTTAGCGTTTTATGAAGACATGAAAGGTACACCTTATTAAAGTTGTTTATTTTTCCAGGCATGTCACCCGAACAATTGCTTAAGGGATAGCTTCTACGTGCTATGTTACTAGGCCCATGGACGCCTCTAAGATCGATTATTCACTCCATGCAGCTACTGCTTGACATTATGAAAGAAAGTAGTGTTCTTTATGAATAAAACACTGCAGGAATACTAAAAAATATTGCATTTATCACGACTGGTGGGAACTTATTAATAAAATTTAAAACGTACAGACTAAATTATCCAACCGTAGATATATTTTTACGGTTTCAGGGTTGATTTGCCAGAAGCACCATCACATTACTGGTGTAATTCACTATTTTCTCTGATTAGCTGACATTTTCAATAAAAGCGCACCAGCAAGTACCAACACGAAAATAACAAACTATGGCAGAAAGAAGCGGTCCCACAGCTTCACAGCAAATGAAATGGAGATATTGTTAGAGGACGTGGGGCTGAATAAAGAAAATTATTTTCCAGTTTTAGGACTATGGTGTCCAACAAAACAAAGAAATAACTAAGGTTAAACATCGCTCCAGCCCACAGAGAGAGTAGGATATCGTCAGTTTATAAATATAATTTAAAAGCCAATTAGGCAACATGTTCAATGAAGTGCAACACGCATCCTTAGTAATGTACAATTTTATTCTTTATGCATGACCCATTAATGTGGTATTTTAGTAATATTATTTTCCAGATTGTTTTCTTGTTCTACTTTTTTCTTTTCCCTGTATGAACTGTATGCTATTATTTCTCCTATTAATAGAACTTTGGTTTCCAAAGTTGTGGGTGATATGTCTGGAGAGTCGCTGGTTTCTATGAATAGGGTCCATTGTTTTTTTTTTTTTAAATGGAATGAAGTCTTCTTTTAACAGTGAATTGTTAAATTGGCATTTGGCAGTCGTTTTGATTGAGGCTTTATAATTCAATTTAAGGCTGATTGGGGCATGAACTGATATACAGTTCGAGCAAGGCTGATAAAGTTCTATCTTGTGGTGCATTAATCATGGTGTTAAAATCTATTATAATTGTGGAGTCAGGTAGTTCTCTTACGGATGTAAAAAAGCTATGAAAGAATGCGGGGTCATCTGTATTTGGGCTGTAGATACTGATAATTGTGGTATTAATGTTGTTATTTGTACCATTAATAATGATATATCTGCCTTCTGAATCTGTTTTAGTATGGTTATTGATATATTGTTTTCTTTTGAATGATGACGAAACGCCATCGGTATGAACGGTATGAGGATGAGTAAAATTGGGTTTTAAGTTTGGTTTGTTCTTTTTGGGATAGTTTGGTCTCTTGAAGTAGGCAAATGTCAGCTTGTAGTTTTATGGTGGTTGATTACTTTAGTTCTTTTTGCCGGTGAGCCAATGCCACGAGCATTCCAGCTTATGAGTTTTAGTGGTGGCGACATTGTTTTGTTTATGTTATTATGGGAATTATTGTTTTTCTGTTGTTGGGAGAGGGGGAAGGGTATTTTTAGGAATCAGTACATTTGGTTTGGGCTAGGCTGGGGCAGTTAAGACAGGGGTGTACATATATAGACGGACCCAGATATGACAAGAAACAGATACATACTGTATGTAGTGTAGCATTAAAAATAAAACGTTTTGAAAGTTTCTCCATTATTTTGTGGCCTTACCCAGCAGTCACATTTTATTTGACTTCTAAGGATCTGGCTAGGAATGGTAGAAGTACTAATAATTAGACCAACATTTTCCCCTCAACCCCCCTAGTTAAACATCCGCTCCCTGCCTCCTCACTTTGACAACATACCGCCACTGATCAAGACCAATATGTAGCCTATAATGATTGAGAAATGATCAATTCTCCCATTGCGTTTTCTTCTTATCACATTGCAGAATGTAGGCTAATTCATTTCAAGATGGAACTCGATTGGGAAATGATTTTAATTAAGACTATGAAATGAATAAACAATTTTTTTGCGGTTTCACAAGCATTGAAACTGGAGTCACAATGCTTCAAATGATATACGCACATAGCCCATTCACATTAACATCAATAATTGAGTCATCTTTGACAGAACTATGGAATGGGGAATAGCATTTGAAATCAGGGACAATTTAAGCATCAGATCTTCCATCTAGTTATTGGGCCATGTCATGTCTGGGGGTCTCACAAAGCAGGAGCACTGATTTTAGCTTAATCATTTCTGTTGCATAAAACCCAGGACAGCTATTTTTACTTCAGTTTATGTTCCAGTTTTATGAGGGTTCTTCATTTTACTTGCTGCACTTATACAGCAAACTCAGTAATTCTGCTTTTTTGGGGTAAAATAACTGTTATAAGCTGTTTCACATACTGCAGTCTTTGAATGACAGCATATTCACAAATTATGTCATCATAAATGTGGATAACATAATATGATAATGGCGCTCAATAGCTATCAACACATCAAGATAGTTCACATTGGAAAACAGCCAACATATTTCCCGGGAGCACTCTTATCATAAAATGATTCTAACACCAAATGAATTAGCCTGCCACAAGTTATTTCACTGAATATTTATTTTCTGTAAAATAGACATGGTATAAATTTAGCATGATCACATATTGTACAAAGAAAGCGTAGCTAATAACCATGATTGAGATGCGTTTGCTTATTTAAGGATATATAAACACACATCACAAAACGTAGTCTTGTAAAAAAGACCTGTAAAAAAAAAAAAAAAAAAGACAAACTGTTATAAGACATGGAGTCATGGGCCCTCCTAAACCACAGGGCCCCCTAAACAATGGGCCCCGGTGCCGCTGCACCTGCTGCACTGCCTATATGACCGCCACTGTTCAGAATGTATTATATGAAACTGTTTACCACTGACAAATGAAAAATAATCAGAAAGATACATTTTTTGTAAGATATTTCTGCTCTCTACTGAATGAAGACCAGGCTGAAATCCTAGAGGCACCACAAACCTAAAGTATCAAAAAACAGTGTAACATTACTTACTGTAACTTGCCAAGGATAAAGCCCCAGGACCAGGGGCCTCATTTATAACCATTGCGTATGCACTAAAAAGGTATTTAAATTTGTGTACGCTATTTTCTAAGCATAAATTGGGATTTATAAAAAATAAAGTTGAGGAACTTGGTGTACATTTATGGAAACTATGACCCATGCGTACACACATTATGGAGGCAGAGGGAAACAGTGAATTACAGTTTCAATTTCATTATTTGGAATCCATATAAAATTAAATGTTAAGCAATTCCAGTATTTGTGAAAGGGTGAGAAAACGGCTGGGTGATGACCATGCACAATGATGCACAATGGCTGCTTTAGCACTGTTAGAGGGCTTCACCAATGGCAGGCTTCGGATGGAGATGGTGTTCCTGTGAGGGAGCAGGGGCGGGAGACCAAGAGCGACCGGGAAGGGAACACAAAGTTACCAACGATAAGTTGGATAACCACTGAAATCAGCGCGGACCCCTCACAAATGTGGGGCCACTAGGAGAGGAATATAAAACAGAAAATGGAAGAGAGACTCCATGGCGAACTGCCCACTGAAACAAAACCATGAAATTGCAAACTGGCACGAAATCCCCGAAGAAGTGGGTGAGTTTTGTGTGAGAAAATAACTGAAAAGAGAACCAAACTCCCCGGCGATTCGCCAACCGAAAATCTGACCTGAACTATAACGGTCAGGAAAAACAAAACAAGATTTCCGACAGGCAGTCTCGAAAGGGCTAAACATTAGCGGCGTACTCTGCCACTCACTCCTCTAAACAGAAGCGGACCTAAGCAACAAAAATAGGGAAGGTCCACGGGAACCAACCAACCCAAAAGAAACAATATTGGTCCCTTTACTTCTAGCTAATTTTGAAACTGAATGCAATTCAGTCCTCCAATAACCCTCTATACCTCTATACCTCTATACCTCTATACCTCTATACCTCTATACCTCTACCTGCTCAGTGTACATATCAAAATGAAACACCAACGATCAGAGCAGTGCCAGGAAGATACTTAAATAGCTCTCCACACAGCTGACTGCAATCGGCCATGATCACACCCGCATTCCACATGCGGGAGGTAATTTCTCCTGCTGAACGTGGCCGGCACGCCCTCTCGAGGTCCAGAGAGGTAAATACTGGAATTTCCAGAAGTAGGCAGTGAAAACCATGACAGTTCCAGGGACCACAACGATTTTCCGGCCCAAGATGATGACTGGCTTATGAGCCGATTTTGTTGAGCCTCGATTTTGCATGTTAACAAATAAACGTGGATAAAAAAACACCATACAATAAGCCATAAGTGAACCAACAGCTAATAATAAAACACCGAAATTCTACGGTACTATGGTACTGTAGAATTCAATTCCCTGGGGTGTTTGCATTCTTTACCCCCTGAAATGGCCACAGATTGAAGGCTAGTTTAGAATCTAAACAGCGTATTGTAATATTGCTTAAACCGCAATGATACGGCTGGTGGTTAATGTGCTTTTTTTACTGAGTTTAGCATTTCAGCTTCAGAAAAAAATTTCGGTTATCGGTTAGCAATTTTTTGTACAACAACGTTTAAATGAGGACGAATTTGCTTTTGTCAAACAATTCCATCAATGTTCAAATTATTTTTCTTATTTATCTTTCTAAATTTCTATTCTTCCCTTTGCGCTCTGATATTGCCATTCACAGACATAGCCTACAAGGATATTTATCTGCTTCTCAATATTAATTAAGGGTGTTTCTTTAACCATGTATGGGTAATTGTGGGAGTGAACTAGGCGGTGTGTTGGGCTCGTGCACATACGGACAATTCCAAGTTGATTTGGGATTTATTAAAGGAAATTAAGCACTTGCAGGCATACGCAAGGTTTTATAAATCAGAATATTTTTTGGCATACGTACATGTCGTACAGTTCCTCATTTGTACATACGCCAATATTTAGTATGGATTCTCCATAGTGTTTTAGAAATGAGGCCCCAGATGTCTACCCCAAGTTCTTTAAACACCATGAATACAGCTCTAATCTCAGTATTACTCAAGCCAAATAAAGACACAACACAATGTGAAGTTACCGTCCGTCATCCCTCATCAACACTGTAGGGTTGTAGGTTCTCCACAAAATAGTGAGGATGACTACTTCAATCGTATACATCTCAGTCCTCATGTGGGCGCCAAATATGTAGGAGAAACACTGTATACTGCAATTAGAAATCAGTCTCATAAAATTACTATTATCTGAAATATCTAACCACAAATTTAGTATTTTCATTAATAATTAAAATAACCAATATTAATGATTAAATATAGAGTTCTTCGGAAGACTAATTTGTCATGTCATGCAACACCAAAACTTACAAACTTAAAATTATTTATTAAACAAAACTACAAACACAGAGTAGACTAATCTGGAAATCAATGCTAACAAAGAATAGGAATGTGTGTGTGCTTGTACGTGTGTGTAAGTACGCTTTGTCTCGATGCCACTTGTTGCCCTGTTGTAGCTGAGCCTATTAATCCAAGGAAAATAAAACCAACGCAATATTTTTAGACAGTAAGTCACTCTGGGCCGGATCTGGCCTGAAGTCAGCCGGTACCGGCACGGATCCGGTCCAGAGTCACTTGCTATCCGGGCAGCAGGTCAATAAATATAACATTTGTTTAATTATGCTTTGCCGTATGGATGATACTGCACAAAAGCCATCTGCTTAGTAGCCTTAATAATATATCAGCAATGAATAACATTCATAAACCTTTTTATCTTCCAAAGCTTCATTTCAGGTTTCTTAAGAAATTGTAAGCTATGAGACATTGATGTCAAAGTTAAGACATATTAAAATTACATAGGCTACAATTACATTGTATATAATGTAACATTAGCTAAAATTTTACTTTAATGCAAATGTTCTTTGTGGTCTTTGCGAAACCATTCATCACTTTTATTACATAGCCTAGCTGATTATATTACAGAAAATGTAAAGACAACATGATTTAGCTCAATATTAGCTGTGATATCCTAACTATTCAGCTGGTCTGCGGAATGTACATGCGTTGCCTGCTGACGGCATTAACGTTACATCTTACGGCTCAACGGCACTGTACTTTCAGTTCATGGCTCGGCCGTTCAGTCGTTCAATGGCTCATTCGGCTCTCTCGTTCACTGGCTCCTTTCGGTCACAAAATAGTTCACAGGCTCAGTGGCTCTCGTTTGTTTACTCCTTTCAGTCACTTTTTGTTCACTGGCTCAGTATGGCTCCGCGGCTCGCTGACATAGGTACGTACAGTCGTTAATTTGTGGTTGTTTGATTGGTATTTCAGTAAGCCTGTCGGCCTTCACACAAGTGCTGGCCTGATAAGTAGCTATTGGACACTGAGTACTTCACTAAGGAGGTGAAGGAGAAGGCTCAGTTTATAGCCTATCCACTTAGACAACCTGTTAGACAGGTTATGAGGACAGGTTCAGAGATGCTCTTCTGCATACCACTGTTGTAATGCGTGGTTATTTGCATTACTGTCACCTTCCTGTCAGCTTCGACCAGTCTGGTCCTTCTCCTCTGACTTCTCTCATTACCAACGTGTTTTTGGCCTGCAGAACTGCTGTTCACTGGATGTTTTTTGATTTTCGCACCATTCTCTGTAAAATCTAGAGATCAGAAGCTCAGCAATTTCTGAGATACTCAAACCCCCCTGTCTGGCACCAAGAGTCATACCACAGTCAAAGTCACTTAGATCACATTTCTTTCCCATTCTGACATTTGGTCTGAAAAACAGTTGAACCTTTTATGCTTTTATGCATTTAGTTGTGGCCACATGATTGGCTGATTAAATATTTGCATTAACAAGCTGATGTACAGGTCTACCTAATAAAGTGGTCACTGAGTGTACATTCACACTATTACATTACATTACATTAATGGCATTTGGCAGACGCCATTAGGTGAAAACATCAATATCAACGTTATCACAACTCATAATGCAACATACAAGATCACACGGTATAAATTTAGCGTGATCACATATTGTACAAAGAAAGTGTAGCTAATAACCATGACTGAGACAAGTTTGCTTATTTAAGGATATATAAACAAACACCACTGATAAAGCAAACATAGTTTAGATCCATGGGCCCTCCAAAACCACGGGCCTCCTAAACCACGGGCCCCGGTGCCACTGCACTTGCTGTACCGCCTATATGATCGCCACTGCATGCATTACAAAAGTCTCTTGTTCAGCTGTGGAGTAGAGTGCTCACATTTTCCATCTGGTGGTGGTTATGCAATGACAAACCCTAAAATTATGGTTTATGGTTAATCTTGCTACAAGTGACTGCTCAGCCTGTTACAGGCCGAAATGCAATGTGGCTGCCCCCTACTGTATTGTTCCCCAGAAGCAGAATGGCAAATGAAACGGGAAACCATTGTAATGAGGTGCACAGTCAGGGTTGTCAGTAGACTATCAAAAGCAGCCAGCTATTCGTTGGCTATACCTAGGTCCTTCAGAATCCGCGGCCGCAGAACTCCGATGAGAAATCCCCAGAAATTCAGATGAATTCAAACGTTGCAAGTCATAAACAAGTGAATACAATATTGCCTCTCGCTATTTAGTAGTAGCTAGGTAGTTAGCTAGTATCTAATCCGTATGAAAACTGACAGAAACAAACAATAATGATTTTATAAAGTCTTAATAAAGATTTCCCTCCCCCTTCTGTGTGAACATGCTGACGTTGAAACACCCCCAACACCAATTTTCAACCGATGACCTTTAATTATTGTAAATACAATGTTTTGGTACAGAGTGTCGGTCTGTGTTTGCCTGTCACAACGATTATCACTCTGATCGCTTAGGTTATGTTAGTAGCAAGCTATTTATCAGTGCTCCACAAGAAAGTATGCATTAATATAACATTTGATAACTGGGAATGTTGAGATAACATTTCCAAATCTACCAGTAGTGTCTTATGGCACTCAATCCAGTGGAGGTGGCCATGAGCAGTTTCAGCCAAATCTACTTGCACACATACTACTTGGGTTGTGCTAACAAAACAGCTCCAATCTCTGTGGTGCAAGGCTGAAATTGGAGCATGTAGAGAGTCTCTGACACTGAATGTGTCTGGATGGAAAAGATCAGTGCAGCTGAAAAGCTTTTGCTGTGTTTTGGCTTTATAAAAATGTATGTCCTTATTTTGATTAATTATTTTTTCCTATGAACCGTTAGAGGGAAGGGCAATTAGGATAATTAATAGGCTCCTAATTAAGTTGTTCAACACATGTTTAAGTGTGATCATATTTTTCCTTGAACCTATTAAAACAATACAGATTTGGCTCTACCAAATTATTAGTTTTAGTGGCCATGTGTCCATGCTTTCACCAGTGATTCACCTCTTTAAGTAATTGTTTGCAATATTGCATAATGAGCACAGCATGGACATCAAATCAAAGCATCAAATTAAGATTTTTTTTTTTTTTTAAGAAACATTAAGAAAATTAAGAACAAATATAAATAAGAATAAAAATTCTGTGTTTGGAATGAAAACCATCATACCAGGGATCATGATTTGGAACCACTAGATTAGGGTATGTGGTCATTTCTGGTTGTTTTTAATTTTTCATTATTGAAGGAAAAAGTGCATCGCTATCTCAACCTGAAGGTTGAGTAATTTCAGCACCAGCTGACAGAGGAGACTGTTGCAATTAGTGGAATCAGTCTAATTCTGCCCTGCTTGAATTTGTTGGGGTTTTTCTTTGACTTTTCAATATAGGCTATTTCTACAGAATTAAGCAAATTGCACAGCAATTTGACTGTGTTTAAATGAGGAGGGGGAAACAGAGCCGTAGCCTATAGCTCTGAAGGGAAGAATACACACTGCTGCGTAAAAGGATATTGATTTGAGCGGAACGGAAAATTTACATTTATTTGATCTAAATACATGCCCGCTGGTACACAATGATCTTGTAAAATCTAGTTTTCCAGGAAATTGATGGAAAAAGACGTTGGTGTGAAAATATACAAGTAACGTTAAACGTTATATTTGTTTTATATATACAGTACTGTGCAGAAGTCTTAGGCACCCTAGACTTTATTATATATATGTGTATTTTTTGTGTGTGTGTTAGTATAAAAGAACATATTTGAGATTTCCAAATATTCATTTTCCTAAATATTTAATTTTACAGAGACATTTTTGTATTTAATTTAAAGAAGTAACTTATTTGACTTTTTTCATAAAAACTTGATCAAGGCTGTCAGAAGCCAGGAGCCAACCAAAATCTACAGAAGAACTGTGCAAGTTCTCCAACATGCTTGGAACAACCTCCCTGCTGACTGTCTTAGTCAACGCTGTCCTGCAATTCAATATCTCAGAGAATTGACACCAAAGGGTGGTCACAAAAAATATTGATTTGATTCAGTAACTCATTCATTCATTCATTCATTCATTATCCTAACCCGCTTATCCTGAACATGGTCGCAGGGGGGCTGGAACCTATCCCAGCATACATTGGGCGAAAGGCAGGAATACACCCTGGACAGGTTGCCAGTCCATTGCAGGCCAAACACACCATTCACTTACACACTCATACCTATTGCCAATTTAGACTCTCCAATCAGCCTAACCTGCATGTCTTTGGACTGTGGGAGGAAACCGGAGTACCCGGAGGAAACCCACGCAGACACGGGGAGAACATGCAAACTCCTCACAGAGAGGCCCCAGCCGACGGGGATTTGAACCCAGGACCTCTTTGCTGTGAGGCGGCAGTGCTACCCACTGCACCATCCATGCCGCCACCAGTTTTTAACTATTCTGCCAAATTACTAAAATGTAATGTCAAATGTATTGTACGTTTATTTAGGACCTTTCAGGACCACAGAATGGTTCCAGATGCTTAGACAAAATGTAATATTCGAAAAAAGGAAAAAGGTAACCTGAGTAAAAACAAAACACAATTTCATAAATTACAATTTCATTTATTTTCATTTTTCAATGAAAAAAGTAATTGCTCCCTTAATCTTAAAAACTGGTTGCACCACATTTAGCAGCAGTCAAACTGCTATCAAACACCTAATTATATCATTTGTTATTAGTTCTTTACAACACTGTGGAGGTATTTTCCACACACTTTTCTTGGCAGAACTTTAATTCAGAGGTTTGTTTTGCCGTGATCAAAGGAAACTCCATAAAAGGTGAGCCATTTCTAAGGCTCTGGGACTCCCAGCCACAATAGAGTCATTATCTCCAAATGTAGAACTACTGGAACAGTAGTAAATATTTTCAGGAGTCACTGGCCTGCCAAAATTCCTCCAAGGGCACAGTTACACCTAATCCAGGAAGTCACACATGATCCCTGAAGAACACCTAAAGAACATCTGCAAGCCCCTGTAACCTCAGCTATATCATGTTCATGACTCTACAATAAAAAAGAGACAAGGCAAAGAAGAGATTCATGAGAGTGTAGCAAGGTGGAAACCACTGCTAACCAAGAGAAATTATTGTTGGCACCAGAAACAGGAGTATTCCAGAAACTGCTGATTTTCTAGAGTTTGCTGAGAATGGTGCGAAAAACAAAAAAACATCCAGTGAGTAGCAGTTCTGCTGGCAAAAATGTGTTAATGGGAGTGGTCAGAGGAGAAGGGTCAGACTGGTCGAAGCTGACTGGAAGGTGACAGTAACACGAATAACCATGCATTACAACAGTGGTATGCAGAAGAGCATCTCTGAATAAACAACGTGTCAAAACCTCTAAGTAGAAGACCAATAAATCAAAAAAATAAGTAAGTTTAACCCTTTAATCCATTTGTCTGAGGGCAAAATGAGGGAAACAGGTGACTGTGCCATGCTCTGACATTTCTGTCATTTTAATCAACTGTATCTACAGTGATTCCAAAGTTCTCAACACAAACTCAGCTACAATAATATGGCAACAGTAAGTTGGTCAGAATCATATGTTGCTCTAGAATCACACAAATTGTAAACAGTAGTTTTGAACACATACAAAACTGCTGTAAAAACACACACTAAACAGTTGTAACAAAAAATTTTAATCATTGAAATGTGTTCATCTAGGTCTTGGATATCAAAAGATGTTGTAGGAAATCCAATTAGAAATATAAAATAAATTACAAAACCTTAGTGTTATCACTACTATTCAGCACCAGTTGACAATGGGAGGGCGAATGACCTGCCAGATAAGTAGGCTTTTCACACCTGGCCTGACCCCTCCCTACCTCTAAGCCTTTCCACAAAGCAATACTCAGTGAGCCATTTAGAAGACAGAAACAAATACATTTTTTGATTCAGGAAATTGAAATCTTGAATCTGGAATTGAAATCACCACATTAGATTACATTAGATTCAACTTGATTGTCACTGCACAGAGTACAAGTACTATTATAATGAAATAGTTTGGCATCTAACCAGTGCAATGAAGATGCCATTCTCAAAGACCTCAAAGTTTTGCATGCCATTGTTGGAAACAGTTCCTGTTTAGCTGCAAGCACAGGGGGACATCACAATCTTTGCACTTCCACGGAGTGCTCTGTTTTTTCTGTTGAGGAAATATTTCTGTCGCTGTTCCTCCTTGGCCCTTTTAGTTGGGTGAAGTTGTTGACAGCAGTGATGTTTGAAGAAGCACTCAAGAGTCAATAGTTTTTCAAACTACAAATCTTTAGTTTAAAATAAAACAGATTAATATAGGGAATCTGTGTGCTCTGTGAAAGAAGCTTCAAGAGACCAGAAAATTCCAAAGTAACAGTAGGAAGTGTCCTAGCCTTTATGCAATATAGCTAACCAATCATCTGATATGCAAACATCACATTGTCCCTCTTAACCCGCCTTAATATTTTCTGTCACTCTATGACAGTTGAGCTGTCTTAAGCCCCCATCACTGCAATCACCAAACAAAAACATTTCCCTTCTGAAGGCACACGCTACTAGGCCCGCAATCAGAAACCCGCGTCATGGCCTTTTAAACACCTGATTAAATGAGCTTAATGTACTTTGAGCACTCTTGTACACAATATGTTTGAACAGACACACAGTTTTAATAAACTTCATCATTATTCTAAACATTCATAGTTTCAATAAAAGCATTTTGATCAAACTTCAACATTTCCCAGTGTCCATCCTGCAAAGCGCACATGTCTTGCGACCATACAAAGCTACCTTGCTGACACCCAGAGTCTGTATGGATGTAGGCACTGGCACATGATTATAAATGATCGGTGAGATTCCTTTGGTACCTTCTGTGTACCTTCTATGAGACACCACACAGCTGTGCAGTGAGCTCCTACACAAAAGCCTTGTGTGTCATTGCTTCCTGTTATCCCAGTGATCATAGTTCTTTGTGCAGAATGTATGCATTTGTTGGCGCAATGTCCAAAAAATGTAAAAACTATTTCCAGTACCATCTCATCTCATTTGTGCTGTGCTGTGTAATACTGTATCAGTTGGTCGGACAGATCAACACCCCCCATGTGTGCATTGTAATTGATGATAGGCGAGGGGCATGGAAATTTCTTGGAAATCCATGTGACCGTATGGTAAGGAAGTAAAACATCACAAGGCTAAGAGTGACTACACCACCCCTGATTATAATGGGTAGGGGAATCCAGCTAGGTATGGCATAAGAAGCAACAACTGTTAATATAAAAATAAAGATTGTATTTTTATTTATCCTTAAAAAGTAGTTTGTTTGGTATCATACTCCAGCACATCGAGAAAAAGCTACTGGCCCTTGGTGTTACAGGTAGTCTTCCCACCAAATAGTTAGATAAATAAATACACAAAAGAAAAATACAACAATCCAGAGATAGATACTTCAACCATGTGGCTAGGGTAGGCCCTTAGGGGTTGAGTAGGACACAATAGTCCTAAACCCATGTGATGCACAGCACAATCCGTGATCACTACACACTGTCCACAAAGAAATACACAATTTCAACAGCAAACAATAGTCACTGTACAGGACCAAAAGCTACTCTGAAATAATAGAGGCGGAATTAGTAGCCTGAGGGCCAATCCACCAGCCAGAATGGTCTCGGTTTTTCAGGGCACAACAGTAGATGCGTTATATGGGCATGCACCTAAAAAGACAATGAACCAAATAAAGGAAATATACACTTAAATCACAATACACTAAAAGTAAACCAAGGCCAACCAAAAAGATAAGAAGTCAACAAACAACCACTATGGTGGCTCAACCAATTTCTAAAGTAATATTAGAGGGAAAAGAAACAGTGGCCATACAGCACTCCAAGCGGAATGGCCTACGGAGCAAAATAACAATAAATGCCAAACAATTTAAAAGTACGTCGTCATTAAATGTGAACAGAAGACTGTGATCTAAATCTAATCAATATTTGGTGTGACCACCCTTTGCCTTCAAACCAGCATCAATTCTTCTAGGTACACTTGCACAAAGTCAGGGATTTTGTAGGCATATAGTCAGGTGTGTGATTTACCAATTATACCAAACAGGAGCTAATAATCATCAATTTAATATGTAGGTTGAAACACAATCATTAACTGAAACAGAAACAGCTGTGTAGGAGGGTTAAAACTGGGTGAGGAACAGCCAGATTCTGCTGCGGACAGGGGTTTCCAGATGTGCTGTCCAAGCTCTGTTGAAGAAGCACAAAGAAATGGCAATGTTGAGGACCGTAGACACAGTGTTCAGCCAAGGAAACTTGATGAAAGACACATCATGCTTACTTCCCTTCGCAATCAGAAGATGTCCTTCAGTGCCATCAGCTCAGAATTTGCAGAAACCAGTGGGACCCAGGTACACCCATCAACTGTGCGGAGAAGTCTGGTCAGAAGTGGTCTTCGTGGAAGAATTTTGGCCAAAAAGCCATACCTCTGACGTGGAAACAAGGCCAAGCGACTGAACTATGCATGGAAACACAGGAACTGGGGTGCAGAAAAATGGCAGCAGGTTCTCTGGACTGATGAGTCAAAATAGAAATATTTGGCTGTAGCAGAAGGCAGTTTGTTCGCCGAAGGGCTGGAGAGCAGTACAAGAATGAGTGTCTGCAGGCAACAGTGATGCATGGTGGAGGTTCCTTGCAAGTTTGGGGCTGCATTTCTGCAAAAGGAGTTGGGGATTTGGTCAGAATTAATGGTCTCCTCAATGCTGAGAAGTACAGGCAGATACTTATCCATCATACAATACCATCAAGGAGGCATCTTATTGGCCCCAAATTTATTCTGCAGCAGAACAACGACCCCAAACATACAGCCAATGTCATTAAGAACTATCTTTAGCGTAAAGAAGAACAAGGAGTCCTGGAAGTGATGATGTGGCCCCCACAGAGCCCTGATCTCAACATCACCGAGTCTGTCTGGGATTACATGAAGAGACAGAAGCATTTGAGGCTGCCTAAATCCACAGAAGAACTGTGGCTGTGGTTTGCAAGTATACCAAGAAGAATTGATGCTGTTTTGAAAGCAAAGGGTGGCCACACCAAATATTGATTTGATTTAGAGTTTTCCTTTGCTCATTCATTTCTTCTGTTCATGCATTTTGTTAATTGATAAAAAATGAACTATTAACATTTCTATTTGAAAGCATTCTTATTTCACATCTATTTTCAAACATTTTAAAATAATTAATATTATATGTCAATAGGTGCATTTGGAAGTCAAGATTCTAATGTTTCTGTCACTATGTTCATTGCATATGTCTGGTAAAATCTCACAAAGTTAATCATCCAAATAGAAAGGAAAGTTGATTTGATCTTGTCCGCCGACCCCAGAGGGCTAATAAATACCTAATAAAGTGCTGACTGAATGTATATCATAAACACACTGGCTTATAGAAGCAAGATGTACTTTGCCAGATTTAATCCACTTTAATGTGGTTCTAGAACAGTTATAGTTAGTGGTATTTTGTATTTTGACAGTGGTACAATTTCTTATCTTTTGGCTTTGTACTCCAGCACACTGGATTTTAAATGAAACAATCAATTAAAATACAGAATTTCATCTTTAATTTGATTTGCATCCATATCAGGTGATTAATGTCGGAATCACATCCCTTCATACATTCATACATAGTGCCCCCATTTTTGACGACCAAAAGTAATTGGACAGTTGGCTGCAAAGCTGTTTCTGATTAGTCAGATGTATTCAATTGCTTACTTCATACAGGTATAAGAAAGCTTTCAGTATTGATCATTGATTCTAGGCTTTTAATTGCCTATTATTGGCTTTTGTCACATGAAGTCCAGCAGTGTGCCATTATGTCAATGAAGCCCATATGAGGCTGTGTACTGTGTACTTTGTCCTAGGTAGGGGCAGCCTGTAGCATAGTGTGACTCGAACCCGCAAGCTCAGTGGTTTGATCCCCAGTGTAGCCATAATAAAATCTGTACAGCTGTTGGGCCCTTGTACTCCTGTATCCCCCCAGGTATCCCCCCCACTAATCAGCTGTCAGTCACTTTGGATAAATGCGTCAGCCAAATAACATGTAATGTTACATTACATTACATAAAAATATCCGTAAAAAGAAAGAGAGCACAGGTGTATGCTTGGGATCATTGCCTTCCTTTGTGATGGAGCACCATCTAATGAGTTATTTGATTGAACTTCAGTAGATAAAATGCTTCTGCACACTTCAGAATTAATTCTGCTGCTGCTATGATATATTATAAATGAAAGCAAGTGGCACTTGTGGCCGCCATATATGCCAATACTGGAACAACCCCACCACCATGAGGGTAGGTTGCTTTGGTTCATGGGCTGTTTCTTTTAGCCTCCGCGCTCTGCTCTTGCCATGACACTGATACAAGTCAATCTTGGTCTTATCTGTCCACAAGACCTTTTTCCAGAACTATGCAGGCTCTTTTAGGTAATTCTTAGCATGATGTAACTTGGTCACCGTGTTTTTGCGGCTAACTAGTAGTTTGTATCTCGCAGTATACTCCATAGTTCTGTTTATAACGTTTCCTGTGGACAGTCGTCACTGACACATCCATGCCTGCCTCCTGAAGAGTGTTTCTGATCTGTAAGGTTTTTCTTCATCATGGCACAAATTCTTTGATCATCAACTTGGCCTAATAGGTTATTTGCAATTACCCAGTGCTCTATTTCTTTAACCATTCATTTGGTTTGGTCTATTTTTTCTTCTTCTTATTTCTCAGCCTCATATTGGCTTCCTTGACTGTCATTGGCACTCTGGCCCAATAAGGCAAATTCCAACACGGATCACCCAATATAATACCCTCAAATTAAAGGTGACAGTCAATTTTATATTCATTGTTTAATTTCAAATCCAATGTACTGGAGTAAGAAGTCAAAAGATCAGAAATTGTGCCATGGTCCAATTACTTACAGACTGCACTGTACTTCAGATTAGTCTACTGTATATCCACTAAAAACTACCTGTATTCATACTACCAATGTTAGGCGTCAAGTAAATGGTGAAATGGTGATTACTCTGATGTAGTGACACTGGAGCATTAGGTGGGGAAAACATGTTTACTATTTGCTTGTTATCTATGCAACAAGAAAAAAGACACTTGGCGTTCCTTGCCTCACCTGAACAAGTACCAAGTAGTTGGATGTTTATTTTTTTTTATCTGGCTAGCAATCTGCTGTGCTATCTGTACTGTGTAAAATCATCACTGGGTTGCAGAATTGTGATGACATATTTTTCGGGGGGACAACTGGTTAAAAAACTAGCTAAGACTAGCTTGGTGCTATGTTATTAATTAGTTGCCCATAAACTGTGTAGATTTTTAATCAGTTTTTCTAATGGATGCACATAACTTGCCATACATCTATTGAACATCTGTTTAATTTAGTTTATTTCTGTTTCAGTTGTTCCTTTGAAGACAGGGCTGGCGTACGAAATCCTGGAGAGAGGTCGTGTCCGTTTCTGGGTTCAGGCTCAGAAGTTGTCCTCTGCTGTCTCCTACAGATTTGTTGTTAATGACAAAGAGGTCACCAGTAGTGAGGTACTGTCCACATTTCTCCAGTTGAATCATCATCATCAGCAGAAAACAAAATACAGAATCATATGTGGTTTATAAATTGCTCAAGAAACACGCTCTAACCCAGGGGTCGGCAACCCTGGTCCTGGAGAGCCGCAGGGTGTGCTGGCTTTCGTCTCCACCTTAAAATAAGCAACCAATTCAGACCCAAGAAACCAGGTGAGGTAGGTTAACTGTGTAATCAACGGCTTTCATTGATCAATTAATTCCAAGTAACAACGAAAGCCAGCACACCCTGCGGCTCTCCAGGACCAGGGTTGCCGACCCCTGCTCTAACCAATAGTAATCACTGAAATGTGTTCATCAAGGTATCCAAAACCAAATATTTAGCAAATCAATGAGAAATATAAAATAAATTACTAATATTTAGTGTTGCCACTGCCATGTTTCAACACTTTTGCACTATTGCATTGATCAATCACATTTTTCAATTTTGCATCTGTGTATCCATTTTCAGAGCCACAAGATCAGCCATAATGCATCTGCTGGTATTATTGAGATGGTGGTGGATCGCTTCACAAAAGAGAATGAGGGAACTTACACTGTTCAGATCCACGATGGAAAAGCCAAGAACCAGTCCTCCCTGGTCCTTGTCGGAGATGGTCAGTAAAAATGTGTGCAGATATTATGTAGTATCTTGGGATACAAATTTCCAGTATTAATTTTTACTTTCTGTTCTCTTGCAGTTTTCAAGGCAGCTTTAAAGGAAGCTGAATTCCAAAGGAAAGAGTACATAAGGAAACAAGGTACTATATCACTCTATAATCACTGTAGCGCGAAATGTGGGCTATTCATTAGCTAACTGGGAGTCTGCAATACTTCATAATTTCTTAAGAATCATGTCAATTATATAAAAAACAAAAATCATAATTCACAGCATTGTTATTGGGCCGCCTGTAGCATAGTGGGTAAGGTACATGACTGGGACCTGCAAGGTTGGTTGTTGTAGCTCTGATAAGATCCGTACAACTGTTGGGCCCTTGAGCAAGCCCTTTAAGCCCACATTGCTCCAGGGGGGATTGTCTCTTGCTTAGTTTAATGAACTGTAAGTCTCTTTGGATAAGAGTGTTCATGTAATGTAAAAGTTTGCTCATAATGAAAACTTTTTTCTTAATTTTAGGTCCTCACTTTCAAGAATATATTTCTTTCTGTGTGGAAGAAGACTGTACTGTGATGCTGGTCTGTAAGGTAATATCAACTGGTGTGTCGATGCACCAAAAGGGTTCGTGTCTAATCACAGTAGGTGACTGATTTTATAGCTTACACCAGTGGTCGCTGGTGGTGATACTGGATGAGAGGGCTAAAAACTAAAAGTATAATCTGTACAGTCCAGTATTGCATTTGAAAATATGTCATTAGCATACATGTAATTTAATGAATGTGTTTATCCAAAGCACCTTTCAATACCATGAGTGACATGTGTCAGTATGGTTGGCATCAGTGAGTGGGAATTGAATCCATAACCTTGGCAGTGTTAGTGCCAAGCCTTACCAGTTGAGCTACAGGACTATAATATATTCTGCTCTAAATTATGAAACCTAGCCTTGCTATAGTAGATGCACAAAAGAGAAATCTCCATAACTGAACCATCAACAATGTAGCCTACCTAAGCACAATTACACACTGGCTAACCAGTGTTACTAGGATGTCATCTTTGGGGGGGGGGGGGGTATAATTACCCCTTGAAAAAAAAAAGTTTAGATTTATTGATTTATATCTTATGATGAGAATTTGTATGATGAACTAGAGAAGAAAACTTTGGTTTGGTTCGGATCTTCAGTAGGCTACAATAGAATAGAATACACAGGGTCAGGCAGCAGTGCCCGTATGATGAACATTTCTATGATGAACTAAGATAGTTCTGCCTCGGATAGAACATTGTCTAGGCCCAATATGATTAGCAGATGAAATTAAAACATTTTCTTTAGATATTTTTGTTACTCTTTTCTATGTTTTGTTTGTTTGTGTGTGTACAAGAATTTTGAATTTTGAACTCCTAGAATGGGGGGGATTCATTATTGTCCGTTTTGTTATTCTGTTTGTCGAATTGTACATTACACGTTTTATTGCATTTCAACTCAATTGCCAGTATAAACAGCTTAGTTTTTGTCAAGTTTAGTAAAAAATGAAGCTCTTCAGCCGAGGAGGCACAAGATGCAGCGAACCTGGCTGTTTGAACCTGCAATTCAGTTTGTTGCAGTTGCACACCGTGGAGCGCCATAATTGGCTCGCCACTTCGAGGGCGGGGGGAGGACATGCGGGAAGCGGTTGGAGAACATGCGGCTTGGAGAAGGCGTGTTGCTCTCTGGATCGTTAGATCCATTCATGCTGCCAGGGGACGTGGCCGTATGTATGTGGCATATCCTGGATGACAGGAGTAATTGGTATAGATAGGGAACAATTAGCAACCAAATTGGGAGAAATCAGAAATAAAAACATTTTTAAACATGATTTTACTGGCTGTGCTGCCTCGGAGGATGGAGGTTGCTGCACATCTGCGACTGACTTGCTGTCTGTGGAGCTGGATGATAAAAATTACCCTCTATATAAAAATGACAATTTCATAATTTATTCATTACATTACATTACATTATTGGCATTTGGCAGACGCTCTTATCCAGAGCGACGTACAACAAAGTGCATACCCATAACCAGGGCTAAGTGCGCTGAAAGACCCTAGAGGGAAGTACAATTTCAATTGCTACCTGTACAACAAAGATAAGGACCAGGGCCTATTTTTTATTTTTTAAACAACAAATAAACAAACAACAAAGCAAAAATGACCAAACTGACCAAATACTGCTTACCTAGCCAACTAAAAATACAGAAACACTACGTAAATCACAAAGACAACAATTAAGGATCACAGGGAGGTAGGGAGGGATGGGGAGAGGTGCTGCTTGAAGAGGTGCGTCTTCAGTTTGCACTTGAAGGTGGGGAGAGATTGTACAGTTCTGACCTCAACGGGGAGTTCGTTCCACCACCGTGGAGCCAGAACAGACAGTAGTCGTGAGCGTGAGGTGGAGGTTCGGAGAGGGGGAGGTGCCAAGCAGCCTGTGGAGGCTGAACGAAGAGGTCTGGCAGGGGTGTAGGGTCTGATGATTTTTTGTAGGTAAGCTGGGGAAGACCCCTTAACTGCTTGGAAGGCTAGCACCAATGTTTTGAATTTCATGCGAGCCATGACAGGCAGCCAGTGGAGGGAAGTAAGCAGGGGGGTGACGTGTGAGTATTTGGGAAGGTTGAAGACCAGACGAGCTGCTGCATTCTGGATAAGTTGGAGGGGTCTGATGGTGGACGCTGGGAGGCCAGCCAAGAGGGAATTGCAGTAGTCCAGGCGGGACAGAACCATTACTTGGACCAGGAGCTGGGTCGAGTAGGGGGTGAGAAAGGGGCGGATTCTCCGTATGTTGTATAGCAAGAACCTGCATGACCGGGTCACCGCCGCAATGTTCTCGGAAAGGAACAGTCTGCTGTCCGTCACCACGCCGAGGTTCCTTGCACTGGGTGATGGCGTGAGTGTGGTATCCCCGAGGAAAATGGAGAGATCCAGGTGGGGAGAGGTATTAGCAGGGATGAATATCATTTCAGTCTTGCCTGGGTTGAGCTTTAGATAGTGGTTATCCATCCAGCTCTGGATGTCACTCAGGCAAGCAGAGATACGGGCAGAAACTTGTGTATCAGATGGTGGGAACGAGATGAAGAGTTGGGTATCATCCGCATAGCAGTGGTAGGATAGCCCATGTGCAGTGATCACAGGGCCAAGGGAACGAGTGTAAAGAGAAAAAAGAAGCGGGCCTAGGACTGAGCCCTGGGGAACTCCTGTGGCAAGGGGCCGAGGTGTCGATACCGTACCAGCCCAGGCAACCTGGAAGGAGCGACCAAAGAGGTAGGACTCAATCCAGTCCAGGGCTGTGCCACAGATGCCCGTTGCTGACAGGGCGGACAGGAGGACTGAGTGATCCACAGTGTCGAAGGCAGCAGAGAGATCTAGAAGAATGAGGACAGAGGAGAGGGAGGCTGCTCGTGCGGCATGGAGCGACTCACTGACGGAGAGGAGCGCGGTCTCTGTCGAGTGGCCCGATCTGAAGCCAGACTGATGGGGGTCTAGCAGGTTGTTGTTAGAAAAGAAAGAAGAAAGTTGAGTAGAAGCAGCTCGTTCTATGGTTTTAGAAAGAAAAGGAAGAAGAGATACCGAGCGGTAGTTCAGGATGATGGAGGGATCCAGGGTAGGCTTTTTTAGCAATGGAGTGATGTGGGCCCTCTTGAAGGATGCTGGAAAACAGCCGGAAGACTGGGAGGAGTTGACAAGGGAGGTGACAAATGGGAGAATGTCTGGTGAAGAGAAGAGAAGAGGGGATAGGGTCAAGGGCACAGGTTGTAGGGCGGTGGGAGAGCAGGAGTTGAGAAACATCAGAGTCTGTAAGGGGAGAGAAAGTAGAAAAGGAAGGGATGGGCCTAGAGGGGGGGAAGGGCACAGAGAGGGGGGCGATGGTTGTAAAGGATCTGCGGATGACTGTGACCTTCTCATCGAAAAAGTCAGCAAAGTCATCAGCAGCGAAGGAGGACTGAGGTGGAGGAGGCGGTGCGTTGAGGAGAGAGGAGAAAATGGAGAACAGTTTCCGGGGGTTAGAAGCGGAGTTCTGAATTTGTGTCTGATAGTATTTTGCTTTGGCGGCAGTGACAACAGAAGAGAATGCCGCCAGGAGAGACTGGTAAATTGTGAGGTCTGAAGGGTCTCTGGATTTTGCCCATTTCCTCTCCGCTGTGCGGAGGCTGGTCCTGGAGGTACGGAGGGTGTCAGATATCCAAGGACTGGGAGGGGATGTGCGAGGTGACTTTGAGACAGGGGGACAGAGAGAGTCAAAGGCGGAGGAGAGAGATGAAAGGAGGGTGGCAGATGCAGAGTCAGTGGGGAGTTTGAAGAAGGATTCGAGAGGGGGGAGTGAGGCGGTGACAGTGCTGGCAAAGGAAGAGGGTGAGAGGGAGTGGAGGTTACGGCGGGGGAGGGGGAGGAGGATGGGGAGGAAGAGGGAGGGAGAATGAGATGAAGTGGTGATCAGATGTATGCAGAGGGGTAACCATGAAATCGGAGCGTGAGCAGTTCCTCACAAAGACAAGGTCTAGGACATTGCCCGCCTTGTGGGTTGGAGGAGAGTGTTGCAGGGAGAGGCCGAAGGAGTGGATTAGCGGTAGGAAGGCAGCAGCCTGGGAGGCTTCAAGGTGGATGTTGAAGTCTCCAAGGAGAATCAGTGGGGTGCCATCCTCAGGGAAGGAGCTGAGAAGGGTGTCTAGCTCATCAAGGAAGTTTCCCAGGGGCCCTGGAGGACGGTAGATAACTGCAATGAAAAGGTTAGTAGGGTAGGATACTGCAACAGAATGGAATTCAAAAGTGGATATGGACAGGTCAGAGAGGGGGAGAAGAGAGAATTTCCATGAGGGGGATATTAAAAGACCAATACCACCGCCACGGGCGGAAATCCGGGGAGTGTGCGAGAAGGAAAAGGAGGATGAGAGGACAGCGGGAGTGGCGGTGTTGTCAGGTGTGATCCAGGTCTCCGTGAGGGCAAGGAATTGTAGGGAATGGAGGGAGGCATATGCAGGGATGAAGTCAGCCTTCCGAGTGGCAGACTGGCAGTTCCATAGTCCCCCTGTGACAGCAAAGTCCTCACAGGGGGTCAGCGGGGGGTAGCTGAGGTTCAAGGGGTTCCGACGCTGTGGAGGCCAACGTCAGAGGGGGGGTCTTCGAGGGAGAGAGCAGGCTGGGATGGGGTGAAACATAACATCACAAACTGGGACACTAGCGTCGCTCTGACACGCCTATTTCAATCGCCTACAATTGCTCACAAGCAATATCAAATCAAAGCTAATCTGTAATGTCTGTCTCTAGCTAACAGGCACATATATATTTAGACACGATTACACGTGAGTTCTCAGTGTTCGGTTTATTACAGGTCTGCCAGCATAACAACAAAAGCATCCCCTGTCTATCCGGTTTCCTCTTCTTCTACTACTCGGCACAGAACAATGCCCTAGGCTATGACAATGACCTCTTCAGGTCATTACCTGTCATTACATAATCTACTGATAAATTCCACAGCTATTTAAGCTATTTAAGACAAACGTTCAATCACTCTACAGGTATGCAACTAGTAGAAGTGATTAACAGCGATCGAGACAAACAAACTGGCTCAAGCCCTAACCCTTGCTGTGCAATTTAAAATCAAACGTTACCGCGTCTAGAGGAAAATCCGCAGCGATACTAGAACACCTGGTTGGAATGATGCACTTGTTTACAATAGCTGTTCAATGAACACTACAATTGCTTTAAATATTTTCACTCCTCTCCTTTCCAATAAAAATGAGGATAGATAAGAACATAATGGGATGCAGAGAACTACAAAATCGGGAGAGATCAAGCTTAATATGCTATAGGCCTACATACGTGTATACAACTACATCATATTTCATAAGCTACCAAAGAGACTTAACCAACACGTTGCTATTTTTTAAGAAAGCCTGTGATTGTCTGCTGCACAGTAGATATGTATTTGCCATGATGGAGTGAAGGTTGTACTAGAACTGGGGAAATGGGAAAGCACACATTGCCAGTAGGCTATATGGCCAATATCAATGTTTCCCTCATGTAAACTCAAAAGCAACTAGCTCCATTTGTTTTCTATGCTGCATAATTGGTGAAAACATTGAGACAGAAACATTTTTTCCTACTTAATCAAATTTTGAGTGAGAGTCTGCTGACATGAACAGTAAACTTGAGCTAGACAGTGGTGTGACTGCAGGGAATGGTCGCTTATGCGTGAAATAGGCTTTAGATTATGTTGTTTTCATTTGACTAATTGTAGTTCAGACAACAGCAAGTTAACAAGAAATTACAGGCAAAATGATCTAGCATAGAAAATAGGTAGGTTACAAGAGCAAACCATAGAAAGAAAGGGGTGTTTAACCTGCCTCCCAAAGCAGACTCAAGAAGCAAGCCTTAGTCACTTAATACAGATGCGTTTGTTTGTCGCTCAGAGCCCTGAATGCTCAGAGAAATAATAATCAAATGCACCCAAAATCTTTAAGCATGCTGCAGTTTGTATTCGTTTTAATTGACTGAGCGGGCTGGCGAAAATATGTGATTGACAGGATTGGAACTAAAATAAGTGGCCGATATGATGGAAAAATCAACATCACATAGTACCACACATTTTGCTCTCACAAAAGTAGCCGGCCTTTACCAGTGCAGTAGTCGGCTATATAGCCGGCGGCCTGCACTTTTGGAATTCACCGTACATCTGTATATGTGAAGAAGTATCATAGTTTGGAGATAATGTAAAGGAGGCACACTGACTAAGCACACCCACACCTTCCAAATGGCAAATAGCAGTGCGTTTTTTTGATGACCAATGACAAAATCACAAAAAAGTTCATAAATGAATGCTCAAAAAAACAAGTATAACAGTGAGTTTACTTAGGATGGGCAGACGATCCCTCTGGGTGGGCAAGGCTTATCTCTCGGTGGGCAAGGCTTACCCAGCCTACCCGTAGACATGCCCCTGTGGCTAACGCATGCCAAGTCTGTCATCTGATCAGTTTGCACAGCCACAAATGTTGCCTTTGTTATTTCCTCAACCAGTTATTTTCAGTGAACACAGTCGAGCAGCTCATTTTGACTTGTCTCTGCCTTGTACTTAGTGACAGGTGTGTTAGAGAAGTGATTGGCTAACTGGCTAAAATAAGAGAACTGGTCAATAAAGTCTAATGATGTGTAGTTGTATCCTACCCATCGCAGAGCTAACCGTGTCCTCCACAAAATTGAATACAATCCACGATTTTTGACAGTGAGTCTACTCCAAAAAACAAACATAAGCGGAAAAGGGAATTCTTAGCTGTTAGCTAGCCAGTCCTTTCGTTCAAACCAAGAAACACAAAACTTACAATTTTGTTGTTTGTCCTGTGGTATAAGCTGCACATTATTTGGTCCCCAATCTCCGTTTCCTTCAAGTTTTCCACCATCATAATTATTTTTAATGGATGCCATCTATGGCTAGTTTAAATCCTTTACCACAAAAATAAATGTAGTCAACACGTCATCATCAAGGAAGTTGTCACGTGTTTAAGAACGATCCATATGAAGCTTAAAAAAACATGGCCGTCATCCACCTGTCAAAATTCAGCATGCATTAGATATCCTTAATGAAGTCTAATCATCTTGAAATTGTGTAGCTGTGTTCTACTACCCTTTCCATTTTTCTAGTTTGATTAATGAAACTTCCTAGTGGCATGATGGGACACTGGATAGCACTGTCGCCTTGCAACAAGAAAGTCCTGGGTTTTATTCTCAACAGGGGCCCTTTTTTCCAAAAATATACAAAAAGCTATAGCATAGACTTATGAAATCTGGTGTGTGCTTTCAAAATTAAATTAAGACTCCAACCATAAATCACAGTTCATTAATAGAGATCTTTACCTTCCTGCAGTGACCAATACCTTCATTGGGTCAGTACATACTGACCAATACTGTATAGGGTGGCCTGTACCGTAGTGGTTAGGGCACATGACTGGCACCTGCAAGGTCGTCGGTTCGATCCCCAGAGTAGCCACAATAATATCTGCACAGCCGTTGGGCCCTTGAGCAAGGCCCTTAACCCTGCATTGCTCCAGGGGAGGATTGTATCCTGCTTAGTCTAATCAACTGTACATCGCTCTGGGTAAGAGCGTCTGCCAAATGCCATTAATGTAATGTAGTGTTATGTAATTCGGAGTATAATCCTGGGTTGTTTCCTCAAATGTACTGTCGACTAAAAATACTGCTTTCTTATATTAGTATATGATGTGTTCCCGAATGCTGACCGTGGATGAGAAATCCAGTCAATTTCTGATACTTTCACAGGATGAGAAAGTTGTTAAGTGGATTATAACTACCTGGATTATCCTGAAACTGTTAATAAAACCCCCAAAACATCAGTCAGTGATATCAGAAACAATCTCCACAGGGCAGGGGTGAAAGTATCTCAAACGAAGAGGATTTAGAGAGCAGCAATATAGAGGCTATACCACAGGATACAAACCACTCATCATTTGTAAGAATTGGAAGGCAAGATTACAATTTGCAAAGAAGTACAGAGATGAGCCACAAAAGTTCTGGAACAAAGTTTTATGGACTGATGAGACTAAGATTAACCACTCCCAAAGTGATGGAAAGGCCAAAGTGTGGAGAAAGAAGGGATGATCCAAAACATACAAGCTCATCTGTGAAGCATGGTGGAGGAAGTGTCATGGCTTGGGCTTGCACAGCTGCTTCTGGAGTGGGCTCACTAATCTTTATTCATAATGTAACTCATGATGGTAGCAGCAGGATGAATTCAGAAGCCTAAAAAAACATTCTGTCTGCCAATTTACAGAGAAATTCTTCCAAATTTCATGCAGCAAGACAGTGACCCAAAACAACAGAAGAAAGGAGAGAGAAAAAGTGGGAAAAAAAGTTAAAGGTTTTAGACTGGCCAAGCCAATCCCTTCAATTACAGTCTGTGCACGTGCCTGCCAAAGGCAATCAAAAGCCAATTCCATGTTAACTCGCATTTTATTTAATGGGACGCTTACTTTATTTTGATGCTGATATTTTGTTACCTAGTAGCCCTGAAGGTAGATTCTCACTTTTGTGGTATGTTAAAATGATAGATGCTAGGCCACAGCAAAATAACCAAAGCATCTACTTTTGTATCATATTGGCAAGCCATTTCAAATCGGTAACTCACATTCCAAAAAAAAGGACATGGCTATAATGCTGAATACAGTTTATGTGGAGGCCGGTAGCATAGTGGTTAAGTTACATGACTGCGACCCACAAGGTTGGTGGTTTGATCCCCAGTGTAGGCACAATAATATCCGCACATCTGTTGGACCCTTGAGCAAGGCCAGGGGAGGATTGTCTCCTGCTTAGTCTTAAGTCGCTTTGGATAAAAATGTCAGCCAAATGACATGTAATGTGATTTCAATCCTCCCCTGGAGCAATGCAGGGTTAAGGGCCTTGCTCAAAGGCCCAATGGCTATGGGCCTGTCGTGAGCCACGGACAGCATTCAAATTATATTTGTCATCTTGGTCTGAAATCTTGCCCTTCCGCATTCCTAGTAACCAAATAAAACGTTTTGGTTTTGGTTTTAGAACTCAATTAACAATTTTTACTCCTAATGAGTTTAATTACTGTTACTATGTTACCAAGATTCAAATCAAGAGCTCGGAGGAGGAAACTCACCATGGATAGAGCTAATGGTACTGCTTCACCGTTCTCCCGCACTCCCAGATTTCCTTCCCCTGATACATTCCCGGTTTGGCTCATGGTTTCATAGGAACTGCCATTATTATGTCTATCGTAGGCCTCCCTTCTTAAAAATCAGTGATTTCCTGCCGGGGTCGTCTGGTCAAGATTTCAGCAAAAGTACGATGATGCTCATGCTCTTGTTCTTGAGACTTGAGCTTGTGGTATGCATACTGTTGTCTATGACGCCTGCACCTTAAGCATACAAAAATGACATGTAGTATTCCTATGATTAGTATTTATCATTAAAATAAATTAGTTGAGGCTTAACTCCATGTTCTTGCTTCCCTGTGAAATTAGTCCTGAGCGGTGGCATAAAGTAGTCAGGGACATAATTTTTGAAATAGTCCTGGTTTTGTCCTTTTGCATCATTATTGACTTATCTATTTTGGGATATTGTTGCGGGTCCCCTATATAAAGACTAGTGAGTAGTGGTGTTGTGGGTCCCCATATTATTCCTTGTTGTTCTAATTGCGGCCATCGAAGTCCAGTTTGACTCGGTAACCCTTTCCTTATAATCAAGGGGTATTTAAGCTCACATCTCCTCGCCCTTTGAGTATTTTTTGTCGGGACCTCTCGCTTTACTTTACGCCCCAATGAGCTTGGACAATATCGAGTTTGCCTGCCTCTTGAACATTTCTGTTTCCCGTCTGTGGTGATACAGCTGACATCACATTCTATCATACTGGATTTCCGACCGCGAGTTAAATAGTGACAGCATGTTTCGTTTTTCATTTTCTGACCGCAATTTTCAGTACTGTTTTCACTTCCTGGTGATGTCATGTTGTATTCACACCAGATCACATTTATTTCCTTAGTAACACATGTATATTGGTAAGGGACTCTATATTTCATTACATAACTTAAACCTAATCCTATTACTGCTACAAAAAATATTAACCCTAGTATTGCTAACCCATAACATTCCCGATCTTGTTCCTTCATCAAAGACTCACGGCGTAGGATTTGTTTTTCCCGTAGTGTTTGCTTCTCCTCCATCTTCGTCTGCAGACGGGGGTTCAACCGAGTGCCTAGCTGAAACAGAGTATACACCTTCGCCAACCACAACTCTGGTGGTGACTGTTATGGTTAGTATGTAGAGAGGCCCTGTGGCCTCATCTTTATCATCAGAATAGTTGTGGCGAGGGTTTACCCGCCCTGTGGCTCCCCGCCGAGATTCCTCAACCACAATTGTTTCTCTCACTTGCCCTTTATCATCAATTAGGCCTTCTGTGCACACAGTTAATTGTCTTCTAACCCCTTTTAATATCCCTTCTACAGGGAAAGCGTGTAACCTGAAGTATGCCACTTGCCCTACTTTTTGTGCTCTAGCTTTGAACTTTCTCATTAATAGATCTGTATCACTGCTGTACCATGCTCTGGTTGTATGATCCCCAAAAGGTACGTCTAGTACTTCAGCATCTTCTGGTGGGTACAGACAATTTTTAACTTCTTCTTTATAATCTGTTAATCTCCATACTACTCTTCCTTCTCTATTTATGGCTTTTCGCCTAAACCTCATAGGTCTGGTATCTGTTTCCCCCCTTCGGTTAACCATCAGCAGCCAGGTGGGCCCGTAGTTGTATGTCTGTTCAATAACATTTCTTAGTTGGTCGTCTCATTGTCTACCCATAATGGGCTGGGCGTATGTTGACTTTTCCTGACCTTTGGAGGTCTCGTTTTTATCATAGGGGATTAATGCATGAGTGAGGCCTGCTGCTACAGCTGATCCCTCGAAAGTGAGTTCTCTGCACTCATTACATGTCACAAGTTCCCCTTCTGCTGTTTCAAGGCAGTAACATTTTTTCCTAGGCTGCCCCCCCTTCTCAGGCCCCTCTATCTCTCTGGCCATGAGGAAAGTGGTATTTGTCGCAATGCTAATTCTGCATTGTCCACAGACCACTAATCTGTGCATCATCACGACTGGAGAATGCCCTGTCTGGGTTGTCATTCCCCATAGGGCGTCCCCTGGTAACCCCTCTTTTTTTGGGGGTACTCTTGCCCCACCAGGTCCCTGATATCCTGGCCTTAACTCATTACATGAACACAGGATGCAACAGCCTGGCCCTTTCATATCTTCCTACATTGTGCCACTGTGGTTATTCCTCCCTTTTTCAATTTTACCATATTTTTATCTAACACTTTCTCTACTATCCCATTTACTTGAGGATGATAGGGTGGGGAGAATATTCTTTCTATATTGTTTTTGATACACCATTTATTAATAAAGGTATTCTTGAAATGAGCTCCATTGTCTGATCTGATTTCTTTGGGTTTTCCTATTGCTATTACTGTGCTTTCTAGCCTGGCTAGAATCTGTCTCCCCGTACCTTGCCACAGAGGATGGATAAGGGTGTACCCAGTGCACAAATCAACTATTATCAGTAAGTATCGGTGCCCCCCTGTGGATCGCATCACAGGACCGGCCGAATCCATGTAAATACTTCCCCAGGGTACTCCCGACCTTATAGGTAATCCAGCACTCCACAGGCCGTGTGGTGTATTAATCATCTGGCATTGTGAGCAGTTCTTAACTACTCCCTTCACTACCTCTTTCAGCTTGGGTATATGTAACCTTTTCAGGTTCTTAATTACATTAAAAGAGAAATGTCCATTCTCTTCATGTATTTTTCGAACCAATGCCTCTCCCTCTGTCGGATGCGCGACTTGTTTAGTCCCTACTATGGGCTATTCTTTATTAGGAAATATACTTCTATATGTGGGTCTGGCATATCACTGACAGCCATTTTCCCACCTAGTTATAAATTAATATTTATACTATTACTTTATTAGAATTTACTGTCCTATACAGTCTTACGGTTTCACTACTTAGGTGCCTAGCACCTTTCTCGTCAGTGCCAGTAATCGACTCGAGCCCCACGAGTAGGAATCTACACGGGCAGTGCCTCACTAGGCCGTGAGCAGTTCTCAACTACTCGTGCCCCACGTTGGGCGCCAAAATTGTCGTGAGCCACGGACCCCTTGCCGAGCTCAGACCTCACGTTCCCACGAGCAGTACCTCACCATGAGGTGTCTCGGGGACGAACTCAAGTACTCCGAACGTTCTGGAGCCCTGGTAAGTTCTACTGAACTTCCAGCCCAGTCTCGAAGTGAAGGGTGTGATGCAAATCTGGTATACGATGTCCTATATTCAATGTATTCCTCTAAAAGAACCTTTATCACATATGATTATAGTAAGATATACTTTATTATAATCAATCAAAAGAATAGAGTTATACAGCTTACAGGATATATATCATCTTTCAGTTTGCTGATCACATGCAACTTACATATACCCCTTTAGCTCTTTCTAATTTACCTTTCCACCATGATGTTAAAATTCAAGGTACACCCCTCAAATACCCATCCTCTTTGGCCTTAGCCTTATCCTATAGCTCCCCCTTCTGGACGTTTAAAATAAACTATTCCTAGAATATTATATTTATCTAAACTATAGAAACTTCTCTACATTTTTCTACCTTATATAGTACCTTAATGAGAAATAAAAGACATAAAAATAAAAGGAAACTTATAAAGTTGAACTTCTATGTGCTACTTTTCCTACTTATAGAAGTAATATAGATTATAATTACCACTCAAGCTTGATTATAGTTGTTCTGCGTTGCTCTTTCTTCAATAGCTCGTAGATATCTTGTGAAGCAAAATTCTAAGATGCTATCCTAAGGTCTAAAAGCTTATTCCTTTTATCCTTTTTCCGTATAAGAGTGTACCTTTTTTGATAAGAAATGTCCCCAATATATCGAGTGGGAAGACATGTATCTCTTATGCAACTTTTTAATGACCATATTCATCACTTCTGTTTGTCCCACTGTCATTTTCTCATACCTCAAAATAAATTTCCCCAATACTTTATCTCATGTGCCCCTCCGGTTGGGAATTTCCACCATCTCAATATACGAGTGGAAAAACACTAGCTTTTTTTGTATTTTTTTAAGGAATCTATTCATCACTGGTGTCTGTTTCAATTTCATAGTCTCTCCTTGACTTCCTCCACACCTTGACCTCATGCAAGCCAGAAGTTAGTGCCTGCCACCATCTCAATACACTCTTCAGGTGCCCCTTTTTGTGGCGCCTTAAGGGATCTACAAAAGAAATCCAGCTAATAGCTGAGTGTAATTCATCATTTAACTCCTCCACTGTTAGTCCTTTGAATCTATCCGATAAATTATTTGTGCTATAATCAGGAAGGCCCTTGAAGCCTCTTAATCTTCTTTCGGTATTGACATCCCTTCCGTTTTCCTTATCTCTCCTACATTTTTCCATCTCCTCATACTCTTTGATCTCCAAATTATCTTCATTGTTTTCCTCATCCTGTTGCTTTAACCAGGCCTTGTGCTCCTCCCCTGTAGGAGCAAGCCCACACGTGTCAACTAAGTATGTTATCACATCTACCGTCTCCTTGAACGCCAAACTCCCTGGGTCACCAATTTCCCGTTCAGCATGTTCAGCATCTTCCACGGTCATGCTAGAACACATTCTACGCATGGCCTCAGTCAGATCTTTAGCCTTGCTCTCTAAAACCCTAAATCTAAGTCCTCTGACTTCAGACTCCTCAGTGTCCATATACGGTTGTACATTTATCTTGTACCATATACTTCTCCTCTTACGGGAGCTTTTACTCCTACCCCATTGGCGTGTGCGAGGGGTTAACAATGCATTCCTGCCTAACCCATCTTCTGTCAATCTCTCATCAGGTGGGCCTAGGGCCGGGTCCTCGACAGGCCGCCATTTGTATTTCTATCACGTTAATTTTTTACTTTAATTGGCACAAAGTATATCTATTAAAATTGTATCAATATTTTGAAAAATATTGGGCTAATTTCAAAAAACATAACTAGAACTCATATTCCACACAGGAAGAATAATTATTTTGTCTTGAAATGAAATTTCATGAAAATTCCAGGTCATGTCCACTCTCCTAGAAAGGGATATAGAAAGGAATATAATTCCTACAAGGATCACCTGATATGGATGAAAATACCCTGAAATTAAAGCTGACAGTCATAGCATGGAATTTGCATCAATGTCCAAATACTTACAGACTGCACTGTATGTATGAGAGAAAGAGAATATATGTATGTGAGCATAAAATGAATATATGTGAGAGGCCCAAAATGAATCATGGCCTACACAGCCCCTCAGATGAAACAGCACACTCTCTCCTTCTCCTATTTTCTTGTTATATGTGCGTAACCTTTTAGTTTGTGGCGTGTATATATTTTCTCTCTAAATATGCCTTAAATTAAATGATTAAGAAATAGATTTTCATATATACTTATTTATTTGAAAGATTGGAACAGGCAAAATATCAATAGAAAACTGTGTTTGTTAGCGAATGGTGGATCTATAGATGCATATAACCTCACTAAACACTCTGGTGTAAAAGGAAACTTAAGATGCTGAACCTTTATTTAATGAATGTGTGTTCTATATCTGTGTCACAGCTTGCCAATGTGAAGAAAGAAACTACGTTCCATTGGTATAAGGATGATGAAGAAATTGTTCTTGAAGTGGAACCGAAACCAATGTCTGGAACCTGCAGTCTTCCTATCCCCCTGGTAACTAGTCCTAAGCAGTGAGCTAGAACATGGAGACCATATTGATAAACATGTGAATGTTTATCATATGTGGTTATCAATAGCATATTGTGGGTCTTATCACCAGGGAGGCAAATATAAACTTTGTTAAAAGGTTGAAACTGAGCAGAAACTCATAATGGTAATAATGGGTATACAAATTAATAAACAGGTTTGTTTTTTATCTCTTCCTGCTCAAACTTGACCATGTGTTGGCTCTCTTGCCTCCTCTGACCAGCTGCCACTAACAGTAATCTGTAATTGTTTCATTTCAAAACACTCTCTGTTTTCTTTGTAGTTCTCCAGGAAAGACCAGGGCATTTACAAAGCTACACTTGGTGATGACAGAGGAAAAGATGTATCTCTATTTGACATTTCAGGCCAAGGTATTGCCACAGTGTAGTGCTGTAGCACACTGATGCACATTGGTGCACACTGATGCTGGCTGACTGATGTATTATCATTTGTAGATAATACATGAATTACATCAAACAAATTAATTGACTTCTGTTTGTTACAGTGTTTGAAGATATCATCAATGCCATTGCCCATATTGCGGGTATGTATTCCATTCCATTCCATGTTCATTTAAGCATTTATTCATTTGGATCCATATTTGACTTCATTTAAATTTAATTTTAATATTTTTTTCCCCAAATATAATTTCATGCAATATCATCATCATATGCATTTTTCAACTTCAGACTGCACAAATCACGAGTGAAACTGTGCAAAATGGCTTGAATCATATAAACTCTCATGTATGATTGCTATATGCTATAAGTATATTTTTAATTCAATTCAAGAGGGGTCATGGCTCAGGCAGTAAGAGCAGTCGTCTGGCAGTCGGAGGGTGGCCGGTTTGATCCCCCACCCGGGCTGTGTCAAAGTGTCCCTGAGCAAGACACCTAACCCCTAAATGCTCCTGACGAGCTGGTCGGTGCCTTGCATGGCAGCCAATCACCGTTGGTGTGTGAGTGTGTGTATGAATGGGTGAATGAGACGTATCAATTGTACAGCGCTTTGGATAAAGGCACTATATAAATGCCAACCATTTACCATTTAATTGCTGTTGTAATTGTAATAAGTTATTGTGCTAATTCTGTGTTACAGATGAAGGTTGCTTCCTAATATTTTATTCAAAACATATTTGGAATTTAACTAATAACATTATACAGTATTATGCATTAGCTAATTTATAAACAATATTATGTGGCAACAAAATCTCTAAATTGACCTTCATAAAAATATGTAACTGCTTAATAAGAACTACATATTACCTTCATAAGTAGGGCCATGACTTTGTGTCCCCTTGTTTTCTTGAATGATGCTTCAGTCCTCTGCTAGCTAGAGTTCAAGACAGCCTCTTTGTCAAGCCACTTCTCACACAGGTGCACGATGCATTTTACATGAACAAGAATAGACTATATTACACTGCGATTACAAGCATGAATAGAAAGTGCATGCACATTATGTGTGCTGCTAGAGTGGGAAACTGCTAGCGCAATCTTAAAGAGGTTATTTGCTGTTGGACGAGTGATTCTTCATTCGTCATCCTTCTTAGATGCTTGTGTTCAACAACGGGAACATTGTGCACAATGTACAGGTTTTGAAATTAACAGAAATTCAGATCCTGCTTGAGTTCACAAAACTAAGCAAACTTGTGAAACGGAGTAGCGTCCAACCTTGATATTTACTTCCTGATCTCCCGTTTCCAGCCCGGTAATATTTTTTAATATCAAATTCTGTTGAACACGTTGAATCGCCGCCATAGTTTGGCCTTACTCATCACCATAATAACTCCTACCCATTTAGCCCCTAATTGTTTGCCAGCTGATATAATTTGGGGGAATATCATTTAAAAGCTAATTAGGCTACATGTTTGATAAAGTGCAACGTGCATCCATCTTAATGTACAATTTTATTATTTGCATGAAAACACTCCCATTAATGTGCTATTTTAGTAAAATTATTAGCCAACTATAACTGTAGAACTATTAGTGTACATATTGTTTAACAGATTGAAACATAACTAGGAGCAACAGCTGATTTCAGAGGCTTGCAGTCGTAACAATGGTGGCCACTGTAGTGGAGTGAGCAGACAACATTGATGAGGTATAGCTAAGAGTGGTCCAGACCAACCTTACAAAAGTATCTATTACAGAAGGTATAATTAGCCAAGATCTTTTGGGAAACACCCGGAAACTTTAAGGTACAGCTTAAGGTATAAGTTACAAACGACGTAGCATTAAAAAGGCTTCGGGAAACACAGCCCCACACCATTCAAATTGTTTTTATTCGGACTGACCTGCCCGATATGTTAACAAAAGTTGCAAAGCTTCCAACAAAGTCTAGAATTAATAAACTAAATGTGCATAATTATATAACTTTAGTCCTGTGACTATATTAGTGCAAGCTTCAACAAATGGATTGGACAAAATGTATGATCTTTTAAATATTGAATGTTTGACTGAATGCTTTAGTGCCAGCATCTGACAAACAGGTCAGTTTAGAGGACTACCAATTTTCAGTTTCACCAGTCCAAACAGCAGTTATAGGCCTTAAAATCCCTGGGGCATAATAGCGGCATAATAGTTGGCAATCATAGAGAATGAGATGTTCCAACAGTCATGCTGGCCCATGCCATCAGCGTGGGGACCTGCCTGAGACAATAGTGATTTTTAATTTTTACATTTTAAATTATTTTTTATCTGGTATATTTTAGATTTTTTGCTATTTTCAACTTTCAGAAAAATGCTTTAACAACATTGCAGCAAGGGCACAGACTACATTTCAAATTAGTCAAGGCTGTTAACATGTGCTCTTTTCCGCAGTAGGTGTCCACATATGAAAGAGCTGTTTCTGAGAGAGACAGGGCTGAACAGCAACAGAGCTGGAAAGTGACAGCAAACAGAACAGTTTAATTTTGTTTGCCTTTATTCTTTTTCCCAGATCCCATGAGGGTAATTGGCAAATACTTTTTTGTTTATTTTAAGAGTCGCTCTCGCTCTCTCTCCCTTCCCCGCTCATGACTAAATAATAAAATAGCGGTATAATCCAGACTTTCGATATACCCCTGTGTCCAGCTCTTCTATCCTCCCAGGGGAGTCACATGGCATGTGACGACATCTATGAAGTCGACAGAACAATTTTCATGAAACTTTCGCTTATATGTTTGGGGTATATACAGTACTGTGCAAAAGTTTTGGGCAAGTGTGAAAATAGTTTATTTTTATCAAGTAAGAAAAGGCAAAGTGAGAGAACAGAAGAAAAATCTATATCAAATCAATATTTGTTGTGATCATGCTTTGCCTTCAAACCAGCATCAAGTCTTGTAGGGACACTTGCACAAAGTCAGGGATTTTGTAGGCATATAGTCAGGTGTGTGATTAACCAATTATACCAAACAGGAGCTAATGGACATCAATTTAATATGTAGGTTGAAACACAATCATTAACTGAAACAGAAACAGCTGTGTATGAGGGTTAAAACTCTGCTTCCAAGGTGAGGTTGCTGAAGACAGTTTAATGTCTGAAGTCATACACCATGGCAAGACTGAGCACAGCAACAAGATACAAGGTAGTTATACTGCATCAGCAAGGTCTCTCCCAGGCAGAAATGTCAAATTTCCAGATGTGCTGTCTAAGCTCTTTTGAAGAAGCACAAAGAAACGGGCAATGTTGAGGACCGTAAACACAGTGGTCGGCCAAGGAAACTTAGTGCAGCAGATGAAAGACACATCATGCTTACTTCCCTTTGCAATCGGAAGATGTCCAGCAGTGCCATCAGCTCAGAATTGGCAGAAACCAGTGGGACCCACGTACACCCATCTACTGTGCGGAGAAGTCTGGTCAGAAAGCCATACCTCTGACGTGGAAACAAGGCCAAGCGACTCAACTATGCACGGAAACACAGGAACTGGGGTGCAGAAAAATGGCAGCCGGACAGATGAGTCAAAATGAAATATTTGAAATATTTGGCTGTAGCAGAAGGCAGGTTGTTCACTGAAGGGCTGGAGAGCGGTACAAGATTGAGTGTGTGCAGGCAACAGTGAAGCATGGTGAAGGTTCCTTGCAAGTTTGGGGCTGCATTTCTGCAAAAGGAGTTAGGGATTTGGTCAGAATGAATGGTCTCCCCAATGCTGAGAAGTACAGGCAGATACTTATCCATCATGCAATACCAGCAGGGAGGCATCTTATTGGCCCCAAATTAATTCTGCAGCAGGACAACGACCCCGAACATACAGCCAATGTCTTAAGAACTATCTTCAGCGTAAAGAAGAACAACGAGTCCTGGAAGTGATGGTATGGCCCCCTCATCGAGCCTGTCTGGGATTACATGAAGAGACAGAAGCATTTGAGGCTGCCTAAATCCACAGAAGAACTGTGGCTAGTTCTCCAACATGTTTGGAACAACCTACCTGCTGGGTTGCTTCAGAAACTGTGTGCAAGTATACCTGGAAAAATTGATGCTGTTTTGAAGGCAAAGGGTGGTCACACCATGTATTGATTTGATTTAGATTTTTCTTCTGTTCATGAATTTTGTTAATTGATAAAAATAAACTATTAACATTTCTATTTTTGAAAGGATTCTTTTTTTACAGCATTTTTTCACCCCTGCCTAAAACTTTTGCACAGTACTGTATAACAAGATAATTCTCGTTATATATACCCCAAACATATAAGCAATAATTCTTGTTCTATATAAACAGTTTGCAGGTGGATAATTCTGGCTGCAGTGTTCAATTAAATGTAATTTTGTTATGTATAAATTGTGTTAATTCTGTTAATTAATTAATTCTAGGCTTTGTTTATAGCGTTGCAACTTCTAGTCTTATGTTGGGCAGGTCAGTCTGAATAAAAAGGTTTCTTTTTTTAAACTTGAGTAAATTTTGTGTCCAGGCTGGAAAGCTGCTTGAATCCTATTGCTTTGGCTGCTTCAATGCCTATAACAGTTGTTTTGATTTGAATTTGACTTTGACTTTAAAAAGCACTACTATAGTGAGTGGATTCTATTTTTATTAAAATGATCTATTCATGTTGTTAGAATTTCACTGCTCCTTCCTCATCAGCATCAACATTCACAGTTTTAATGCAAAATCTATTTTTCCTGAAATCAAAGTTCAAGATTATCTCTCCAACCACCAATGAGGTTCCTCATATGAAATTGAACATGCCATTGGTTTTTCCTCTCCTAGCTTGTGATGCAGGTCTGGGTAAAACCCGGAACATTCAACTGTGGAAGTCAAATACAAATTCCCAAATACACAGGCACAGCTACAGTGCAAAGCTCTCCAAAAATAATTTATTTCTCTCATTATCTTACAGGGGCAACCTGTAGCATAGTGGTTAAGGTAAATGACTGGGACACGCAAGGTTTGTGGTTCGAATCCCAGTGTAGCCACAATAAGATCCGCACAGCGTCCAGCGTTGGGCCCTTGAGCAAGGCCCTTAACCCTGCATTGCTCCAGGGGAGGATTGTCTCCTGCTTAGTCTAATCGACTGTACGTCGCTCTGGATAAGAGCGTCTGCCAAATGCCAATAATGTAATAATAATGTAATGTAAATCTTAATGCCTTTGGGCGTCTCCAATTGGGTAATTGGGTAACCGTGACTTGATGAAGAAGCACTGTCCGAGTCTGCCTGCACGGAGGAGGGCACGGTGTTGTTAGCGTCTGCCGGGTTGCTAACTTTAGATGCGTTGTTTAGGCAGTCAAACACGCCACACTCCTTCAGCTTTATACTATTGGTAGACTGCAAGTGTTTTATGATGTTGCTGGTGTTACCCCCCTTTGACGTAACTACTTTCTTGCAGAGGATTCATTGAGTTTGATGAAGTGAGCCCATACCTTGGAGCGCTTAGCTCTTAAGGCCGACATATCGACTACTAGAGAAAACAACGGGGCGCTGCGTCTTAACCTGTCGATGGCGGCAGTGTCATAATTACGCGACGGTTAGGTAGACTCTTAAAAAATACCGAAAATAGTATAGTTTGTCAAGAATCTTTAGCGGTACTCTGGTACCGACCAATTAGGAACCGGTACCAAAAAATACCGGCTCTCGGTACACATCCCTACTTATGAAAAGTTGTGGTTATTCTCGTGAGCATTTAAAAATATTTTGTAGTGTTGATGAAGCTAATATGAAGTAAAACTGAAAGATAGTAGTACCCTGTAATAGCATTGCATTTTACTTTTCAAATGGTATTTTCATTGTTATTTCCCATTATTTTGAAGAAATAACATAGCATGCAATTGAAATGACTGAGAACTGCTTTTTGTCCTGGAATTGTGGATAGAATACCTGCACATTTATTTCTGCTACTATGACAGCATATACACTCACCGAGCACTTATTAGGTATTTATTAGACTAATTGTTTTTACTTCTACTGCTGTAGCCCATCCACTTAGAGTTATGATGCATTATGTGTTCAGAGATGCTCTTCTGCTTACTGCTGTTGTAATTATTTGTGTGATTATTTGCCTTCCTGACAGCTTTTACCAGTCTGACCATTCTTCTCTGACATCTCTCATTAACAAGGCTTTTCTGTATGCACACTGTTTTTTTTTTTTTGTTTTTTTTTTGTAAACTCTAGAGACAAGGTTGTGTGAAAATCCCAGCAGATCAGCAGTTTCTAAGATACTCAAACCACCTTGTCTGCAATCATTCCACAGTCAAAGTCATTTTTTCCCCATTCCCCATTCCCCATTGTGAACATTAACAGAAGCTCCTGACCGATATCTACATGATTATATGCATTGCACTGCTGCCGTACAGTTGGCTGATAAGATAATGGCATTTAATAAATAAAAATGTTCCTAATAAAGTGTTTTGTGAGTGTATACCACATTTTTATGGCTGGTCATGCTGTCTTTTCTAGGATCCTCTGCATCTGAACTTAAGCTTCAGTGCACACCAGAAGGCATCCGACTGCAGTGCTACATGAAATACTACACAGAAGAAATGAGAACTCATTGGTTCCACAGGTATGCAAATGTTTCTTTTTTATAATTCTTTACTTCATTACCCATTTTTTTCATAACCCATGATTATTATGTTACGTTCGGCACTGAGGACCCAGTGCAGACCACGGGCCATAAACGTAGAGTTCAAGCCAAGAGATCCAAGACAACATCAAAAACAGTAAGCAAAAGAATAATCGGGAAAACAAGCAAAGGGTCAAAATCCAAGTAGTCAAAGGGCTAAGGTACAAAAGGGCACAAAACAAAGCAAATAGTCAAAACCAAGAAAGCAGAAGGGCAAACAAAACCAGAGGGCAAGGCAAAACTCGAAAATCAAAACCAAAGGGGTGTCTTTTATGAATCTCAAGAATAGGCTGTGGAATACAATTGCATCAATTTGCATTGCATACAAAAACTCAGCACTATCAATGATCAACATTCTGACAATGGATGAAGCGGAGACTGAGGTTTAAATACATGAGGGAAGGTGACAATCTAGGCGGGGCTGGGGAGAAGATGGGCTAAACAAATAGACAACAGGTGGGGAAATATAATAGGATAATAACACCATAACAGGGGGAGACGAAAACGCGGACTGGATGCACTTTAACAAACAGGTAAAACATACGGCTCCGGATTAAGGAGTAGACATTTGCATAGATTGAAGACGTAGTGATAGTCAGAGACAAGTGCGAACACTTCGCTTAAACTAAGCAAGTAATCAGGGATAGCATAGGGAGGCAGAGTTATAGAACAGTGCAGAAACACCCAATAAAAGTGACTGTTAGTTAGACAGACAGTAAGTGTATTCATCGGATTAGTACTGTACAATATTTAGATTAGTAGTAGTTAGTAAGAATAGTGCTTTACAACATTTAACTACCGAGAGAAGCAGGAAGTAAGAACTGCGAGATTGGAAGGAATGTCGAAATCCTGAAAACTACCGTAAAGTAGTAAACATTCAGACGATTTTCATTATTTTACAAGGGGTTTAAATTTTTCAGTCGATAATCTTTTATCTTTTAGGCACTGATAAGCATCGGCTGACTTTTTCCCCCCAATTATCCAGGGAAAGCAAGATCTCCTCATCTGAGAAGATGAGGATTGGGGGCACCTCGGAGATGGCCTGGATGCAGATATGTGAGCCCACTGATAAAGACAAGGGCCATTATGCCATTGAGATCCTGGATGCTAAGAAGTCCCACACTCGCACCTTCGACCTCTCCGGACAAGGCAAGCCTCATTTGAAAAAAGAACACACTCAAGTTGCATCTTTTTCTGTGCACAATCACTGAATAATATTTACTGAACTTAAACTAGAATGCTGTAGTTAATAAATGTTTTTAGGAATTAATAAACGTTTTTAGGAACAATTGTGTTTTACAAGCTAAGAGTAGCCCCTGACCAATAAATGTATATTAAGGATAATGTAAAGTAATCCAGATGCACCAGATAAGTTTCAAGCTCCAAAACCTATAGGGTAAATATGGTTGTTGAGGGTCTATTTACTAAATCCATTTGATTTGGAGAAAAACGCTGCATAAAAGTATAGTTCCTAAGAAACCCTTTTGTATGCATTTTTTGGTACCCATACTTTTCTCACTGACTGATGTGGATTTGGAGAAATGAACAGTAGAACAAGTATTGCATGAATGGGCGCTTTTTGTTTTTTGTTACAAGCATTCTGTGTGTACCATGAATAATTAATTAATTCATTATCCTAACCCACTTATCCTGAACTGGGTCGCAGGGGGCTGGAGCCTTTCCCAGCATACATTGGGCGAAAGGCAGGAATACACCCTGGACAGGTCGCCAGTCCATCGCAGGGCACACACACCATTCACTCACACACTCACACACTCATACCTATGGGCAATTTTGACTCTCCAATCAGCCTAACCTGCATGTCTTTGGACTGTGGGAGGAAACCGGAGTACCCGGAGGAAACCCACGCAGACACAGGGAGAACATGCAAACTCTGTACAGAGAGGCCCCGGCCGACAGGCCCCGGCCGACAGGACCTCCTTGCTGTGAGGCGGCAGTGCTACCCACTGCACCATCCGTGTCGCCTACCATGAATAATTCTTCTCATATTTCATAGGTTTTGATGGTACACTTGTACCCTTCAAATGATTGTGTTTTTATTTATTTATTTTAAATAGAAATGACAAGCCAAGTTTGGCTGAATGGCTTGTTACCGTCAAACATTTTCTGTCATCTTTTTAAATGTTTTTGTAAATACTGCCGTCATCCAAGTGTCTGGTGTGTGTGTGCAACAGTTAGGCTTTATTTAAAAGCAGTGCAAACAGGGAATACATTTCCTTTTACATTGGATTTAAAGGGTTAATTCATTTATTGAAACAGCCATTTCCAAATCACGTATTTTATGTAAAATGAATTATGTATTTTACATGTTTTTCCAATTGTGGACACTAAAAATCAACAGGGAGTGACAAAAAACCTGTGTGGTGTTTCTACATCCATGTTGCATGTGTGGTCGCAGTCTGTGTGCTTGCCAGCTATATTTATTATTATTGATTCATGTTCATTCATGCTTGTATTAGTCAGGTACTATATGTATATGAGAGATATACAATATGCATATATTGTTTTGAAATATGCAACCTTGATTTTACCACTCTTTAAAGGTTTCACTGACCATTCATGCAGTGTGATATGCATAATGGAATATAAATAAATGTAAAGGTTTTTTAGGGAATCCAGTTATCTCTGGTTTTCTTTCAGATATGGGGCTAACTAGAGCAATTGATAGGATGGTAACTGGGCAACCATGATGGACACATTACATTTAAATTGTATTTCTCAGATTCGTGGTTGAACATTTTTACATTGAAAATATGGCAATATGCTTATCATTTTTTGTCTTTTCATTGCAGCATACACTGATGCCTATGCAGAATTCCAGAGACTGAAGTAAGATTATTGCTTATTGCTTATTATTTCTTACAATGACTGAAACATTTTAGATTATTTTAAATGTATATGTAATTGGTTCATGGGACAAATCCACTAATTATATACCCTTACATCTTTTCTGATTGTTTGAACCAATATATCCATCTTTAAATGTTCAATATGTCATTACATCAGAATTTATAATAGATAGAGCTCTCTCATAATTGTTACAAATGTACCCTCCCCAAGTTTAGGGAAGAGCAGGGAATATTGTCACACTTTTTACTCTATGAATTCTCAGTCACTTATTTTGTATTCATCACATCTTCATATCTTACTTCACTATGGAGTTACAGGCAGTTAAGTAGAGGGTATGCACTTGTGACACTTGTGCCCCAACCAAGTATTTTTCTATTTGCTTTTTTTTTTCATTTAAAATTCAAAACCAAATGTAGCTTCATCAAATGACCAGCAGGGTCAGATCTGGGAGGTTCTTTGCCCCCACGCACAATTGCTGGTTGTCAATGAGCAACCATCAACAATCCTCATTACATTACATTACATTAATGGCATTTGGCAGACGCTCTTATCCAGAGCGATGTACAGTTGATTAGACTAAGCAGGAGACAATCCTCCCCAGGCCCAACAGCTGTGCAGATCTTACTGATGAAGAACACCCTCCCCCCACCTTCATTTCCTCACAGCTATGACACATAAATGGCCTGGTCTTAGGTACAGTTATCAATTTCATAGTCGGACTCAGGAACAGTGGTTTTGTGTTTCATTTGGTGCTTAACCGGCAGAGAAGTCAAGATTGCCCATAATCCACAGTGATTGCCCATAATTACCAGGTGGCAAATGTGAGGGTATAGGGTATATCTTTAATTGAAGCACTGGCATCTCGTATATAACTATTACAAATTTTTATCGATCATGTAGTGGGACTTTTTTCTGTTTATGAATTGAGAAAAATTGAGAATGTTGACCGTAATTGAATGCTTTAATTTTTATAATTCTACTTACCAAGTACTGTTAAAAAGCTAATTGTATAGGTTTGTGCTATTGGCTTATGCTAGCCATGTCACACTAACCTCATACACAACACGCTAGAACTTACTTCTTGTAAGTTTTATCATCACTGCTATGAAGTAAAAAAGTGGGGAAACTACCTGTTCTGTAAGGAATGTATTGTTCATGTGCACATACAGCGTTCTACATTCTAAAGCTCCATTTTGCCCTCCCTACATGAAATTAACAAACTTTATAATATATTGCTTGTAACATTACGTCCATGTCCGGCTTCAGAAGCGAATATCAACAGCTAATGTCGGCTAACTAACTTTGCTGTTTACTATAACACTACATTTCTGAATACATTTTATTACGGACTTTAAATTGCAGTCTGCACTAGCTCCAGCCTGAACTACAATTTAAGACTTTCGGAAAGAGGGTCGGCTAACTCATAACCAGTACCATCTCTCTTGTAGTGGCATGTAGCAAAGTTGTTAACAGAGAAACAGAGTTGTTAGCTGATAGAGAGCATGGCTGCATCGAGGCTGGATCGAGATGGCAAAGTCTGTCTTCCAGTTATACTCAAGCTTATCTGCATATTGCGGTATTGCTGACAGGCTCATCAAAGACTTAAACCTTGCAATGTAGCCCTACTGAATAGTCAGTCAGACATATTCTCACCCAGACTATCAACACCTACTATCCGGCAGTGGGGGTGTTGAAGGAGTGAGTTGGCTGAATAACTGTGGTGTGCAGATTGAAAGATTCTGTTTAAAAATGCATCATTATTCTTTTGGATTTCTTTGAGATATTTTAGACAATGCATTTTTTCCACACTTGCTTACCGACACGTGCTGCAGAAAGTAGTGAAGTGAAAAGTCTAAAATTTTCCTTTGAAATATAGCTGAGTGAAAGTGAAAGTCACCAAGAATTTTAATACTTTAATAAAGTACAGGTACTGCAAAAACTGGTTACAGTTAATGCGTCTGTCTATCCCTTGTCAACCCGAATTCTCTGGAATTGCAATCTAAACGCCTAATTATTTATTTCTTTCTTTGAAAAGTCACATATTAATATAGAATACTGATCTTTGCATTTGTTGAACCTTAAAATATTAAAATACTGTATATGAGCGAGCATGTTTAGTGCTATTGTTCATATTCATTGAAATACGGATGCAAATTTTTTGTATTGCAATTCAGATGGGATACTGTTCCTTCCGCTGTTATGGTAACCTCACCGACAGGCTCATCACAGACTTAAACCATGCAATGTAGGCTTACCAATTCAAACTTTAAAACTTCTCATTGCGTAGTTGATGTGTACTCATTTTCTAATTATCTAAATCAGAAAAATGAGCTTGTTGAAAGAAAATAAGTAGTAAAGCAAGCCGTTTATAGAGTAGGCTATAGGGCCTACCTTATTAAATGTAGAGGAACATTACCCGTGTCAAAAACAAAACAAAGGAACGTTGTGATGCTGGCGAACGGACACAGATCAAGAGCATGACAAAATATTACGACACTGATTTCTAAATATATACAATTTTAAATAGCTAGCTAATGGTTTCATGTGCAGCCTAAGGGAAACAGATAATGACAGGATATACATATAGCTAGCAATCATGCTGAACTGCTCGATCTAGATCATACAATTGTTGAACTAATATTAGCCAAAACGTCATAGTCATCATTCTAGGCCTACATTCCCAACAATGATTGCGGGCCACTTTTTACATTAATAATGTAGCTATATGTCTAGTGTTGTCATGGTCAATACAATTAATCTATATTTAATCTATACAATATTTTTAGGAAATACAACATGCTGCTGACACTACCATGTTACATAAAAGTTTGGCAATTGTTCAGCAAGGGCAGTGACATACTATCTTTTTTTCTAGCTAAATAATGTTAATAAAGTATTAAATGCTAAATTCAAGTTGCTTCATTCATAGTTCCTTTCTACCACTAAAATCTACCCAGCACTTACTGCAGTATGCAAGCTTGTGTGTAATTCAAAGGTATGCTTTGCTATCTTGATACAGTTAAGCTAGCACCAGCAATACGTTAGCCGACTTTTATTTAAAAATACTCTCTGTCAGCGAACGACTCTGTTTCTCTGTTTACAACTTCGCATGCCACTACAGAGAGCGAGTACACGCTATGAGTTAGCCGGCCCTATCTTTTTGAAAGTCATATTAAATGTTTTTATTCGGGGTGATCTGAATAATCTGACGAGATGAGTACCCATTACGATGAATAAAATTTTTCCGAACACGAGTGCTGTACGAGCAATTGGATCATTTTCCATAATGATCGAAGAATTGCTGTATTTTATTTATTTATTTTCATTGGCTGCAATAGCTGTACATCAGTAAGGAATGTGTTCCATGAACTGTTGTGTGATAGGCCAGTATTATTAAATAACCGACTTTACCGCTTGAAATTAGACAGCGCCATGGTGCTGATCTGAACGAGGGCAGAGTTCCAGTACAACTTTGCACTTCGACAAAAATCAACAAAACTGAAATATCCTGAATACATTGCACAGTGAACAAACAAGCGTTTAGAAAATTTTACAATGAGTTACCCAGTGTCCCTTCAACTCATTTCAGCATGCGAGGTGCGGTAGACTAATCTGATTTCTGATCATGTCCGTGGCTTGCAGATCACAGTTCCTGTCTCTCCTTTTTGGACCTTTCCATTTGGTGCATTGGTGAAAAGAAAAGAAAACACTTTAGAAACTGATCGCTGTAAATTTTAATTACAGAAAAAAGATGTTTGCATTCCACCCAGCAGAAATCACTGTCAACACAGTTGCCCAGACATTTCTTGAAATTAATTACTAGGTTTTTTTCAATTATTATTATGCCAAAAGTCTTACCTGAGCTGGCGCTTGGGGGACTGGAGGTAAAACTAGCCTGGGGATATTATGGAATGCTAAGGTCAACGAACGGATAACAGGCAAGTATTCGTTTAGTCATGGAAGTCTATTGGACCTGTCGCTTTATGGTTAGTTCTACGTTGACATGTTTTTTTGTGCGTTAGCCAGGTAGGCAATGTTGTGGCATTCTGCAATAGCAAAAGTTGTAGTAGCTTATTTCATGTTAGGTCATAACGTAAATTTCAAATAGCTTGCTAGCTCCAAATAATGCGTTAGCCTATATTTATCTTAGAATTAAACCTAATAATATTAGATGACAGAGAATTAAGGCCTCTCAAGTTCAACCGGACACAAGCCCAACTGATAAAATGGGTGAAAGGGGCATGGGGTTGATGATGAAAAGGCAGTTGATGTAATTTTAGTTTGTGGTATAAAAAACTAAAAGAATCGGGCGCATGAGCTCAAAGGCCATTTGCACATAGTGTCATAGAAACGTGGATGTTGTTAACATTAGCTCATCAATACAAACATTAACTTAACGTAAAAGTAAACAAATGTCTGTTATACAACTTAGCTGATGTTAGCTGTCCCTGGTGTAAAATCCAGCTATGACCAGCTTGAGTGGTTTATGTCCATCTTATCCTCCTAATTTACTTAATCTACCTTAAACCTGGGGGTTTGTAGGTTTGTGCTTAAGACACTGTTGTCCCAGCAACAAGCCCATCTACATTGAGAAATCCCTTTATGAAACCGAAACTCCTGACTTTATCCAAAAACATCAACTATCTAATCATGCTAACAGAGTTAGCGATGTACACTCAGTGAGCACTTTATTAGGAATTTATTAGACTTATTGTTCAGACTACTGCTGCAGCCTATCCACTTAGTTATAATGTGTTGTGTGTTCAGAGATGCTCTTCTGCATACCACTTTTGTAATGTGTGGTTATTTGCGTTACTGTCACCTACCTGTCAACTTTGACAAGTTTGGCCATTCTCCTCTGACGTCTCTCATAAACAAGGCGTTTCTGTCTGCAGAACCTGACAGTTAACAGTGTTGGACAGTGGCAGTAATTTGTTACTGGAAGTACTTTTTGCAGTATCTGTACTTTATTAAAGAATTTCCATTCTTGGAGACTTTTACTTTCACTCCACTACATTTCACAAGTAAAATATCCTACTTTTTACTCCACTACTTTCTGCTGCATGTATCGTTAATCATATTCTGAAGTGTTGAAAAAATGTGTTGTCTAAGAAATCCCAAAGACTAATTTTGCACTTTCAAACTGAATCTTCTGATCTGCACACCACAGTTATCCAGCCAACCCTCATCCTTCAACCTTGGCTCAGGCCACTAAAAGAATCAAAGCAGCAATCTGAAGGCACGTCTGCCAAAATGATCTTCGGCAGAACAGAACAATAATTAAAAATGGATATTGTTTTGATCAGTGGAGGAGTTTTAAAGAAGAGAACATATACAGACTGACACAGATTAAGTAAATGTTAGCACATTATCTTTTAGTAGACCTAGTGCTTATTACTTTCATAGTGCATAGTTAGAGCCATTCAAGCCTGTCATCAAATAAATGAATGTAAAGAGGTTAGAAGCTGTAGTAGCCTAGTATTGTTCTACTAATTAGCTGCAAATGTGATAGTTGGGACTAAGCAGCTTTTGCCAAAATTCTCCCTTACTCATTCTCATGTCTATAAAGGGAGGAAACAGAGTGGGAATATATCTGAATGGCACTAATTTGTGTGTGAAGGAGAGTGGGGTAGGGGCGTTTGCTTCAGAGCTTGTTCTAGAAATTTTTGCTAATCTGTTTCCAGAAAGTTTTTTAAAAGGTAGGTAGGCTATGACATACTGCAGTGTTTCCCAACTCCAGTCCTCGGGACCCACTTGCCAGAAGGTTTTTGTTGTAACCAGTAGCTCACACACCTGATTTAACTAATCAAGGGCATTTTTGTGGTTTGATTGGTTCAATCATTAAATCAGGTGTGTGAGTTACTGGTTACAACAAAAACCTTCTGGCATGTGCGTCCCGAGGACTGGAGTTGGGAAACACTGACATACTGTATTGCGGAAAAGCAATGAAAGGAGGCAGCTGTGTGGCCCTCCTTATAGGAGCTATCAAGGTATAAAATTTCAATGACCACAATCAGGAACGCTTGTGTTCCAAGCAGAGCTCACATTGTGCTTATTGTGCAATATTGCAAACAATTAGCCTACAATCTTGTTTGTTTAACACATGTTTAATTTTGTCCATATTTAAAAAAATGTATTAACACGATACAGGTTGGTCACATCATTTGCTTTAGCCTATCTTACCAAATGGTTAACTTTTCAACACAGTCATTCACAGTCATCAGTTCAATAATTGCATTACCTCTTTTTATGTATTTGTTTGAAATATAGCAAGCATTGCAAATTACTATTCTCGATCATGACTGCTGTCTGTTCTGGCCCCATGGTGATGGAATGACCTTCCTTTGGATGTCAGAACAGCAGAGTCTCTGACCACTTTGAAGTGCAGACTGAAGACTCATCTCTTCAGGCTGCACCTTTCCCTCCTTACCTCACCACCATGATTAGCCTAGTATGCCATAGATTATAATGGCACTTATATATAGTTGTAATGTAATGTAATGTAACATCCAGCATATATCCACCATTCCGCTTGATCTGAAACTTGACTTTGTCCCTCCCAAAAGTTTCCAAGAGAGTAAACGCACAACCAAAAACAAACACAATTATTGTTTTCTGGTTACCAGATTACCCACTACAATTGGCAACTGCCTATTTTTTCCCAGCTGGCAGCATTCAGAATGCCGCAGAAGCAAACCACCAAATGAAACATGAAACCACTGTAAAAGCCTGTCTTGTCATGTAGAGTCCAGTGATATGTCTGCTGTGCTAAACTGCATGAGTCAAAGCATTATGACCACTCACAGACTACTGCTGCAGCCTATTCACTTAGTTGTGTGTTCAGAGATGCTCTTCTGCATACCACTTTTGTAATGTGTGGTTATTTGCGTTACTGTCACCTACCTGTCAACTTTGACAAGTTTGGCCATTCTCCTCTGACGTCTCTCATAAACAAGACGTTTCTGTCTGCAGAACCTGTTAACAGTGGTGGACAGTGGCACTAATTCATTATTGGAAGTACTTTTTGCAGTACCTGTACATTATTAAAGAATTTCCATTCTTGGAGACTTTTACTTTCATTCTTTCACTCTGCTACATTTCACAAGTAAAATATCCTACTTTTCACTCCACTACTTTCTGCAGCATGTGTTGTTAATCATATTCCGAAGTGTGGAAAAAATGGAAATCCCGAAGACTAATTTTGCACTTTCAAACTGAATCTTCTGATCTGCACACCGCAGTTATCCAGCCAACCTTCATCCTTCAAACTTGGCTCAGGCCACTAAAAGAATCAAAGCAGCAATCTGAAGGCACCAGTTCAATTATGACCACTCACAGATAACGCAAATAACATTGATGATCTCATAACAACACCAAGATATACAGGGATATACAGTATTAGACGGGAAGCAAACAGTTTGCTCTCATAGTGGGCGTGTTAGATATGGGAGAAATGGGCAAGCATAAAGCATCTTTATAGCCAGATGATTGGGTTGGAGCATCTCTGAAACGGCAATGCTTGTAGGTTGCTCCCTGTCAGCAGTGGTAAGTACCAACCGATAGTGGTCTGAGGAGGACTGATTAACTTACTGCTGTGTAGCTGCAGACCGGTCAGAGTGCCTAGTGCCATTTTTTTACTTTTTAAGGTGAAAATAAGAAAAATATGTCTTGTGATTTTGACCACATGTTAACAGGAAGTTGAACACAGTCACACAAAATAGTTACTCAATTTTTTAAGTAGTGCCTCTTGTTTTGGAGAAATGAACATTGCCATTTAAAGTTTTTTCTCATTTAAGTGGTTCATTTCTTAGCTTTCAGATAGTTTAAGATTCCCTGATTCTTGTTGCCATGCTATGCCCCATACATTAGGCAGTAACTTTCTTTGTTTGAGTATGGCTGATCATTTATTGCTTCATCATCTTCCATTTATTGCATATATGAGAGGGCAGGTCATTTAAAAAATAATTTTAGTGATTGAATGAAACATTCTTCTTTTTCAGGGCCGCAGCATTTGCAGAAAAGAGTGAGTATAGTCATTGTCCAAACTGTAGCTTGAATTTGATTGAATTGGTCAGACGAAGAAATGGAATTCTCTCATTTTGAAATCCTCAGACCGTGGCAGAGTGGTCGGTGGTCTCCCTGATGTTGTTACTATTATGGAAAAGAAGGTAAGATTTAGTTTAGATCTGCATCAGACTTATGTATTTGACTCAAATATATTTTATTACTGTCACACTTGCATGTCGCACTTCACAGCTGTAATGATTTTATTTATTGTAACAATACAGTTCAGTTACCACAAGGGTCAGTTAATTAAGGATCAGTGTAATGATAGTCTCCCTCTCAAGATCTGATCGAGAAACATTTAAACTTTAATTAAATTAAATTTGAATCATTAATGAATGAAGACAAGGTCTGACACATTTCATTGTCTAGTTTAAATACATTGCAGTCAGTAAGTATTTGAACAGTGGTACAATTTCTGTTCTTCTTGCTCTGTACTCCAGCACATTGAATTTTAAATGAAACAATAAATATGACTGTCACAATTTGTGGGTGTCCATATCGATCTGTGAAGGAATTACATCCATTTTTCTACATAATCCATTTTAGGGGACCAAAAGTAATTGGACAGTTGGCTTTTAAGCTGTTTCCGGTTAGTGATGTATATTCAGTTGCTTCCTTATTGCAGGCATAAGAAAGATTGTTGTATATAGACTTGATTCTAGGCTTTTGATTGCATTTGAAGCCTGTTATTGGTGTTTGTCAACATGAGGACCAGAGGTGTGCCAAAGACAGTCAAGGAAGCCATTATGAGAAATGAGAAAAAACTGTCAGAGACATATGGCCAAACAGTAGGCTTACCAGAATAAACAGTTTGGAACATCATTAGGAAGAAAGAGAGCAGTCTCTTATTTATCATCCTAATAATGGTTTCCTTGACTGTAATTGGCACAACTCTGATTCTCATGACAAATGCCAATAACATGCTCCAAAGGCAGTCAAAAACCAAGTATTAAGACACTGAAAGCTTTCTTATACTGGCATGAAGGAAGCAATTGAATACAACAAACTAATCAAAAAGAGCTGATAAGCCAATTATTTTGTTCAATTTTGGTCCCCTAAAATAGGAGGACTATGGATAAAAAAGGATGCAATTCCTAACCAGATCACCCAATGTCAACCTTAAAATTAAATGTGACAGTTTGCTCTTTAACCTAATATTCAATCATATTCATTTCAAATCCAATGTGCTGGACTACAGAGTCAAAAGAACACAAATCATCTGTCAAAATACTTACGGACTGCACTGTGCATCATAAGTCAAGTATTTAATTTGAAGCCTCTCACCCATGTCAATGTACATTAATGTACATTCCAATGTACATGAATAGAATTCTGGTGGAAAGATGGATGGATGCAAATAAACTGGTGAACCATGCCAGAAATTGACAAAATACATAATGAAATCCAGTCGGCCTAAAGCTTGAGTCACCAGTTGACCAGTTGACCATAGTCACCATCTATAGACTTTCGATGAAATTGAAGAAAAAAACATTTGTTCCTCGGATGTCTCAGCTATTAGAATAGCTCAACAATCAGAAGTATAGTCTTAGGATTTCTGTATTAAATATTGTGCAGCAATTGATAGTGATATAATAAAAACAATTGTTAGATCTATTGATTAAATAAACAGCCACAGGAAAACACTTTCAATCTGAAATGACTGAATGAACTCTCCTTATGTCTGCTCTGTATAGACCCTGAGCCTGACCTGTACAGTGTGGGGTGACCCCAGCCCTGAGGTCACCTGGTTCAAAAATGAGCAAGAAGTGGTGTCTGATGACCACAACTTGATTTCATTTGAATCGGGCAAATTTGCCAGTCTCACTATCAAGTCTGTGTCATCGGACGATTCTGGAAAGTACAGTATTAATGTTCGGAACAAGTATGGCGGTGAGTTTGTGGAGATCACTGTAAGTGTCTACAGGCAGGGTGAGGATATTCCAGAGCCCAAACTTGGACAGATGACCAGGACAGCTGCACCCCCAAAATCCCCAGCCCCCTCACCCCAAGCTGCCAAGTCTCCCACCCCCTCCAGCGCAAAGTCTCCCACCCCACCTGTTGGTGCAAAGTCACCAACTCCCCCTGTTGGTGCTAAATCACCCACTCCACCTGTCAGAGCAAAATCTCCCACCCCCTCGCAGGGCTCCAAATCCCCAACCCCACCCAGAAGTATGAAGTCACCTACCCCTCCTCGAAAAAAGTAAACAACACTATACAATACTAAAATCTTAATGTCTGAGAACACAAGCAGCAATCAAGCAAATTTATTGCATGAGTTTGAAAACAAAAAGTATTAAACAAAAAGTAGTGTCTGTAATTTTTCACAAAAGAAGCAGTGCCAGTTTCTTTGAACTGATGTACACCATGAGAAGAGAAAAAAAACCATTCTATTTTTATTGTATTATCAGCACCAGAAAAAACATCTTTAAAGAAATGATGGCTTCCCAAAATCATGACTGATTCAACTATCTTGAATCAGTCTTGACAATCTGACTCCCCCTCATCTGTACTTTGGTGAAAAATTAACAGCATTTATGATTAGTCTATGACCTATATTTTAGAGGCTATATATTCAGCTATACCAATTCAATCGTAAACCATTCATTTACATGTAAATTGACCCTCTGTGCCCACAGGAGGCACAGCCTTGTCACTGAAGCAAATGTATGACATTACAATCTTGTCCCTTTGCACTACCTTCTTGCTGTGTGTTAATAAAAGCCTTAGAATTCACCTACGCTGTGTTGTCCTTGCAATGGTATTTCTGCTGCTACTTTGTCACATACAGTTACTGATATGATACTGATTTTACATGTGAGACCTGAGGTCTGCATGGCAGTATCTGCACCCTGTATCCACCTTTCACCCCCTTTTACTTTGTGTAGGCATAAAAGCACAAAACTGATGGAAGACCTACTTATTGTGCACTACTCGCTCTCCCTATGCATTATTACACAACTCGCACTACTTGCCCCAGGATAGCTATCAGAGCTACTGCTATGACTGCAACTGCAGTCTGAGCCTACTCCTCTTTACATACAGTACTGTGCAAAAGTTTTAGGCAGGTGTGAAAAAATGCTGTAAAATAAGAATGTTCATTTTTATCAATTAACAAAATGCATGAACAGAAGAAGTGAACGAACAGAAGAAAAATCTAATCAAATCAACATTTGGTGTGACCACCCTTTGCCTTCAAAACAGCATCAGTTTTTGGAGGAACTCGGCAGGTAGGTTTTTCCAAACATGTTGGAGAACTAGCCACAGTTCTTCTGTGGATTTAGGCAGCCTCAAATGCTTCTGTCTCTTCATGTAATCCCTGAGATGAGGTCTGTGGGGGCCATACCATCACTTCCAGGACTCGTTGTTCTTCTTTACGCCGAAGATAGTTCTTAATGATATTGGCTGTATGTTTGGGGTCGTTGCAGAATAAATTTGGGGCCAGTCAGATGCCTCCCTGATGGTATTGCATGGTAGATAAGTATCTGCCTGTACTTCTCAGCATTAAGGAGACCATTAATTCTGACCAAATCCCCAACTCCATTTGCAGAAATGCAGCCCCATACTTGCAAGGAACCTTCACCATGCTTCATTGTTGACTGCAGACACTCATTCTTGTACCACTCTCCAGCCCTTTGTTGAACAAACTGCCTTCTGCTACAGCCAAATATTTCTGCTATTTTTCTGCACCCCAGTGTTTTCATGCATAGTTGAGTCACTTGGCCTTGTTTCCATGTCAGAGGTATGGCTTTTTGGCCACAATTCTTCCATGACGACCAGACTTATCCTCACAGTAGATGGGTGTACCTGGGTCTGCCACTGGTTTGAGCTGATGGAACTGCTGGACATCTTCCGATTGCGAAGGGAAGTAAGCATGATGTGTCTTTAATCTGCTGCACTAAGTTTCCTTGGCCGACCACTGATCATTAGCTCCTGTTTGGTATAATTGGTTAATCACACACCTGACTATATGCCTATGAAATCCCTGACTTTGTGCAAGTGTACCTAGAAGAATTTATGCTGGTTTGAAGGCAAAGGGTGGTCACACCAAATATTAATTTGATTTCGATTTTTCTTCTGTTCACTCACTTTGAATTTTGTTAATTGATAAAAAATAAACTATTAACATTTCTATTTTCAAACCATTCTTCATTTACAGCATTTTTTCACACCTGCCTAAAACTTTTGCACAGTACTGTATATATCTTGTATATCTACAATGCAGTCTGTTCGTTTTTGGACAGTAAAGCACATTTGAAATGAAAAAATAAATATGAGGTTGAAGTGCAGACAGTCACCTTTAATTATTTACATATTTACATTCATATTGGGTGATCATATATAATGCCCCCATTTTACCTGATCAAAGGCAATTTGACCGTATGCTTCTCAGCTGTTTTTGTTTAGTCCGGTATATTCAATCATATCCTTGGTGCAGGTATAAGAAAGCTTTCAGTATCTAGTCTTCACTCAAGGCTTTTGATCAATGACAGTCAAGGAAGTCATTATGAGGCTGAGCAATATGAAGAAAAAAACTGTCAGAGACATAGGCCAATAGATAGGCTTTCCAAAAGGAACTGGAACATCATTGAGAAGAAAGAGGGCACTGTTGAGCTATAATTGTAAAGGCACTGGTAGACCGAGGAAGACCTCTACAGTTGATTACTGAAGAAAACCCCTGGCCAAGAGATCAGGGACACTCTTCAGGAGGCAGGCATGGATGTGTCAGTGACTACTCTCCACAGAAGACATCACAAACAGATGTACAGAGGCTACACTGCACAATGCAAACCACTAGTTATCTGCAAAAACAGGATGGCCAGATGGCAGTTATGTAGTAACAAAAAGAAGGTCTTGTGGAGGCTAAAAGGAACAGCCCAAGAAAAGACCCCCCCCCCCCCCCCCCCATCTGTGAAATATGGTGATTTGGGTGCCATATTTTGGGCATGTATAGCTGCCACAACGCTGGCTGGCTCAACGGCCTTCATTGATAACGTACCTATTGACAGTATCGAAACATCTTATCTGCTCATGTTGAATGATATGCCTCCAACTCATTGGGCCAAACGTGAGCCAAATAAAATTGACCACCGTAGTCTGTTTCCAGTTTCATTCCCTCATTCCTTTGTTCCCCCTGTATCATTTCATGTCTCCGCCTCCCCACTCCTTATATGTACTTCCTTCCTGTCTCTTGTCATTGTCTCTATTCATTCATGTGGCAAAATTATTTTAGTTATGTTTGTTATTTTATTATGTGAGTTGAATATAACAATTATTCATACCATATAAAAACACGCAACTGGTGCCAGCATTAAAATGGGTTGTGTTTAATTCGGGCCCTGATTAATCCGGATGAATTATTGATTAATTGGAGATTACTATAAATGGTTGGCATTTATATAGCACCTTTTTCCAAAGCGTTGTATAATTGATGCTTATCATTCACCCATTAATACACACACTCACACACCAACGGCGAATGGCCATGCAAGGCGCCGACCAGCTCGTCAGGAGCATTTAGGGGTTAGGTGTCTTGCTCAGGGACACTTCGACCCAGCCCGGGCGGGGGATGGAACCGGCAACCCTCCGACTGCCAGACGACTGCGCTTACTGCCTGAGCCATGTCGCCCCCTAAATAGATGACATAAAACACCAAAACAAAGTTTGCTATAAATAGGGCGTACAAGTTATAGCTTAGACCTTCATTGCACAAATAGCGTACTTCGGAGAGAGCGCATCTTCAAAGACCGGGTCAATTTCTTTGGTGAGGCTCACGAGTCAGTTCCGACCATAGACCTTATAAAAATGGTTCTGACCTCCCAGACACCTCTGTCTGAGTTTATGTAACACACTGGACCAGAACTCAGAAGATCTACAAGCCATTCCTGTCCAATTACAGAATGCTTTCAGTTCCTTTCATCCAGCTTCTTGGGAACTGGCACAAGACAGGGAAAACATACCGATGATGCCCTCCAGGGTAATTCCAGACAGCAATGTCTCTCCTGGGATAATTGTATAACTTTGCCTCCAGTTTAATGTCAAACCATTTTTGTTTTATCTGTTCCATAATACGTGGAACTCGAGAGTTTACAACAACAGTAATAACTTCCCTGACCCCGACATTCCACTGCTTACACCCATTTTACTCTGCATGCAGTGCGGCTCCACACTGTAAAAAATGACACCCTTATTTACTCAAGAAAGTTAACACATTAATCAATAATATTACATGCTATATCAATTTAATTAATAACATTAAGTTATATTTATTCAGTAATAATACTTGTAATCTGTTCCCTTCATTTTATTGGGTAGATGTTTTGTATTCTTTTTTTATAGTGAGGTATGTATACAGCACTGGCTCTGTTCATTTTATTCCAGTCCTATGTGGCGCATACATACTTTATGTAGCCTATATAAAGCAAAGGAAGCTAATTAGCTGGCAGTTATTAGATGTTAGTTTAGACTGTTTAGATGTTAGTTTTGCAGATATTGGCTACTTATCAGAAGCTTGGTGGCACCGCTACAAATAGCCTATTTTTCAATCTTGTCTTTATATAGCTGGTTCTGTGGGTCAGAGCTCTTTTTGTTTCTTCACCACGACAATCATTCCTCATCCATTTTTTTACACAAAAACAGCAAGCAATAATGGCGAAAAACTGTTAACTCCTAAATAAGTTTTAATATACATTTTAATGTTCAAAAGGCAAGATGTTTAAATTCACAGCATTTTAAATCTCAATTAAATTGCCTGAAATTGAATTCTGTGGTCCTTATTAAGTATTTTAGGGGTGTCAAATTATGCTGAATCAAGTTCAGTGCACACATTTTTTTGTTTAAGATTGATTGGTACTTATCAACATACACACGTGGAATATGTCTGATAATCAGAGACAGCCAATTATTTTGTCCAATGTTAATCGCATAAAATGGGAGGACTATGGATAAAAAAAGATGTCCATACACAGATCACACATTATGAATGGACATACCCTTAAATTCAAGGTGACAGTCTGCACTTTAACCTCATATTCATTTTCGATTTCAAATCCAATGTGCTAGAGTACAGAGCCAAAAGAACAAAAATTGTCACACTGTCCAAATACTTACAGACCTCAATGTACATGCTCATGGGTACGCTCACACATACATATGGAATACTCACACATACATATGTGAAACGCTTGCATTCATACTTTTATTTAAATGATGCATATACAGTGGGCTCCAGAATTATTGACACCCTTGAAAAATATGCATAAAAACCACAGTAAACTAGCAAAGAATTCCATTATTAACTTTATATTCCAACATGTGTGAAGTTGTAACCCTGTTAAGGAATAGGGTTCCATCAGTTAGCAGGGCCTGTAAACTCTTCCCTATTTCTTTAGAGCTATACCTTTTCTCACCACCAGCAGTCAGGAAGGGGGTGTGCTAGAGACAGGAAGGGGAGGTACCAAGGGGAACAAAGGAAGTAGAGAGAATGGTTTTGGGCTAAGGCCTAGTTAGGACTGTTGGCGATCACTTTAAAAAACAAGGAAAAGGATTGCTTTGTTGGACTTATTGAACCATTGGGAAAATGAAATACAAAGGCCCATTGGATTTAAAAGACTTTTCTTTTTCTTTGGATTACTGGATTATAAGAACTGAAATGATGGACTTCCAAACCACAGAGGGGTGAGATCTAACCTTTTTCTTTTTGCCCTTCGTTTTGTGGACTATTTCATCTTTTTGGTTTTGTCGGTACTTTTCGGCGGTAATCTGGGAATCTTGATTGTCAGGCTTTTTTAGCCTTTAACCTTGGGGAGTGATTATGTCTGCCATTGCATTGAACTGCATAAATGTATACAGCTACTTTTTGTTTGCATGCCCACGTTCCCTCTCCTTCTCATTGTTATTAATATCATTAATGGTTGTAGTCACAGGACAAAGCAACCGTTATAAAGTAGTATGCTCCATTAACTATTCAATGGAATCAACTATAGTCTTACATTTTTCAAATAGAAATGTATTTCCCCAAAAACAGGTTTCATAATTACTGGCACCCCTGGTTTAATACGTTCCTATAATTTGTAGAGGAATTTATAATCCAAAACGTTATTTATCCCGAGTTTGTAAGCCAAGAGATCCAAGACAATGCCAAAAACAGAAAGCAAAAGAATAGTCGAGCAAACAGGCAAAAGGGTCAAAAATCCAATAAATCAAAAGGGCAAAGGCAAAAATCGAAATCACTAACACAAAGCAGATAATCAAAAACCAGGAAAGCAGATGGGCAAACAAAACAAGAGGGCAAGGCAAGCTCGAAAATCTAAGTGAAAGGAATCTTAAGGAATCTCAATATATAGGCGTACAAGTAATATGGCTCTATAAATGATCAACGTTCTGACAATGGGTGAAACGGAGACTGAGGTTTAAATACATAAGGGAAGGTGACAATCTAGGCGGGGAGGAGAAGGTGGGCTAAACAAATAGACAACAGGTGGGGAAACAATAGGGTAATAACATCATAACAGGAGGGAGACGAAAACGCGCACTGGATAGGTCGCCAGTCCATCGCAGGGCACACACACCATTCACTCACACCTATAGGCAATTTAGACTCCTCCCACAGTCCAAAGACATGCAGGTTAGGCTGATTGGAGAGTCTAAATTGCCTATAGGTGTGAGTGAATGGTGTGTGTGCCCTGCAATGGACTGGCAACCTGTCCAGGGTGTATTCCTACCTTTCGCCCAATGTATGCTGGGATAGGCTCCAGCCCCCCTGCAACCCTGTTCAGGATAAGTGGGTTAGGATAATGAATAATGAATATTAAAAACATTTCTTCAACTGTAAAAAACTATTTAAATGGTTTTAAATTTATAAGACACTATATTCCCACAAAATCAGCGCAATTATATATGCATGCCATGATTTACTCATCTCTTAACAGCATGGAGCCATGCCTCTGATGTTGTTATTAAAACAATGAATTCTTTGTATAATAAAACTTTTAAAATAATGGATAAAAAGTCTCAGAGATGGCATCACTGTCTTATACTAAAGCGTTATAACTTATTAAGTCTTGAAAGTTTTATACAGTTTTCTTACCTGAAATTGTTTTATAAATGCTTGTATGGTCTAGCACCAGATACACTTAGTAAATTAATCTGTAGATTGGGGGGGGAACAGGATTACCAGAGGTGTAACCAGTGGTAACTGTAAAATTAGACATTTCAGGACCACTTTTGGGTAGGCAACAATGTTAATAAAGGGTGCTCACCTCTGTTTTTAGTAACATTGTCATATGTATTTAACATCTATTGAATGTTTGTATTTTAAGTGTGTATATTTCTTAATGTCATCCATTTAACACATTGGGTCTCATTCATGAAACGTGAGCAGAACGAATTTGTGTGTAAAATGTGAGTAGAGGGAAATTTACGGGTTTTTGGCATTCATCAATATTTTAGAAGCTCCGATCTTTTCGTAGCTACTAACAAAATCTACACCTGCTGCTGGCCACGCATAGTGCTTGTGTAAACTCAAGAATGCACATAAATAATGCTTGTCACTATTGGAAATTTACATTTTAATTCATATTGCGCTCTGTTATGTAAACAATACGCAGATGCCTTTGAAACACGTGATATGAACATGACAAACAATTAAAAATATAACACATTTAGTTAAATTAGTTGGCAATTAGCAGGCTTAAGATCCAGATTAGGTTCATGATTGTGAATTATCTATGTAAATCGACTCAGTAGATTACACATTCTTTGTGATGCATTTGCTTACATAAACCGGAAAAACTTTCATTCCGTTAATGTGCAACTGATCTGTGATGCAAAGTGTATGCTGTTAAACGTTGTGGCACGGTGGCCTGGTGGGACGCATGATGCATTTATCCTGCGTAATAGCGCAGTTGGCACGCGTTTGGAGGATGGAGCTGTGAGGAACGGCTGGCTCATTGGTAAGAATATAGCCTGCCTATACAATTGCATGTGTGTTTTATATATGGACTTACCCTTCTATATCCATAGGGGATAGGGGTTACGCACTGACGCCGTGGCTTATGACCCCACTGACCAACCCGCAGACACCGTAGGAGCTGGCATACAATGAAGCACACACTGCTACTCGGGCCGTTGTGGAGCGCACAAACGGGGTCTTGAAGGCAAGATGGATCTGCCTGGACAATAAAGGTGGTACCCTTCTTTATGCACCCGGGAAGGTGTGCAAAATAATATTAGCCTGCTGTGTCCTGCACAATGTGGCCATTAAACAGGGCCTTCCCCTGCCTGAAGTCCCCAATGCAGAGGAACGACTGCCTCCGGAACCAGCTCTTGGGCCTCGAAATGCGGCTGCTATACAGACACGCCAGCGACTTGTAGAGCAATTTTAAGGTAATTTTAAGTTAGTTTCATTTGTATTTTGTTTTATATTTATATACAACATCCTGTTTCAGTAGGCTACCTCAGTTCATTTTAATGTCATGCTCTTTAAAATGTATACAAATAGGCTATATTTAAAAGATCACACACATCACACAATACTGACAACATAACACTTTATTGAGGACGCAAAAGTGCCTTGCAGATTTCCTTCAAGCTGGTGTTAGGGACGTTGATTTGGTTGACTGCTGTAAGTAGACTTTCTTGATTCCTCAGGACCTCATCCGTAAGGACAGCCGAATGAGGAGCTAAGCTGCCAGCACCTCCACATCCCTGTCCTCCTCCAGGAACATAGGAGGCTGATAGCCAAAATAGCAGGCGAATGGAGACACCCCAGTAGAGGAGACGGGCAACAAATTTTAGGCATATTCTATCCATGGTAGGTTCTCCACCCGCATTACATCCCATTAATGGCATTTGGCAGATGTTCTCATCCAGAGCAACATACAACAAAGTGCAAAGTGCATACCCATAACCAGGGATAAGTGTGCTGAAAGACCCTAGAGGGAAGTACAATTTCAACTGCTACCCGCACAACAAAGATAAGGACCAGGGCCCATTTGATTTTTTCCGTAATACCGTCACACGCACATGTATGAACAAACCGCTTACCTAGCTAAACACTGCTTACCTAGCCAAACTAAACATCCTAATTCACAAGCAAATATCACAGATAAAGACAACAATTAAGGTTTACAGGGAGGTAGGGAGAGACAGGGAGAGATGCAGCTTGAAGAGGTGTGTCTTCAGTTTACGCTTGAAGATGAGAGATTCTACTGTTCTGACCTCCACGGGGAGTTCGTTCCACCACTGTGGAGCCAGAACAGACAGTAGTCATGAGTGGGAGGTGGAAGTTTGGAGAGGGGGAGGTGCCAAGCCACCTCTGGAGGCCGAATGAAGAGGTCTGGCAGGGGTGTAGGCTCTGATGATTTTTTGAACGTAAGCTGGGGCAGACCCCTTAACTGCTTGGAAGGCTAGCACCAATGTTTTGAATTGCCATGACAGGTAGCCAGTGGAGGGTAGTAAGCAGGGGGGTGACATGCGAATGTTTGGGGGCCTGTAGCTTAGTGGTTAAGGTAAATGACTGGGACACGCAAGATCTGTGGTTCTAATCCCGGTGTAACCACAATAAGATCCCCACAGCTGTTGAGCCCTTGAACAAGGCCCTTAACCCTGCATTGCTCCAGGGGAGGATTGTCTCCTGCTTAGTTTAATCAACTGTACATCGCTCTGGATAAGAACGTCTGCCAAATGCCAGTAATGTCATGTAATGTGTTTGGGAAGGTCGAAGACCAGACGAGCTGCATCATTCTGCATGAGTGACAGCAGAAGAGAATACCCCCAGGAGAGACTGGTAGATTGTGAGGTCTGATGGGTCTCTGGATTTTCCACACTTCCTCTCAGCTGCACAGAGGCTGGCCCTGGATGTACATAAGGTATCAGATAAGGACTGGGAGGGGATGTGTGAGGTGGCTTTGAGACAATGGGACAGGGAGAGTCAAAAGCAGAAGAGAGAAATTAAAGGAGGGTGGCAGATGCAGAGTCAGTGGGGAGTTTGGAGAAGGATTAGAGAGGGGGGAGAGAGGCGGTGACAGTGGTGGCAAAGGAAGAGGCTTAGAGGGAGTGGAGATTACGGCGGCATGAGGAAGTGTGGGTGAGAGGAGGGGAGTAGGATTGGGAGAAAGAGGGAGGGAGAATGAGATGAAGTGGTGATCAGATGTATGCAGAGGGGTAACCGTGAAATTGGAGCAGAAGGTCGGTGACTGTGACCGTGCAGCGGAGATTCTTCTCCAGGGCAATCCAGAGTTGGTGTGCAAAAGGCCTTCCAAAACTGACTGGAGAACTGTGGACGTTGGTCCGAGGTTACTTCCAGGAGAAGGCCATGCAGGCAGAACACATGAAGCACTAGGAGTTCAGCAGTCTCTTTTGATGAGGGAAGCTTCGGTAAGGCGATGAAGTGCCCACATTTACCACCGTCAGGACAATTGACATTCCCTTTGGTGATGAGTAGACCTGTGATGAAGTCCAAAGCCATGGGCGACGGGGAACAGACAACGGTTGGAGGAGTCCCTGGGGTCGCTGGTTCCTGGATTTCCCCCCGGAACACTCAGGACAGGCGGCCACGAATTTGGCCGTATCTGGTTTGCCGGGTGACCACCAGAAGTGGTGACCCAGGAGAGCCAGTGTACAGCTGACCCCAGGGTGACAGGCAAGCCAGGACGAGTGGGCCCAGTCCAGGACAAGCAGGCAGACAGCTTCAGGGATGAACAGTCGGTTGGCCGAAGTGTTGTCAGGGGCTGGACAGCCCCTCAAGGCTTCTTCCACCTTGCTGACAATATCGAACTGTGTGGTGGCGACCAGAGTACAGGAAGGCAGGATCATGGCAGGCTCTTCATCAGCTTGAAGAGGTGAGTACAGACAGGATAGAGCGTCAGGTTTGATGTTCTTTTAGCCAGGCAACCAAGCAACATGGCCACCTGGTGGAGTAAGGTGTTCGCGTTGTGGCTTAGGGAGTGGAGTTTGTTCTCGTGCACTCCGAGGCGTTGTCCCTGGAGTCTCAGTGCCTCCATAGCCGGGGTTGGGCTCACTGGGTCCATTCTGGCCAGATTGTTCTATGACGCTTGTAGAACACCAGACCCAGATGTGAGATAAAGTCATAGCTTGTAGTTTAGTCTTTATTGTAAATAGAGCAGAGCAGACAGGCTAAGGTTGATAGCCAGCAAACGGATACAGCAGGGATAAGGCAGTTTGTGGTCGAGTGTCCAGGCACTCTAACAGAGCTTCAGAATTCCTCTGCAGAGATGGGAGAACCTGCTGGAAAAACAACCCTTTCAGCAGCAGTCATTTATGGTAGATTAGGGGGATGGAAGCCACTCTTCAGTTAAAGGCATATGACAGCCTACTTGGAGTTTGCCAAACGGCATTTAAAGGACAAATATTTTACTCTTTGGGCAGACCTCCAAGTATGTCACCAGTATTGGTGAACACCAGATACTGTTCATCACCTAATACCATCCCTATGGTGAAGCATGGTGGTGGCAGCATCATGCTATGGGGGTGCTTCTCAGTGGCAAGGACAGGGAGACTGGTCAGAATTGAGGGAAGGATGAATCTAGCCAAATACAGAGAGGTCCTTGAAGAAAACCTGCTCCATATGCGACCTCAGACTCACCTTTCAACATGACAATGACCCAAAGCATACAGCCAAGACAATGCTGGAGAGGCTTTGTGACAAGTCTCCGACTGTCCTTGCGTGGCCCACCCAAAGCCCTGACTTAAACTCCCAGAACATCTGTGGAGAGACCTGAAGATGGCAGTTCACAGATGCTTTCCATCCAATCTGACGGAGCTTGAGAGGATCTGACAGGAAGAATGGAATAAACTGCCCAAATCCAGGTGGGCCAAAGGGGCTTCACAAAGTACTGAATTAAGGGTCTGAATACTTATAAATGAGAGATATTCGTTTTTTTTATAAATTTGCAAAGATTTCTAAAAACATGTTTTCTCTTTGTCTTTACAGGTTTTTGATTGTAGATCGATGGGCAAATATGTATCAATTTAAAATTAAATAAATAAACGACACCATAAAGTGTCAAAAATTAAGGGGTCTGAATACTGTCTGATGCAGAAAGGAAAAGTGACACATTGTGGTACACATACCTAAACATGTAATCATTCAGTCACTGTCACTGACTGTACTCCAATGTAGGTAATTTTTTTGTTGCAAGGGGATTTCACCACTCAGGTGGTTTGAATTCTAACAAAGCATGCCACTATGAGCCAGGAGACTCATTATAACATTGGCAATGCAAATATAACAATATTAAAAATATGATATTGTAAACGATTTCAATGTTACAAGCAGGAAGACATCTTTGCGATTACCCTTCAGTTCATACTTCCGCATTTGCTTCAGATTCACTCCCCCAAATCCATGTCTGCACAGCTAGCATTTGCTTTCGCTGCGGGAATGAGTTGGAAAAAAGTGGCCCAAGCTTCCCATAACCGCATGAAAAGAAAAATTACAACTTGCACACCTGTATATTACTGTGTAACGTTATAGATTACTATGTAAATCTGTAGTGAAGTGGTACTGCACAATTGTAAAATATTTCAGTCAAACAGAAGGAACTGAAAAGACCTGGATCCAATTGTGCAGTAGGTTGGGGGACTGCTGGGAATATTAAGGGGTTGGGTTGGGTTGGCTGCAAGCCCGACTTTCATGGCAGATGAATATTGGGGGCCAAGGTACAGGGTGGAGGAAAAAGGGAGAGTTTGGTTCCTAATCATTATTTTTTGGGCAGGCCAACCTTGCTACATGGCACAGCAGGAAGAATAGGAGACTGGGGACAGGGACTTTTGAGGCAATAGATGTTTTAGGGGTGCTGGTGGCAGCGAGGCTGAGAGTGGAATTTTACTCACTAATGCAAAAAAAAGGTTTTTGTCATTGTGGAGGATTTATGTTGCCCTGTGCAATGTTGACAGGGAAGCGATCTCTCTCTCTCTCTCTCTCTCTTTTTAGGGGTGGTTTAGGGATGAAGGATGTTTTTGTACAAGTAACCCTGCTTGTGGCAGCTGCTATAAAAGCAATTTCAAATGTTCCACCCGTTCATTAAAAATGATGCAGTTGGATTCAAACTTGCATCACATAATTTGCCAGTTGCATCACAATCTTTGGATGCGTCTTTTTGTGTGAGGCATGGGGAACCTCAGTTTATACTATTTGCAAGTAATGACAGTTTACAGTGTCACAGGACAGGCAATCAGAACAAAGCACAGACTCAGAGGTGGCAGAACAGGTAGGTTAGCAATTAGCAAATTAGCAAATTACTATTCATACTTCAAAATATTATGAAAAAATATGTTCTGCTTTATCTACAGCCTGATAAATGTTATGAAATATATCTATAGCCCATAGATATCCATAACCATTTTTGGTTTCACAAAGAACCTTTCAGACCAAGGTTTTTTGAAGAACATTTTTAAGGGAGAGGTGTGACCACTCAATGGCGATGCACATGTAGTCTTTCGTCTCCGCTTAGATTATCGTCCTAACCTGTAATTTACTCAACCAATATACGAAAAGCTAACTATAAATCCTCTGCAAAGGACTCTCGCAAAAGAGAGGTTGAACAAGCCCCGACCAAGAAGAAATTCAAAGATACTTTGATTTCAAAAGAGGACCTAGACGCCGCCATTGTGGACGGTCCCCCAGGGCTCAGTCCTCGGACCCCTCCTCTTCACCATCTACACGAGATCCCTTGGCCCCGTTATCTCTGCTCATGGCATCTCCTATCATTGTTATGCCGATAACACCCAACTCTTTCTCTCCTTCCCCCCATGAGACACACAGGTCTCTACCCGTATCTCTGCCTGCCTGAGAGACATCCAGAGCTGGATGGGCAACCACCATCTAAAGCTCAACCCAGATAAGACGGAGGTGATCTTCATCCCTGCTTTAACCTCTCCCTTCTCTGATTTCTCACTAGGGGATACCACAGTGACCTCATCCCCTAGTGCAAGAAACCTTGGAGTGGTGATGGACAACAGGCTATCCTTCTCCAAGAATATCACTACGGTGACCCGGGTGTGCAGGTTCTTCCTGTACAACATCCGGAGAATCCGACCCTTTCTCACCACCTACTCCACTCAGCTCCTTGTTCAAGCAATGGTCCTGTCCCGCCTGGACTATTGCAATTCTCTGCTGGCTGGCCTTCCAGCATCTGCCATCAGACCCCTACAACTCATCCAGAATGCTGCAGCCCGTCTGGTATTCAATGTTCCCAGACATTCACATGTCACCCCCCTGCTCAGCAACCTCCACTGGCTGCCTGTTATGGCTCGCATCAAATTTAAAACTTTGGTGCTCGCATACCAGGCAGTTAAAGGATCAGCCCCTGTGTATATTCAATCCCTTATCAAGACCTATACACTTACAAGACCCTTCCGTTCTGCCACTTTGTGCCGTCTGGCGCCTCCCCCTCGCCACACCTGCACTTCACGCTCACGACTGCTGTCTGTCCTGGTCCCACGGTGGTGGAATGACCTCCCGGTGGATGTCAGAACGGCAGAGTCGCTGACCTCCTTCAAGCGCAGACTGAAGACCCATCTCTTCAGGCTACACCTTTCCCTCCCCAACTCACAATCACTGTGATTAGCCTTAGACCATAATGGCACTTATGTATAGATATTGGTACTTGTATAGGTATTGTTGTTTTTATTGGCTGTTGTTGTATTCTAGCTGCCAACTGTGGTATGCTAGATTGAAAGTTGATTGTACTCTTCAAGGGTTCTGAATTTCTGTATGTTTACACTAGGACTCGGAACTGTACTGTCCTCTCAGGTCCAATGTTGCACTTGTTCTTGTGTTTGATTTGCACTTTGTTGTACGTCGCTCTGGATAAGAGCATCTGCTAAATGCCATGTAATGTAATGTAATGTAATGTAATGTAATGTATCAGGTTAGCTCTAAGAGAACAGCAACACTTAATCAACGCTGCTGTTACATCTGCCGTCAAAGACGCCATGAGCTCTATATTAATTCCCCAGCTTCACAAAAAAAAAATGTAGGAATTCGTTAGAGGTTTGAGGATGGATATTGAACATCAGGCAAAGGCAGCCCAAAAGGCCCAAAACCATATTGATAGCGTTCAGCTAGCAGTGCGTGAGGACAGACATTTATTAACAGACTCAAAAAACAAATTGAACAGCTCACAAGAAAGACCGCTGATATGGAAGACAGGGCTTGCAGAAATAATGTGTGTTTAGTGGGCTTACCAGAGTCGGCGGAGGGCTCTGACGCTGCGAGCTACCTTAAAGCTAAATGGATTCCCTCCAGGCCACGGTATCAAAATTTACAATGGCCGCGGACAAAGCAGCGACAAACCTCGCACTCTCATCTTTATCTTATGGAGATGGGAGGACAGAAATGCTATCCTACAAGAAGCGACAAAGACACACCCTGTGAAGCACGACCAGTCGATCCTCCTGTTCTTTTTGGACGATAGTGCTGTGACCACAACCAAAAGGAAGGGATTCAACCCTGCTATCAAGAGTGCGCGAGCACTGGGCCTCAAACCTTTCCTTCTCTATCCCGCTACTCTTAGAATGGAACACAGCAGTAAGAAATGGACCTTTAAATGTCCGAAAGAAGCAGAGGACTTTATTCGATCATCAGGTCTGCTGCAGCAATCACACAGGTCTGTGTCCTTCACCAGCGCCGCGCTGCATGACAAGCCGAAAGAGATGATGGCAGGACCCGTTCGATCCTCGCACGCTGGCCGGCTGGACCCAGGGGGCTCCACTGCTGTAGAGGTTCATCATGATCCACCGATTGAGGAAGCTGACCCGGTAGAAATGCTCACCTAATGTACTGGGGCTCTGTTGATGGGTCTGCTTCTTACCGTCCTTACCTTTATTTCTATTTACTTTCATTCTTAATCTCGAAATGTTAGCTACAACCTAGCTGCTAACCCGATAGCCAGCAATGCATATTCTCTTTATTTACGAAGCAGCATAGCTTTACTTAAGCATACTTAACTAAGAAGCAGCTAGTAATAAGTTTAGGTACACTTGATTTTTCTTCAGGGGATTTTACATTCTAAATTGCACAATGCCCTCTTTTTTATTTATTACTATTATTCTCAATCTCGAAATGTTAGTGACAATCTAGCTGCTAACCAGATATCACACCATTTTTATTTAACTCCGATCCAAATATGGGGCAGCTAGCCAGCTATTTTCTTATTCGATGCTCAATAAATATTGGCTGATATGAGGAATGGTGGTTTGAGCTGAGTTGTCGATTGCAGCATTGCAATGGACTGAGTCACATCTCAGAAAGTGTTTATGTTTTTGCAAGCCTGTAGGATACCTACGCGGGTTGCGATCTTGTCTGTATATAGTTTTTCCCATATTTTTTGGTTTCCCTCCCCCTCCCGACAGGCAAGCCTATCTTCAGATAGAGTAGAGTATTAATAATCTATTTCTTTTCATTGTATTTTATGGCATCATTCCCCTATCACATAGGACTCGGAACCGTACTGTCCTCTGAGGTCCTCTTCACACTTGTACTTGTGTTTGATCTGCACTTCGTTGTACATCGCTCTGGATAAGAGCGTCTGTTAAATGCCTTGTAATGTAATGTAATGTAATGTAACGTAAACACCGGTTACCTGCTGATATTGCCAAGGATGGTGCATCAACACTACTTTGCTTACAAATCTAGTATTTGTACCCGGTCTCAAAGCTGAATTGGCAGAGTTCTTGGCCATCAATAGGGTGGGCTGTGATAATTCTCGAACTCTGTGGAAACCACAAACTGTTTTATCAGGGGCTTTTGAATTTTATTCTCTTCTACCCTTTCCAAAGGGCAGAATAAGCGTTTTAATAAGTTGAAAAAAAAAAAACAACAAAAAAAGAAACACTGGAAAACTTACAAAAACAAAACTTTACAGATGATCAAGCTGCACGGCTCGCTTCTCTTGAAGGAGAATATAATGCTCTGTCTCTCTCTAGGGCTGAATTCATCTTTCACAGAACTAGACAGAAATATTACTTTGGTGCCGAAAGGCCGAGTCGCTTGCTAGCACTGAGGCCGAAGGAGAGTGAAAGCAAGGCCTCTATCAGTGCTATTAAGGATCACACAGGTACTGTTTCCACTATCCCTCAAGTTGTAAATAATATATTTCAAACTTTCTACAGCAGCTTATACAGATCTGAAATAGAGCCAAACGCTTTGGCTTTGGGGGTCATTTCCTTGCTATGATCAAAGCCCTGTATAACACACCAACCGCATCAGTCATAACAGGCAAAGTTATTTCCCCCCCTTTCTAACTGGGACGATCAACCACACAAGGCTGTCCGTCATCCACAATTCTGTTCTGTCTCTCCCTTGAACCCGTGGCACAAAAAATCGGACAGAATAAATCCATCTCCCCATTCCAATTTATGGCCATAATCATTTCATTTCATTATGGTAAATGGTTGGCATTTATATAGCGCCTTTATCCAAAGCGCTGTACAATTGATGCTTCTCATTCACCCATTCATACACACACTCACACACCGACGGCAATTGGCTGCCATGCAAGGCACCGACCAGCTCATCAGGAGCATTTGGGGGTTAGGTGTCTTGCTCAGGGACACTTCGACACAGCCCGGGCAGGGGATCGAACCGGCAACCTTCCGACTGCCAGACAACTGCTCTTACTGCCTGAGCCATGTCACCCCATTATATGCTGATGACATTTTGTTATTCTTAGATAACATTGAAACTTCTGTCCCTCATGTGTTGGAAGTGTTTAAAGATTTTGGGGAAATGTCAGGTTACAAGATCAATTGGATGAAGTTAATTATATGCCCATTAGCTTATCAGCAAGAACCTCTCGTCTTCCCCCACATATACCAGTGAAAAATCTCTTCACCTACCTTGGCATCACTATACTTCCGACCATTTCAAAAATGATCAGGAATAACTTTGATGTTACATTGAATAAGATTAAAGCAGATGTCCAACGATGGGATAACCTTAAAGTGTCTCTTCAAGGCAGAACTACAATAATTAAGATTTTTTGTTTTGCCAAGAATCAACTTCCTGTTTGCAATGCTATCATTGCCCCCATCACCTAATTATTTCAATGACATTCAGTCAATGGTCTGAAAATTCTTATGGGAAGGCAAACGCCCGAGAATTTGTCTGGCAACCTTACAGCAGCCCAAATTATCAGGCGGGTTGGCAGTCCCAAATTTAAAAATGTATTATCTAGCCTTCCAGATTCAAGCCTTAGGTCAATAGAGGCAGGTCTGGCCAGCCCAATTAGACTGCAGGGCTTTCTTTTCTCAGGCACAGAACGCAAAAATCTCACACAGAGATTTGGCTGTATTATAATCAAGGCCCTTAAGGTGAGAATCATGGGTGTAAACACTTTGGGAGACATACGTGGCAATGATGGCCTGTAAACATTCCAGCACCTTCAAACTAAGTTTGCTCTTCCAGTATCCTCACATTTTGTTTATTTACAACTGAAATCTGGTCTAAAGGCATACGGAGTGCTGTCCACTTCCGACCCACCCTATGATACATTGGATTGAACCCACTCCAACCTCGCATGGATGCGTATCTAAAATTTACCGTGAACTATTAGATGCAATAAAAAAACCAATTGCAGTAGAGGCCAAATGGAGTCGAGAGCTTGGTGAATTGGGTTTCCACCCAAATTGGAGTACAGTATGGTCCAATCTCAATTCCACTTCTAGAAATTTAGCACATCAACTTATTAATTTCAAAGTAATTCACAGGGCCTATGCCACACCCTACTGAAGGTACCAAATGAAGTTACAACCCAATTACTACTGTCAATTTTGGTCATTTCTCCAATGTTCTGGGACTGTCCATCTGTGAAAATATTTTGGAAACATGTCAACTCCGTATTGCCCTTATTGCTTAAGAATAATTTTGTTTCCAATCCATGCCTATGTTTGTGTAGGGACTACAACTTCCACATTCCCACAGGAAAATTCCGCGACGTCGACCACGAATGACGTCTAACTTGGTTCAGCCAATCCCGTAATGGCGGGAGCAATAAACTTTCCCGTATAAGAGCAAGACACGTTCTTGGGATCTCGCTCTTCTGCTCTTTTCTGCTTCTTCTCTTCCACCCACCGTTTTTGGCCATTCGCTTCAGCTCATCTGCTCCGAGACTCGGACAGAGGCTGAATGCTGCACAGCGCACTACCAGGCCTACGGACACACCCAGTTACCTCACGGTAACTTCGTGGCCTATAGCGAGTGGAAACTGGTGTACGCGGAACGCTACATCAGTTTACCCCTGCAAAGCTCACCAAAGAACAACAGCAACGAACTTTTCCACCCGGAAAAGGGACCAACGAACATCCTTCCAGCAACCGAGCGGACCAGACAACAACGTAGGAACGCCCCAGCTTTGCGCACCTCTCCAGGACACGCATTCACAGCACCATCGCGGCTCCTACAAGGACAGCACGTCTTTTGGATCCAGCAAAGCGTATGGACTCAGTAAGACTAAACAAGCATTTGCAGACATAGCCAGTGTTAGCTTAGTCTTAACTGTTATTTTGAATCTGTGTTTCTATATTTGCCGTCTTACCATTTGAATGTATTCTGTTAGCCGTGTATGTACGTGAATTGATTCGTCGTCTTTCGCGCATACATAGTGAACTACACAAGTAGTTGCTCTTCTCACAGCTAACACTGATACTCATTAACACACCCAGAACTCTAGCTTACCCAAGCTAGCTACTCCCACTTTTACCTTTCCTTTATTCAAGCGACACGCGCGCTTGCGCGCGCCCACACACACGCACACACACACCCTAACTTCCCCTACTAATTCCCGTTAGTTTATCTGTTCTGTGTTTGTACGTTGTTTAATAAATATATTTTATTAAACCCCGGTGTCCGTTTTGGAATCACAAAGACATGAGAGCCGAGTTAAAGCAGTCTTTCGAAGAACTTCCAACCTTCAGGTTCAGTGTGTTCAATCATTAATATTGGTTATTTTAATTTTTAATTGAAATACTAAATTTGTGGTTGGATATTTCTGATAACATAATTTTATGAGACCGATTACTTTTTGCAGTTATACTGCTACATAACATTAACTGGCGCCCCGGTTTCGTAGAGAGTAAAATTCCTACGTTATTTGGCGGCCCGTGCGAGGACCCTACATAATTTGGAGCTCCGTGCGAGGACCCCTACATATTTTGGAGCCCGTGCGAGGACCCCTACATTTGCTTAGTGATGATTCTGATCTTAACCTTAGAATTACCCAACAAAAAATGTTCTTTGCTGGCTTTACATCTGCAAAAAAAAAATAATTCTGCAGCATTGGATAACACCTGATATATTCTATTCAATTCAATTTTATTTGTATAGCGCTTTTTACAAAGGGCCTTTGTCGCAAAGCAGCTTTACAGAGAAACCGGGCCCCAGGAGTACGCCTAGGGCAACAGTGGCAAGGAAAAACTCCCTGGTTTTCTGTTTAAAACAATTCTTTCTACAAACTGGTGTCAACCAGCAGCAGAATCTGACTCAGTAGGGGAACCCATCTGCTGCTGGTTGACACCGGTTTGTAGAAAGAATTGTTTTAAACAGAAAACCAGATTAAATAAAAGTGCATAAATGTCCAATTATAAACTTGAACCAGAGATGAGTTTGAGGGATGGCAGGAACGCCAATGGGTGGCAATGTCAGGCAAGGGGACAGCCTTGGTGCTACAGCTGAATCAGCAGTGGCAGGAGGGAGTTGTACGGCTGCTCTTGGGCTGCTCTTGGGCTGGGCCAGGAGGGGGTGTGCAGGAAAAGTCGGGCTAGCGCTCCGGGCAGGTGCCCAGAGCGGGGAGAAGAGGAAAGTAACATCGTTAGGGGGTCCAGATAGTAATTGGTCAATCACAGCAGGAGGAAGAAGTGCCTGTGTGCGATAAGGAGAACCCCAGCAGAATAAGGCTATGGCTGCATAGCTAAGGGAAACCGAGGCAGTGGCCAACACAGCCATGAGGGCAGGCTTGAGACGGTCACCACCAGACCATGACTGGTTATGCTTAACACAGCACTACCAACAATGATCCACTGACAGCACTAACCGGCAAGTCCACCAGAGACTCGATAGCTTATGCCAGCCACCCACTCCTGCCCCTCAACTATAGGACAGACTAAAGAGATACGTTTTTAGCCTAGCTTTAAATAAGGTGATTGTGTCTGCCACCTATGGAACTTTTAGTTATTCTAGGAATAACAAGGAGGCCTGCACCCTGACAGAGTATTGGTGAGGGAGTATAAGGATTAAGTAAATTGTTTAAATATAGAGGGGCAAGCCCATGTAAGGCTTTAAAAGTCAGAAGTAGTATTCTGTAATCTATTTGGAATTTAACAGGCAGCCAGTGAAGTGAAGCTAACACTGGGCTGATGTGCTCAAATCTTTTTGTTCTAGTAAGAATATGAGCTTCTGCATTTTGAATTAGCTGGAGCCCTTTCAGAGAGGAATTTGCACATCCAGACAAAAGAGCATTGCAGTAATCTAATCTTGAGGTAAAACGCATGCACTAGCGTTTCTGCATCATTTAAGGACAGTATCTTCCGAATTTTGGAGATATTCCTCAAGTGATAAAAAGCAACCCGTTACCTGTTTTTAATATGTGTGTCAAATGCAAGATCTGGATCAAAAGTAACACCAAGGTCTTTGATGACAGCACTTGAAATGATGGAAATTCCATCAATGTTTGGCATATCATCAGATCATTTACATCTCAATATATGCATGAATACATTTTGGATATGGTTTTTACAAAGGATTGTTAATATTGAATGCACTACTGCTAGTCTAAACAAAGCTAAGCCGGCAACAGTTGATGTTTGGAAGTTGTTGTATTTTGACTGCAAAGTAACATGTTGATTAATGCTCTCCAATCTGATCTATTTGAGATATAACTTGTCTGTACCCCCCTTCCCGATTGTTTTCTGTTCCCCCCCTATTACTTTTATTTTCAAGAAAAGAAAAAAAAAGTTTTGTTCACAAAAAAAAGAACATTTTTAAATAAAACCCCCAAAGGTGCCTGAAAGAACCACCAAAGCCACCATTTTAACACAAAAAAAAAGGGTTTTAATGGTTCTTCAATTAAAAATGGTTCTTCCAAGTTCCATGGTTCCTTGAGTACTTAACTATGCAAAATCACGAGTAGGGTTGAAAACACATTCATGAAAATGGTAGTTTTGTGAAATGAGAGGAACAGCTTAAGACTTAAAATACTGCCAGTTAAAAAGTACTGATCAACAGCAAATTCAAAAATATAATGCAAAAAGTAGTAATAGGTACTTTTGTGTTTTAAGATTAGATTAGTTTAAATTCATTCAACAATTTACAATTAAATTAACAATAAATAAACAATGAAAAAAATACTTAAAGACAGGTACAGAAGAATAAACATCTAACAGCTTAACAACAGAATTACAGAAAACATCAAAGTGGAAAAAGCTATTTGTTTTTTCTTTTTTTTTTGCAAACAGTGATTAGACCTCATAGATAATCAGACCTCATCTGATTATCCTTCAACATTACTAATTAAACAACAAATAACTAAATTAAATTAAATGTTTACAGTTAAATTAACAAAAATAAAAAAGCGGCCGCTTCCATCCGTTTAATGGTTGTCTTTCTCCTGAGGAATGTGGTTTATGATTATAGGTGCTTATTGGCTATCATAGACACTAAAATACTCTGATGTATGTGAATTTGAGCAATAATTATAAAAATAAAAATAGCCTACAAAAACTTCCCTGTGTTAGCTCACGATATAGCTCAGAGCCGTCGGCTATAGGCTACACCTGCACGGTTCGTAGTCTCTCATAAGCAACACTGTTCTTGGTCTCTTTAAACTCCTGTAGTATCTCTGACTCTGTGGCATGAAGTATTGACCTAAATGTGCGTCATGCCATTGTGGGTGCAAGTGGTGCAGATTAAGATATTTAAAAATACAATAACAGAAGGCTAAAGATAGGCTATTTTAAAGACTAGCTTACTTGATTAATGTGGCCTATTGAAATTTGAAAAAGGACAAAGATAAAGCACAATGTTAGGGAACAGTGAGGGACAATTCAATTCGCATATAAGCATATTAATTATTTACACATTATTCCCCACACCCCCAATACTTTTCCTGCAAAACATAACAGCATATTCCTATCAGAATACATTACAATAAAACTCATCATTGCTATTTTAAACGGCCTGCTAAACTTAACTGTATCGCAATGTCGAGGATGCTCTAACGATGTCCTCACGTAATATTTCCCTAGGAAATTTCAGGCATCCCAGTGACTTCAATGGCTGACATCTCAGAACCGCCAGCCCATTGCCAGTAGACCTGGTTCATGGGTAAAGGTTGGCAATCTGTAGAAATAACACCACTTGACCTTGTGACAAGCAAATGTATAATTTTCTTCTCTCGACATTTATGTTAATTGACTCATTCGCTGATTAACCCACAACAGTCAAGTTACTTACCTCATGTTTAGCCAGTTCTCCCCAGAAACACTTTGGTTGGCTTTGCTATCTAGCTAGCAATACTTTGTTCACTGCTATTTTCTTTATCTTTGTCATTATAAATCACCGTTCAGAGAAAAAGTAATACACTTCCTCCTCTTGGTCGGCGGTGTCATTTTCGTCATTTGATTTGTGCAAGTCTTTTAATTTCTCTGTCAATCAGATACGGCTGGAGCGTCATTTTATAGGTGTCTAAATTATAATAATGACCATTGTGACAGGCACGAATATATGTATGACTGCATATAATGTTAGACAATGTAAGTAAACTATAAACGTTTCCGAATATTCAATTTGTTACAATTCAACTTCAAAAATTAGATAGCCTAAATAAATGCATGCTTCCCTGATATGGATTCACAAATGAGATGTGTCGGGTGCAGTAACGTTGGTCTACCACATGATGGTCTCCCAGTCATTACATTTCGATCATATTTCCCGGTCAAATATAAATCGATGACTTTTCAACATCATTGTGGTTACATAGTCAACTACAAATCAATCAATTGTAATCAAGCCAACTATAAATCAATGTTATTCCAACATCACTGCCTTCAACATTACTAGGCCATATGCTGCTGGGTTTTATCGGTATTGGAGATACCGGAGATTTAGCATGGAGATGCTTCAGGTGGAAAAACAATATTTTTTCAATGTCGTCTTACTATCTGGAATAGGCAATGAACAAAATCAATGTATCTGTACTTGGACTCTTCGAGGTTTGGCTTCTCTGTTCAATGCCTACATCTACAATTTGATTAACCCTATTTCATTCTCTCCTGCAACGGTGATGTTATTTACGGTCTTTACATGTTTAATTTTTATTGTTATCTTCTTTACTTCAAATCCACCATATGCTACACTGTGAGCGCCTCCACAATTGCAACATTTAGCGTGCACTTTATCCCCACATTCTTCATATTTGTGTTCCCCTCCACATTCAGCACATCCTTTCTTACCGTTACACACTGCCGCTATATGTCCATACTTCCGGCATTTGTAACATCTTAGTAGATGTGGAACATATGCCATCACCTTAAAACTAATGCAACCTACTTTTACACTCTGAAGAAGGACTGAGCGTTTGAACTTCCATCTCAAAGAACTTTAGCCATTTCAATATCTCTGGCTTTTTTTCAACTCCATAGACAGAGCAAAGTAGGCCTATTAATATGAATGGCACGAGAAGCCTTATCCTCCTGACTGTATTCCTTTAAACCCTGTTTGCTGCTCCCACTGCCTGGAGACCTAACTTCCAACTAGAAACTCTACTCCGTTCTTCCATTCATCTGACTTGCCTCCACTACTACCTTCCATTCCGATCCAGTCAGAAACCATCTTATGCTAAACCGTCACAAATGACATATGAATTCAGTTTGTTATACGTTTATTTGAAAACCGCTTGTTCTTCACCACGTCCTCACTTTCCGATCGCCACACGCATGCACCTACCAACCCCCGACTTCTGCTGTCGTGGAGGAGTGGTAGTGGTTGCAGTGAAAAATAATGTGACGCATCCGCAGCCTATGAATGTTGAATTTGAGACACAGCAAATGCCATCGGACCTTTTGGTTCCTCTTACTATCCGTAATTCACGACTTCGCTAGTGACGTGACATGTTTCTTTCCTTTTCTAACCTCGTCTGTGTTCCAGGCGGATTTTAACATCGTTCCGTTTGTGGGGAAAGTAATCGAAGTGAAAATGCCAGTAAAGATCACAATGACTAGTGAATATATCGAAATGGAAAACAACATGGGGACCAGTTTGGCGGAGAAAAAATCAATGAAGGTAAATTCAGATAACTTTAAATGAAATGTTGTGGCGCAGGCGGACATACTCAATTCAGATTACAACATGGACGGTAAGCACGTGTTGCGGAGGAAATAAGCTACATAGGAACATGTACATGATGTTTGCAGTAACAGATGGGGCTACATCAAAACGACAAAGACGTTTCGATTTGATTAACTTAACTGCTTCGTTTCAATTCGCTTTTGCAGCATGTCGGAATTGATGGCATTAACTAGACTAACTTTAACTAGTTGTTGAATTAGCAAGCAATTTCCACGTGGCTGGCGTGAATGCCAGTTGTAAATCTAGATAGCTAAACATTTTCTGCGTGTTTATTCAGAAACAAAGCACATTTCGATTTAAGTTACTTGACGTTAGTCTCTGCAAGCACATAGAAAAAAATTTCTACTTAACTCGGTACAGAATGTTTCCAATATTTCGCCCGTTTTTAGATACGGCTGATGTTTACGTTTCGCTGTTGTAAAAGGAACCTGTCCGATAATACCTACTCGAACGCTAATTGTTACGTTAATGTTGTCACGATTGTGTTATAGCCTAAACATGTTTGTGTTTATGTTAGATAGTGAAGTCCGCACATTCACAGAGAAGGGGAAGGAATAGACAGTGTTGTGGTTTGAGTGTGTTTGTTGCTGAAATTCCTCTCTTGACCGTTAAAGGGCCAAAATTGTTACAAGACCACTGTAAATCCCTTCCTATCCTATCACATGTTGAATCACCATCTGCCTGTGTTTTTTTGTCGGGCCGTCAAATGTATCAAAAATCCCGAACATAGTAGGGATTGCGCAAGTATTGTGCTTCAGGTGGATATTAGTACATTCGGGAAACGAACTAGTAATCGCTAATTTGCTTGTTATAGTGAACTGTTATTGTTTTCTAACCCGATATGCAATTTTATACAGTTTCAGTGATCGCTTGTCTTGAGTGCAATTTGGGCAGCTACACGTTCCTTTTCTCTTCACATTTTCAATCATCCATAAACCTTTATTTCTCTCAAACTCTTAAGTGGCGGTTCCATCGTTTGTGGTAGACTATCATATCATAGTAATATAACCGGCTAGTTACGCAGCCAAATAACTTGCTTGCTCACAATATAGTTAGCTAAAGTGAAAACTATAAATAGTGTTGTGTAGCACACCAAAGTCAAGATCTGTCACCTGTTCGGCGTACAATTTCTTACTAAAACACTACAAAAAGACTGCAGACTCTGTTGCGTTTGTTAGTCAGCTTTCCAAAACAGTGGATGAGAACACTGAACTGTATAATCACGATTTATAAATAGTGTTGTGATTTGAGGTTGTCTGTTGTTGAAATTATTCTCTTTACCGTTAGGAGTCAGAAATTAGGCTACCTATTGTACCTTTAATGCCAGTACAGGTTTGTATACAATTTGTCTTATTGTTATGTAACGGTAAACTTTGCCAATGCATCTGATTATATATGTATGCAGCAAGCCAATCGTTGTGGTGACCCGATTAATGTGGCCCATTTAAGGCAGTGAATTTTCACTTTCAATATCTGATGGATAATGATGTGTTGAGGAAATATTTTTTGTCGCTTTTCCTCCTCATCCCTTTTACGTGGGTGAAGTTCTATTGGCGGCAATGATGTTGAAGAAATATTCAGTCAATAGTTGCTCATTACAAATCTTTAGTTTAAAATAAAACAGATTAATCTGGGGGATCTGTGTGCTCCGTGCAAGAAGCTTCCAGAGACCAGAGAATTCCAAAGTAACAGTAGGAAGTATCCTAGTCTTTATACATTATAGCTAACCAATCCTTTGTCATATAACATTACATTGTCTCTCTTAACCCGCCTTAATATTTTCTGTCACTCTATGAAAGCTGGGCTGTCTTAACCTTTCGCCTCTATATTGACGCGGGCAAATTGGCTGGTGATCACTAACTCAAAACATTTCTCTGCAAAGACACAAATTGCTTGACCGGCATCACTTAGTCAAAACAGGTCGTATCCTATGCCATGGCTTTTTAAACACCTGATTAAGTGTTCTCTGCACTGTACTTTGCAGCTCAATGTGTTTGAACAGACTCACAGTTCTAATTACTCATGCTGACTTTATTCACTTATTCTCAATTCTAACCATTTCACAGTTTTAATAAAAGCATTTAAATCACACTTCATCATTATTCTAGACATTCCTGGTTTTCAATAAGAGCATTTTCATCAAACTTCAACAGATGCTACTGGTCCAAGAATGTTTCTTTTATGCCTACAATTCTGCTTTATTTTAGAAATAGTTAAACTACACAAACCTTGAAAATATAGGTAAACCTCTGGCCTGATTTCAGTAACGTAGACCCACAGTTGTCCGAACAGAGCACAGGGAAGCGACTGCTTCCACTAGAAGTTAACATCCATTCAATGGTAGGTTTTCTCCCAAGGAGTTTCATTGGGCGTTATGGTTCATTATGGTTGCTTATTGGTTATGCCAGACACTAAAACACATGGGTTCACGTGAATTGTACCAATAATTACAGAGAAAAAGCGACATAACACAACTTCCCCGTGTTCAGAAGACAGTAGCTCTCAATGTTCCGAACACTAATTCACAATGATCTGAACAGCAGCTGAAGCACTGTCCACAGATTTTTGATGGGATTTAGGTCTGGAGACTGGCTAGGCCACTCGGGACCTTAATATGCTTCTTTTTGAGCCACTCCTTTGTTGCCTTGGCCGTATGTTTTGGGTCATTGTCATGTTGGAAGACCCATCCACGACCCATTTTCAGTGCTCTCACTGAGGGAAGGAGGTTGTCGCCCAACATTTCCTGGTACATGGCCCCATTCATCCTCCCCTCGATACGGTGAAGTCGTCCTGTCCCCTTAGCTGAAAAACACCCCCAAAGCATAAGGTTTCCACCTCCATGCTTCACAGTGGGGATGGCGTTCTTGGGGTTGTACTGAGCATTTCTCTTCCTCCAAACACGGCGAGTCGAGTTGATGCCAAATAGCTCTCTTTTGGTCTCATCTGACCACATCACCTTCTCCCAAGCCTCCTCTGGATCATCCAGGTGTTCTTTGGCAAACTTCAGATGGGCCTGTACATGTGTTCCAGCAGAGGAACCTTGCGCGCGCAGCAGGATTTTAATCCTTCACGGTGTAGTGTGTTACTGATGGTTCTCTTCGTGACTGTAGTCCCAACTGTGGTCATTAACAAGCTCCTCCTGTGTAGTACTGGGCTGATCCCTGACCTTTCTCATGATCATTGATATCCCACGAGGCGAGATCTTGCGTGGAGCCCCAGACCAAGGGAGATTGGCTGTGACTTTGCGTTTCTTCCATTTTCTAATAATTGCTCCAACAGTTGTTAACTCCTCACCAAGCTGCTTGCTTATTTTCTTGTAGCCCATCCCAGCCTTGTGCAGGTCTACAATTTTGTCCCTCATGTCCTTAGACAGCTCCTTTGTCTTGGCCATGGTTGAAACGTTGGAATCTGATTGATTGTGTGGACAGGTGTCTTTTATACAGCTACATAACGATGTAACGAGTTGACACGGGTGTTTTGGGTGATGAGTTGAGATTAGGAGTGCTTCTTAATGGAAAACTAACTGGTCTGTGGGAGACAGAATTATTGCTGATTGGTAGGGGATCAAATACTTATTTCATGCAAAAATATGATAATAAATTTATAAAATTTATATGATGATGTTATTGTGGATTATTTTGTGATATTCTGTCTCTCAATGTTAAAATGTACCTATGATAAAAATTCTACACAGTTCCATTCTTTGTGAGTGGGCAAACCTACAAAATCAGCAAGGGATCAAATAATTATTGCTCCCACTGTATATGAAATTAGTGCTTTTTCAGTTTCATTGGACAGAACAGTGTAGAGAGACCGCAAGAAAGGGAGTGAGAGAGGGGACGACATGCAACAAATATTGGAATGCAGCCAACATCGTGGCTCACAATGAGCTTGTGGATGGTGCTCTCCAGGCTGTGCCACCGAGACACTCCAGCAAGGAACACTTTTGGCTGAGCTATATAAGGCTGTCCGGTTTGTAGTCTGTTGTTGGCAACAGCTTCCCCACCACTCTGTCACACACATTTTACTCTATACACGCACAAAAACCAAAGCTGATCTAGAAGTAATTCCTTATTTATTCACCTTGAAAGTTACACTAATTTGCTGTTCGGAACACAGTTGATTAAAGTTGATGGGTTTAATAAAATTATGAACAGTGTTTACACATAATTATAGCCTTTATTTTTCAACTTTCCTACTTAGTAATGTTGCGTGCAAAATTTGTCCAATGATGTATTGCTTTATTTATTTTTATGTAGATACCGCATATTGGAAAGCTACGTTCTGTTTGCCAGTAGTTTGAATTTGCGTGTCAACGAATAAACAGAGTCCTCTGAAACGCCAGCTATGGAAAAACAATAAGCCATAGCCTATGTGGACCACAGCTACAGACTCGCACTACAATACTGCAGCTTTTAATTCCCTGTCGCCCAAGGTATCAAATGAGCCAAAATCACAGAGCTGCTGTCAGGTATGCTGACGATACTACAATAAATGTTTCTCCTGAATATTTTTTCCATTGAGTTCCAGAGGAAAATTTGTCAGGAGAAACAGTTCTTGTCGTATTTACGCCATATCTGGCTGCAGCATGATGGTTTCAGGCTCATTTGATACCTTCAGCCCTTGATTACTTAAAGCCATTCATCCAACACGTGTTACAACCTGTATCGGCATAATTTACTGCTGAATCTAGTCCCACCCCCAAATTCCCCTTGAGACCCATTCAAATGCAAAGAGTTGCAGTATTGCTTGTTGGACGACCTGAAAATAAGATATCCAGACTCTGATGATGTTGATAGGTCACAGACATCAGGAAGTGATGGAATGCGAAAGATATGCCACCAAATGCAGAACATGACTATTTTATTGTCAATTTGTCTCAAACTTTGAAATGGGGGACTACATGTAAAAAGTGCTGTAATTACTACATGGTGAAACGAAAAATACCCCAAAAAAAGCTCAGTCTGCACTTTGACCATGTATTAATTGTTTGATTACAAACCAAGAAAATAAAATATTAAATCAGAAAAAGCAGAAAAAGACAAGGTGACCCCAATCTTTTGAACAGTAGTGGATGTCACATCAAAAATATGCCTAAATTATATTTTATAAAACAATGATCAAAGCATATTTTGCAACTGGTTCATTTTAGTGGTGAAACACAGGGGTCAAACTAGGCCTACATGAGATGGCATTCATTAATAATTAGTATGGTGGTGCCCAGTCAATATCCGTTTTCAAATGAAGGTTGGATGGTTGACCTGTAACAGAAGAAGACAAAGATCTAAGGGGGAAACTTCACTGCTGGAGAAACCCTCTTGTCCTCTGTAGGACTGGGTTGCACATCGCCTAGTTATTACTTAAATTCCTACTAATACTCTGTTTTATGCATTAATAACATAAATCGGTGACACCGCAAATATAAGCTGCAATGTAATTGATAACTAAATAGTGAAACACCTAGATCAATTAAGTCAACTGTAATCAAGTAGAGGATATGGGTATGATATTTCTGTAGTGATTTAGCCAGCTACGATGCCAAGTGGAAGTTTGTAACCGAGAGGAGATAACGTTTTGATTGTTGGTTAATTACCCACTCTTTGTAGTGTAATGATTTTACGCCCAAATCCTGATGGGATATCACCAATTATGATACACATGTAATGGTACCACATTTATTAGCTGATTTTGTTGTAAAATACCTTGTGGCAAGTTGCTAAGCCTCTGGTTTGGACTTTAAACTCAGCTCATTTTCCATAATCCATTATATTCTTGTGTAAGATCTTGCCTACTTACAGTTGCTTTCAAATATATTGGAACACCAAGGCCAATTCCTTTGTTTTTACAACACACTGAATACATATGGGTTTGAGATACAAAACCACTGTTTCATTTTACATTACATTCCATTACATTAATGGCATTTGGCAGATGCAACGTACAGTTGACGTTGACTTAAGCAGGAGACAATCCTCCCCTGGAGCAATGCAGGGTTAAGGGCCTCTGACGTTGCGGGTCCCAGTCATGTACCTTAACCACTACGCTACAGGCCGCCCCCCGCTTCTCCCGCCTCGGGAGATCTGCCAGGCAGCGGGATTTTTAGTTTTTTCCCCAGTAATTACTTGTTGTTCGCACAACTATCACCAGGTGATATATGTTGGCGCACTAATCCACAGCAGTCTGACTTGCTTGCAGGTTTTGACAGTAGGGGGGCAGCTGTGCCCTTTTTCATCATGAGAAGTATTCATTATCTATCATGAAAGATCTGAAAAGTCTGTTTCCGGAAGTAACCAACAGTACCTAAATACTCACCAGAGGGAAACATGGTTATGTTTTGTTTCTATTTATACAACTCCGATAAAGTTTTAAACATGGGTTAATAAGGGGTGCAATTTCTGTCTCTCTTTCTCAGAATGTAGACAATCCTGGTGAAAAATAGACGGGCTTGTTGCTGGAAAACCTGCAAAAAAACTAGGTTTAATGTTAATTCATGAGGATGTCATGTACGTAGTCTGTATAAACCACCTGGTGAAATCGCACTCAGCCAGCAGAAATGAGCTCAGCTGTTGTAAGCCTGCTTCTTGTCAACGAACAAGCCATCTCCTCTAATTCCTTTAGAGCAGTGGTTCTTAACCTGGGTTCGATCGAACCCCAGGGGTTCGTTGAAACAATCTCAGGGGTTTGGCAGGGGTCATAAAATATATACCTATGTTTTGATGAAATCATATTTTATTTTTCCAATTACGAAGGGTTCGGTGAATGCACTGATGAAGCTTGCAGGGTTCAGTACCTCCAATAAGGTTAAGAACCACTGCTTTAGAGCAAGTCTGGCCTCTTGCTGATTAATTTCATGTAGTCATGGAAAAAGGAAAAAACCAAAAGGGCACATCCACCATTTCCACCGGTGACTCACCTCTGTTGGAAGACGGCCCCCTTATTCTTGCCAGGGCCAGCCCAATTGTCCTGCCTTCTATGGCAGCGTGCACTCCTCATTTCACGTGTAGTATAATTTAATTATGTGTAGAAAATAAAGAAACAAAAGAAAAACCACGCAAAACAAAATCCTCGGTGTTCAGTTTTAATTCACTTTGTCAAGTAAGTCTTCTGTTTATCCTTCACAGCTACTCAGGCAATTGTCCCCCCCACCCAATGAAATCAGAGGTGGTGAGAGTGCATGGGTGTGGGGGACAACATGTTTACCATTTGCTTGTTGACTTCTGTCTACTGATGATTAATATAATATCTTCACAGCTACTTGCGTCAGTTCAACAATATGGCTATTATTAACATGGCCGACATAACATTGAAGCTAGGCTAGGCTAGGCTATATCCATTTGTAAAATGGGGATGAATACACACCTTCCCAAACACTCTGAAATCCTAACTCTCCTGGCTCATGATCAACAGAAATGTAAAAAAGAAAAGACCAAGAAAGGAAAGCTGAATAAAAAGAAAGAAGTTAAAGTGGAGGTTGAGTGTGATCCACCTGTTCCCAAGAAGAAAAAGAAAGATGACACTACTAAAGGAAGCTCAAAGAAGAAGTCCAATGATGTCAACAGCAACTTGGATAATGGAACGCCAGTAATGAAAACTCCATCTCATTCCAGTGAAGAGTCCTCCAGTGGCTCTGAACATGATAATTCAATCAAGGTAATTTGGGTTTTGAGAAATGCCTGATTTGACTTTGTTTCTTCAAAAAGACATTTTGCCATTGTAATTCTACACAATCAGGTTCTATTCCTCAGAACTTCTCAGTTTTTGACTTGTCTTCTCTGTTTGCACTTCATTACTATAGGAAAATAAGTGCATTGGTACTTTTGAGAGATTTTCACAGTTGTAGTAACTTTAAGTTTTCTGTGAGTGTTTGCAGAAGAACCTTCAAGGTGTCTTGAATGCAAAGTTGACTATAACTGACCAGCAAGAAGCTGAGACCAATGGGCACTCTGCAGGGGCCAATCTATCCCCTTCCATTGAGGAGGCCCCCTCTAATAGTGGAGTAGTGTTTTTAACATTACTTCTTTTTCCTCTGTACAATGACATTAATGCATCCAAAGCTTTACTGACAGCACCATGAGAAAAGCGACATCGGGTCGACGTAGCCGCTCTGTTGATCTGTGGAAGGTAGTTGTGATGTCACACGGAGGCAGTTTGCCCTTTACTAGGATGTAGCAGCAACATACTGCTGCTTTGCTATATAATTTATTATTTGTGTCAAAATTATCAAACAAATCAATTTTTCAGAACTGTTTTTTTGTTTACTTTTACATGCAGGAAGAGACTCCGGAAAAGAAAGAAGGTGCATTCTCCAACTTCAGAATCTCAAAAGAAATGATAAAAAACCTTCAAGGTATGTCTAGCTTTTACGCAGGTATTTTGTAATTTGGGGGCGACATTGGCTCAGGCTGTAAGAGCAGTTGTCTGGCAGTCGGAGACTTGCCGGTTTGATCACGCCCTTGGTGTGTCTAAGTGTCCATGAGCAAGACATGCAACCCCCAAATGCTCCTGACAAGCTGCTTGGTGCCTTGCATGGCAGGCATTCACCATTGGTGTGTGTGTGTGTGTATGAATGGGTGAATGATAAGCATCAATTATACAACGCTTTGGAAAAAGGTGCTATATAAATGCCAACCATTTATGATGTTTGTCAAAATGATGTTTGTCAATCCCCATTGTTCTCCTCCGTTGAATGCACTTTTCCTTGACTTATTTTTCCTCTCCCAATAGGACGAGGTGTGTCGTACCTATTTGATATCCAAGTCAAAACCTTCAACTCTGTTTACGATGGAAAAGACGTGGTGGCACAGGCCAGAACGGGCACAGGGAAGACCTTCTCTTTTGCCATTCCCCTTGTTGAAAAGCTACTGGCAGAAACTGAGGAGAGGAGGAGAGGCCGAGCTCCAAAGGTGAGCGCTTCCCAATACTATTTGGGGGCACCATGCTTGTTAGATGCCAAATTTTACAAAGAGTCAGGTCCAAGGAATTGGACCTCTCCCTGGGCCTGACTCCCAGCAAAGGAATTTTTTGTAAAGAGATGTCTTAATGAGCTTGGGTAAAAAAAAGAATTGCTTGAATTTTTGATTCAGTAATGATTAATATTTGGTTTAAGTGATATTTCGTAGTTTTCGATGCATAAAAAAATTTCATGCTCCCTAATATTCCTCTCAGAATTGGTTTACCTGAAGTATTGCATTTCTCATACATCTTTATAGAATTATGATGTCACATCTCATCTTTACATTAATTATTTTAACAGGAATATGCAATATACCCAGTTTTGAGGTATTCCATTTTACGTGCTCACCATCCCTGCAACCAGCTACTTCATACATGCCCATGCATGCAGGAGTTCATAGTTATAATTTCACTAAATGATTTCAGAAATGTTATTGTTATGGATTGATTATTATGTGTTTTTTCCATTGTTCTCTTCAGTTAGGACTTGGGTTGGGTAGTACGACAGTACTACCCTATGCCGAGGTATAAAGAGGAATAAAGATACTGTCTGTTTCCTTACCATCATAACATTTCTGTTGTGCATACAGTGCAGTCCATACATATTTGGGCAGTCATATAATGTCTGCCGGTGGCACGGATGGTGCAGTGGTTAGCACTGCCACCTCACAGCAAGGAGGTCCTGGGTTCGAATCCCCGTTGGCCGGGGCCTCTCTGTGCGGAGTTTGCATGTTCTCCCTGTGTCTGTGTGGGTTTCCTAAATTGCCCGTAGGTATGAGTGTGTGAGTGAATGGTGTGTGTGCCCTGCGATGGACTGGCGACCTGTCCTGGGTGTATTCCTGCCTTTCGCCCAATGTATGCTGGGATAGGCTCCAGCCCCCCTGCGACCCTGTTCAGGATAAGCGGGTTAAGATAATGGGTGGATGGATATAATGTCTGCCCTTTTTGACTCTTTACTGCAGCACATTGGAGTTGAAATTAAACAATTAATATGAGGTCAAAGAGCAGACTGTCACCTTTAATTTGAGGGTATTTGCATCCATATTGGGTGATTCATGTACGAATTGCATCCCTTTTATAAATAGTCTGCCTGTTTCAGGGGACCAAATGGAATTAGTTTCTGATTAGTCAAATGTTTTCAGCCACTTTCTTCGTAAAGGTATAAGAAAGTTTCCAGTCTGTTGATTCTAGACTTTTGATGGCCGTGGAGTCTGTTCTTGGTGTTTGTCAATATTGTGCCACAATAACAGTCAAGGAAACCATTATGAGAATAATTTTTTTTGTTAAAATGTATAAATAGGCCTTTCTCCCATTTAAGGTATGTTAGGGTTCCTGCTGTATAAAGTTTTATATTTGTTGATAAATGTTGTTACTGCTGTAAGCCTCAATATTCTGGTGTTGTAAATGTGTAACATTTGCTATTTCATTTCTGATGTTTTTCACAAAAGAAATTGTTAGTGTCACATGGGACATTTATCCCAATAATATTTTGTGGTGTGAAAAGGATTGCAGTTGAAGTGCGCCCACTGTGTCGTAGGAGACTATATAGCAACGACCACATAAATTCAGCATTTTGAATAGCATAAATCCAACTTTATTTTTAAATTGGCAGGTAATGCCAAATACCATGCTGAAATTTGGGGAAGTTTTTATGGTAGCAAATTGTTTACTGCCCAACCTTAGTTAGGACCTTACTTACTTTAAAAAAAATGTTTTGTGACACCTCATGAATGTTTATCCTGAAGTAATTTTTAACAAGCTCTTTTTTTATCCAGGTCCTGGTCCTTGCACCAACCAGAGAACTGGCTCTTCAAGTGTCCAAGGATTTTAAAGATATCACAAAAAAGCTATCTGTGACCTGTTTCTATGGTGGCAGCTCCTACGTCCCCCAACGTGAGTTCCTCTTATGTTCACAGAGCAGGGTTTCCATGATATAAGCCTGCCACACTGATGTGGTCAAACATCAGTAAATGCCAGCCTTCTATGAAATGTGGACTTGACCAATTGTTTCAGGGTCTTGATGGTAGTACTTCAAAATGTGAAGAATCAACAGTGCTGGGTTGGGGTTCAGAAGCCCAAGTGTGTGTGCAATACCATGAAGAAGTATTTGACCCTTTCCTGATTTTTTCTGTTACTGTGATTTGTCACACTGAATGGTTTCAGATCTTTTGACAAAATGCAATATTAGACAAAGGGAAAATATTATGTTATAAATGTAGGCAGCACGGATGGTGCAGTGGGTAGCACTGCCGCCTCACAGCAAGGACGTCCTGGGTTCGAATCCACGTCGGCCGGGGCCTCTCTGTGCGGAGTTTGCATGTTCTCCCCGTTTCTGGGTGGGTTTCCTCCGGGTACTCCGGTTTCCTCCCACAGTCCAAAGACATGCTGGTTAGGCTGATTGGAGAGTCTAAATTGCCTGTAGGTATGAGTGTGTGAGTGAATGGTGTGTGTGCCCTGCGATGGACTGGCGACCTGTCCAGGGTCCTGCCTTTCGCCCAATGTATGCTGGGATAGGCCCCAGCCCCCCTGCGACCCTGTTCAGGATAAGCGGGTTAAGATAATGGATGGATACTTCACAACAACAAAGTTGAACAGTGTATAGAAACAAGCTTATCAGCTAAAAAATAGCCGTTACCTTTTTGGCTGTTAGTATTTAAACTTGGGATGGTGTAATTGGAGATAGCTAGTTAACCCCCTTATTTATTTGATCAAACACAACAAGAGAGTGGAAGGCCTACCAGCTTTCTGATAGCTCTTCAATTTTCGCACACACACACAGTATGACTTAAATACAGTTTTCAGTATACTGCCCCAAAGGGGGGAGGAGTGGGAAGGAAACAAACAAAAAGACACGCTTCTGGCTGCTAACTTTTATCAGTATTTTGTCTTCACTGTTACCCCTTGTTGGCCTTGTTGCAACAAATTACAAATCATACAAATCATATTTCCAGTTTCCAGTTACGTTCCCCTCATGTGTAAGTTAGCGTCAAGTCGACAGCGTGGTTGCCAAGCTTTATCTGTTGGTTGCTATGATGCATTCTATAAGATACATTCCCTTGATGTGTATGGTAGCGTCAACTGGCCTGCGTGTCTTTTTGTGAACAGCATATGCTTAGTCATTACTCTAATGGTGAAAAGCGCTAGTTTGGCATCTCCCTATCATGTAAAAGTAGGCTAATTTGTTTCGGCCATAAATTTAATTATCTGTAGGATTGTTTTGGTCCAGATGTTTTCGGTAAATATTTAATTTGAATACCTTTTTTACAATTGAAAGTCTATGAAACCATGTCTGGAACAAGTACTGTCCTCTCAGGTCCACTTTGCACTTGTTCTTGTGTTTAATTTGCACTTTGTTGTACGTCGCTCTGGATAAGAGCGTCTGCTAAATGCCACGTAATGTAATAATGTAATGTAATGTCTCCTATCTCTTATCTGAGGCCTGGAAGAATAAAGTTTAATAAAAATGCTGAGGCTTGCCATTTACCTAGTTAACTATAATTGACAAACAATTTCGTCTTTATTACTACGTAGCTGAGTTGGCAAACTCGACTGTGTTCATTGCCTATAGCTTGTTGGCTAAATGGTAGCACTGTAAGCCTGCCAAGTAAATTTTTGCTCAGATCGTTCTGATGGAAAGTTGAGTGTTTCACCCACACATGAGATTTTTTGCAGTTGTACATGGTTCACAAATGATTTTTTATTAGCTACACACTCCATCCATTCTATTTCACACAATTACCTACTGTTCCCTCCATAATGTTTGGTACAAAGACCATTATTTTAGATTTGTAATACAAAAAATGTGGTTAAAGTGCATTGTCAGATTTTAACATTTTTTTACATTTTCGTTTCACCATGTAGAAATTGTAGCAGTGGTTATAACCAATGTTATGTAAATGAAAGTAGTCATGTTTAGTATTTTGTTAGCATATCTTTTGCATGCAATGACTGCTTGAAGTCGATTCTTGAACATCACTCGTTGCTGGGTGTCTTCTCTGGTAATGCTCTACCCGGCCTGTATTGCAGCCATCTTTAGCTGATGCTTGTTTTGGGGGCTCGTCCCCTTAAGTTATCTTCGGCATACGAAAGGCATGCTCTATTGGGTTCAAATACGGTGATTGATTTGGCCACTTGAAATTGAACTATTTTCTTGCTTTAGCAGTATGTTTGGGATCATTGTCTTGCTGTAGAATGAACTTCCGGCCAATACGTCTTGAGGCATTCACTTGAACTTGAGCAGTATGCACTTCAGAATTTAATTTGCTACTAACAGCTATCAGCAGTTATGTCATCAATGAAGATAAGTGAGCCAGTATCTTCAGCAGCCATACATACCTAGGCCATAACACCCCACCACTGTATTTCACAGATGAGGTGTGTAAGGGATATGCCTCTATCCAATTGCGAGGATTGATAATTAACATGCATCCGTCTTCATGTTGATGTTGTCACACGTGGGGTGCCAAATAACATGGGATATATGGTTATACCATCCTTATACAGATGGTGGCCTAATTTAAAATATCAGTCTCATAAAATATTTTATAATTAAATTGGCAATGTCAGTTAATAATTACATTATCATTAAAATTCCTCATTAATAGTTCATCACAATACTACACATTCAGTTGATATGGAATTAATATAAATGATTCAGCTAAGAAGGTGAAGGGAGTTTTTTTTAATTAGCAGAAGCCGACTTCATTCAATACAGGAGTAATATTAATACAAACAACCTTGGAAAATAATACAAAGTTTATTATACACAAAGTACCGAAGAGGGCAAAGCACAATTCACTTCAGTGATGTACAACAAACTGTGTGTGTGTGTGTGTGTGTGTGTGTGTGTGTGTGTGTGTGTGTGTGTGTGTGTGTGTGTGTGTGTGTGTGTGTGTGTGTGTGTGTGTGTGTGTGTGTGTGTGTGTGTGTGTGTGTGTGTGTGTGTGTGTGTGTGTGTGTGTTTGTTTTTGCATTGGGTGCGCATGCTCGCAGTCATGTGGGGAGTTTGTATGTTCTCCTGCATGTGTGTGGTTATACAGGCATGCATGCACACCGTGGACGCATGTTCAAGGCAAACAAAGAAGCTATACATGTATTAATTACTTAAGCTTAGCTTTGTACTTTGCCAAGCTAGCATAACTGCATTATAACCTTTTCTTGTTGGCTGAGCTGCAGCAGTTTGATTACTCAACAAATATGTCAATATTTTCTATTGTGTTCTTACAGACTTCATAGGCGAGATTGGAGACAGGGCAATTTTTTCATTTTATTATAAAAGAGGTATTAAAATTCAATATTTTCCCAATACTTCTGGACCCAAACAGTCAATCTCATAACCTAATCACTCCATTTTTTTGTATTTTTTCTGTGGTTGTTTAATCAGCTTGGGTTTTTACCTTGAAGTCAATGGACAAAAACCTGTTTTGCACTCATGCTTCACTGCCTAGACTCACCTTTTCCAGTTTCTATTAACGCTGTATTCCTCAACAGTGTACTAAAAGGTGCTGCTTGCCAAAAAATATTCAAACATTCATTTCAAGTGGTTTAATAATATTAGGCAGCAGCCTAGGATGAATTCTGAAGTAGATATGCTTCGATCCCAATAAATGCCCCAAAACTCGGTGCTAATTAACCCTACAAAAAGTCACTACAGAAAATTTTGGTTAAAAGATGTTTCTTCTAATTTTAGGGTGGACTAGCCCTTTCATGACATTTGTTTTGCAATTCAACATACGTTTACCTGAATTTTTCCCTGCAGTGGATAGCATCCGCAATGGCATCGATATCCTTGTGGGCACACCAGGGCGTGTGAAAGATCATCTTCAGAACAACAAACTGAACCTGTCCCTGGTGAGGCATGTGGTCCTTGATGAAGTCGACCAGATGCTGGACATGGGCTTTTCTGAACAAGTTGAAGAGATTCTAGCATCTTCCTACAAAAAAGGTAAATGCAAAATATTGAACATGGAAACGAGGCATTCGATCAGAAATAATCTTTCTTACGACACCTCTTAGATTTTTAACAAATGTTTTATTCATGGTAAGCTATATGAGAGTGTTAAAATGTTTCATGAACCAGAATGTTCAACCATTGAGGAGACAGGGGCCCTCAAATGGCCCCCCACCCTACCTAGAGATACAGATACAGACACTCTTATCTTGAAAAATAACGATAAAGGTTTTCCTTTGCCTACCAGTATACTTTTTTCTTAATGATGTTCCAAACAGTTTTTGAGATTTTGGCAAGCCTATTGTTTGGCCTATGTCTCTGCCTGTTTGTTTCTTATTTTGCACCATCATAATTGCCTCCTTGATTGTCAGTAGCACAACTCTGGTCCTCATGTTGACAAATGCCAATAACAGACTCCGAAGGCGATCAAAAACGATGCCATATTAGAAGTTGTGAGGTCAGAATTGTCTCATTGGCCTTGTGCCGTTTAGGTGACTGATACGCCGGGATGTTGTTTCAGATTCAGACTGCAATCCTCAGACCCTGCTCTTTTCTGCTACCTGTCCCTCCTGGGTGTATGATGTGGCCAAGAAGTACATGCGGCCACAGTTCGAGCACATCGACCTCATTGGCAAAAAGACAAAAAAAACTGCCACCACAGTGGAGGTATGTGGCTGGGATTCACAGGGAAACCAGCTTGTGGCTGGTATGAAACAGTCATAATGGCATTGTTCATCGTTTTGTTTGCTTATTAGATTTCAAAAAGTTTATTTTTGTTGTCACTTCCTGTTATTTTACAGCAAAAATGTGCATGAAATTAAAGGCATACTATGCAGGATTTTTGCCTTGAAAATATTATAAAACAAACATGCTCAGTCATTACTATGATACATTGGCAGCCTGTGTTCTCTTCTGCCCAGTACCATGCTTGTTTAGTATTTGCTATTTTAAAAACTGTTTGGGACATTTCTGCTTATTTCCTCTCCTGGGCAGGGGACTCCAAAAAAGACTGAAAAAGATGTTGCGGAAGAATTAATGTCTGATAAAAATAAATTGAATATTAGTTGATGCATGTCTGAGTGTGTGTATGTTATAAAAATCTGCAATGCTTCCTTACAGACAGGCTAGAGCAGACTGAAATCCACCGGTATGAAATTAATTGAAAATGACTGCAAATGAGGAACACAAACTAAGAACTTAAAATTCTATCGAAATTAGGCAAGGGCTGTTGCTAGAGTAGCCTACAAAGAAAGTACTACACCAATACTTTTTCGCTGTTGGAAATAAGCGAAAGGAGGCAAATAATTTTCATTTTAAGAAAGATTAAGTCTTTTTTTCAGATTTTGCTTACCATTTGCAGTCATCGACAAGAGTACAAAGCCTTATTGCTTTGCTAATGTCACAATAAGGATTTGTTTCTGATTTGGCTATTTTTCAAGTTTACAATTTAGCCTTTAGTTGGTTATTTGATGTCATTGCCATTGAGGTTGTGGGTTTTTCTTTTTTGGCCCGAAGTATACTGAATTGATAGACCAATTTAACAAAATGAAATACCGGTATGCCTCACAGCAAGGAGATCCTGGGTTCGAATCCCTGTCGGCCGGGGCCTCTCTGTGCGGAGTTTGCATGTTCTCCCCGTGTCTGCGTGGGTTTCGTCCGGGTACTCCGGTTTCCTCCCACAGTCCAAAGACATGCAGGTTAGGCTGATTGGAGAGTCTAAATTGCCCGTAGGTATGAGTGTGTGAGTGAATGGTGTGTGTGCCCTGCAATGGACTGGCGACCTGTCCAGGGTATATTCCTGCCTTTCGCCCAATGTATGCTGGGATAGGCTCCAGCCCCCCTGCGACCCTGTTCAGGATAAGCGGGTTAGGATAATGAATGAATGAATGAATGAATACCGGGATGTTTTTCGACGTCACACTCGAGTTCCGAATGTTACAAATCTACTGACAGCTAGCCAGAATAACACATCTTTTTTTATAGGTGGGTAGCTTTGTCATCGAGTTGGTGGGGTTGAGAATGGGAATGTGAAATGTTGTTTGGTTGTAAACACAGAAGGGAAGCAAGAAATCCTTCATAGTATGCCTTTTAGAAACATCGAAATGGTCGGGCTTATCGACATTTACAAAATAGATTTTTTTAATAAACTACATAGGCTACTCAGTGTGGTACGCACAGGGTTAAAGGTCTGCTGCATATTAATGGTACCTCAGTGAATAAATGGTGAAATTATTATTTGAACTTTACTCAGCAGGAGAATATGCGTACACCCATATGTATCACTTGACATATACAAGTGATATTTGACGTATGACGTGTATCATCATGCATCATAATGCAAAAGGAAATTCAGTTTGTTTTCATTGACCATTTCTCTCCCCTGGTCTAAAGCATCTGGCTATCGCCTGTCACTGGTCTCAGAGGGCGGCGGTCATTGGAGATGTAATCCAGGTGTATAGTGGCAGCCATGGCCGCTCCATAGTTTTCTGTGAGACCAAGAAGGAGGCCAGCGAGCTGTCAATGAATACCTCCATAAAACAGGTACCAATCTGCTCCTGACTGTGCACTTCAGTAATGGTGTTAGAATCCTCATAAAATATGGAAGCATATCTGTATCAGGATTCAAATGCAAATCAGCAATCGTATTTTGTTTTTCGATGTGCACAAAATGCATGCTATAATTCTAATCCCACTTTGCATTTTACTTTTCAATTTAATATACACATTTCATCTGACCATTTGAAAAATTTAGATTAAATTTATTTCACCCTCTGACACATCCCTGTCATAATTTAAATGAAAAAGGATTAAAATAATTTGTAATGGCAGTTTCTTGTTGTAACCTCATTATCCATGACAAAAATGATAATTCGATTAATAATTTCATTTTCATATTTTTGTGGTACCAGTATGACAGAAATCAAATCAAATGGCATTTTTGGATTTGTATTCTAATCCTGTGGTCACCTACAATCCCTGCCAGAATTGAAACTGAGAATGCAATCATCCTTTTTTGAGCGGTTGAAACCAAAACGAAAAAGCTTTAGGCCTATGCCATTTCAACTATAAAATGGTAGCCTGTTTAACCCCTTCTCACAAGCCATGAGTAGCATGAATTCTAATAAAGCCAAATTCTCTGGAAATGTCTAAACTATTTATTTTTGAATGGTCTCATATTAATGTAGAATGCTGATTTTTGCATTCGGTGAGCCTTAAAAGTATGAAAATACTGTACACTGAGCATGTTTAGCGATACCGCTCCTTCCGCTGTTACAGTAACCTCCCTGACAGGCTCTTCAAAGACTTAAACTTTGCAATGTTTAAATAACAAATAAAACGATCAATATATTTTTTACAATATTAATACACATTGTTAGGATTTGTAATTGTTTGCTCATAAGAAGATGCAAGATTACAAAGTGCTAGTGTCTCAGGTAATTTGGCAGGCTCAGAAATTGCATTTACAAAGAAGTGTCCCAAATTCACCCAATGTCCTAAAACATGCAGCCCATTTTGATTTTCCCTCCTTTGTTGGTGAGTTTGCTACTGAATAGTTGGCCACATTCCCACTTTGGCTATGAACACCTCTTGACTATTGTCTGGCAGTGGGGGTGTTGAGGTGCTTTTCTCATCCTACATAAACATGAATCTGGTTAATCGGCGTAAGACTCAACTTTCATAGCGTAGTTGATGTCTACTAATTTTATAATGATCTAAATCAAGATGTTCTTGCTAATGGATGGGGTGAGGGCCTATACTGACCAACTGCAATACCATTTCTGGTCAGCTCGTACGTTGGCCCATCGTGTTCCAAAGAACCTGTACAAAATGTAGATAACAGCAGTCATTTCTATAAGTATGCAACAGCGAAACAGACAACAATGATAATTCCTCCAGAGAAATCCTATGTAAACCATGGACGTTCTATCAACGTTTCCATAAAATAGGTTCTGCAGAGAACTACGAGTTTATCACTTTCAAACGGTATATCCTGTTACCGTAGATTGTTAATTGCACCGTGAGAAAATGAATGAATGCATAAACTACCCACCACAGCATAACCACTGTCCGATGAGACTTAAAGGGTTAAATTATGACAGGGTTATGTCATAGAGGGCAATAAATTGAATATGAAATTGATTTTGCTTTAACATTTAAAAAATGGTAAAATAAAGTATGTACATTAACTTAAATGAAAACACAAAGCATTTTTGTTTTATGAAATGGTTTTCAAATGTAAACAAAATGTGATTGCATTTGAATGTTGTGGTGGATTTGCTTCCCTGTGTACACAAGGTGTAGAACAAAATTTTCGGATTAATTTTATTTATTTATTCAGATTTGGGTAGCAATGTGTGACGATTACTTTTTTTTTCTATTCCTGCGCACCACAGGATGCCCAGTCATTACATGGAGACATTCCTCAAAAACAGAGGGAGATGACACTGAAAGGATTCAGGAATGGGTCCTTTGAAGTCCTGGTAGCCACAAACGTAGCGGCTCGAGGGCTCGACATTCCAGAAGTTGACTTGGTCATACAGTGTTCTCCACCAAAGGTAAGGAAGTAGCATAACTCATTGCAGTTACACATTTGCACTTGTACAGTATAAATGCTTTTGGCATACCCATGTGTGTTCTGAGAATTATCAGAGATTACACTTTTTCACTTAGTCAAAAATTAGGACACCCCATGAAATATTAGGTCTTTTGATCTCACCATGGTGATACAACTCACTTCAACAATCAAGAGCAAACTAAATGTCTGAGGATTTAATAATACAGGCTCAGTTGTATTTGTTTAGTTATATTACCTCCATCTCTCAATATTGTTAAAATGAAGATTAAATGTCCATATGTTTAAATATGTAAAAAAAGACACCCCATTAAAACCTTTGTCTATCTTCTTCACATGACTGTATATGTTCGGCCTTGTAATTAAATATTGTGAAAAATGTGTATTATAACTCAAAAGAAGTCACTTATTTTGGATGGTAGGTACACACTAAGTAGTGGTAAACAGTCTTTACAATAATTATTTTAGTGTTTACAACAGTTTACCATGAGGTTGCATTCCAAACTGCACATTCTGCCATGCGCCAAGAGTAGTATGATACACACCCCCTCTAGTTGGTTAATGGAACTAATAAAAAAAAAATCATTCTCCCTATTTGGGCTGTTGCAATTAATGTATGCCAATGCATCAGTTCCAATGTAATGCATTGACTTTAAAAGTTTAAAAGACACCATTCATACTTGATTTTAGTGCATAGATAGGCTGAAGAGAAAAACAGCTTGGACTATCTTTTAACTCTCAATTAATTGATCTTGACATCTAGCTCATGCACGCTGTGGCAACATGTACAGCATGTAGGACTGAAATGAATTACACAGGTGACTTGACTTAATATGGTTATAACAAAGCTGAACTAGCTTTGTACTTTTTCCAAGTTGCTTAATTGCAAATATGCTCAACAAACCAAACGAATATTGTGAATATTTTTTTTTTGGCAAACCTTTCAATACACTAAAATATAGCATACTAAAATGGTCATAAGTGGCTACTTAAGCACATTCGTGCCAAAACAATGAAACAATATTTAATCTTTTGTTCTGTCCAAAAAATATTATTTGAGTTATACATGGAAAATGGACTGCATTTACTTAATTGCACTTTACAGTTGATGCCTCTCATTCACCCATTCACACAAACTGACACAACTGACACAACTGACACAACAACAGCAGTACCAATCTGCTTGTCGGGGTTAGGTGTCCTGCTCAGAGACACTTTGACACACCCAGGGCAGGAGATCAAACCGGCAACCCCCCCGACTGCCAGACGACTGCTCATCTCCTGTTGCCCACAACAGAGTTATCAGCCTGCTTTAGTCTGTAGCGCTGATCTGTACATCTGTAGTGCTAAATTAAATGTTTATTTTTTTATGTTTTTCAATGCGGAATTGTTCTCTTTCCAGGATGTTGAGTCTTATATCCACAGGTCAGGGCGAACAGGCAGAGCGGGCAGGACAGGTATCTGCATTTGCTTCTACCAGCGCAAGGAAGAGGAACAGCTTCGATATGTGGAAAACAATGCCGTGAGTGTTTTTCAAGCAAAATAATGTTGGATTAATCCGAGACAGGAAAGCTTTCAAGCAGTGGGGTAGTCATCAGGGTGGCATAGGGTGGTTGTTGCAAAATATTTTCTTGCTACCCTGCTTGCCTCCCCAGTTCTCTAAACTAACTGATATGAAAGTAGTTTTTATATCTATCTATCTATCTATATATATATATATATATATATATATATATATATATATATATATATATATATATATATATATATATATATATATATATATATATTATTTTATTTTATTTTATTATTATGAAATTATCATTTTTTCCAACTTGGTTGTAAATCCCCATATTAGCCAGTTGAGATCCAGTCCCCTTCTCAGAAATGTATGCATATCTGCCCCTCCCCCTCACATCCTTTGTCGCAAACACTGTTCTTCTCACTTAAATGCAGAGTGAGATACTCGTGCTGTATGGTGCATGAATGTCGCCCCACCCAATGAAATCTATGGACGGTGGATCGGTCTGAGTCAATTAGTTTGTTAGCTTATTCATCACTCTATAGTAATATGTGTGCCTCAGTTTGGTTTGACCTACTGCTAGCAACCATCCAGGAACTGGTTTCAATACTGAGAGTTTCCATCACAGGTCTAGCATGTAATGGTATTAATACACTCACCGAGCACTTGATTAGGAACATTTTTACTTTATTACACCTACTTATGCATGTGATTATCCAAATAGCCAATTGGGTGGCAGCGGTGCAGCGCATACAATCATGTAGATACAGGTTAGGAGCTTCAGTTAATGTTCACATCACCCATCAGAATGGGGAGAAAATGTGACTGACCGTCACTGACATCATCTTGTCACAAGTAGCTAGCAGCTAATGTATGCTTGTTTGATGCTTATTCATGATTATGGAATGAGTTCATAAAAATATATAACCTCATAGCTTGTGCATTATCCTGTTTATACCATGGTCACTTGCCAAAGAATTAAAACGAGCGCATTCACTTTTATATTGTTTTATATTGTGCTTTCAAAATGAAAGGCTATTCATTTTGAGTTAACATCACCTAGCAACCAGACATTTATGCATTCTAGTCCCATCTTAATTAAGTAGCAAGCTAGTGTTATGTTAGATTCACTGTCATTCCTATAACTTGGCAGTAAAATTAAATGTGATCTTTGGCTCATGCTCATCTTTTTTTGCGTCATGGAGAGCTAGCTAGCTAGCCATCTATTCTGTTTGCTTTAAAACTTCAGCTACACTCGTAGCTATTCTTGTGATGTGTGTTCACTCCATGTATTAATTTTGAGTTATGTAAAAAAAAAAAAAAAAACGAATCAAAGAGGATATTTTGTCATCTACTATGTATAGAATAATGTAACTATACATTTTGAAACTAATAGAAATATGCTTTTTTTTTTTTTGGGCAAGCATGAGCCTGGGGATTATGCAATTTCAATGTCCTTTGCCGTAGTGTTGTTCTAAATTGAACAAACAAATCTTTTACGTACCCAACTGTCAATGGTATGTACTTCAGCTAAATTTCAGAGTGACATATGGCAAGGCTCAATATGGCGGCCATACTAGCCCAAACAACACCCCCATCACCATGTTTCTCAGATGAGTGGGGTGCTCTGGTTCTTGGGCAGTTTTTTAGCCTTCATACTTTGCTCTTGCCATCACATCACAAGGCCTTTTCCCAAAACTTGTGAAAAAGTTTTTCTGTAATTGAATTCAAAAAGTGAAACTTTCATATATTCTAGATTCATTAATCTATGAATCTAGAATATGAGTTTCACTTTTTGAATTACGGAAAAAACTTTTCCATGATATTCTAATTTTGAGATGCACCTGTATGTATATACAGTATACAACAGAAGTGAGTACACCCGTGTGCAATATCACTTAAATGTCAAATGATTCAATATTGTATCACCTCTCAATAATTCCATTATTTCTAAGTTGACAAGTAGAGTATTTCCTCTTAGGAACAATAAAAAACAAATACTTTCGAAAGAATACATTGAAAATACAGGCCTCAAAGTAGAAACTCAATGCAACAAAAGTGAATACACCTGTGATCATTAAACCACAGGTATACTCACAAAGGTGAGTACACTTGTGATTTCCAATTAGGCTAATTGCACTAATTACATGAACATGGTTATAAAATGATGAAGTATCTCAGAAACTGCTGATCTCCTGGGGTTTTCATGCACACACATCTCTGAAGAATGGCAGAACACCTCTCCAGAAATTTGTGCAACACTGATATCCTCCATGCCGAGGAGGATTGAGTCTGTCATCAAAAATAAAGGTGGACATACAAAGTATTGAAAAAATAAAAGATTTGAATCTTAGTAATGGAAAGTGTACTGACTTTTGTTGCATTGAGTTCCTACTGTGGGGCCTGTATTTTTTATATAGTAAATATAAACTGTTAGTTTTTAATTTTACGTGATGCCCTCAAGAAGTAGAAGTAATGAAGTTACTGTTAGGTGATACAATTTCGAATCATTTGAATTATCATTGTTAATTCTGTTATAACTTCCTTCCACCCAAAATTGCATTGGGCATGCTACCCCTACATTTTTACCTTGCCATCCTTTTGCCACACCAGGTATGATTTTATAGAATCACCACTGCTTGCAAGCTTAAGATTTGGCATTTGTTTACATTTGTTGTACTGTTGCGATCATTTATGGATTAAAATAATGTTTTTTTGGTAGTAACTTTGCCTTTTAAGCTTATGTGGGCAAACTGGCAGTTGATGTAATTGCATGATGTGAATCCCTGTGTGTTTTAACTGCTTCCTCTTTCTAAACGCACAATTCTATTTTTAAGGGCATAACATTTAAACGGGTTGGTGTCCCATCTGCCAATGAGATCATCAAATCCTCCAGTAAAGATGCAGTGAAGTATGTAACTCGGAATAATGCAGCACTTTCACCACACATTTTTTCGTTATGTTGTTTAGTATGCAATCGTATCATGCACTCAAGTGGTTATTTCGCAATGGAGGCAGACAACTGTCTGTACCGTACATTATGGATACCATTATCTAGGCATTTGTAATGCACCAAGAGACTCATTATGAAGAAATTAAGTCTTAATGCCTTTGAAACTTAATTTTTGGAAATGGATTTACAATGAGATTTACCCTCACCAAGCATGTTATTGGGAACATTTTTACTTAATCGCTCTAATAAGTAGGTGTAATCTTATCAGCCAATTGTGTGGCAGCAGTGCAATGTATACAATCATGTAGATACGGGTCAGGAGCTTAATGTTCAACCATCAGAGTGGGAGAAAAAGTGTTACGTAAGTGACTTTGACCCTGGATTGATTGTTGGTGACAGACAGGGTGGCTTGAGTATCTCAGAAACTTCTGATCTCCTGGGATTTTCACGCACACTAATCCCTAGAGTTTGCAAAGAATGGTGATAAAAAAAACAATGAGCAGCAGTTCTGCAGACAGATACGCCTTGTTAATGAGACATCATAGGAGAATGGCCAGACTGGTCAAAGCTGACAGTAACACAAATAACCACACATTACAACAGTGGTATCTCTGAACACAACGCATCATAACTCAAAGTGGATAGGCTACAGCAGTTGAAGTAAAAATGTTTAAGTTACCTAATAGTGCTCAATGGATGTATATTGTAAAGGTACAATAGGTAAGATTTTTGTGTAAAAGCATTGTCTTTTTAGGCGTTCAGAAAATGCAAACATTTCACTTAAAATGTTTACTTTCTAATGACAGGATGATTACACTGTTGGCAACACTAAATCACTATAGATTAGATGCCTACTATTATCATTCACGGACAACAAGCTGACCAGGCTTGAGCCGACAGTGGCTCCGACTATGATGTAGTAACTGCCAGCGTGCCAACAGTTTTGAACAAAAATAATATAATTGTCCACATTAGTTTTATGTTGATGCGCATGAATTTAAAACCGTGATTAAGCTTTTGATGTTTGACTGCTATGGTAAAAAGAAAAAAAGAAAATACAGTACTGTGCAAAAGTATGAGGCACAAAAATCAAAGTGAAGTTTCTTTGAAGAATAATGAAATGAGCAGTTTCTAAATATAAAAAGATTTACTGTAAAGAGCAGTGAACAGTTTAAAATCAAATCAATATTTGTTATGACCACCTGTCACCTTTAAAACTGCATCAATTCTCTTGGGCAGGTACACTGTCCTGTCCAAGAATATCAGTTGATGGATTGTTCCACCTATTGGAGAAATATGCTTCTGGCTTTCCAGGTAATCCCAGACAGCCAGTGGTCTATTACTTAACATGTTACTTTATTTAACAAAATACAAAAAACTCTTAACATTTATTTATTTTAATAAATGTTTGAAAACAAATTTGTTCTTTTATTCTCACAATAATGCAGAAAACAAAAAAACATCCAAGACCAACTTCATATAAAAAATCTAGGGTGCCTAAGACTTGCACAGTTACTGTATTTAGGAACACATCTCAGCTTTATTTGTCTTGGCACATATCTGTATGTGTGTGAGTGTGTTCATGTGCAGTAGCACCAAAGAATAGGTATTTAATTGTAATTCTATTAATTGCATTTCATAATCACAATCCCAATATCAATCTTCGTGATTATTATTTTTGTCAAAATCGTGCAGCCCTACCCATTTCTGCTTATTCTGATTGATGACAAACAGGAAATAAAACGTCAAACAATTCACTTGTAGTCAAAGTGCAGAGTCTCAGCTTTTATTAAAGTGTATTTTAGTAGTAGTCATGTTTTGCATTTGGTTGCTTATCCTTTGCATACCATTACTACGTGAAGTCTGTTATCAATCTCCAGAGTCTGGATATCTTATTAGGGCCCAAGCACCGTAGGGTGCGAAGGACCCTATTGTTATTGTAAATATTATTATTAGGGCCCAAGCACCGTAGGGTGCGAAGGACCCTATTGTTATTGGAAGGATTATTATTATTATTATTATTATTAGGGCCCAAGCACCGTAGGGTGCGAAGGACCCTACTGTTATTGGAAGGATTATTATTATTATTATCATTATTAGGGCCCAAGCACCGTAGGGTGCGAAGGACCCTCTTGTTATTGGAAGGATTATTATTATTATTAGGGCCCAAGCACCGTAGGGTGCGAAGGACCCTATTGTTATTGTAAAGATTATTATTATTATTATTATTATTATTATTATTCTTTCTCTTCCGTCAAATGGGCAGTTTTGAGGGCCTTGCCATGGCTAAAAAGTCTTGAAATTTTGCCGACACATCAGAAGTGGTGGCCGTCAGGATCTATCAGATACTCAAACCTGGGTGTGGCCGAGGGACTCCACAGCGCCCCCTATTGCGCTGCCCCCCCCCCCCCCCATTGCATTGTTGTCTATTGTGGGCAGGCACTTTGAGCTACATGAACCTAATTTGGTATGCATGTGTGGCTCCTCAATTGAAACACATTTCTCATTCGCATTGATGCAAATATGCGAACAGGAAGTCAGCCATTTTGAATTTTTTGCGTTTTCACATGTACTACACTTTTAAGTACTCCTCCTAGGCGGTTCATCGTATTCACCCCAAATGTGGTAAGAATGGTGTCAAGATAGTCATGATTCTAAATTGCCAGGATATTTTTGATATCTCAAACGGTATGGTCATGGCGAGGCGTACAATTTTTATGTCACGCCGCGCCAAAAGGAAGTGGCCATAATTTTGTGGTTTACATCGTCTGATCTGGCTGATATTTTACAAATATGTTCATTGTGTGAGTATACTCACATCCATGTCCCAAGAAGAAGTCAATGTTATAGCGCCACCATCTGGCAACAGGAAGTGAGGTTTTTATCATATTTCTATGTGTTCCTGCTAGGGTATTCATCACATTCACACCAAATGTAGTGAGCATGATCTTAGGATAGGCCTGACCCTAAAAGCCAAACGGATTTTTGATATCGCAAACGGTTTGGCAATGACGAGGCGTACAATACACACGTTATGAGCGAAAACAGGAAGTGGGCTTAATTCCGTTCTACATCGTCTGATTGGGCTGATATTTTACAGATACATTCACTGTTGGAGTGCAATCACATCCATATCCACATACATCTGGGCGTGGCTACGCAGCGCCCCCTATGGTTCTTTTCTAATATTGTGGACATATACTTTCACGTAAATTCACCGAATATGGTATGCATATGGGTCTCCTCAAGACACACACATTTCTCATTTGCATCCCTTAACTTTTCCAAACAGGAAGTGAGCTATTCTGGATTTTGTGTGTTTTTAAGTGTTTTTTCACGTACCAAACTCTGAAATACTCCTCCTAGGGGGTTCATCACATTCACACCAAATGTGGTGAGAATGGTCTCAGGATAATCCTGATGCTAAATTGAAAGGATATTTCTGATATGTCAAACGGTACGGCTATAGCGAGACGTACAATTTGAGGTCTCGCCGCGGCAACAGGAAGTGGTCGTAATTTCATTCTAGATGGTCTGATCTGGTTGATATTACACAGATATGTTCGTTGTGGGAGTGTAATCACATCCATATCCCAAAAATGACTCAATGTTATAGCGCCACCATCTGGCAACAGGAAGTGGCTTTAATTTTACTCGACATCTTCCGATGTGGCCGAAAATGTAGAAATATGTATATTGTTGGAGTGTAATTAAATCCATATTCCAAAAATGACTCAATGTTATAGCGCCACCATCTGGAAACTAGAACATTGAATTGACCTTAATTTCACTCAACATCTTCTGATGTGGCTGAAAATTTTGAAATAGGTTTATTATTGGAGTGTAATCAAATTCAAAAACCATACACGGCTCAATATTATAGCGCCACCATCTGGAAACAGGAAGTGAGTCTCATATCATTGATGCATTCCAATAGCAACACCAACATCTTCATTGATCAAAGGGGAATTCCTGTGCACACTATACATTGCCAAGGAAGGTGATTATTTCCAAAGTGTGTACATATTGTTAAACATGTCATTGGCACAACTATGCCACCAAGGCGGTTGCGCCCATGGTGCTTGGGCCCGTTCATTGCTGCTTGCAGCTATATTTTTCAAGTTGTCTTACAAGCGATACTAAAACCTCTTCATTTGAATGGATCTCTATGGGAATTGGGGAGTGGATTTAGCTATAAATTAAGCTGATTTAGCTATAAATAAGCTATAAATAAATTTAGCTATACATTAAGCTGATGCAGCATGGAGCACATCTGTTGGCTAAATGGTTTTAAGTCATCAAATGTATCAAATCAATGTATCAAATTAGCCTCAAACCTTTGTTGTTACAACCTGTTAGCCTATAGGGGATAGCAGCCATTCCATCTAATTTCCCTCTTTTGTTGAATTGTATATTTTTGAATAAATACTCTACTTAATTTAGCTTGTGGCTGTTCTTCAACAAGATATTTACGAGTATTTCAAGTTTTGACACCATACAGCAAGTGGTGCTGATGAAGGACACCATGAAAGTATGATGCTTCCCCCTTAGCTGTTTGTCTGTTTAATAAATTAAATAATAATTAAACCCTGTGTATGTTTTGGTGTCATGTGAACATGGGAGCCAAGTCAAATCAGTCATGTATTTGACCATTAATATTGGTAACTTTAATTACCAATTCAATTTCCACATTTTGGTTTGATAGTTTAGATAATAATTTTGGGTACAGGTGTCTTGTTTCATTCCTGCCAAGTATCTGTGATTTCTGGAGTTATAAAGCCATAAATGCTTACCTTGCTATCCATAATGATGTAGATTTGTAGAATCATGTGTTTGTAATTATGGTTGAAATTAAAACTTGCAAGATGGTAGATCTTCAGCAACATCGTTGGGAACCACAGATGTTTGAAATCAGTAACTTGGGTCTTATCGATAAATAATCTGTTTTCTGCACATATCAGCAATGGTATATCTTAATATATCACTCTTCAACCCAGGTATTTGGATTCTGTACCCACGACTGCCATTGATTATTTCCGTGAGGCTGCAAAGAAGCTGATTGAGCAGCGGGGGGCAGTGGAGGCCTTGGCTGCTGCCCTGGCCCACATATCTGGTGCTACCGCAATTGAACAGCGCTCCCTCCTCAACTCCGATGCAGTAAGTTTGAAGCACTTTGATAAGTGGCCTGTGCAATATGCAATATGGAATGTTGCTGGTGTGAATATTGGGCGACTCTTCTCTTTGCCTCAAGTGTCAGGGAAGCGAGGATTGTGTGTGTTTAACAGCAATTCCGGAATCCAGCGGTTTTAACCGTCAGCGCCCTTATTTAAATGTCCAGCACTCTGAATTCTGAAGTGTGTCCAGTTAAAACGCCTCACTTAATCAACATGTAAAATGTTTATTTGATTTAATTTGGTAATTATCAAAGATGTTAATTATTAAATTGCCAAATTCATTTATAGAGCAACCTGTTGGATCAACCTTTAGCAAAGTGCACAAATTGCAACCAGATGAAAATCCCAAAAGGCCCAAAATAAAGTTGAAAATGCAATTAAATTTGTTAGTACAGTTAAGAAAAAGAAGAAAAAGATATGAACAATATCAGTTACACAGTTAACCATTTAAAAAATGGTTTACAAAAACTGATTATATGTCAGATCCCTACCTCGTCTGGTGTCCTTTTTGCGACATGAGTGCATTCGATCACACCGATTAAATTAGGGAACGGTACAATTTGCGCTTTGATGTTGGCTTCACCCGCAGTGTAGGGAAACCATATGTATCGTTGGGTCATTCCAATTCTGCCATCCCACACTGATGGGATGACGAGGCTCCATCATCTTGGGCCGGAAAATCCTTGTGATCCCTGAACACCCTCTCCATCCGAAGCCTGCCATTGGCAAAGCCCTCCAACAGTGCTAAAGCAGCTATTGCACATCATTGCACACGGTCATCACCCAGCCGTTTTATAACTTTGAATGAATAAGTGGACGAATTGATGCACCAAGTCCATTATGAAAATTAATGTTATATGGAGTCCAAATAATTGAGTCATATTGTTATATTGTCTGTATTTCAATACTTTGCCTGCAGGGTCGCCATTTCCCTCTACCTCCATAATGTGCGTATACATGGGTCAAAGTTTCCTTAAATGTACCCCAATTTATGTTTCAAGTTCTTTTCTTTTTTATAAATCCCAATTTATGCTTGAAGTGGCGTACGCACATTTCAAACCCTTTTTTCTGCGTACTCAACGGATATAAATGAGGCCCCTGGTCTTTTGAAGTTCCCTATGGCCCAATGGTGAATTAGGAATTACTTCCCTGACAGAAGTATTTAATAAATTGCATCATAAACAATAGTGTAAATTGTTGCATGTATATACAAATTTGAAAATGGTGTGTTAGTTACCGTTGAACAGCAATGTGATGCTCTGGAACATGTCAAGATTTCAGCATCAGGGAAGCAAACTTGCTTATAGGGGAGCCTATAGCAGTGCAGTGTTCTTCTAAATTCAATATGAACACCCCAAACACCTAAGTTTGTGAGATGCTTATCTAATGTTGATAATCTTTACATTTATTATTTGTTTTACATCAGGGCTACACAACCATGCTGATGAAGTGCTCACAAGAGATGCACAGCATCAGTTATGCCTGGAAGAGCCTAAAGGAGCAGCTTGGAGAGGACATGGACAATAAGATCCAAAGGATGACTTTCCTCAAGGGCAAGACCGTATGTGTTCCACACTTTGAGATTCCTTTGCTTTAAGGGGAAGACTGCCCATATCATACTCTGAATTTGAACTGAACATGAATTGAACATTCCCTGAATGCACTACTTCTCCAACATTTACTGTTGGAAAATGAGACTCACTCTTAGGTTTGACGGCTTTGGGTCTGTTTGTGTCAAATGAATATACAAATTAATATTAAATAATGGTGACAAGTATAATAAACCGTATTACTGTGCATAAAAATGTTTGCATGTACACTTTTTTGGTAGTTTTCACTGACATGAATCATGACATGACTCTCATGAACTAGAATCAAGGACAATGCATGCACTTATTGATACTTACCCATACATACTTGTCTTTTTAAAGGGTGTTTGTTTTGATGTTCCAACTGCTAAGGTGAAAGAAATCCAGGTATGTATTGCCAGTTTCTTCTAACCCTATCCCCGTCATATATTTTCATGAACATACACACTCGTTGAGGTGACAAAATCAATAGACAGGTCCATGCGCATAACAAGTAATATGAGAATGAGAGCACGATGTTGTTTTTTTTAAGCATTTAAAGGCCTATATAAAAAGCATAGCTACAATGAGCCAAAAGGGCTGATTATAGCAATGTGGTCTCCCTTAATATGGTTTTCATGTAACGTTTATATCAGCAATATAGGCCTAAACAAAGGCAGCTTTATTAATGATGTAACTCATGATAGTAGCAGCAGGATTAATTAATTTTCTTGCTGCCTCCCAATTCGTCTGGATGCATTTCTCCGTAAGTTGGCAGACAGAATATTTTCTGCTGCTACCATCATGAGGTTCATCATCAATAAAAATTAGTGAGCCCAACTCCAGAGGCAGCCATGCAAGCCCAAGCCATGACACTTCCTCCACCTTGCTTCACAGATGATATCGTATGTTTTGGATCATAAGCAGATCCCTTCTTTCTCCACGCTTTGGCCTTTCCATCACTTTGGTAGAGGTTAATCTTGGGCCCATCAGTCCATAAAACTTTGTTCCAAAACCTTTGTGGCTCATCTCTTTAATTTTTTGTGAATTGGAATCTCGATTCTTACTCCTGATGAGTGGTTTGCATCTTGTAGTATAGCCTCTATATTGCTGCTCTATAAGTCTTCTTCGAACGGTTGATTGAGATACCTTCACCCCTGCCCTGTGGAGATTGTTTGTGATTCCACTGACTGATGTTTTACGGTTTTTCTTCACATGTTCCAGTACTTTTGCTCACCTAAAAATTGGGAGGTCTGATATGTTCGAAGTTGTTTAATAAATCTCGATAAAAATACCAGGAAATGAAAGGTGAAATTCTGATCAGTCGTGTCATTTCACGTACATCAATTGTCTTCAGTGTAAAGCAAAAACAAAGGAATTGACCTTGCTGTTCGGCAACTTCATCCCAAGCCTTTCCTTTTTTTAAGGCTTAAGTTATAAAAAGGTGTGCTGGAGGTCATAGCCTACAACTCCCAGTGCTTTTCCATGTCGACAATTCATTTTCTGTATTACATCTTTCACAAGGCTTTCCCATGATGTGTGTTTACTTTGGATTTTTTAAAGTTTGTTTTTGGACGTGATTGGTTCACTTCTTATGAAGCCTGGAGGACATATGTTTCCATCCCTTTATTTAGGCTATGCATTTAAATAGCTGCAGACGCATTTACGAATCCATTTAAATTTATTTTGGTGAGATTGCTTTGGTGACCGACACGCCCAATGTTCACTCTGAAAGGTTTATTTAAAAAGCAGGTCAGACACTTTTGCTTTGTTGCCTTTTAAATTTACACCTGTGCAGTCCCACACTATTTCTGTGAAAGCAATGCACCAGCAAAGTATGCTACTAGTCCTGCATACTAAGCAGCATGTGTAACGGCCATAATCCAACTAGTATGGGTGCTGAAAGGAAGCCAGGTGTTGAGATTACTGACAGCATAGCAGTGATGGCTATTCCTGTGATAGGGGAGTGATTACATTACAAAAGGGATGGACCATAATGGATATAATCATCCATATAATTAGACTTTTTTATAATCACAAGATACCAGCTACATTCTCCATTAACAAAGATCCGCCATTCTCCATTGTCAGGTGAACTTTGCCTCATGTCATTATACCCCTCCTGTCCTCTCTACAGGAAGTGTGGCAGGACGGTCGACGTTGGCAGCTGTCTGCTGCCACGGAGCTTCCTGAGCTGGAGGAGAGCAAACGCACTGATGGTGACCGGGGATCTGGGCGATTCAATGGTCGCCGTGCAGGAAGGGGAGGAGGTGGAAGAGGCTCCTGGAACCACAGCAACAGGAGAGGGGGAGGCAGGGAAGGGTCAGGAAGAGGTCAGAAACGTAGTTTTAGTCGGGCCTTTGATTATTAACTTGGTCTTCTGGATTGATTTCATATTTCATATTCCTGCTCCTTGTGTATGCTTTCAGGTTGTACTACTTCAACCCTGTCACCCCTGAACTTGTATTGAATGATTGCTTAGCAATTATTTATATGTAATCCTATATACTGCCTATTCATAGGAATGAGTTGGACTTCATTAAAGGTGTTCTTTAAAATCCCTGGATGTGCATTGTGTTATTAATCTCCCACCCTCAGGCTGGCATTAAGTGATTTGGAGGCCATGGGCTGACACTGACTGTGTGGCCTCAACAAAGCAACACACTGTACCAATTCTAAGCATGAGATTTGCAATGTCACATTAAGATCTGGCACTCAGTGCTGCTAGCTATCCAACATTTATACAACGGACAGGTCCGGTCCATTGTCTCTATTGGTCAGTTTGCATTCCAGCCGTGCCAATAGCCAAGCACGGCTAAATGGAATCTTCACACATCTTTTAATATTACTCTTATCTACTTTGTAAGCAAAATTAACCTAACTTCATCATTTTGCTGCTAGTTGCCTCCCAAAGTAAAACTAAATGAATGATTTTAAAGTGTCCTTGGACCTTCTTGGGGATTTAGAAAGGACTTAAAAAAAAAAATACAAAGGCAACATCCTAGGATCAAAATGCCAGCAAGACCACCAAACCCTGGCGAAGCAAATAACTATGATTTTTTTCAATAACTGCACGTTATCTGACAGTGCCCAGATAAACGGAACAAACTGCAACAAAGACAAATGACTTGTCTGTCAGTGTTGTCAGGTGTAGGGTAAACTAGCAAGCTAGCTAACGTTAATGCAGTGGGGATACATTATTGCAATAACGCTGCTTATTGCGAGTTCCTATTAGTACCATTGCTTAGCTAGTGGAATGGTGATACGTACGTCTAGTATACTGCGCTAGCTTAGCAGTGAACTGCAACCGCAAGTCTGCTGCATCTTAATGCCCGTCACAAACCATGTGACCTTGACTCATTGCTATGCTTGGAGGGCAACCTGCCCATAGAACTCTATTTTTCTACCAGAAATACAAATCTCAGGTCAACAAAAAAGAATATAAATAATACGACAACACAGATTCATTATGGTTCATTTCTGCGCAGTTTATGGTTGCTCAAATCAAGCTGATAGAAAGAGATGAGAGAGAAGTTGTTTTTTCGTTTGCCAAAGATTGATATTAGCCACCAGGGAGAAGAAAATCGAAGGTTGTCTCTTTGGGCCAATCAATGTGTTCCTTGGCAAATTTTAACCGATTCTGCACATGCCATTTCTTTAACAATGATGCTTTACGGGGGCTTCTTGCTGATAGCTTAGCTTCGATCAAATGTCTCCTGACTGTAACAGCACTTGCAGGTAATTGTAGATCATCTTTGATCATTCTGGAGCTGATGAATGGCTGAATCTTTGGCATTCTGACTATTCTTTGATCTGTTTTAACTGTAGTTGCTCGTTTTCTCCCGCGTGTTTTGGGTTTTTGCATGCATATCATTGGGTCTGTTGTTTTTCTATTACACTACTACATCTACAAGTAAATTATTTGCCATGCAGAAATATCACTACTAATAACAGTGGTTCATCAGGTTACTGATGGCGTACTGCAATGTTTTTTAACACGACTGTACATGACTGACAGGATCCCTATGTCACTGAAAGTTACTGCACACATAAGGATGTTAGCGTTTCTTTCTCTCTCAACTTTTTCAACTGACACCGTAACATTTTGCTGGGCATTGCATATTAAGCTATTTTACTATATTTTGGAGTGGCCTGTATGATTTGTCATTACACAGTAGGCCTGCAGTAAAACGGTGAAAGGAGAAATAATGTGCAAAATGTTATATTCATAACTTTAGAGAATACATCTTTGTCTCAATTATGATTATAATTCATGATGATAATTATTCTGATTTTATCTGATGATAACATGCACTTGTTTTGGTGGCACCATTTTTTCCCATGGCCTAACACAATAGAGATGCATATCATCTTAGAAATGTTTGACTTTGCATTTATTCTCAGACATGGATATTTGCAATGAAAAGTGAATTGAATAAAGTGCAATAAAGGACATTTACTTAGATGAAATTATATATATGGCTTGTGATATCACACCTCGTCCCGCTACACCCCACCTAGCAATATGCCTTCTTATACCTTTATTTGCATTATTTGAATATCTTTGTCATGGTGCCTTAAATTAGTTTGCAATCAGGGTTTATTTGCCAGAAGCACCATCACATTACTGGTGTAATTCACTATTTTCTCTGATTAACAGACATTTTCAATATTTGGGCAGTACTGTAATGTATGATCAGGGCTCGGTGGAATTTTTTGCGGGCTTTTTCGAATGGCTGTGCCGCTGTTAAAAAAAGGGTTAAACATTGCAAATCCACATCTCAAGACCACTGGTTAACATTGTTAGCGAAGTGTTCAGTAATGTCATGACTTGGGCAAGCAGTGGAAGGACCAAGATGGTTCAGGTATGCTCGTGATGTCGCGCGGGTCAGTGAAAAGACCCCCTGGGGCGAGGCGTGAATCATGCGCAAAGAAAAACAAAACAGTTTGTAAGAATGTGTCATTGTCAAAAAAGAAGCCAAGAGGTAAACAATATAGACAGGCATCGAGTAGTAAAGTTTTTAAAACCATATTCTAACCCTGATGCATGATATGTCAGAAGAGTGTGTTAAGTCAGAGCTGGACTTAAAAAACACATGTAGAAGTAGGGAGTTTTTCATCGCAGGGAATGGTGAAGACCTTATTGACCTAAACAATACGCCGACTCAAAATCACAAGACCTGATGGGGCAGCCATCGCCGACGGTGCAGTAGTGGGGTTGATAAACTATCCTGGGGCCATTTTTTCTCAGGTTGATGTTTCGTTGGACGACAGACTGATCTCACAGAGCACTTACCCATACCGTAGTATCATAAGAATTTTTAATGAACTACGACAGACACACCCTGGACTCACTTTTCTCTGCGGGACTTTTTTTTACAACGATACAGTCGGACATATGGATGTAACAGACCCCACTGGCAATAATAATGGTTTGACAAAGAGAGCCACCATTACAAATGTCAGTAATGTGTTGGAATTGCTGGTACCAATCCACAACGATATATTCTTTCAAGAAAATTAATTTTGCCTAATGTGCAGTGACGCTGTGGCATACAAAATAAACACAGCATCTTTATTTGTTAAAATATTTCTGTATTTGTTACTCTCGGCTACTGCAAAATATCCTATTGATAGAGTTTATCTAAAAAAAAAAATGCTGGGACACGTGGCTCCAATCAGGAGAATTTGTTTTTAGGAACGCTACTAAAATCTATTGTTATAGGTATGGTCAACAATTATGCATTTATGGGTGTTTCTTTTGCATTCAAACACTATAATCTAGAATACTTAGCGGTCTGCGTGGATGGACAACAAAGCTCAGCCTCTACAACCCCAATATCAGCCATGCGTAAGTTTTACCAGCTAGCACTCGCCTCTGGAAGTCATCTTAAAAATGGAGCCCTAGCTATTGACACTTTTTGAAAGGTTACACACTACGCATTTAACCTCACACCCGACGAAGAACGCGGTCAACATTTATCACTAATTAAGTTGTCTATATAAGTGAGGGTCGTATCGGTTGTTGTTTCTTTGACAGTTTTGGAAACAAACCAAATCACAAACTTGAACTTTGTGTTCAAGAATATAATTCTCAAACAAACAGGTTCAAGACCTTATGTCGATCACGTGTGGTGAACACTGCCTTTTTTCCTCTATCACATGTCAAGAAGATCAATCTATGAAGATGTATTAAAATATTCGGATAATTTGGTTAAAAATGATAACATAGTCTTGCAATTTGCGAAATTACGGCCCTGTGTGTGTATTTCTGATTTGTGTTCTGTGTTACACAGTTGTAACTGTGTTCAATGTGTACAAATGGGGAAAATGTTCATAATGGTTCATAAATGTTCATAATGTTCAAACTTTAATGTACTGTGGTGATGATCCTGATGATGCTTGAAAATAAAACAAGACAACACATTTTATAAGTCAGAGTTTCATTTATTAGCAATGTTAAAATCATAGTGTGAATAAAAAAATAAAAAATAAAAGTTAACACATTAGTAAGAAAGGGAAAACACATTTTGCAGTAAAATAAATAAATAAATAATAATGATAAAAACAAAAGCCAGAAAATTTTTGCGGCAGCATCCAAAATCGGAGATCTAAATATAGGAGCTTCTGGGGTTCTTGTGGTATCTTGCCAGTGTTTTTAAGTGATTTGATTTAAGCTTTATCAAGGCGGTTTGGAACTGTAGAAAGTGGTATGTTTAGAGTCGCAATAGCCCTCAGGAATTCATGCCAACACTGTGGCCTAAAGGCCTGGACACACCAAGGCGCCCCGTCGGCCGAGTCTTTCCGGTGTGTCCAGCACGCCGACACTCCGTCGGCGTGTTTTGGAGGGCTCTGACGCCGTCGATGAGAGAGAGCTCTCTGATTGGCTGTCCAGCTAGCGAATCAGTGCACGAGAAGAGAAACGGAAGCGACGAAAGCAAGCCATTCCAAAGTTACTATCACTACCAGACATAATTTTCGATTAGTATTACTAAATAACGAGAGAACAAGGAAATTGCTGCAAACTGTTCGTTGTGAGCGAGACAATGGCTGCTTCTCGGTCCAACGCAATGCAAACGCATTCCCCGGTCTTCCGGTTTCCATTTTTTGAAAGACAAGAGTTATTACCTCTCACGCAGGCGCAGAACGTACGTGCAACTCGGCCGTTGGCGGACCGTCATTGCGGTGTGTTCGGCACAGCCAACATTAACGACGCGTATCGACGGGAGGCGATCTTTGTCGGCGCTCCGCGGCCAACCGTCGGTTTGGTGTGTCTGGGCCTTAACATTCACCATTTGTGGCGCTGTAACACTTTTCACCAAATCAAATATGTGGGAAACGCACATAACGGTGCCATTTAAAATAAATTCACCCGACAAAGCCGTGTCTTGCGATTGAAACATCTTATCTAAAATGTACTGAGCCATTCTTTCTGTTTCTCGATGGCACGTTTTTCAAAACTTCTTTAAATATATTATCCCCCTCCCAGGGCCGTGTTAAGACAATGGGCTACAGGGGCTGCAGACCCGGGCCCCAGCCACTAGGGGGCCCCCTGACAAAGCATGATTATCTGTAGGAATTGCGTTATGTGATTGAATAACATTATGATCGCTTGGTCTCTTTTGTCCTTTCAGTGTACCCATACCTGGCTTTCCCCATTATTTCTTCTCTCATGTTGCACTCAAGTGTAAACCACTAAAACTCTATGGTGTAGATGAGCGCCATATAACAAATTTATAATAGCTAGCTAGCAGTTACAGACAGTTAACCTGTGAAAATGTCCATTCAATGGAAATATGAAAGCAGGGCCCAGAAAAGAAGATGGCAACAGAAACAGGAGAGAGCTTTTGATTTGTTAAAGAAGACACCAAATCTGGGCACCCATCTTTTTCAATCACAATGCCAGCCGGCCGGGCCTACAAGTTGTGATGTTGTTCATTTCGAAGAGCCAGGTACTTCAACATTAGCATAAGCTAATATTAGCACGGAAGAATCAGAGGTAGGCCCAAATATTTGCGGGGAAGTCTCAGAGGTAGGCAACGGCCTAATAACACTATCAGACAGTGACGGCGCCACCGAGTAAGAAATATCGTTAGATGCTGAATGCTGGGGAGTAATTACAGAAGAGTTGCGTTCCTACTGGGTCAATAAAGGGGTTACGGCCCCCACACTGTCAGAACAAAGATGTACATTTTTTGGCATCGGAAAGAATATACAAAAATCTGAAACGATGCTTAAGTAAAACTTTGTTCACACGCACACTCCGAAATGTGGAAAAAGTTTCAAGAGAATGGCTCGTTTATTCCCCATCCTCTGGGAATGTTTATTGTTTTTTTTTGTAGGCTATTTGGCGAGACAACCTCATCTGCTTTTGCTCATTCTGGTTTTTCGGATTGGAAACATGCAGTTTGCCGGGTGGAGGAGCATGAAGCAGGCCAGCCACATAGAAACACCACGCTCACTTGGCTTTCTCGCACACAGGTGCATGGGATAGACTCCACGCTAAAGGAACAGTGCAAAGACGAAGAGAATTACTGGAGAGAAGTTTTGAGGTGAGTTGTGGCAGTCATACAGTTCTTATTGGAACGTGGCTTTGCATTCCAAGGAGAAAATGAACATTTAGGTTCTCCCCATAATGGCAATTATTTGGGGATTTTGGAACTACTCAGCCAATTTGACCCTTTCGGGGTCAAAGGGTCGAGGGACACCTTCATATTTATCCTCCACTATCTGTGAAGAATTTATCCGTCAAATGGGTCAACGGGTTCAATATGAAATAATTATGCAGCTGCAGAAAGCCAAGTACTTTTCTTTAATTGTTGACTCTACCCCCGATTTAAAAGTCTTCGAGCGTCTTCGAGCATTTTCAGAAAATCTTGCCAAATTTTAGTCATACAGGTGAGTCACTGTTTGAATTGGTTACCAGTGTCCTACAGAACATGAACGTTGACATAAAGAATGGCAGGGGACAGTGTTACGATAACGCGTCTAATATGTCAGGGGACATACAAGGGATTGAGGGCTCGTATTCAGGAAAAATGCCCACTTGCTGATTGGATTCCGTGTGCAGCCCACTCCCTGTGCAGTGTAGATTGCTGCAGTGAGGCTAATTTGTTTTTTAGACTAGCCCAAACTATTTTTAACTTTTTCTCAGCCTCGCCTGGCCGCTGGAAAATATTCATTAATGGGCTAGACTCGAACGAGAATAAATGTATCAAGACAGTGGAAGGACTGTCATCAACAAGATGGTCTGCACAAGCACACACAACAAAGGCTCTTCATTTAAATTACAGAAATATTTACAATACTCTTAACACACATAGCAGAAGATGACACTCATAATGCTGTTGTGCATGATGAGACCACCCCTGGCCAAAAGAATTAATAGATTGGAAACGGCATTTCTAACTATATATGGAATCTATCCAATAGTGAAATACGCGAAGCAAGCCTCAAATTGCAAAGCAAGTATAACACCAATCTACATGAGGATTTTCCTGATGAACTAATTCAATTTGTCAGTTTCTCAGCTGATGCAGTCAGTGACCCAACACCAAGGAACTTATTTATATTAATAAAAGAGACACAGCTCCAAAGTGTTTTCCCCAATGTTGACATAGCACTCCGGACATACCTAACTTTGCCTGGCAGCAATGCCAGTGGGGAAAGATAATTTTCGACATTGGCTATTATAAAACATAGATTGAGGACCTCAATGGCTGAGGATTGAACAATTTGACTTTGATATCAATTGAGCATGATTTACTTCAGTAACTGGATTTTGGAGACCTCATTGACGACTTTGGGCTCTTTAACATCAGTGGTGAGTCAGATATTATTATTCACGAGTAGGCCTAGGCCTATAGCTTCAACTGTAAAGTAGTTTAAATATTTCTAGTGCCGACTAGGCTATTTCAACAATAATGTAAAATTCTGACAATCGTGTAAGGTGTCTGTCGTTGTGTTTTGGGTTTTGTGGAATTGTGCTATTCTCTGGCTGTTCAGTTGGGTTATTATGTGCAATAGTGCTATTATCTCGCTGTTGGTTTAGTAGGCCTATATGTGTTTTGGCTGCTTAACAGTATTGATTTGTTATTAAAGCTTTACATCACCAATATGATTTTTATCGTGGCTGTGAAGCTGACAGCCTATAAGTTAGTCTAATAGCGTCTTTGTGTATGAATACAATTATAATAAAGCGGTTCTGTTGCCTGGAACTCGATGCACTGCTGAATAAACAAATGTGTGTGTGCGCACACACATGGGTGCTTGCGTCCGCCCGAGTGCAGCGCACACGGCCAGGGGGCCCCCGAGATACAGATAGCCCAGGGCCATGGGATGGCTTAACCCGGCTGTGCCCCCTCCACACCGACAGCGACGGCTTGTGTTGTTGGTAAAGTCTGGTCTGCATCATTCTTTACAGAAGGTGTTGGCACAGTCAGCGTTAAAGTATTCGTTTCAAGTTCCCCCTGCTTAACCAAGGACAAGTATCTATGCAACAATTATATGTATTACTTGGCTTTCTCGTGCGAGTCCAAATCATGTCTACTCAAAATAGTCTTGATAGAGACGTCCAAGTCGTTTTCAGCAGTCTGTCTTAGAGGTATGGGGGTTCTGTTATCCCTTAATCTATCCAACTGACATTGGGGACTAAATACATTTTTTCAGCATACTCCATCAGCTTGAACTCTGTCTTGCTGCAAATAAGACTACTTATAAATGGAACCGCCACACTTAAGAGTGGTAGAAGGCAGCCCGTTTTTTCCTGGGTACACCAATCTTTTTATCAGCATCGTGTTTAACTTGCGCAAAATACGCAAAATGAGTCGATTCTGAGCCGGTTTAGCTTTAAGTAATAGCTTCAAAAGTGGTTCCTATGAATCCTAGCCGACATATTGGTTTCTCAACTCTTTTTTCTGGACTTAAACAGCTGGATACTCTGAAAGCAAATCTGTTCTGAGACGATGTGTGTCCAGTGTTTTGGTTTTATAATCAATAAGGAGATAACCATAGGGCTTTTCTGTGCTATTTTTAAAACATTCCATGAAATACTTTGTATTGCTGGGGTACATTTATTTGATTATTGTCTCTCGGGTTCTTGAACAAAATCAGATAATTCGTATTCAAACTGATTGTTCTGCTAGTTTTACCCTGAAAAAACAAATCCTGCAGATGGCACTGAGGTTGCGGTGATGTACATATTGTGTAAACACCTTTTCAACAAGGTGATTATTACACATCGTCAAAAATAAAAAAAAATTTGTTAGCTACAGGCAGTAGTTTGTCGTCATCTAGAGTGCTGGGTATCCCTTTGTCGTGAGCCACGGACCCCTTGCCGAGCTCAGACCTCACGTTCCCGCGAGCAGTACCTCACCATGAGGTGTCTCGGGGACGAACTCAAGTACTCCGAATGTCCTGGAGCCCTGGTAAGTTCTATTGAACTTCCAGCCCAGTCTCGAAGTGAAGGGTGTGATGCAAATCTGGTATTCGATGTCCTGTATTCAATGTATTCCTCTAAAGACTCTTTATCACATATGATTATAGTAAGATATACTTTATTATAATCAATCAAAAGAATAGAGTTATACAGATTACAGTGTACATATCATCTTTTGCAGTTTGCTAATCACATGCAAGTTACATATACCCCTTTAGCTCTTTCTAATTTACCTTTCCACCTATGATGTTTAAAAATCAAGGTACACCCCTCAAATATCCATCATCCTCTTTGGCCTTTACCTTATCTTATGGCTCCCCCTTCACGGAGATAAAAGCTACTGAACTTCCATTAATACAATGGGTACGAACACCCCTAAAGTCTACTACTTATTTATATCGTATATAGTATCTTACTAAAAAATAAAAGACATAAAAATGAAAGGAAACTTATAATGTTGAGCTTCTATGTACTACTTTTCCTACTTTTACAAGTAATATAGATTATAATTACCACCCATGCCCTAAATATAGCCATCTCGTTTTCTGTGGGATTTGATCCTTCCGCCTTGCTGTTGATGAGCTCTTTGAACAGCTGCATTGGTTTGGGAATCTGGGGCAGGATCAAGACCCAGACTTTCGAAAGACGTGACTTTGCACTTCGTACTTCTTCTGCCTGTTGTATGGGATGTGCACTGGTATGTCTTCGAACACGTCGGGGGTTTTGCAGTGCAGCCGCAGCATATGCCTCTCCTCACTGACACTGAGGTTAGTGGGGGGAGGCTTCAGGTTCTTGCGTGGGTCCAGCAGGAAGGTGTTCTGTAGCGTGGAGGAACCCCGCGTCCCGTCTGTTGGCCTCCAGGTGCAGTTCACGGCTCCAAGCATGTCGTAAAAGCCCTTTAACTCTTTCACCAGCTTTTCTGTATGATGAGGGATGCGCATGAACACCTCTTCGACATCAGTCCCGCTGCCACAACTCTTGGGCTGAGTCCGCACCACGTACATCACTCCATGTTCTCCATATCCAGATCCCGGAGTGGCGCGCAGAGGGAGCGTGCCACTCCGGCTTGACTACAGCTGTCTTGCGTTGCTCTCTCTTCAACAGCCTGTAGATATCTTCAACAGCAAAATTCTAAGATCCCATCCTAAGGTCTAAAAGCTTATTCCTTATATATCTTTTCTGCATACCAAAGTTTACCTTTTTGATAAGAAATGTCCCCAATATATCAAGCGGGAAGACATTTATCTCTTATGCAACTCGTTTTTTAATGACCATATTCATTATTTCTGTTTTTCCAATTCTCATTTTCTCATATCTCAAAAGAAATTTCCCCAATACTTTATCTCATGTGCCCCTCCTGTTTGGGAATTTCCACCATCTTAATATACGAGTGGAAAAACACTAGCTCTTATGTAATTTTTTAATGAACCTATTCATCACTGGTATTTGTCTCCCTGTCATAATCTCTCCTTGGACTCTCTCCAAACTTTGACTTCATACAAGCCAGAAGTTAGTGCCCTCCACCATCTCAACACACTCTTCAGGTGCCCCTCTCAGTGGCGCCTTAAGGGATCTACAAAGGACATCCAGCCAATAGCTGAGTGTAAATCATCCCCCAACTTCTTCTATAGTCAGTCCTTTGAATCTATCCGATAAATTATTCGTGCTATAATCAGGAAGGCCCTTAAAGCCTCTTAATATTCTTTCGGTATTGACATCCTTTCCATTTTCCTTATTTTTTTTCTTTAGCCAGGCATTGTGCCCCTCCCCTGTAGGGTTGGGGTATTCTCAGTCAGAACTTTAACCTTGCTCCTTAAAACCCTAAATCTAAGTCCCCCGACTTCAGACTCCTCAGTATCCATATACGGTTGTACATTTATCTTGTACCACATATTTTTCTTCTTACGGGCGTTCTTACTACCACCTCGATGGCGTGTGCGAGGGGTTAACAATACATTCCTTCCAAACCCATCCCCCGTCAATCTCTCATCAGGGGGGCCTAGGGCCGGGTCCTCGACACCTTCAATGAACTTGATGTCTCATCTTCATTAATTCATTGTAAAGCGCTTGCCAACAGTCACAAATGTACACAATGTTTTCAATTTCATCAGAAACCGCATTGAAAGCATTGCCTATCAACATCTTTACAAAAAACAAATCATGCATGGGCCGTTGTGAAAGCACCAAGAAACACGTTTGCAAGTTTGTCCACCATTTCCATCTACATGACACCACTGAATCAATGCCACGTCTTCCGAGACAAACGAAAAGTGAGTGACATCATACTCATCACCAAAAATGTATCAAGCAAACTGGTCGGGGTCTTTCAACATTTCTGCTATGGGTAAATTTTCCCTCATTGAGAAGCGCCCCCAGAGGCTTTTGAGGAGAAGTTTGTTGATGGATCTCCAGGCTTGATTCAAGCATATTTTATCAGGATTCAACCTAATATGCTCCTTTTCAAAATAGTCATTAATATAGGCTCTCTTGTCGGCCTCTGTTCTGAGTAACTGCTAACCTCCTGTTTGTACTGAAGAAAGGTTTTCGCATAGTCAGAAAATAGTGTGTCTGAGCTTTGGGGGAAATGCCACACCTCGTCTATCCTGACTACCACGTAACCCTTCTCAATAGCTTTCATCAGCTCAATACTAACCCAACATCCTGAAATCGACCTTTCTTCACCGTTGTGGTGACAGGGTGTAGTCTGGTTTTCCTGTTCAACGCATGTTCGACAGAGAGGGAACATTAATTTCCCATTACAGCAATAGGGTAGAATGGGGGTGTAGTAGCCCTTGTGGCAGTTGTTTGACTATGCCATAGTAATTTTCGAGGGGCTCAAAGTCCTTGAAAATTATCTGAGGGTGACCTATGGGGTAGCTTTTCCTAGCCTGACAGTATGGGTATAAGCTTGTGAAATCCAAATACCTGATTTTCTCCCCCTCTTTAGCTTTGTGGTATAGCTAGCTATTTTGCTAGGAAGTACCTAAAAGAACCTGCAGAGTTCTAGAAAAAGGTTTTCTGGGGCCGTTTGCACCAGCTGGATGTAAAAAAGCTTGTCTTGAAGTACTGTGGTGGCACATGGTTAAGGCATCGGACCTTGATGTAGGCATTAGTTCGATGCAGTTTGTGCCCCGGTCCTGCCAAAGGCTGGGGGGAGGGACTCAGCAGAGATGGATCACTGCATGAAAAAAGATCCCTAAATTTCCCGAAATCATGGTCCAGACCATGAGATGATGCGGCTTGAAGATCTCCTTCTGGCCGCCGGGGGACAGGGTTGTAGAGGTGTTTCCTCAACATGGGTATGCTTCACGCTTGTTTAAATCACGCACGCTTAGTTCGCACAGCTCAATAGCTTGAGAATGATGGAATACGCACCCCCTCCGAATGATCCCCTATCATTAGGATCTGTGTTACCTCAATGTTATTTTTATAATTGTTATTCTTACTGTCATTATCTCTGTTGCTGTCATTATTTTTGTTGCTGTAACGTACTTATAGGAAAATTCAATAATACTCTGCTTAGAAAGCACTCGATGCACACACTCACACATGTAGGCACGCGCGCGCACTCACGCACACACACGCGCACACCGCTTACAGATTTAATTAAAGAATTATGTCTAGTATGAACTCACTGCGCTTTGTCACTTGGAATGTGCGAGGAACCGGCTCACTTTTAAAAAAACGTCAAATTTCACAATATTTAACAACATTACAAGCAGACATCGTCTTATTACAGGAAACTCACATCCCCAAAACAGAACAGCATACACTTAAATCATCACAATTCCCCCATGTTTACTTAGCTATAGTAGCAATATTAATTAATAAAAAAATTAGTTTCACTTGTAAGGACACTCTCATAGACCCAGAGGGTAGATTCATAATAATCAAAATATCAATACATAGAACTAATACAGAAATATGTATTGCAAATATATATGGTCCAAACATTGATGACCCATCCTTCTTCCACCACCTATTCACGTTACTAGTTAGACACTCGGATACACCACTTATAATGGGTGGGGACTTCAACCTGACTCTTTATCCTGACCTTGACCGACAAAGTAGAGCAGCTAATAACCGTCACTGGCAATCCACGGAAACAATAAAGCAATACATGGAAGATTTCGGTCTGTGCGATGTATGGCGTTCTTGTCACCCAACGCTCAAAGAATACACCTTCTTCTCGCCGGTCCATCACTCTTACTCCCGCATAGACTTCTTTCTAACCAGTAATTCATTCACCAAGGCTATATCTGAAACACATATTCACCCCATTACGATTAGTGATCACGCACCAGTTACTATGACAATCACGGAAAAAACGAAAACACCAACAGTTAGACAATGGAGATTTAATGCATCATTACTCACAGACCAACAGTTCATAAAATTTTTCGAAAAAGAATGGGCAACATTTCTACATACCAATGACATTCCCGGCACCTCACCCTGCGTTCTCTGGGAGACGGCAAAGGCTGTCATGCGAGGTAGAATAATCTCATACTCGTCATACAAGAAAAAAAGGGACCAAGCACTTGAATTAGAACTAGAACAGAAAATTAAAGCCCTGGAGATGGCACACGCCACCTCTCAAGAAGAACACCTACTAGACGAGTTAAGGAAACTTAAAATAAAATATCAAGAACTAATAGATATGAAAATACAATTTCACCTACAAAGACTACGCCTCAATAATTTTGAACAAAGTAATAAATCAAGTAAATTCTTAGCCAATCAGTTGAAACAAAACAAAGAAAAAGTATTGATCACCTCAGTTACAGACTCAACTGGAAGACCAACCCATGACCCAGAAGAAATCAATAATATATTTAGGGAATTCTATAAGAAATTGTACTCATCCAATATCAATCCTTCCAATACAGACATAGAAGAATTTTTGAATACTATCAATTTGCCAAAACTTAATGATGAGCAAAATATAATGCTGGAATTACTGTTATCAATAACAGATCTCCAGGAGGCCCTCGAACACATGCCCAATGGGAAAGCCCCAGGCCCAGACGGCTTCCCAGCAGAATTCTACAAAACATTCTGGCCTATGCTTGCACCAACCTTCCATAGAATGGTTACCAAAGTTAAAGAAACCTCCAGACTTTCCCCTAACATGAACTGTGCAAATATAAACCTCATCCTTAAGCCAGACAAAGACCCTACACTCCCATCTAGCTACCGCCCAATATCACTCATAAACGCCGACCTGAAAATTATTTGCAAGGCACTGGCAAGTAGAATCGAAAAAGTAACACCTCATTTAATACACCAAGACCAAACTGGAGTTATCAAGGGCCGTCAATCTACTAACAACACACGGAGACTAATTGATCTGATAGACAACTGCAACATTAAAAATACAGAAGCAGTAATTGTCTCATTGGATGCAGAAAAGGCGTTTGATAGAGTAAACTGGAACTTCCTCTTCAATACCTTACAAAAATTCGGATTTGGTTACAACTTCATAAATTGGATTAAAATACTATACAATTCACCTAGGGCATGTATCAAAACAAATGACCAAACCTCTCCAAACTTCAACCTTGGGAGGGGCACCAGGCAAGGATGCCCATTCTCTCCCTCATTATTTGCCTTATTTATTGAGCCACTGGCAGCCGCAATTCGACAGGATGTGAACATTAAAGGGATTCAAACAGCAAACATGAGCCATAAAATTAGCTTATATGCAGATGACGTATTATTTTTTCTCCAAAACGCACACACTTCTCAACCTGCAACATTATCACTCATAAACAAATTCTCATCTATCTCAGACTACTCTATAAATTGGAACAAATCAATAGCCCTTCCTATTGCTCACGACTTCCATTTAAGCGCAGCCATCCCACTAAAATCCGGTAACATCAAATACCTGGGCATCAACATCTCAGACAAACTATCTGATTTAATACGCTTAAATCACGCTCCCCTACTCAAAACAATAGAAGATGACCTCACTCGCTGGAGCTCTCTGCCCATATCACTCATGGGAAGGGTAGCTACAATCAAAATGACAATTCTACCAAAAATCAACTATATTTTCTCAATGATCCCCAATAAACCTCCTAGGGCATGGTTCAAATCATTAGACTCCGCAATGACTAAATTCTTATGGAAATCTAAACCACCGCGGATAAGCATAAAAACATTACAGAAGGCCAAAAATAGGGGTGGAGTTGAGCTTCCCAATTTCTATAATTATTTTTTGGCCAATAGACTAAAATATATCGTACAATGGATGACGCAAAATCAACAAGATTGTGGCTGGTTGGATATTGAACAATCACTATGTAATGACATCCTAATACAGGGTTTACCATTCATCAGTCCCATCATCAAACATCACTGCTGCTTCGAGAGTATCAGCATTAGCTCTTCGCTGACAGCATGGTGGGAACTTCTTAAATCAAACAGGTCCTCATTGGTCCCATGCAGACTCACACCCATCTGGAACAACCCTGACATACTACAAAATAAAATAAAAATTAACTTTACAACTTGGTATGATAAGGGAATTAGACATCTGGAGCACATTTACCCAAATAATAGATACCCATGGTATTGACAAAAACAAATATTTAGAATACCTCCAGCTGAAATCTATAATTCAAACCAGGTTCAAAACTAAACATTTGGATCGCGGAGTCCCGCCAAATATAATAAACCTTCTAAAACTCCCACCACAATAAATACTCTCCAAAATCTATATAAGATTATCTGAGTATGATTCATCCCATTCACTCCCAACCCATAAATGGGAAAAAGATTTACTTATTAACCCTCACTTTTGGTCGCAAATTTGCAAAAACACCTTTGGAATGACCCAAAACTCAAACCTACAGCTAATCCAATACAAAATTCTTCACAGAACACACTATACAGGACAAAGACTGTTTCAGATGGGTATCAGTGATACTAACATATGCTCACACTGCAGAAACAAACTGCCAGATAACTATTTACATGCCACTTGGCACTGCACACCTGTTAACGCATTTTGGCGAAGGGTCTGGGAAGACCTATCTCTGCACCTAGAACACCCCATCCCGGCCTCCTCCTCCCGTTGCCTACTTGGTGACCTCACTAACCTTAACATGGACACAAAACAATCCCACCGGCTCCTCACAATCCTTACTATCGCAAAGAAAACTATCCTGTTTGCCGGACCCTGCCTTGTTGCGCCGCCACCCCCCCCCAAAAAAAAAACAAAAAAACAAAAAACAAATGTAACAACACACACTAGTCACCATATGTCACTAGGGCTCCGGGGGGAGGGATGGGGCAGACTAGCTCTCTGTCGCCCAACCGCGGTGGGAGCCCCCTGCCCTGGTCACTCCCCCCAATTTTAATTGCACGTCAGTCAGAGACACACTCCACCCACACCACATATCACACTAGGGCCTTGGGAGGCGGACAGGGATAGTTGGCCAGCGTTTAGGCCCCTGCACCATGACTGTCCTCCCAATTAGTTTTTTTAATGCTCCATAGACATCCACACAGCCCACAACTCACACAATCACACATACACACTACATGCTCACACCTAGCGCCCACACTGGGGGAGGAGCGGTGGGGGCCGGTGGGGGGGGCTGGTGGGTGCCGGCGGTGGGCGCTGTTCCGAGCTAAACAAAAGACGTCTTTTCAGTGCGGATGTGAGGGAGCAGAGGCGGGAGACCAAGAGCGACCGGGAAGAGATGACAAAGTTACCAACGATAAGTTGAATAACCACTAAAATAAGTGAGGAAAATAACAGAAAAAGGGCACAAAACTCCCCGGCGATCTGCCAACCGAAAATATGACTAGAACTATAATAGTCAGGGAAAACAAAACGAGAGTATACCGGCAGTCTTGAACAGGCTAAACAGTGATTGCCGAACTCTGCCACTTGCCCCTCAATACTGAGGCGGAAACAAGAAACAAAACTAGGGAAGGTTCTCAAGAGCCAACCAACCTAAAGGAAAACAAGAAAAGACCCTAAACTTGTCTATTTCTAATTTCTAACTGAAATAAATTCAGTCTAGAAACATCTCTCTCTCTCTCTCTCTCTCTCTCTCTCTCTCTCTCTCTCTCTCTCTCTCTCTCTCTCTCTCTCTCTCTCTCTCTCTCTCTCTCTCTCTCTCTCTCTCTCTCTCTCTCTCTCTCTCTCTCTCTCTCTCTCTCTCTCTCTCTCTCTCTCTCTCTCTCTCTCTCTCTCTCTCTCTCTCTCTCTCTCTCTCTCCCACAATACCAGATCTGTGCATGTGTCAATACTGAAACACCAAGCTCAGAGCAGTGCCAGGAAGAGACAGGTGACTGCAATCAGCCATGCACACGGGTGTACTTTCCCATCGAGAGGTCCTGCCCCCTGCTCTGAGGCATCGACCTCCACAATAAAGGGGAGGGAGGGGTTTGGGGTGATTAAAATCGGTTCAGAGGAGAAGCGCTTCTTCAGCTCGGTAAAAGGTGCTTGGGCTTTTGAGTTCCATTGGAACCGAGAAGGTGTGTTTCGGGTGAATGCAGTGATGGGAGCCACTACAGTGCTGAAGTTGCGAATGAATCTGCGATAAAAATGCGCAAACCCCAGAAACCGTTGCACCTGCTTCACTGTGCCAGGGGTGGGCCAGTCCCTGACTGCCGCCACCTTCCTGGGGTCCATTCTGAGCTGCCCCTCAGATATGATGAACCCCAGAAAGGAGACGGATGTGGTGTGGAGCACGCACTTCTCTGCCTTCACATATAGGCGTGCATCCAGCAGGCACTTGAGGACTTGTTTTACGAGATTTGGAGAAGATCAATATATCCTCCAGATATACAAAGACAAACTTCTCCAACATCTCTCTGAGCACGTCATTAACAAGTGCCTGGAAGACGGAAGGGGCGTTACTGAGCCCAAATGGCATCACCAAGTACTCGTAGTGGCCGCTGTGGGTGTTAAAAGCGGTCTTCCACTCATCCCCCTCCCTGACGCGTACCAGGTTGTAGGCGTTGCGGAGGTCTAGTTCTGAGAACACGGACGCCCCCTGCAGCCGTTCAAATGTCAAGTTCATCAGGGGAAGGGGGTACCGGTTCTTTATGGTGATGCTGTTCAGTCCCCGGTAGTCAATACAGGGCCTTAGCCCTCCATCTTTTTTCCCCACAAAAAAGAAGCCGGCGCCTCAGAGGCCCATGCCTGGTCGGAGAAGTGGCATGGGGGAATTCAACTATGAGAGACGGCCGGGATGGGTCTGTTATCAATGCGAATGGCAGTAGACACCAAAGTGTCCAGTGTTGGGGGCGGTTCGAGAGGAGCTAAAACGTCTTTGCCCGGCTCTGAGAGAGCATTGCGGAATAGGGACATTAGGGGTCCCTTGGGCCACCCCGTCTCACCTGCCAAGGCTCGAAAGGTGATGGAGAACCCTGCGACAGTGTCGTTGCCTTGACGGAGGTGGGTTAGCTTCATGGCTGCCTCCTGGCCCAAGACGTCATGATCAAAGATTGCCATCTCTCTCATGAGACAGTCTACATCCTGCATAATCGGTGCATCCAAGTGATAATACAAAAACTTTTCTTTCACTCATGGTTAGTGGTTGGGTGAAGCCATTTATTATCAAACAATTGTGTTTGCTCTTTTTAAATCATAATGACAACAGAAAATATCCAAATGACCCTGATCAAAAGTTTACATACCCTAGTTCTTAATACCGTGTATTGCCCCCTTTAACATCAATGACAGCTTCAAGTCTTTTGTGGTAGTTGTGGATGAGGCACTTTATTTTCTCAGATGGTAAAGCTGCCCATTCTTCTTGGCAGAAAGCCTCCAGTTCCTGTAAATTCTTGGGCTGTCTTGCATGAACTGCACGTTTGAGATCTCCCCAAAGAGGCTCAATGATATTGAGGTCAGTAGATTGAGATGGCCACTCCAGAACTTTCACTTTCTGCTGTAGCCAATGACAGGTCGACTTGGCCTTGTGTTTTGGATCATTGTCATGTTGGAACGTCCAAGTATGACCCATGCGCATCTTCCAGGGTGATGAGTGCAAATTTTCCTCCAGTATTTGCTGATAACATGCTGCATTCATCTTGCCATCAATTTTGACCAAGTTCTCTGTGCCTTTGTAGCTCACACATCCCCAAAACATCAGCGATCCACCTCCGGAATGGAATGATGTACCTTTCATCATAGGCCTTGTTGACTCCTCTCCAAATGTAGCGTTTATGGTTGTGGCCAAAAAGTTCAATTTTGGTCTCATCACTCCAAATAACTTTGTTCCAGAAGTTTCGAGGCTTGTCTCTGTGCTGTTTGGCGTATTGTAAGCGGGCAGCTTTGTGGCATTGGCGTAGTAATGGCTTTCTTCTGGGGACTCGACCATGCAGCCCATTTTTCTTCAAGTGCCTGCTTATTGTGCATCTTGAAACAGCCACACCACTTTTTTTCAGAGAGTCCTGTATGTCAGCTGAACTTATTTGTGGGTTTTTCTTTGCATCCCAAACAATTTTCCTGCCAGTTGTGGGAGAAATTTTTGTTGGTCTCCCTGACCGTGGCTTGGTTTCAACAGAATCCCTCATTTTCCACTTCTTATTTAGAGTTTGAACACTGCTGATTGGCATTCTCAATTCCTTGGATATCTTTTTATATCCTTTTCCCGTTTTATACAGTTCAACTACCTTCTGCCGCAGATCCTTTGATAATTATTTTGCTTTCCCCATGGCTCGGAATCCAGCAATGTCAGTGCAGCACTGGATGAAACATGCAGGGGTCTGTCAGGAGCCCAGAAACTCACTGACTTTTTATACACACACATTGATTACAAGCAAACAGATCACAGGTGAGGTTGGTTACCTTTAATAGCCATTTAAACCTGTGTGTCAACTTGTGTATATGTTATCAGGCCAAAACATCCAGGGTTTGTAAACTTTTGATCAGGGTGATTTGGATAGTTTCTGTTGTCATTATGATTTAAAAAGAGCAAACACAATTGTTTGATAATAAATGGCTTCACCCAACCACTAACCATGAGTGAAAGAAATGTTTTTGTATTATCATTCATATTCTCTGAAAAATCTCCAAGAAATCACAAAATCTGCCAGGGTATGTAAACTTATGAGCACAACTGTATATACAGTGGTGTGAAAAAGTGTTTGCCCCCTTCCTGATTTCTTATTTTTTTGCATGTTTGTCACACTTAAATGTTTCAGATTATCGAACAAATTTAAATATTAGTCAAAGACAACACAAGTAAACACAAAATGCAGTTTTTAAATGAAGGTTTTTATTATTAAGGGAGAAAAAAAATCCAAACCTACATGGCCCTGTGTGAAAAAGTGATTGCCCCCTAAACCTAATAACTGGTTGGGCCACCCTTAGCAGCAACAACTCATTCAGAGGTGGACTTGCTGGTGTGTTTTGGATCATTGTCCTGCTGCAGAACCCAAGTTCGTTTCAGCTTGAGGTCATGAACAGATGGCCGGACATTCTCCTTCAGGATTTTTTGGTAGACAGCAGAATTCATGGTTCCATTTATCACAGCAAGTCTTCCAGGTCCTGAAGCAGCAAAACAGCCCCAGACCATCACACTACCATCACCATATTTTACTGTTGGTATGATGTTCTTTTTCTGAAATGCGGTGTTACTTTTACGCCAGATGTAATGGGACACACACCAAAAACCACTTTTGTCTCGTCAGACCACAGAGTATTTTCCCAAAAGTTTGGGGAACATCAAGATGTTTTCTGGCAAAATTGAGACAAGCCTTAATGTTCTTTTTGCTCAGCAGTGGTTTTCGTCTTGGAACTCTGCCATGCAGGCCATTTTTGCCCAGTCTCTTTCTTATGGTGGAGTCATGAACACTGACCTTAACTGAGGCAAGTGAGGCCTGCAGTTCTTTGGATGTTGTTGTGGGGTCTTTTGTGACCTCTTAGATAAGTCGTGGCTGCGCTCTTGGGGTAATTTTGGTCGGCCGGCCACTCCTGGGAAGGTTCACCACTGTTCCATGTTTTCGCCATTTGTGGATAATGGCTCTCACTGTGGATCGCTGGAGTCCCAAAGCTTTAGAAATGGCTTTATAACCTTTTCCAGACTGATAGATCTCAATTACTTTCTTTCTAATTTGTTCCTGAATTTCTTTAGATCTCGGCATGATGTCTAGCTTTTGAGGATCATTTAGTCTACTTCACTTTGTCAGGCAGGTCCTATTTAAGTGATTTCTTGATTGAGAACAGGTGTGGCAGTAATCAGGCCTGGGTGTAGCTAGAGAAATTGAACTCAGGTTTGATAAACTACAGTTAAGTTATGTTTTAACAGGGGGGGCAATCACCTTTTCACACAGGGCCATGTAGGTTTGGATTTTTTTTCTCCCTTAATAATAAAAACCTTCATTTAAAAACTGCATTTTGTGTTTACTTGTGTTGTCTTTGACTAATATTTAAATTTGTTTGATGATCTGAAACATTTAAGTGTGACAAACATGCAAAAAAAAAAAAGAAATCAGGAAGGGGGCAAACACTTTTTCACACCACTGTATTTTCTCTCAGGTAGGCTACAGGTGTGCTTCCGAAGAGGTCTGTGAAGTCCTTGGCAAAATCAAAACAATACCAGTACTTAACACCAGTCCTGAGAAGCTTCAAGAGACCCAGTTGTGGCAGCATCTGACTGTCGGGAGATAGGCTGTGTGGGTGCCAGTTGTCACCTTCCCTCCTGCCCTGGTTATTCCACCTGCCCCAGTCCCAAGCCCAGTCTCCTTTAATACCTGTGCATATCAACCCTGCTAATATTGTTACAAACAACAATACATAGTTATTCACTTATATATTCTAGATGGTTTCACCATCTAGACATGAACGCACTTTTTAAACATAATCCCCCATTTCAGGGCACCATAATGTTTGGGACATATCTATGTGATGTAAATGATAGTCATGTTTACTGCATATTTTTTGTATGCATGACTGCTTGAAGTCTGTGACCCACTGAGACATTATTGTAGTCTTCTGTGGACAGTAGTCTCTGACACATTCACGCTTGCCTCTTGAAGAGTGTTTCTGATCAGTCGGACACGTGTTTGGCGATTTTTCTTTATTATGATGAGAATTCTTCAGCTATCTTACTTGGCTTGCCATGCCCTTTGCCCCATTACATGTTTTCTCTGCTTAATGCTGTTCCAAACAGTTGATTTTGTTACACCTAAGGATTGACATAACAAAACAGACATTACAGATTTTAATTTTAATTTTTCAGTCTCACAATGGCTTCCTGACATTCATTGGAACAACTCTGGCCCTCATGTTTAATGACAATAATACAAACCAAAGGCCTAGATGGTTATGGTTACTATGTATGAAACACACTGTAATTTCAATATGGTGAGACCAAAGTCTGTAAACATGCCCGTCAATATTTCCTGAGAATATACATTTTTACAGCATGTCAATTGTTTGATTGCAAATCTAAAATTGTGGAGTACAGAGCCAAATAAAAAAATGTCTTTGTCCTAAACATTACCGATGGCACTGTATATAACATTGTATACAGCCACTCCTGGGAAGGTTCACCACTGTTCCATGTTTTCGCCATTTGTGGATAATGGCTCTCACTGTGGATCGCTGGAGTCCCAAAGCTTTAGAAATGGCTTTATAACCTTTTCCAGACTGATAGATCTCAATTACTTTCTTTCTAATTTGTTCCTGAATTTCTTTAGATCTCGGCATGATTACAATACACAAGTGCTTGAGGTGTGATCAAACGTCTACTGTCTGTAATTCAACCCATAAAACAACAGTAAGTTGTGAGCGTAGAGGAATATACATAGACACGGAACACACCGAGATACGAAAATATATTCAGGAACATAGACTCACCGTGTTCCGAACAGAACATGGGGGGAAGCGACCCCTTCCACCAGAAGTTAAAATCTGTTCAATTGTAGTTTTTCTCTGAAAGAATGTGGTTTATGATTATGGTTTCTTATTGACTATCCCAGACAATAAAACACTTTGATGTGAATTGGACCAATATATATATAGAAAACAACAAATAACTGCACAACGCCCCTATGTTCAGAAGACCGTTTTGCTAGCTAGCTCACGATGGTCTGAACACCCATTCACTTTATTATGCAGGCTGAGGCATATAAGCCTGCCCGGTCCTATTCTCTGGTTAGCAACAGCTTCCCCACCTCAATGTCACAGGGGAGCACTATTACCATGTCAATGTATGCTGTTTTTATTACAAGTTTTTATTAAAACGGAATGAATTAGACCATACACACACAAAACAACACTCACTTTCTTTTATTTTGTCACCATGAATGTTGCACTGTTCTTTGAGCTAACTTGGTGTTTGGAATACGGTGAGTTTACGTTACACTGATATCAGAATCAGAATCAGAATCAGAATCACTTTAATCGCCAAGTAGTTTTCACATACAAGGAATTTGCTGTGGTTAGTGGGTGCATGCAGACAACATAAAGAATAATACTAAAAATAGACACATAGATATAAAATAAAGTGGAATGTAACTATAAATAAAAAATAAAAATAAAAATAAATATTTACAATACAAGATGATACTGAATGGGGTATGTGAAGTATTATTAAAGTGCAAGTCTATGGGGGCGGGATAAGAGTCTGTGACAATGGAGGGTTCCCCGGGCCTTGTTGATGAGGCCAGCTGCAGATGGGAAAAAAAATATATTGTCTGTACACTACATGCATGAAGTCCGTAATAATGTAGTATGTTGTTTTGTGGGACTGGCTGCAAAGGAAGCATGCCAACTGAGAGCTGTGCTGTACAATTCAAAGAAATAGAGGTCTTTCTATGCTTTAGTTCAAAATGAGAAGGGCTCCGTTCAGTTGCATGGCACTGAAGGCTGGAATACAGCGTCAAATTTCTATAAATTGCTTACTATTATTTTGCGAGCTAATATTTGCCGAACATTGTATTTCCTTTTGCTGATGGTGAGCTAGTAAACTTTTTGTTGTAGCAGGAACTTTTAGGCTACGTGAAGATTTTTTTTCTTAGCAACAGGGACTTTTTTTTCCATTTACATTTACATTTTTGTCATTTGGCAGCCGCTTTTAATCCAAATCAGGAGGGAAGACTAAGATAGAGTTTGAAAAGGTGGGTTTCGAGTCTGCGTCGAAATAGGGGGAGGGATTCTGCTGTCCTGACAGTGGTAGGCAAGTCATTCCACCACTGAGGAACCAGAACGGAAAACCGGCGTGAACGTGCAGCTCGACCGCCAGGTGCACGTAGAGAGGGAACCATAAGGCGGCCAGAGCTGGCAGACTGGAGTGGTCTAGCTGGGGAGTAGGGAATGATCAAGGATTGTATGTAAGGTGGGGCAGTCCCCTTAGCAGCCTGAAATGCCAACACTAGGGCCTTGAAACGGATGCGTGCGGCAATAGGAAGCCAGTGGAGGCCAATGAGGAGCGGGGTGACATGAGCCGACCTGGGCTGACTGGTGATCAGGCGGGCTGCAGCATTCTGGACCAGCTGGAGGGGCTTGATGGCACACGCTGGGAGACCGGCAAGGAGGGAGTTGCAGTAATCCAGGCGGGAAATGACGAGCGCCTGGACTAGGAGCTGAGTGGCTTTCTCCGTCAGGAGATGACGGATACGGCGTATATTATACAGAAAGAACCTGCAGGTTCTGGCAGTGGAGGATACTTGTGGAGCCAGGGTGAGGCAGTTATCAAGAGTCACCCCAAGATTCTTTGTCGTACGGGAGGAGGAAACTACAAAGTCCTCAACAGTCAGTGAGAGGTCGATTGACGGAGAGGACTTAGCAGGGATATAGAGAAGCTCAGTTTTGGCAAGGTTGAGCTTCAGGTGGTGGGAAGTCATCCACGCAGAGATATCAGCCAAGCAGGCAGAGATCTATGTGGTGACTTGGGTGTCGAGGGGGAAGGAAATAAAGAGTTGGGTGTCATCAGCGTAAGAATGATAAGAAAAGCCATAGGAAGAGATAACAGAACCAAGAGACATGGTGTATAGCGAGAAGAGGAGAGGCCCAAGAACTGAGCCCTGCGGGACTCCAGTTTGTAGGGGGTGAGGGTCAGAGACTGAGCCCCTCCAAGTCACCTGGTAGGAGGAAAACCAAGCGAGTGCAGACCCTGTGACACCCATCCCAGACAGCGATGAGAGCAGAATCTCATGGTTGACTGTATCGAAGGCGGCCGACAGGTCGAGGAAGATGAGGACAGAGGAGAGGGATTTGGCTTTAGCAGAGTGGAGTGCCTCAGTGACCGCGAGCAGGGCGGTCTCAGTGGAGTGGCCACTCTTGAAGCCAGACTGGTTGGGGTCATGGAGTTTTCCCGTTCCCCGTTCCCATTGCGTTTCGTTCCCATTACTTTGGCAAGTTATTTATGGTATAAGCAAGATAGTTGTCAGACAGGGTGGTGCTATGCCCCAACGTGAGTAGTCACAATATGAATCCCAGTGCCTCAACTCCTACCAGTCATGAGTGAACAATGTCACTGTTTTACCAAAGTCTGCCTCCTAGATTGTTTTAACTATGAGGAATTTAATAAAATAAAATTTTTGCGTCTCCCTTGTCGAGAATAAATCACTGTTGCTGCATTTCTTCTGCGGTCTCATCTCTGAAACTCCACACAGTTTTCTTCAAGCTTCTGTACTTTAAATTACCTCCTTGCCAGTGTTACACCGAAATTGATTAATTGGTGCATAAACTGGCTCGCGTACTGATAACAAACTCACTTTTCATAAAAGTGTTCAGTATGTAGCTATGTCCAGGTTGTGGTGTTGACTCTTTTTTCACTGGGTACAGTCTGGTCACATATTTCAGGTCAGGTCACCATTTCATTAACATCCCCTGCCTCCCTTCTCTCCTCTCACCTCATACGGTAGAACACGTGGAATGCGCAGGAAGTTCCACTCTGAGCTGTGATTTAAAAAAGAAAGCAAAAATTGGACTTTCACCTCCTTTATGGTTTTATATAACGCTTTTACAAGTCTTAATATGGTCTTAACCTTTTAAGTTTCAATCTATATTTTAATGACGGTGTTTTTTTGTGTAAGGATCTCGGATGTTTTATTCGCTTTTAATATTAAAAGAAAAAAAAATATATATATATCTTCAGAGCAGAAATGCTGAGTCTGCCCACCTCTCCTTGCCAAAGCTGTAATAAACTAAATGAGAGGATTTTAGAACAGATTTAAATTTTATATTCAATCAAAGAAGACGATATGCATTTAGACTCACTTGTGGAGTGGCCTGGGTTGGGTGCTAGGCTGAAAGTCTGTAGCACACCAGCTCCAGTCACTCCCTGGACCAGTGTTCTGATGGGCAGCCGATGCAGTAGGTGCACGTCTCTCCCTCCAGCTCCAAATGAATTCCATGTACTGGACGGGCTCTCCCAGCCCCTGGGAAAGCCTCAAAGCCATCACACATCTCGCCTAGATGTCTTGCCCCACCTGGGAGACAGATTCATTGCGGATCACCGGCTCCAAGTTGGGTGCCCCCCCCGGACTTATTCCCATCCGCCAGGGAATGGAACAGAGGGAGGGGTCCTACCTTGGCCACCCACAGCTGCAAAGCCCAGAGCTACACAGGCAAATTGGCCTGTGAGTAACCGAGAGCCCCCAAGCTGCTCATCTATCATACTGGTTGTGGGTTCGTCTATGATTAGAGGCGTAAAACTTTGAAACACAGAAACTCTCTGTTATCCAGGAGTACGAGTTTCAGATATTAATTCCAACATTTCAACCATCGTCCGGGAACACCAATCGGTGTAATGTAAGTGGGTTCAAACGATCTCCACCTCCAAAAATCGGAAAAGTTAAAAGAGGACTTTATGGAACTTATTAATTCAGCTCTGGGCAGCCGGTTGCAGTGCATGGTCAGTGGACCCATTCCATCGGTATCTTTCGGCAATATGGATTTCAGCCGCCTGCGACAACTGCACATCTGGCTCAAAGGGTATTGCAGTGGTCTCAACGTCCCTTATGCTGACAACTTCATTGGATTTTGGACACCTGTTCAGCAGCGATGGTCGGCACCTGAATAGGGCAGGTATAGGTCTCCTTGTCTATAATACTGAACTTGCTATGCTATCTGTATCTGTATTTGGTGAGCCCAAATAAATGTGATATGTGCCACTTTTCACCATTTACATAAACAAAATTGCCTCTAATCTTACTAATTGTAATGTTCATTTCTATGCTGATGACACAGTACTCTATACAACAGCACCCTCTGTTGTATAGAAACAAAATGAAACCTAAAATAAGATTTCTATTTAGAAATAATACCTGTTTCACCCAGGAGAGTAGAAAAAGGATTATACAGACAATTATCCTGCCTATTATTGACTATGGCGACACTATGTACATGCACGCCTCAGTCACTATCCTAAATTCCCTTGACCCCATTTATCATTTACCTTAAGATTCATCACAGGCGAAGGGTTTAGAACCCATCACTACCTGCTGTACCACAAATTGGAGTGGCCCTCCCTTGAGCTCAGGAGAAAACATCATGGAGTCTAATTTACATATAGAGCTCTCATTGCCAAACTACCTCCGTATCTATCCAGCCACCTTTCATTTCATGTCCCGAACTATCCCACTAGATCACACGTACCACTAGCACCTACCTACAGCTAGAACAAAATGGGGAAATTCTGCATTTCACATTGCGGGTCCTACACTCTGGAATTCCTTTCAGAAACAGAACAAGCTGCCATCCCTTATTCCCCTGTGAACACTTAAAGAAATGTTAGCTGACACCTATGGGATTGTAGTTTGTAATTTTCACTGATTATCTGATTGCTCTGCATCTGTTTCATTTTCTTACTGCAATTTGCTTATTGCGCTGCATCCGTTTCATTTGACAAGTACTGTACTTTGCACTTATGTACTGTGTCCATTTTCATCAGTGGAGGCTTCTGTGTTTGACTATACGTTTTTTTTGCCATCAGAGCATCCACTTACATCAGAAATAAGCTAACGTTATAATTAACATTATATAATGTTATGCTGGCAGGCAAAGCAACCCTTGTCTTGGACATTCATTCTATCCAGAATCTTAGCTAAGGTTACCAGTAACGTGCAGGCAGACAAACATGACGAGTTTAGACAAGAGTTCTGTGTACGTATGGGAAGCCCACATGGACTCTAGCTAGCTAATTAGTTAGCAAGCTGGCTACATTACATTACATTAATGGCATTTGGCAGAGTGACGTACAGTTGATTAGAGTAAGCAGGAGACAATCCTCCCCTGGAGCAATGCAGGGTTAAGGGCCTTGCTCAAGGGCCCAACGGCTGTGCGGATCTTATTGTGGCTACACTGGGGTTCGAACCACTGACCTTGCGGGTACCAGTCGTGTAATTTAACCACTATGCTACAGGCTGCTGCTAGTTGAATTCACTAACATTAGCTGCCAGGTATTGCTAGCTAAGTTATATCATTAAGCAGACCAGGCAAACAGATTTGAATTTGAGTCTAAACACCATCAATGTACCTTTAGATATTTTGCTAATGATGTGAAATAACCAACCTTTAACCTAAATTTTTACTGACATGACTCTCTCAGTTTGACCATTTTTACTGACATGGCTATTTTTTTACTGACAGATTTGTTCTGAAATAAAATGATAAAATAAGTATGCACTTACCCTATTCTGCAGAAGCATTTTTGTGATCATAAATGGACACGTTTTGCAACATTTCACAGTCAATATTCCATCCAGCCTTTCTGTTGACAGCTGATTCCTGACGTCAGTTTTAATCAAGTTCATTTGGGGAAAAAACGTGTTCCACCACTGCAGTGCTGTGAGGTAAAGCCAGCATATTCATGGAGATCCTTGAGAGGGTGGGGAAGCAGGGCTCTCCACTGAGTGAGGTGAGAAGTGAAACTTGGTGCCAGTCCTTGTCAATGGCAATGGGTAATATTTGTAAATGCTGTGACTTGGTATTCCAGGAATTGTGCCGGCTTGAGAACCTTGTTATTGATTGGCATGTGCTTTTTGACACCATTTACTGCACTGAGATAAAACTGCATTACAGTCTCCATGAACTGGTCAGTGGCATGTCTGTCTCCCACTTCCATTACTGCCATTTTTGTTTGTGCTCCAATAAAAACACAATGCATTTATTTGTAGTATGTTGAATCTGTGACATCAAACTGTGTAAGATCATCATCACTGGCTATAGCAGAGGGCACAATGAATAGGAATTGTTTCATGTGTTGAACAGTGTAATGCATTCATTATGGAGTACAATTGTTTTGTTGACAAAGCTTGTTGAAATTAACAAACACAGGTAACACTGTGGCCTAAAAATTAAATTACACTTTGGAGGAAAGCAGGGCATTTTTATCCATGCATGTAGTGTATCTGAACTGTGTGTAACATCTCAAATTCAAGTGCACAGGCAACAATTTAATTAAAACCTTGCTGAAAATGTTGGTTTTACTTCTGAAATCAGTTTACCACAATTATAAATGAGTCAATTCAAAATGTTACGCTGACAGCTTGCCCTGCGAGTTTGCACTTCAATTTTACTGTCGGCGCTGCAGTTTCACTTCCTGTGGGGAGATCAGAGAACCTGATATGGCCATTTCCTGTGATATATTATATATAACTCTGTCAGCAGAGAACAAAATGAGAGAAAAACTAAAACTTGAACTGAATAACAACAGCCTTTGAATGAAGGTTCACATTAATCAGACACAGGCATCCAAAACCGTTTTCTATTCTCATGAGTTTATAGGGGGTTTTCTGTTCCTATAAATGTCATGACAACTTTGAACTCCCTCCTCTTCCCACCTACCAGTGTAACAGTCAGTTTAAATGTTGAAAATATTGACTATGATGTCAACCACTGCATTATCCCCTTCTCTAGAATATGTCCTATACCATTGCTTCCTCTATTTGGACAACCACACATTGGCCTAGCCAGAATATTTACGTTCACAACTTTAATGCAGGGTCATAAAGGGGCACTTCCTGAATCTTCAGTTATGAGTTCTTAATCATTCTATTCAGATTCTGTTTAACAATTACTGTTATTTGCAACACATACTTCTGGGCCCACTTCTATTCTCCCTTTACACTAGATCCCTTGGTCCTGTTATCAATGTTCATGGTCTATCCTAACACTGCTATGCTGATGATACCCAACTCTTCTTCTCATTCTCACCATCTGACACACAGGTTTCAGCTCACATCTCTGCTTGCCTGAGTGACATAAAGAGCTGGATGGACAACCACCAGCTCAACCCAGGTAAGACTGAAATGATCTTCATTCCTGCTCTTACCTCCCCCCATCTGGATCTCTCCATTTCCCTAGGGGATACCTCAATGACGACATCACCCTGTGCAAGGAACCTCGGCATGGTGATGGACAACAGGCTGTCCCTCTCCGAGAACATTCCTGCATGCAGATTCTTCCTATACAATATCCTGAGAATCCGCCCCTTTCTCACCCCCTACTCGACCCTGCTCCTGGTCCAAGCAATGGTTTTGTCCCACCTAGACTACAGCAACTCTCTCCTGGCTGGCCTCCCAGCATCCGCCGTCAGACCCCCCCAACTTATCCAGAATGCAGCAGCTACCTTCCCAAACACTCTCATGTCACCACTCTGCTTACTTCCCTCCACTGGCTGCCTGTCATAGCTCGCATCAAATTCAAAACATTGGTGCTAGCCTTCCAAGCAGTTAAGGGGTCAACCCCAGCTTACCTCCAAAATATCATCAGACCCTACACGCCTGCCAGACCTCTTCGTTCGCACCTTCCCCTCACACCTACTGTCTGTTCTGGCTCCACAGTGGTGGGACAAACTCCCCGTGGAGGTCAGAACAGCAGAATCTCTTACCAACTTCATGCGCGGACTGAAGAAGCACCTCCTCAAGCTGCACCTCTCCCTGTCCCTCCCTACCTCCCTGTAAACCTTAACTGTTGTCTTTACTTGTATTATTTACTTGTGTCATTAGGACGATACCTTTGCTAGTTTTGTTTGGCTACTTAAAGCAAAAGAAAATTCAGATGATCAAATAGGCCCTAGTCCTAATCTTTATTGTACAGGTAGCAGTTGAAATTGTACTTCCCTCTGGGGTCTCTAGCACTTATCCCTGGTTATGGGTATGCACTTTGTTGTAAGTCGCTCTGGATAAGAACCCACACAAAAAGGCTGCAAAATAGAGTAGCAAACACAGGTCTAGCTGTTCACGAGACAATAATACAACATACTTTAAACAACAAAGACCTACATGGCAGAGTTGCCAGAAAGAATGACCTCAATACAAAGCGTCTGAACCTACACCTTGCCAACTTTGAAGCATGGAGGTGGATCCATTATGCTTTGGGGTTGTGTGGCAGCTGGGAACACAAGAAATATTGTGTGAGTGGAAGGAAGAATGGATTCCACCAAATATTAATTCTAGAGGATATTGTTCAAAGGTCAGTTCAGACTTGGAAGTTGAAGAGTGGTTGGGTATTCCAGCAAGACAATGATCCATAGTTCACCTCGAAATCGACCATAAAGTACCTCCAAGAAAGACTGATGACGGTTTTGAAATGGCTACCCCAGTTCGCAGACTTGAATATTATTGAAAATCTCTGGAGAGATTTAAAACATGCTGTACATGCAAGGTGGCTGAAGAATATTTCTGAGCTAGAAGTGTTCTGCTAGGAAGAATGGGAAAAAAGCAAGTATTGAAAGACTCTTTGCAGGCTTACAAGGTGTTATAGTTGCCTGAGTTACAAAGATACAATGTTGTACCATTTAGAGGTCAGGTTCACTTTTGTTTACATTTTTGCACACTACTTGAGTATATATACAGTGGTGTGAAAAAGTGTTTGCCCCCTTCCTAATTTCTTTTTTTTTGCATGTTTGTCACACTTAAATGTTTCAGATCATCAAACAAATTTTAATATTAGTCAAAGACAACACAAGTAAACACAAAATGCAGTTTTTAAATGAAGTTTTTATTATTAAGGGAGAAAAAAATCCAAACCTACATGGCCCTGTGTGAAAAAGTGATTGCCCCCCCTGTTAAAACATAACTTAACTGTGGTTTATCAAACCTGAGTTAAATTTCTCTAGCCACACCCAGGCCTGATTACTGCCACACCTATTCTCAATCAAGAAATCACTTAAAGAGGACCTGCCTGACAAAGTGAAGTAGACCAAATGATCCTCAAAAGCTAGACATCATGCTGAGATCTAAAGAAATTCAGGAACAAATGAGAAAGATCTCAATTACTTTATATCAGTCTGGAAAAGGTTATAAAGCCATTTCTAAAGCTTTGGGACTCCAGCAAACCATAGTGATAGCCATTATCCACAAATGGCGAAAACATGGAACAGTGGTGAACCTTCCCAGGAGTGGCCAGCGGACCAGAATTACCCCAAGAACGCAGCGACGACTCATCCAAGAGGTCACAAAAGACCCCACAACAACATCCAAAGAACTGCAGGCCTCACTTGCCTCAGTTAAGGTCAGTGTTCATGACTCCACCATAAGAAAGAGACTGGGCAAAAATGGCCTGCATGGCAGAGTTCCAAGACGAAAACCACTGCTGAGCAAAAAGAACATTAAGGCTCGTCTCAATTTTGCCAGAAAACATCTTGATGATCCCCAAGACTTTTGGGAAAATACTCTGTGGTCTGACGAGACAAAAGTTGAACTTTTTGGAAGGTGTGTGTCCCATTACATCTGGCGTAAAAGTAACACCGCATTTCAGAAAAAGAACATCATACCAACAGTAAAATATGGTGGTGGTAGTGTGATGGTCTGGGGCTGTTTTGCTGCTTCAGGACCTGGAAGACTTGCTGTGATAAATGGAACCATGAATTCTGCTGTCTACCAAAAAATCCTGAAGGAGAATGTCCGGCCATCTGTTCGTGACCTCAAGCTGAAACGAACTTGGGTTCTGCAGCAGGACAATGATCCAAAAGTCCACCTCTGAATGGCTGAAGAAAAACAAAATGAAGACTTTGGAGTGGCCTAGTCAAAGTCCTGACCTGAAGATACTGTGGCATGACCTTAAAAAGGCGGTTCATGCTCGAAAACCCTCCAATGTGGCTGAATTACAACAATTCTGCAAAGATGAGTGGGCCAAAATTCCTCCACAGCACTGTAAGAGTAAGTTATCACAAATGCTTGATTGCAGTTGTTGCTGCTAAGGGTGGCCCAACCAGTTATTAGGTTTAGGGGGCAATCACTTTTTCGCACAGGGCCACAGGTTTGGATTTTTTTTCTGGTTGGTTTTTTTATTAGACTTATTTTCACTTAGAGTTATGATGCGTTTTGTGTTTTCAGAGATGCTATTCCTCATAGTCACATTTTTTCCCCATTCTGATGGTTGATGTGGACATTAACTGAAGCTCCTGACCCGTATCTACATGATTGTATGCATTGCGCTGCTGCCACACTATTGGCTGATTAAATAATCACATGAATAAGTAGGTGTACATTTGTTTTACTAATCAAGTGCTAAGTGAGTATATATACCAGGTGTTCTATATATATAGTCCATTTACCATTAAAATTATTTATTGGAGACCTGTTGCAATATAAAAATATAATATAAAATATAAAAATATGGCACAATGAACAATGTGCTATTTCTAAAAGGAACAGTAAAAGACAAAAGCAATTACAGAACAGAACTTTTACAAAAGTAAAAGGTCCTTTTGCATCCATCATCCTGGACTATAATACATTGCTTTGAGGAACAAAACACTGCTGTCAAAGGTAATTTACTGGTCCACGTTCCATCTGTTGGTACATGATGTACAAACAATGCATTGAAATTTTTCATTTCCTGCAACAGTAATCAGTACTAAAGCTAATTTTGTGTTGTGACCTTTGTCCACAGACTGAGGCTTGGCTCAAAAGGATTGAAATTCATCTTCACTACTTCAGCTACCTCTCCCACTGACCTGCCAGTGGTGAATATACTGTTTGAAATAAAACCATGTACATATGGTATTGCATCATTGAATTGTCATTGTTGTGAACGAGACATATGGTGAAGTAATACGTGAGAACACTAATTTCTTGCCCAAGCATTTTACTGGCCTGTCTCATTGTTGTGATATGTGCTTAGCTGCATTCATCAATTAACTGTAGTACTTGTAGTACTGTAGTGCTTACTTCCCTCCACGGGCTGCCTGTCATGGCTCGCATCAAATTCAAAACATTGGTGCTAGCCTTCCAAGCAGTTAAGGGGTCAGCTCCTGCTTACCTCCAAAAAATCATCAGACCCTACACCCTTGCCAGACCTCTTCATTCGGCCACCACAGGCCGCTTGGTGCCTCCCCCTCTTTGAACTTCCACCTCCCATTCACAACTACTGTCTGTTCTGGCTCCACGGTGGTGGAACGAACTCCCCGTGGAGGTCAGAACAGTAGAATCTCTTGCCATCCTCTAGCATAGACTGAAGACGCAACTCTTTTCCCTCTCCCTCCATACCTCTCTGTAAACCTTAATTGTTGTCTTTACCTGTGTATTAGGATATTTTATTTGGCTATGTAAGCGGTTCATACATTGATCATACATTTGTGTTGCGGTACTACGATTAAATAATTTTTCATTCTGAGGCAGAAATGCGTTGTTAATGAGAAGGGCCACACTGGTCGAAGTTGCCAGGGAGGTGACAGTAATGCAAATAACCATTTATTACGACAGCAGCATTAGTGATGGGAACGTTCGTTCATTTAGGTGAGCCGGAGCTTTTGGCTCTGTTTGTTCAAAAGATTTGTTTGTTTGGCTCCCTTGTTCGTTCACTTATAATGTTCCTGTACTTTGTCTGTTTGTTTATTCTTATTCTTATTATTTATGTTTATTTCGTATCTGGTTTATTTTGACCCTTTACAGTCCATTGCATTCGTCATCCCCTGTTATGTCTGTGTCTGTATGTTTTCGAGCCATAGTCACTCCCCTGTCTGCGTGCAGCATTATTCGGGTGGTTTCGGAGATTTCCGGGTTTCCGGGATTCCTTCCCAGTCTTGCATTTCCTTACTTCCTGCTTTCTCACCAATTAATGTTGTATAGCACTATACTTACTAATAACTACTGACAAAATTATTGTACAGTACTAATTATATTAACACACTTGTTGTCTGTCTAACTAATTAACTAACAGTCACTTATCTTGGGTAATTTAGATTTAAGCACAAAACTAATTTACTAACGTTATCTCAATTCTGCTCTGTAATTCACCTCTCTGTTCTATCACTGATTATGGTTGGCATTTATATAGCACCTTTATCCAAAGCGCTGTACAATTGATGCGTCTCATTTACCCATTCATACACACACTCGCACACTCGCACACCAACAGCGATTGGCTGCCACGCAAGGAACCAACCAGCTCATCAGGAGCATTTCGGGGTTAGGTGTCTTGCTCCCCCCCCCCGGGCGGGGGATCAAACCGGCAACCCTCCGACTGCCAGACGACTGCTCTTACTGCCTGAGCCATGTCGCCCCATGATTACTTGCTTAGTTTCACTGATTACCTGCCTTGTCACCTTCCCTCTTGTATTTAAACCTCAGTCTCTGACTTGTTCATTGTCAGAATGTTAATCTTTATTCAGAGTTACCAGTATGCCTGTTTATTGAGATTCCTTACGACAACTCTTTATCTGTTTCGGAGTTTGCTTAGCCCCTTTGTTTTGTCTGCACCTCTGATTATTTAATTTTGATTTTAAGTACCTCTGCCTTCTGATTTTCTGGATTTTTCACCCCTGCTTGTTTTTTTCAACTTTCCTTTTGCATCTCGATTTGGCTTTGTTGTCTAGTGATCTCTCAGCTTTGGACTTGGATTGTAATAAAAACTCAATTTTGGAATATCCCCTGGTCTGCGTTTGGGTCTTCGGAACCGTACATAACATCACGGAAATTATGGGCATGAGTCTCATGTGTTTCTCAGTTTATCCGCCGTTCGTCTCACTCGTTCGTTCACTTGTACTTCCGGAATGAGTCTCATATGTTACTCAGTTTGTTTGCAGCATACAACTGTATTGGTTCACAGCCGCCTGCGTGTGGCTCCCTTGGAATATCACCCAGTCTAGTTGCGGAATTAATTTATTATAACGTGTAAACCACAACCAAAGTGTAATTGGTTAAATAACCATAATCATTACCCCTCTTTTAGACAGCATTCATTGACGCTACTTGTTGCGTCAAAATGTTTCTTAATAATGGTCAATACATTGAACATCTGTTTAATTATGCTTTTCAGTTCAGATGATACTGCACAAAAGCTATCTGTTTAGTATTCAAAATAATACATCAGCTATGAAAAGCATTAATACATGTTTTTATCTTCCAATGCTTCATTTCAGGTTTCTTAAGAAATAAGCTATGTTGTTAAAGTTAGATTACATAGGCTACAATTAGCTACATTGTATATAATGTAATATTAAAACTTTAAAAATTAAACTAATGCAATTAAGACAACACCTGAAATATATTATTGCAGCCAACACATAGCTAGCTATGTTTTAATATACTACCTACAGAAATAAAATGACACGATGTACGTTGTGGTCTTTGCAAAACCATTGATCACTTTTATTGCACAGCCTAGCTGACTATATTACAGAAAATAAAAAGACAACATGATTTTGCTAAATATTATCTCTGATATCCTAACTATTCAGCTGATCCATGGATTGCCTGCAGACAGCATTAATGTTACGCCCTATTGGTCAATTGTGCTGTACTTACAGTTCAACACCAGCTCACTCATTCATTCAGTCGTTCAATGGCTCATTTGTCTCTTCATTCACAAACTAGTTCACCGGCTCTGTGGCTCTTTCGTTCGTTCAATCCTTTCAGTCATTCGTTCACCGGCTCAGTATGGCTCCATGACTCGCTGACGTAGGTACGTATGGTCATTCATTTGTGGTTGTTTAATTGGCCTTTCGGTAAGCCTATCAGCTTAATCACACAATACTGCCATTGGACACTGCAAGTCACTGAAATCACTGTTTTTGGTTAAGCGGGGCGGCCAGATCTCGGTTCGTTCATTTGAAAGATTCATTTGAAAAGATTCGTTCGTTTGAGAACTGAGATCATTACGTATTACGTCGGGGGGAACAGAGGAACCAAAAGCTGACAGGGGTGCAGAAAAATGGTAGGTTTAATAGGCAGATGAAGGGACAGACAGAGCGTAATCCAAAACAGGCCAAGATGAAAAACCAGGGGGTCAGTCCTGTAGGGGTCCTCGCACGGGGCTCCAGATTATGTAGAGTCCTCGCACGGGGCTCCAAATTATGTGGGGTCCTCGCACGGGCCGCCAAATAGCGTAGGGATTTTACTCTCTACGAAACCGGGGCGCCAGTTAATGTTATGTAGCAGTATAACTGCAAAAAGTAATCAGTCTCATAAAATTACTGTTATCAGAAATATCTAACCACAAATTTAGTATTTTAATTCATAATTAAAATAACCAATATTAATGCTTAAACATACCGATAACCTGAAGGTTGGAAGTTCTTCGAAAGACTGCTTTAACTCGGCTCTCATGTCTATGCGATTCCAAAACGGACACCGGGGTTTAATAAAATATATTTATTAAACAAACATACAAACACATAACAGATAAACTAATGGAAATTTAGTTGGGTAAATTAGTAGGTTAAGTTAGGGCGTGTGTGTGTGTGTGTGTGTCTGTGTGTGTGTGTGTGTGTGTGTGTGTGTGTGTGTGTGTGTGTGTGGGCGGGCGGGCGCGCGGGCGCGCGTGAGCGTGCGTGTTGCTTGAACAAAGGAAAGGTGGGAGTAGCTAGCTTGAGTGAGCTAGAGTTCTGGGTGTGGTAATGAGTTAGAGTTAGCTGTGAGAAGGGACTACTTGCGTAGTTTTACTCTATATACGCAAAAGACGGCGAATCAATTCACGTACATATATATGTAGCTAACCAAACACATTACAATGGTAGGGTGGTAAATATTGAAACACAGATTCACAAAAACAGTTAAGACTAAACTAAACACTGGCTATGCCTGAATGTTTGTTCTCTCACTGAGTCCATACGCATTGGATCCAAAAGACGTGCTGTCCTTATAGGAGCCGCGATGGTGCTGTGAATGCGTGTCCTGGAGAGATGCGCAGGCTGGGGCGTCTTAGCCGCGCGTTGTCGTCTGGTCCACTCGGTTGCTGGAAGGATGTTCGTTGCAGTTGTTCTTTGGTGAGCTTTGCAGGGGTAAACTGATGTAGTGTTCCGAGTACGCCAGTTTCCACTTGCTATAGGCCACGAAGTTACCGCGAGGTAACGGGGTGTGTCTGTAGGCCTGGTAGTGCGCTGTGCAGCATTCAGCCTCTGTCCGAGTCTCGGAGCAGATGAGCTGAAGCGAATGGCCAAAAAGGGTGCGTCGAAGAGAAGAAGCAGAAGAAGCAGAAGAGAGATCCCAAGAACATGTCTTGCTCTTATACGGGACCGTTTATTGCTCCCGCCATTACGGGATTGGCTGAACCAAGTTAGACGTCATTCGTGGTGGACGTTGCGGAATTTTCCTGTGGGAATGTGGAAGTTGTAGTCCCCACAGTCCACATCCAAAGTACAAAAGCAGATCCAACAAAAGAGTCCAAAATCAGGCAGGGGTCAAACAAGGCTCAGGAAAACAAGGCTCGGGAATAAGTGGGCTAGAACAGGGGGAAGGAATAAAGGGCTCGGGACTCAAAAAACAGGACAGGTATAAATACACAGGGGAATGAGACAAACTAGGCAGGGCATGGGAGTGAGGGTCTAACAAATAAATATCAGGTGAGACACATGAAAGGGTAATAGCACAATAACGAGGGGGGAAACAAAAACGCGGACTGGAATCACAAAGACACACATGTAATACAAACAGCTCCAGACTAGGGAGTAGACAATTGCACAGAATCAGGAGGCGGAGGCGGAGTTACAGAACAGAATTGAAACTGGAGATGCGTTAGTAAGTCATTACATTATTGGCATTTGGCAGACGCTCTTATCCAGAGCGACGTACAACAAAGTGCATACCCATAACCAGGGATAAGTTCGCTGAAAGACCCTAGAGGGAAGTACAATTTCAACTGCTACCTGTACAACAAAGATAAGGACAAGGGCCATTTTTTTTATTTTTTTTATTTTATTTATTTATTTATTTATTTATTTGAACAAACAAACAGAGCAAAAGTGACCAAAGTTAACTATCCAAACACTGCTTACCTAGCCAACTAAAAATACCGATACACAAAGCAAGTCACAGAGATAACAATTAAGGTTCACAGGGAGGTAGGGAGGGATGGGGAGAGGTGCTGCTTGAAGAGGTGTGTCTTCAGCTTGCGCTTGAAGGTGGGGAGAGATTCTATAGTTCTGACCTCAACGGGGAGTTCGTTCCACCACCGTGGAGCCAGAACAGACAGTAGTCGTGAGCGTGAGGTGGAGGTTCTGAGAGGGGGAGGTGCCAAGCGGCCTGTGGAGGCTGAACGAAGAGGTCTGGCAGGGGTGTAGGGTCTGATGATTTTTTGCAGATAAGCTGGGGAAGACCCTTTAACTGCTTGGAAGGCTAGCACCAATGTTTTGAATTTGATGCGAGCCATGACAGGCAGCCAGTGGAGGGAAGTAAGCAGGGGGGTGACGTGTGAGTATTTGGGAAGGTTGAAGACCAGACGAGCTGCTGCATTCTGGATAAGTTGGAGGGGTCTGATGGCGGACGCTGGGAGGCCAGCCAAGAGGGAATTGCAGTAGTCCAGGCGGGACAGAACCATCGCTTGGACTAGGAGCTGGGTCGAGTAGGGGGTGAGAAAGGGGCGGATTCTCCGTATGTTGTATAGGAAGAACCTGCAAGACCGGGTCACCGCCGCAATGTTCTCGGAACATCTGACAGTAAGTCAGTTAAGTAATTTAAATTGCAAATACCCTAAACTACTGAATGTTAGTTTGTTAATTTGAGAAACATATTAGTGGGTTTGTCTAATTAGTACTGTACAAATTCTATGTTAGTTGGGATTAGTATATTAGTGCTATGTACAAACATGAAATGGAGAGAAAGGAATGCAAGATTGGAAGGAAGGTTGAACCCCGGAACTACCGTAAACACCCGAATAGTGGAGCATGCAGACAGGGGAGTGACTGGGCTCGTAAACATTCAGACTCAGACATCACAGGGGAAGAGGAGTGCAAAGACTAATGAATATAAACAGAACAACAGACATGAATATGAAAAACAAGTAAGAAGTAAAAAAAATTAACAAAAATTAAAAAGTCGAATAAATACCTGGCACAAGTGGGCAAAATTACTTGAATCATTAACCACATAATTTTAAAAAAGCATGTCTGGACATTAATATATATGTATTTACAACAGTTAACCTTTGCAACTGGTTACAATATTGTAACAGAAATTATGCCAGCGAAATACCCATCCCCGGTCTCCCCTACAAAGCATCATCGGCCGCGAACTCCGGAAAGTTATTTCCTCCGTGTATGTTGAATAAACTAAGAAATAGTCTGCTTTCAGGAAACAGTGACGCGTCTGGGCAGGGTGTATGGTATAGGCGACTACTAGTCTCTGTGTGAAAACTGAATTGCTTCTCACGACATAACTAATTAATTTACATTTTACTTGTTTTTGGGAGTTTATAGATTGTGAACTATTTTACCGGAGACATGGGGATTCCTATTACTATTTCTCTAACTTTGGCTTTGCTAAGCCTTCTGGGACCCATCACGAACGGTAAGTAACTCAGCATGTTATTTAAACGCAAATCTACCTCCACTCTTTGCTGGAAAACAATACCTTCTAGAGCTTGCCTTTATATTTAACGCACATTTAGAAATTTAGAAAAGAACACCTTAGCGCGTCTTTCAACCTCTTACGGAACTAATCATTTCTTTTTCCAGTTCCATTGTTATTTCATACATAAGCGAACATTAAGAGCGAGGGGGAAAATGGAGAATTGAGTTCTAACCTGATCACTGGCATTCTCATAATCTCGCACATTATTTTGAAGCAGTATTAATTTGTTTACCCCCTTCGTGCAGATGCCAAATCTGGCCAATCCTCTACTATTTACAGTGGGCTCCAAAATTATGTGTAGCCTTAATAAATATACACAAACAATACTACATTTTCGGGTGAAGTCAGGTAAATTGGGTCAACTTTTTGGCTAATCGTCTGTCACACCGTAAAAATAGCTATGGACACAATGCTAAACTTTCACATATGTTTCTTAATTATTAAGTAAGGTCTCCTCTATCATTCTGTGTTGGAATTATGTAATAAAAACAAATGCTTTAGTGATGGAGCATCAGATGTTCCCCTCCAACACAAGCATACTGTGATCATCTAAAATGGGCCAGTGAATCTGCACAGCAAAAACTTAATTCTAAACAATGTATCTGTGTGTGTCTGTGGGTAGGTGGGTGAATGTGTGCCGATACACACGTCTGATTTGTGTGTGTGAATGATGTAGAGGTGGTTCTGTGGGTGTTTAAAATATAAAATATTGAAATATCATTGAAACACAACAACAATTACTTGATAATGCACAAATTGCATTTAAATACGAAACTCATTGTTTGAACATCTGTGTGTGCGAAGGGAGTGAATTTGTGTGTAAATTGTGCATGTATAGCCTGCGTGCACGTGTGTGCATGTAGCCTATTTGTGCATGTGTGTGTTTGTTTGTGTACATGCATGTATGTTTGTATACACATGTGACTGTGTATGTGTATGTGTGTGTGTGTGCATGCTGTGTGTGACTTTGTGTGTGTTCATGCCATATTCTATAAAATAAATGCATCAGCCACAACAACTTTTAATGTAACGTTATATATTCCATGTAAATCATGCAGTTGTTCAGTCCAATTTAGCACTTGCTCTTATCAACTGGGCGGCATGGATGGTGTAGTGGGTAGCACTGCCGCCTCACAGCAAGGAGGTCCTGGGTTCGAATCCCTGTCGGCCGGGGCCTCTCTGTGCGGAGCCTGCATGTTCTCCCCATGTTCATGTGGGTTTCCTCCAGGTACTCCGGTTTCCTCCCTCAGTCCAAAGACATGCAAATTGGTTGATTGGAGAGTCTAAATTGCACGTAGGTATGAATGTGTGAGTGAATGGTGTGTGTGCCCTGCGATGAACTGGCGACCTGTCCAGGGTGTATTCCTGACTTTCGCCCAATGTGTGCTGGGATGGGCTCCAGCCCCCCTGCGACCCTGTTCAGGATAAGCGGGTTCAGATAATGGATGGATGGATGGATGGATGGATGGATGGATGGATGAACTGTGATTGTTTCTGGTAAACTTCAAGCCAGAAACAATCACAGTTCAACTTCAAGTGCTTGGTGAGTGTAGTTCCTTTACACTGTGATTAACTACATCCAGTAAAATTGTATTAGCAAATTCACTTTGTTTGATTTACAATAATTGACAATAATTGTGAGGGGGGCGAATAATTTTGGCACCTGTAGTCTTCAGAAAAAATAGATTAAATGTAAACATTGAAACATGAGTAAATGTATTTAAATAAAAGTATATTGTTTTCCCATATGTTTGAACATAAAATATAGATCATTATCCATGTTGTTTATTATATGCAGCCTCTTTTATCCATTTTTATTAAGGGTGCTAATAATTCTGGAGCCCACTGTACTGTATGTGGTGTTCTATAAAAGGATTTATAACTCTGGTTGTGAGCATCACAGAGATCTGGATCTTGTACCATTTAGTTTAGTTTATTTTCATAATTTAGGTATAAATAAAGTAGGATTAATACAAAAAATCTAGGTGAAAATGCTTGAGGGTGATATGCATAAATGCTAAAGATATATTTATGAAGAAAAATGTTCATAAATGAGTGTCTCCAAATCTATCCCAAATGGCTCAATTGTGCCTTGCTGTTAATCCTAAAATAATTATATATTTTACTACAAGTCAACGGTTTATTGTCCCTTATAAAGCATACAGTATTAGTTCTCTGTTGTACTCATTTTTCTTTGCTCTACAGTTGCTCTTCTGTTGCATTGGGTTGGGATGAAATAAATCTTTTTACTATTTATGATACCTCCAAGGGAAACTTTATGTTCATCTAGCACATATCTGCACACAGAAAATGTTTCAATACCCTATGTGACAATTGCAGCCATGGTATATACACATTGCATTTAAGTATACTCTACATTATGTACAATAAGACGACAGTAAAATAATGTTCCACAATCAGGAACATGTTGGCAATGTTCTAGCTAGTAAACTGGTGCATCATACATAACGCGTGACTGAGCCATCTATGAACGCTACAGTACAGTGCCGTGAAAAATTACTTGCCCCCCTACCTGATTTCCTCTATTATTGCATATTTGAATCACTGAATGGCCTCAGATCTTTCAACAAAATATAATATTACACAAAGGTAACCTGAGTAAGTTTTTCATTAATATTTCATGTATTTAATGAGAAAGGTTATCAAACACCCAAATCAAATGGCCAACTTTTCTTTGCAAAAATTATTTAATTAATTTCAGACAATTTGGTAGGTTTTCAAGACTGAACTGCAAGTTTCAGGTACTACCACAGCATCTATATTGGGTTCAGCAAAGCATCTCCACAGCATTATATTACCACAATGTTTGAATGTGGGTATGATGTTCTTACTCTGTACAGGATGTGCTTTGCATGAGACATAATGGGACCCATGTCATCCAAAAATTCCACTTTTCACTCACTGTTCTATAGAACATTATTCCAAGTGGCCTATAGATTCGACATGTATTTATTTATTGATTACAAATCTGAGATGATCATTGATATTTCTCTTGGTTAGCATTGGTTTCCACCTTCTCTCCCATGAATCCCATTTTTGCAAAGTCTCTTTCTTATTGTGGAGTCATGAACACTGATCATAGCTCAGGTTAGAGAGTCCTGTAGTTTAGATGTCCCTCTTGGATCTTGTGACTTTCTCAAAGAGTTGTTGCTGTGCTCTTGGATAACTTATGATCTAGCCACTCCTGGGAGGATTCCTCACTGTTCCAAGTGATCTTGACTCCACAGCCATGTGAAAGACTGACATCAAATCAAAGGAAGGATTTGGTTGCAATTATTGTGGCCAAAGGTGGTGTAACCAGTTATTAAGTTCAATGGGGGCAATTTTTCATAGCGGTAACATGGCTGTTTGCTGACTTTTTCATTAAATATGACATTTTGTCTAAAGGTCTGAAACCATTCAGTCTAACAAATGCAATAATAGAGGAAATCAGAAGATTTATTTTAGGGGAAATACATTTTATATTTGAAAGAGTAAGAGTTTGGTTGATTCCATTGAATCAGTCAAAAGCACACTAGATTACACATGTTGGAAAATAAAACTTATTTTTTGTGCATATTTATCAAGGTTTCCAATACTTCTGGAGCCCACTGTTGGTTTAGTAATGTTTGCAAACATTGTTTAATGCAGACATAATGAAAAAGGCTGTTTTAATAGAAAAGACAAATTGTCTGAGGAATGTTTGTACTGTACATGTATAACAGGTCTCCCAACCAAAGGGAGGTACATGGGGGTAAGGTGCAGGCCAGATTCACAGAAAGCCAACTGTGAGAAAGAGAAGGATATATGGATGGACCTTCCTGTACCTAACCGTCTATCATTGGCTGATAATAAAAGGTGAGTACAACACTTCGAATTACATCAGGGGATTTGAAAGTATTGGCACAGCATGATTACCTTGTCCTCATCTGAGTTACTGTTTCTGGGAACCATAAGGACTTAATACATTTACACATTTTAATACTGCTTAATCTGTACAGTTCTCAAATTTGTTATTGTATGTGCACTTGCTGGAGTAATAGTGCTTATGGTTCCCAAGAACAGTAACACAGAAGAGTACAGGATAATCACGCTGTGCCCATGGGAAATACCAGGGAACATATGCACAGCTCAGATGGCTTAAGTCGCCCTGAAATATAACAAGGAGGGAAGAGATGACCTTTGTAGTTTTCTTTGGAGAAGAAGGCAAGACTATGTTCTCAAGACACCACTTCCTCTTCATGGAGGACCAGAAATGTCCAAATTACAAGCGTATACAGTTGTGCATATGTGCAAATATTTTTTTAATAGCTTTTAGTTGAATATTTCAAATGTAGTGGAAACGTTACACATTCAATTCCAAATCAAAGTTAGCAAATTTATCAAGTCTGCGTTATTCTTTTACAGGAAGCAAAGAAAAGGAATATTTAACTGTTAAAAAAAATGGCTGTGTCGACATTTTTCTCTTCAAACTCTCTTCAAACTGTAGAAACTGAAGACATTTTTCAAGATTTAATTTCACTTTAAATTACTGAGCTAATATTTAGTTGCATAACCATTGTTTTTGATAATTGCTGTGCATCTGCGTTGCATCGAGTCAACCAACTTCTGGCACCTATAAACAGATATTTACATTACATTAATGGCATTTAGCAGACGCTCTTATCCAGAGCAACGTACAACAAAGTGGATACCCATAACCAGGGATAAGTGCGCTGAAAGACCCTAGAGGGAAGTACAATTTCAACTGCTACCTATAGAAGAAAGATAAGGACCAGGGCCTATTTGAATTTTTTTTTTTTTTTTGAAACAAACAAATAAATAAACAAACAAACAACAAAGCAAAAGTGACCAAACTTAACTATCCAAACACTGCTTACCTAGCCAACTAAAAATACCGATACACAAAGTAAATCACAGAAAGACAAGGGGAGGTAGGGAGGGACGGGGAGAGGTGCTGCTTGAAGAGGTGCGTCTTCAGTTTGTGCTTGAAGGTGGGGAGAGATTCTACAGTTCTGACCTCAATGGGGAGTTCATTCCACCACCGTGGAGCCAGAACAGACAGTAGTCGTGAGCGTGAGGTGGAGGTTCGAAGAGAGGGAGGTGCCAAGCGGCCTGTACGAAGAGGTCTGACAGGGGTGATTTTTTGTAGGTAAGCTGGGGAAGACCCCTTAACTGCTTGGAAGGCTAGCACCAATGTTTTGAATTTCATGCGAGCCATGACAGGCAGCCAGTGGAGGGAAGTAAGCAGGGGGGTGACGTGTGAGTATTTGGGAAGGTTGAAGACCAGACGAGCTGCTGCATTCTGGATAAGTTGGAGGGGTCTAATGGCGGACGCTGGGAGGCCAGCCAAGAGGGAATTGCAGTAGTCCAGGCGGGACAGAACCATCGCTTGGACCAGGAGCTGGGTCGGGTAGGGGGTGAGAAAGGGGCGGATTCTCTGTATGTTGTATAGGAAAAACCTGCATGACCGGGTCACCGCCGCAATGTTCTCAGAGAGGGTCTGCTGTCCATCACCACGCCGAGGTTCCTTGCACTGGGTGATGGCGTGAGTGTGGTATCCCCGAGGGAAATGGAGAGATCCAGATGGGGAGAGGTATTAGCAGGGATGAATATCACTTCAGTCTTACCTGGGTTGAGCTTTAGATGGTGGTTGTCCATCCAGCTCTGGATGTCACTCAGGTAAGCAGAGATACAAGCTGAAACCTGTGTATCATGGTGGGAATGAGATGAAGAGTTGGGTATCGTCCGCATAGCAGTGGTAGGATAGCCCATGTGCAGTGATCACAGGGCCAAGGGAACGAGTGTAAAGAGAAAAAAGAGAAAAGAAGCGGGCCTAGGACTGAGCCCTGGGGAACTCCTGTGGCAAGGGGCCGAGGTATCGATACCGTACCAGCCCAGGCAACCTGGAAGGAGCGATCAGAGAGGTAGGACTCAATCCAGTCCAGGGCTGTGCCACAGATGCCCATTGCTGACAGGGCGGACAGGAGGATGGAGTGATCCACAGTGTCGAAGGCTTCCGAGAGATCTAGAAGTATGAGGACAGAGGAGAGGGAGGCTGCTCGTGCAGCATGGCGTGATTCACTGACGGAGAGGAGCGCGGTCTCTGTCGAGTGGCCCGATCTGAAGCCAGACTGATGGGGGTCTAGCAGGTTGTTGTTAGAAAAGAAAGAAGAAAGTTGAGTAGAAGCGGCTCATTCTATGGTTTTAGAAAGAAAAGGAAGAAGAGATACCGGGCAGTAGTTCTGGGTGATGGAGGGATCCAGAGTAGGCTTTTTTAGCAGCGGAGTGATGTGGGTCCTCTTGGAGGTTGCTGGAAAACAGGCAGAAGACAGTGAGGAGTTGACAAGGGAGGTGACAAATGGGAGAATGTCAGGTATGAAAGTCTGGAGGAGAGAAGAGGGGATAGGGTCAAGGGCACAGGTTGTAGGGCGGTGGGAGAGCAGGAGTTGAGACATCAGAGTCTGTAAGGGGGGAGAAAGTGGAAAAGGAAGGGATGGGTCTGGGGGGGGAGGGCACAGAGAGGGGGGCGGTGGTTGTAAAGGATCTGCGGATGTCTGTGACCTTCTCATCGAATAAAATCAGCAAAGTCATCAGCAGTGAAGGAGGACTGAGGTGGAGGAGGCGGTGCGTTGAGGAGAGAGGAGAAGATAGAGAACAGTTTCCGGGGGTTAAAAGTAGAGTTCTGAATTTGTGTTTGATAGTATTTTGCTTTGGCGGCAGTGACAGCGGAAGAGAATGCCGCCAGAAGAGACTGGTAAGTTGTGAGGTCTGAAGAGTCTCTGGATTTTTCCCACTTCCTCTCCGCTGCACGGAGGCTGGCCCTGGAGGTAGGGAGGGTGTCAGATATCCAAGGACCAGGGGGGGGGTGTGCGAGGCGGCTTTGAGACAGGGGGACAGAGAGAGTCAAAGGCGGAGGAGAGAGATGAAAGGAGGGTGGCAGATGCAGAGTCAGTGGAGAGTTTGGAGAAGAATTCGAGAGGGGGGAGTGAGGCGGTGACAGTGGTGGCAAAGGAAGAGGGTGAGAGGGAGTGGAGGTTACGGCGGGCTGAGGATGTGTGGGTGGGAGGAGGGGGAGGAGGATGGGGAGGAAGAGGGAGGGAGAATGAGTGGTGATCAGATGTATGCAGAGGGGTAACCGTGAAATCGGAGCGTGAGCAGTTCCTCACAAAGACAAGGTCTAGGACATTGCCTGCCTTGTGGGTTGGAGGAGAGTGTGAGAGTGTTGCAGGGAGAGGCCGAAGGAGTGGAGTAGCGGTAGGAAGGCAGCAGCCTGGGAGGCTTCAAGGTGGATGTTGAAGTCTCCAAGGAGAATCAGGGAAGGAGCTGAGAAGGGTGTCTAGCTCATCAAGGAAGCTTCCCAGGGGCCCTGGAGGACGGCAGCGGGAGTAGCGGTGTTGTCAGGTGTGATTCAGGTCTCAATTAGGGCAAGGAATTGTAGGGACTGGAGAGAGGCATATGCGGGGATGAAGTCAGCCTTCCGAGTGGCAGACTGGCAGTTCCATAGTCCCCCTGTGACAGCAAAGTCCTCACAGGGGGTCAGCGGGGGGTAGCTGAGGTTCGAGGGGTTCCGACGCCATAGAGGCCCACGTCGCAGGGGGTGTCTGAGGGAGAGAGCAGACTGGGATGGGGTGAAACATAACAAACTGGGACGCTAGCATCGCTCTGACACACCTATTTAAATCGCCTACAATTGCTCACAAGCAATATCAAATCAAAGCTAATCTACTGACTAATTCCAGAGCTATTTAAAACAAACGTTCAATTACTTGACAGGTATGCAACCAGTAAAAGTGATTAACACAGCAATAGAAACAAGCTAGCTCAAGCCCTAACCTCTGCTGTTCAAAATAACAATTACAAATCAAACTTTACCGCGTCTAGTGGACGGTCCGCAGCGATACCAGCACACCTGGTTAAAATCATGCATTTAATGGTATTTTGGCCCAGGATGAACAAACTACATTCCACAGTTCCTGTGAATTTTTGGGTTTTGCTTCAGAAACTGCATGTCACCCCACAAGTTTTCAATGGGGTTGAGGTCAGGGGATTGAGCTGGTTACTTTTCTAAAATTTCCCTCGGGATGAATAAAGTATCTGTCTATCTATCCATTACCTCAATCCTTTTTGTCCGGAACCAAGATTTGCTCGCTTACTTGTGTATTTGCGGTCGTTGTCTTGTTGAAACATCCATTTCAGGGCCATTACCTCTTTGGCATACGGCAACATAATCTCTTCAAGTATTTTGATGTATTTAAACTGATCCATGATCCCTGGTATACGCACCTAACACCCTAGTATGGAAAACATCCCCGTACCCATGTTTTTTGTGCCACCTTGCTTCACTGTCTTCAGTACCAGTTCAGTTGAATTCAGTACCTGGGGGTCGTCTGACGTACTGTCGACAAGCATTAGACCCGAAAAGAACTATTTTACTCTCATCAGTCCACAGAATGTTAAGCCAGTTCATGTGTTCCTTGGCAAATTTTAACCGATTCTGCACATGCCCTTTTTTCAACAATGGTGCTTTACAGGGGCTTCTTGCTGATAGCTTAGCTTCAATCAAACGTCTTCTGACTGAACAGCACTTACAGGTAATTGTAGATCTTTCTGGAGCTGATGAATGGCTGAATCTTTGCCATTCTGACTATTCTTCGATCCGTTTTAACAGTCGTTACATTTTCTTCTGCTTGTTTCGGGTTTTTGTTGCCATTTTAAAGCATTTGAGATGATTTTAGCTGAGCATTCTATAATTTGCTGCACTCCTTTATATGTTTTCCCCTCTCCGATCAACTTATTAATCAAATGACGTCGCTCCTCCAAGCAATGTTTGAAACGGCCCATTTTACTTAGCAATTCAGAAGGAACTATATTTCATAACAATGTGTGAACCATTTGCTTCCCTTCTTCCTTAATAAAGGACAATTAATGACAACTGTTTTTCACAGAATTAATTAATATTTCACCTGCATGTCATGACAGTTGGGTCTGTTGTTTATCTATTACACTACTATATGCAGAAATGTCACTACTACTACTAACAGTGGTTCATCAGGTTACTGATGTTGTGCTGCTATTTTCTTAAACACAATTGTACATGAATAAATACTGCAGGAAAGTGTGGGAAATAAGTATGATAAATAAATAAAACAAGTAATGGACACAGAAATTAAGAAATAAATTGATACAATCTGAATAAATGTTTATTCCTTCATTCATCTATTTCTGTATTTATATCTGTATTTACTCCTTTCTGTATTTCTTCAGTGATGTATGTATTCTTCTCCATTTTTATTTATATGTGCATTTCTTATTTTCCATATTTATTTACGCTAATGACAGTAATCAACCCCAGGGTACAGATGCAAACAGATTTGCATTATCCCGCCCAGAACCCTTGGTAGGCCGATATCATTGGTATGGCGAGTAGTGTTAATATTTGTGATATAGCATGGGTTCAAATGCCATTGAGATAACAAGCTGCACTCATCTGGGCTGATTCCAACCCAGAGTGAGCACTGCCAGGTCACAATCGGTGCATATTTTTTTATTTTTTATTTATTTGACCTTTATTTATACAGGGAAGTCCCTTGAGAGCAAACTCTCATTTTCAAGGGTGCCCTGTTTACAAAAAACATATATAAAAGATACAGGTTGCAACAGACAAGATAAGAGCAGACAAAAAACAAGTTATAAAAAACAGATAATAAGTGATAGGACACTAAAAATCAGGTAAAACACGAGCAGATCTCAGTCATGGTACCCACGAGGAGCACTCTAAAAGAATCTAGAGAAACAAAATGATCCAATTTTAGAGTGTCCTGGAGCCTATTCCACTTGTCCGGAGCATAGTGAGAAAAAGCAGTCTTTCCATATTCCATCCTCACGCGCGGAATGAGCAATCTGATGTGTGACTGCGAGCATGTTCGGCAACTCATAGAGTTGTGAATGAGGAGCGAGGATAAATACGATGGGAGTTTACCAATTAGAGCTTTATAGATGAATAGAAGGGAATGTAGCTCTCTTCGTGCAGTTAGGGATGACCAACCCAATTTTTCGTACAAAACACATTGGTGAGTAAGAAAACCATCACCCGTTACAAAGCGCAGGGCACTATGATACACAGCATCAAGCAGCTTCAAAATGGCAGGAGAAGCATGCATATACACAATATCACCATAATCAAAAACAGACATAATTTGGGACTGAACAATGGATTTCCTGGTTTGAAGAGAAAAACAGGATTTATTCCTGTAAAGAAAGCCAATTTTAACCCTCAGCTTCTTTATAAGATGATCAATATGTGTGCGAAAAGAGAGCTTGGTATCCAGCCAAATACCCAGATATTTAAATGAGTCGACACAATCAATTAATTCTCCCTGCAGAGAGTGGAGAGAAAGGCTATTGTTAACAATTGACGATCGAGAGAAAAACATCCATTTAGTTTTGTTTGAGTTTAAGACTAATTTGAGATCATGCAGAGATCGTTGGAATGTGTCGAAGGCTGACTGCAGGCTTGCAGCTGCCTGAGCTGGGGTGGGACCAAAGCAGTAAATTATTGTATCGTCCGCATAATAATGAACATTAGTGTGTACAGAAGGGAAAAGAATATTATTTATATAGAGAGTGAATAAAATTGGACCAGTAATGGACCCTTGTGGGACACCCTTAACAACAAAAGAGCTGGATCTAAGATTGCCAGCAACAACTGACTGCTTTCTCCCAGACAAGTAGTTAGAGAACCAACTAAGAGAAAGGTCATCCAGGCCAATGGAAGCTAACATACTTAACAAAATACCATGATCAACAGTGTCGAAGGCCTTAGAGAGGTCGACAAAGAGGGCAGCACAATGTTGGCGATTATCAAGACCATTCACAATATCATTAATGACGAGGGAAGTGGCAGTAACAGTGCTATGACCGGGTCTGAATCCTGATTGGTGTGAGTGTAGGATATTGTATGCGTCTAAAAAATCCCGCAGCTGTTCAATTGCCAGGGTTTCTAAAACCTTAGCTAGGCAGCACAGTCTAGAGATGGGACGATAATTGTTTAGGTCACTGGTGTCACCCCCTTTAAGCAGGGGCACGACCAGTGCGGACTTCCAGACCGTTGGGATTTCACCAGAGATAAAAGTTAGGTTAAAAATGTGAGCAAGCGGGGAGGCGACCAGGTGAGCACTGAGACGCAAAAGATAAGGGGCTATGTCATCCTCACCCTTAGACTTTTTAATATTCAGATGGGAGAGTGCCATGAAAACTTCATAGTCACTAACCGGTCTAAAAGAGAATCTATTAGCAAGAGGGGAGGGGACCGAAAGGTTTTCGGCCAATGACGGGTCATGGACGTGTCCCGGCGAGACCGTATTGGCTGATAGCCTATCAAATAGAAGGCCAGAAGCTACAAAATGTTGGTTAAATGCGTCGCACATTATTGATTTGTCTGAAATTACATCATTCTCATAGCTAATTTGAGGTGGGAGAGAAGAGGTGGATCCAGATTTAAGTGATTTTACAGTTTTCCTTGGGCATTTGCAAATGAGGATAAATAGAAATCAGATTTGGCTTTCCTGACTATACTAGTACTTTTATTCCTACACTAGTACTTATATTACTACAGCATGTACAGTCCCCTCCTAAAGTATTGGAACATCAAGTACAATTCCTTTGTTTTTGCCATATACTACATGAGATGACCGATCCAAATTGCACCTTTTATTTCCTGGTATTTTTATCTAGATTTGTTAAAGGGACAATTGGTAATATTTTTGTGTTAAAACATTGATGCAAGAACATTATAAATCCCTTTCTATTGTTGAAAAAGGCTGCTCCTTAAATTCTGATTTCAACATATACAGTTGGCGGGCCATCACTACGAAAACATTGCACAGCTGTACGGTAATTCAAGCTCATTGGTTGAAAAATGGTTCTAATTGCCATAGCCAATGGCATGGGGGCTTATTCACATTATTCACATTATTCACACGCGTATAGCTGCCCAAATTGCACTCCAGACAAGCAATCACTGAAACTTTGTATACTATTGCTTATTATCCAAGCAAAGACTATATATCTAGTTATAAAACAATACCAGTTCGCTATCAGTAGCAACAAGCAAATTAGCCATAGTTAGCTTGACAAATTTACAAATATCCACTGTTGCACACATGTGTCTCAGGTGGATATTTGTAAATTAATAGCAAATTTGCTTGTTGGCTATGGCAGTTATAACCAATTTTCAACCAATGAGCTTGAACTATTGTATAACTGTACAATGTTTTGGTACAGAGTGCCAGCCCGTCAACTGCATATTTTTAAAAATGTAAGGACTATAAATACAGTCAGAGGATGAGTCAGCATGTCAGTGAGCCTTGTATAATTTTTGATTGTATGCACTGCTGCCGCACAGTTGGCTGGTTAGATAATCACATGAATAAGTTGGTGTAATGAAGTAAAAATGTTCCTAATAAAGTGAGCGTATATTTGATTCAAACTGTAAGTTACAGTTGCGTTGTTTGACTATCATATCTTGGTTATATAGCCAGCTAGTTACATAGCCAAATAACTTGCTTGCTCATAATATAGTTGGTTAGCTACAATGAAAACTTTTAAAAGACAACAAATATAAATAGTGTTGTGTAGCACAATAAAGTCAACATTTCATAAAGTCAGCATCAAGTCACCTGTTCGGTGAACATTTTCTTACGAGAACGCTATGATAGGCAGTCTCAGGCTTTCCAGCTTTCGCCGTTTGTCACTGACAGCTTTCCAAAATAGTGCATGAGAACCTGGAGCAAGCAGAGGGGTTTCAACATCAGCGTGTTCACAGAGAAGGGGGAGGGATAAACAGTGTCGTTGTTTCAAGGTATTTAGTTTGTTGCTGCAATTCTTCTCTTGACCGTTAGGAGCTCAGAATTACTTATTGTACCTTTAAGTATGTTTTTTTTATTTTTATTAGACATTATTGGCATTTGGCAGACGCTCTTATCCAGAGCGACGTACAGTTGATTAGACTAAGCAGGAGACAATCCTCCCCTGGAGCAATGCAGGGTTAAGGGCCTTGCTCAAGGGCCCAACGGCTGTGCAGATTTTATTGTGGCTACACCAGGATTAGAACCACCGACCTTGCGTGTCCCAGTCCTTTACCTTAACCACTACGCTACAGGCCGTCCTGGATGTTAACAGTTGTTCTCCCTGTTCATATCAAAAATTGTATTAATGACATGCTACTATCTCACTTTCACTGGTGATGGCTGTGAATGAAATCCTATTGGAGCTGAATAGCGGCCATACATACATTAGCAGTCTGGCGGGGGTGGGGTGACTGGGAATCGGAGGTTCGCATAAACGCCTTTGCCCCACTGATATTTTTAACATTAAGTTAATGTTTGTAGCGATGAGCTAATGTTAACAACATACACGTCTCTATAACATTTCCATCACACCCCGCACACAAAAACCTTTAGCTAGCTATTTCAACACTGTGTTCCAACATGCCCCTACCTGTTATAAATGCATCAGCCACAATAACTTTTAATGTAATGTTGTATATGCCATGTAGACCATGCATTTATTCAGTCTAATTTAGCACTTGCTCTTATATAATGCCACCATACTGAAACATTGTATTACTTTTTTCACAGAAAACCAATCAATCAATTGTATAATTTGTATAGCGCTTTTAATAAAGGGGCTTTGTCACAAAGCTGCTTTACACAGAACCGACCCCCAAGAGTAAATTTAGGGCAACAGTGGCAAGGAAAAACCCTCCTGATAACAGGAGTCATGCAGAGAGATGGCAGGCATGAATCAACATTGTTAGGGGGTTGATCAAGATGGTTGATCAAGCCGAGCAGGAAAGAAATGGACTTCTTAAGAAGGGGCTTGAGGACTGCAAGTTTAAGAGTTTTCATGTGGTGGTGGGAAAGGGTGTTCAACCAGGGCATTAGCCTGGGAAAGAAATGGTGAGGAATTGTTTGACAATGAGGGTATGAGCCGTCTGAGCTTATCCCCTTAAGTATCACCCCTTTTCTGGACACAAGCTTGAAAGTTACAAACCCAAAATAAAAAATGGTTTCAACCATTTTGACTACAGGCATAATTCTGGTCTCATTCTGGCATGCATATTGAACATGCTACAGTTTCGTTACACAAGTGAAAAAATGCTGTGTTGTTTTATGCACACTATACGCCGTTGGAAACATAATGTCATCAGTTAAAATGCTTTTTAGTCATCACTTCATTAACATGACTGTAGTTGGTTCTTAGATGAGCTGAAGTTATACTGAATTTTCTTACACACAGATGGGGGTAACACATCTCTGCAACTACATCTGATTCCAGGAAGGCTATACAAAACGTAGATAATAACATACCTAGTGTAGTATAGTAAGTATACAACGGCAAAATAGACAACAATGATAATTCCTCCAGAGAAAGTAGACAGTGGGCATTCTATCAACGTTTCTCCGAGTTAGCACTTTTTTAGAATTTTACATTTACATTTACATTTTAGTAATTTGGCAGACGCTTTTAATCCAAAGCGACAAGTGCATAGGTTCTTCCACAAGCTAAAGCATCACATCAATAACTAGTAAAATACACATGAAGTGCTGTTCTAAAGCAAAAAAATACAGTCATTGCAAGTGCAAAATCAGGAGGAAGGACTAAGGTACAGTTTGAAAAAGTGTGTTTTTCAAACTGTGTCGAAATAGGGGGAGGGATTCTGTTGTCCTGACAGTGGTAGGCAAGTCATTCCACCACTGAGGAACCAGAACGGAAAACAGGCGTGAACGTGCAGCTCGACTGCCAGGTGTTCATAGTGAGGGAACCCTAAGGCGACCAGAGCTGGCAAACCGGAGTGGTCTAGCTGGGGAGTAGGGAGTGATTAAGGATTGGATGTAAGGTGGGGCAGTCCCCTTAGCAGCCTGAAATGCCAAAACTAGGGCCTTGAATCGGATGCGTGCGGCAATAGGAAGCCTGTGGAGGCCAATGAGGAGTGGGGTGACATGAGCCGACCTGGGCTGACTGGTGATCAGGCGGGCTGCAGCATTCTGGACCAGCTGGAGGGGGGCTTAATGGCACAAGCTAGGAGACCGGCTAGGAGGGAGTTGCAGCAATCCAGGCGGGAAATGATGAGCGCCTGGACTAGGAGCTGGGTGGCTTTCTCCGTCAGGAGATGACGGATACGGCGAATATTGTAGAGGAAGAACCTGCAGGTTCTGGCAGTGGAGGATACTTGTGGAGCCAGGGTGAGGCGGTTATCAAGAGTCACCCCAAGAATCTTTGCCGTACGGGAGGAGGAAACTACAAAGTCCTCAACAGTCAGTGAGAGGTCGATTAACGGAGAGGACTTAGCAGGGATATAGAGAAGCTCAGTTTTGGCAAGGTTGAGCTTCAGGTGGTGGGAAGTCATCCACGCAGAGATATCAGCCAAGCAGGCAGAGATCTGTGTGGTGACTTGGGCGTCGAGGGGGGAGGAAATAAAGAGTTGGGTGTCATCAGCGTAAGAATGATAAGAAAAGCCATGGGAAGAGATAACAGAACCAAGAGACATGGTGTACAGAGAGAAGAGAAGAGGACCAAGAACTGAGCCCAGCGATGAGAGCAGAATCTCAGGTTGACTGTATCGAAGGTGGCCGACAGGTTGAGGAAGATGAGAACAGAGGAGAGGGATTTGGCTTTGGCAGAGTGGAGTGCCTCAGTGACCGCGAGCAAGGCGGTCTCAGTGGAGTGGTCACTCTTGAAGCCGGACTGGTTGGGATCGTGGAGATTGTTCTGGCAACGATAAGTTGGGAGCAGACCACCCGTTCCAGAGTTTTAGCAAGAAAGGGAAGAAGAGAGACAGGCCGGTAGTTGTTCAGAGCGGAGGGGTGTCATTAGAGATAGATTGTAGAAGGGGAGAGGGAATGGGGTCAAGAGGACAGGTGGTTGGGCGTTGGACATTTGAGAGGCGTTTCAAAGTGTCAGAAAGTGTTGTGCAGCTCCTTGTGATCCTCCTTGTGGTCAAGAAGGTTGCCTGTTTTGTGGGTGGGAGGGGAAAGTGTGAGGGTAAGGTCAAAGAAAGAAAGGGAGAGAAAGGTAGACTGGGTGGACTGGTGAGGAGCTAAGGAGGATGTCCATCTGATCCAAGAAGCTCCCCAGAGGACCGGGGGGGGGGGGGGGGGGGGCGATAAACAACAATAATAAAGAGTTTGCATAGGAAAGTAACAGAAACTCAAAAGAGGCGAAAAAGAGAAGGCAGCCGGGGTGGCTGGGTTCTCTGGTGAGAGCCACGTTTCTGTTAAAGCAAGAAAGTCAAGGTTGAGGTGGGAGGCATAGGCTGATATGAAGTCTGCTTTCTGGACGGCAGACTGGCAGTTCCAGAAGCCACCAGCCACACAGAGATCAACACCAGTGGATCTGGGAGGGAAGATCAGGTTAGAGATATTCCGGCCATGTTGGCGGGAAGCAAACCTCCTACCTGACTGGGACCTGGGGAGAGGAGAGAGGACAAGAATGGGAAGGAAAGACATGGAGAGGGAACTAGGGAGGACAAGAGGAATCCTACGCAGTGAAGTGAGGGCAGGCAGCAAAAACAATCATCAACAATCATCTCAGACAGCCTCGACTTTGTACGCCGAGGCAATTAGACGAGGCTGCCACACCCAGCTGCCACTGGTACACAACTGCTTAAATAACACTGACACTGAATCACATAAAATGTTACAAACCCACTGGAGAACACTAATGCACACTGAAGTGAGCTCAGCTGTGCCAGTAATTATACCCTGAACAGGGTGCAAACTATTGGCTCCTCCTACAACAAAAGCTGTGGCCTGCCAGCCAGTGGAGACAATAGCCTACTTAATAATAATACTTAATAACCTAGCTCACCTGGGAGAAATAAACACACAACCCAGTTTCACTGCAATCTAAATAAACACCACTTGTACTAACTAACAAACAAACAACCAAATAAACAGCAGAATCCTACAGTGACTACTAAACTTGGTTAGAAACAGCACAAATAAATGATACTTTACTAATCCTGAAGAAAATGCTACAAACCCATTGGAATTAAAAACTTATGCATTTTGCCCGCTGGACCCTTGCCACGAAAAGAACACTGACATTCTTATTTCTTGTCGTATGTGGATTTCCAAAATGCAGAGAAGATGAGGCCCCCACCCATTCTTACAGTTGCAATCAAAATGATTCAAGGTCATGATTAGGTTTATTGGCAAAATATACAATTTCTCAGCTGTTTGCAATAAACAAATTACACAAGAACTGTTTAAGTAGTTCAATGAAACATAATATTACAAAATATTACAAGGATTTTTATCCACATTCAACAAAAAAAACTTTTGATCACTACTGCAGTCTCAAAATTATTCAACCCCTTCATGACAAGCATCTTCAGTACTTTTGCTGTTATGACCTGCTGCAAACACGACGCATAGCCAGACACCAGCTTCTGACAGCGTTCCTGAGGAATCTTAGCCCATTCCTCATGGGCAATGGCCTCCAGTTCAATAATATTCTTGGGTGTGCGTTTAGCAACCGCCTTCTTCAAATCCCACCAGAGATTTTCTATGGAGTTCAAGTCAGGCGACTGTGACGGCCACTCTAGAATCTTCCATTTCTTCTTCTGAAACCAAGCCTTGGTGGACTTTGAGGTATGCTTGGGATCATTGTCCTGCTGGAAGGTCCAACGACGCCCAAGCTTCAGCTTCATCACAGCTTCAGCTTCATCACAGATGGCATGAGGTTTTTCCCTAAGATTTCCTGATACTTAATCCATCGTGCCCTCCACACGCTGTAGGTTTCCAGTGCTAGAGGCAGCAAGGCAGCAAAGCAGCCCCAGAGCATCACTGAGCTACCGCCATGCTTCACTGTAGGCAGGGTGTTCTTTTCAGCATATGCTTCATTCTTCTTACTCCAGACATACCGCTGATCCATAGGCCCGAAAAGTTCCAGTTTTGTTTCATCGCTCCACAGAACAGAATTCCAAAACTTCTGTGGCTTATTTAGATGGTTTTGAGCATATTGGAGCCGACTTTTCTTGTGCTTTTGGGTCAGTAGTGATGTACGTCTTGGAGTCTGGGCATGGAGCTCTTCAGTGTTCAGTATGCGCCTTACTGTGCAAACTGAAACCTCAGTGCCTGCTGCCAGCAAGTCTTGCTGCAGGTGTTTTGCAGTCACTCTAGGGTTTTTGACCACTTGCCTCCTCAGGAATCTGGTGGCAGCCACCGCTCTTTCTGCCACATTATTGGTATTGTAGCCACTGTAGCCACTGTTCCTTGAACTTTAAATTTGCGAACTATGCTTCGAACTGGATCTCTAGGAACATTCAGTGCTTTTGCTATCTTTTTGTATCCTTTTCCTTGTTTGTGCAAGGCAATGATCTCTTCTCTGAACTTTTTGGACAATTCTTTTGAGCCATATTTCTAACATGCAATCAAACGTCACTCTCAACAAACCCCTAGCCCAGGGGTCGTCAACCCTGGTCCTGGAGAGCCGCAGGGTGTGCTGGCTTTCGTCTCCACCTTAAAATAAGCAACCGATTCAGACCCAAGAAACCAGGTGAGGTGAGTTAACTGTGTAATCAACGGCTTTCATTGATCAATTAATGCCAAGTAACAACGAAAGCGGCTCTCCAGGACCAGGGTTGCTAACCCCTGCCCTCGCCAGTCCAGGTATTTATGTGTTTTATCTCAAGCACACCTGAACTAATTAGTTGCACCAGGTGTGCTTGAAACAGGGGGTTGGGTAATTTTGATTAGTTGCATCAGGTGTGCTTGAGACAGGGGGTAGAATAATTTTGAGACTGCAGTAGTGATTAAAAGTAGCATTCATTTGTTTATTGCAAACAGCTGAGAAATTGTATATTTTGCCAATAAAGATAATGTGCAATGGGGTTGAATAATTTTGATTGCAACTGTAAATAAGAAACTGTTGGAAACAATGGCATGGCATTATACAGATTTGTCATGTTACCATAGTGATTGAAAACTGCAAGGACTATAAGAATTATGAATTTCATATTTTCATATTTCAACTTTAAATTTACCGTTGTTAATTTTACTATGGCGGCATGGATGGTGCAGTCGGTAGCACTGCCGCCTCACAGCAAGGAGGTCCTGGATTCGAATCCCGGTCGGCCTTGTGGAGTTTGCATGTTCCTCTCGTGTTTGCGTGGGTTTCCTCCGGGTACTCCAGTTTCCTCCCACAGTCCAAAGACATGCAGGTTAGACTGATTGGAGAGTCTAAATTGCCCGTAGGTATGAGTGTGTGAGTGAATGGTGTGTGTGCCCTGCGATGGACTGGCGACCTGTCCAGGGTGTATTCCTGCTTTCCACCAAATGTATGCTGGGATAGGCTCCAGCGACCCTGTTCAGGATAAGCGGGTAAGGATAATGAATGAATTCAATTCAATTCAATTTTATTTGTATAGCGCTTTTTACAAAGGGCCGTTGTTGCAAAGCAGCTTTACAGAATTAGAAACTGGGCCCCAAGAGCACGCCTAGGGCAACAGTGGTAAGGAAAAACTCCGTGGAACAGGAAGAAACCTTGAGCAGAACCTGACTCAGTAGGGGAACCCATCTGCCGCGGCAAAAACAATGATTTTAAACAGAAAACCAGATTAAATAAAAGTTCATAAATGTCCAATAACTTGAAGCACAGACGGCAGGAACACCAATGGATGGCACTGTCAGGCAAGGGGACAGGCTTGGTGCTACAGCTGTGGCAGGAGGGAGTTGTGCGGCTGGTCTTGGGCTGGAGCTCCAGGCCAGGAGGGGGTGCGCAGGAAAGTTGGGCTAGCGGTGCCCAGAGCGGGGAGAAGAGGAAAGTAACATTGTTAGGGGGTCCAGATGGTAATTGGTCATTCACAGCAGGAGGGAGAGGTACATGCGTGCGATAAGGAGAACCCCGGCAGAATATGGCTATGGCAGCGTAGCTAAGGGAAACAGAGGCAGTGGCCAACACATCCATGAGGGCAGGCTTGAGACGGTCACCACCAGACCATGACTGGTTATACTTAACACAGAATTACCAATAATGATCCACTGACAGCACTGACCGCCAAGTCCACCAGAGACTCTATAGCTTATGCCAGCCACCCACTCCTGCCCCTCAATTATAGGACAGACTAAAGAGATACGTTTTTAGCCTAGCTTTAAATAAGGTGATAATGTTGCACCCCGAACATGAGCAGGCAATTTGTTCCACAGGAAAGGAGCACGATAGGAAAAGGCTCCCAGTAACAGGCAGCCAGTGAAGTGAAGCTAACACTGGTCTGATGTGCTCAAATCTCCTTGTTCTCGTAAGAATACGAGCTGCTGCATTTTGAATTAGCTGGAACCCTTTCAGAGAGGAATTTGCACATCCAGACAAAAGAGCATTGCAGTAATCTAATCTTGAGGTAACAAAAGCATGCACTAGCTTTTCTGCATTATTTAGGGACAGTATCTTCCGAATTTTGGAGATATTCCTTAAGTGATAAAAAGCAACCCGAGGGATGTTTTTAATATGTGCATCAAACGCAAGATCTAGATCAAAAGTAACTCCAAGGTCTTTGATGACAGCACTTGAGGTGATGCAAATTCCATCAATGTTTGGCATATTATCAGATACTTTACATCTCAAGGACTTGGGCCCCACTACCCCACTACTCTCAGTCTTATCTCAATTTAGCAAAAGAAAGTTATGATTCATCCATTTCTTTATGTCTTTAAGACAAGCTTCCATTTTTGACAGCTGGACAACTTCCTCAGGTTTGACTGATAGATACAACTGTGTGTCGTCAGCATAGCAGTGGAAGTTAATGCCATGTTTGTGAATAACTTGTCCCAGGGGAAGCATATATAGAGAGAAAAGTAAGGGCCCAAGCACAGATCCTTGTGGTACTCTGTATCTAACCCTGGGTTGATAAGAAGAGTCATTCTTAAAGTGCACAAATTGATATCGATCTGATAGATATGATCTAAACCAAGAGAGAGCCTGTCCACGGAGGCCTACAAGCTTTTCAAGTCTATCCAACAGGATCAGATGATCAACTGTGTCGAATGCTGCACTTAAATCTAGAAGCACAAGTACATAGATGCAGCCAGCGAGGAGTAGGTCATTGAATACTTTGACCGGGGCTGTTTCAGTGCTGTGGAAGGGTCTAAAACCAGATTGAAAAACTTCCAATATATGATTGGGGTGCAGAAATTAACAAAATTGTTTTGAAATGACCTTTTCTAGTACTAGGAATGGGAGGTTTGAAATGGGCCTGTAGTTGGATAAATCATTTGCATCTAAGTTTGGCTTCTTAAGAAGTGGTTTGATGACTCCAAGTTTAAGAGTCTGTGGAATGTGTCCAGATGCTAAAGAAGCATTGACAATATGTAGGAGTGGTGCTCCAATCGCTGGTAGTAGCTCCTTCAAAAGCTTTGTTGGGATAGGGCAGGGGTGGGCAACCCTGGTCCTGGAGAGCCGCAGGGTGTGCTGGCTTTCGTCTCCACCTTAAAATAAGCAAGCGACTCAGACCCAAGAAACCAGGTGAGGTGAGTTAACTGTGTAATCAACGGCTTTCATTGATCAATTAATGCCAAGCAACAACGAAAGCCAGCACACCCTGCGGCTCTCCAGGACCAGGGTTGCCGACCCCTGGGATAGGGTCTAGAAGACAAATAGAAGATTTTGAAGAATGAACTATGGTATTAAATTCAATGAGCTCTATTGGAGTAAAAGATAGATAGGCCATCGGTCGTTCCGAGGATTGTGCATCTGTGTGTTCAGTGGATGGAAGGACAGACCCTATAGGAGGGGTGGCAGAAGAACTTAGAATCTTGTCCCTGATTTTTAAAAATTTTTCATCAAAGAATTTAATGAAATCATTGCTTCTAAACGATATTGAGACACAGGGATCAACATGATTCTTAGTCAATCTGGGAACAGTTTTAAACAGGTGCCTAGGATTGTTTCTATTTTCATCAATTAAGGTAGAGAAATATGATGAACGTGCTGTGGAGAGGGCATGTCTATAGGTTAGTAGGCTATCTTTCCAGGCATGCAGGAATACCTGCAATTTCGTAGAGCGCCATTTCCGCTCAAGTTGGCATGAAGCGTGCTTGAGCGCATGAGTATGGTCGTTGTACCAAGGTGCTAATTTCCTATGACTTTTCTTTTCTTAAGAGGTGCGATAGTATCCAGGGTTCTGCAAAGTATGTTATTTATGTTATCAGTCAGCTGATCAATTGAGTTAGTGCTAGTTGTGTATGCATTTTGGCTGGAGGCAAGGACATCCTCACAGTGCACAAATGAGTCTGGGAGCTCATTAATAAAAGCATTTGCAGTCCTGGAGGAAAGCGTACGGCTAAAGTAGAAAGTAGGATCTGGTGACACATGAAAAACTTGTGAGATTTGAAAAGTAATTAAATAATGGTCTGATAAGACAGGATTATTACGCATGACTGCTATGTTTGCTATTTCTGTGTCATAAGTTAAGACCAGATTGAGAGTATGGTTATGGGAATGTGTGGACTGATGTATATGTTGATCAAAGCCAATAGATTCAGTGATAGACAGGGATGCTGATCTGAGATGATCACCTTCACTGGAAAGTAAATCGGCAAACTCAAGTAAGAAACCACTGTATGGCCCTGGTGGCCTGTATACAACTGACTGCTTTTTTGTCCAGATGTGCAAAACTGAGAACAAGCACTTCAAAAAAGTTAAAATCAAAGGCAGATTTCAAAGTAGCAAGGAGATTGGCATTATATACAGCAGCAACACCTCCTCCACGACCTGTCAGACGGGGAACGTGACTATAACTGTAACCGGAAGGGGTGGATTCATTTAGGGCAATATTTTCATCAGTTTTAAGCCAAGTTTCAGTTAAACATAGGATTTCAATTTGATGGTCAGTAATTAATTCATTTACAAGAGTTACTTTAGGAGCTAGTGATCTGATATTAATCAATCCAAGTTTTAGCTCAGTTTGGTTAGCCACATTATAATTAGAATGACAGGGTCAGATGTTTTTTAGATTAGCCATACAAACTCCCTTGATGGGCTTTTTTGCAAGGCTTAATTTAGGTCGGGGCACAGACACTCAATCTCAATAGTATGAAACCTGGGCAGCATTTCTTGGGAACAAGCAGAAATCTGTGTAAGACAGAAGGTCTGCTGCCTGACCTTGGCTCTGGTGTGTCAAGAAATTGAATTTCTGAGACTATACGATACATTTATAGAAAGAAGAGCAGCACCCTCCCACGAAGGGTGAATACCATCTCTTCTCAAAAGACCAGGCCTCGCCCAAAAGGTATTCCAATTGTCTATGAAGCCAATACCGTTTGCTGGGCACCAAACAGACAACCAGTGATTTAGTGATGTTAATCTGCTGTAGATTTCATCACCACGCCGAGCCAGCACTTTTAAATTTGCCTCGATGTCGGTCGCCCTAGCCCCAGGAATACATTGCACTATAGTCGCTGGTGTCGCTAAATTCACATTTCTTAAAATAGAGTCGCCAGTTACTAGAGTTTTTTCAACAGGTTTCACAGCCGGTGCGTTGCTAAGGGAACCTGTTGGAAATGTGAATGGGCTGTTGGTGCACTGGTGGCTTAAGTTTTCGACTACGTTCCCGAACTGTAATCCACCCGCCTTGATGCAAAGGCTATGCCGGGTTGCTACCTGGAGACAGACTAACTTGTGCATCCGGAACCGAGAAAGATTCTATGAATTTCACTATCTCGAATTTTGTATAAGGTACAGATGCAAGTTTCCAATTCAACAATCTTCTCCGTCAGCCTAGCATTTAACCTACACAGTTATCATTAACTGCGGAGAAGAAATAAGTAAACATATCGCACACAGAGCAGGAGACAGCCCAAGAAGGAGAGGGAAGGCCAGGGTGAGAGATGGGCAATACCGGCGAGCCGAAAACCGCCATTAAAATTCGAAAATAGGAGCAGAACTGTAAATTAACCATTTCTGTATAGTCCTATACTACTGTATAGGTGGGCATCAGCACTTTGTGGTCTATGGTAAACATATGCAGTTTATAGGTATACTATAAAGGATAAACATGCTCAGTCTAATGATACACTGGCAACCTGTGTCTGTGTCTGTGTCATGTGACCAATACACTGAACTCATACACTCTATGATCCAATAGAAGGAGGAGGATATTATAAGTTAACTGAATTCAGTTTTGTATGTCAGCTGGCTGACCATGCTAGCTGGGTCCCACTGCACAGTACTACTGCTTATATTTATGGGAGATTCAACCGGCTTATTACCTCTCCTGGGTCCTCATTTATAACCTTTGTGTGCACACAAAAAAAAGAAAAAATGTGCGTACGGCACTTTCTAAGCATAAATTGGGATATATATATATTTTTTAAACGATGAGGATATTGGCGTACATTTACGGAAACTTTGACCCATGTGTACACACATTATGGAGGCAGAGGGAAATAGCGACTGCAGGCAAAGTAGTAAAATAAAGAAAATACACTCAAGAAACACCTTGATAATGAGAGATGTCTGAAGAGAATGGCCAGAATGATCACTGACAGGAAGGTGACTGTAATGCAAATAACCACATATTACAACAGTAGTATGCAGAAGAGCATCTCTGAATAATTTAATTGCATTTTCAAACTTTATTTTGGGACATCTTAATGGTGAATAGCCAATTTTAACATGTAAATCAGATAATTAAAGATTTACATTTACATTGACACTGTGCAGTGCAATCTCGCATTTACAGCAGTCTGTAGGCTAGTTAAATCCCTGTAGTTTACATCCAGGCATGCTGGTCGATCACATGTCATTTTTTTAAATGCATCGGTTAAAAGAATTCTTAATGTTTTCATCCCTCTCTTTCTTTACAGATGTGGTTGTGCACTCCGTTGGGAGTGCAATATTTGCCTGATATAATACGATCTATTGAGTCTATTTTATGAGTCTATTTTACCATAATAATTTTGCATTTATGCCAATATATGTCTCCAAACAATTTGATATATTTTTATGTGGGACAATCGTGGTTGTGAGATTAATGTGGTAAGTTTTTCACTGAAAGCAGGGAATTTTCACATTCAATATCCGGTGGTAAAATAGCCTAAACACGGATGAAAAAAACGCCGTACAATAAGCCATAAGTGAACCAACAGCTACAGATTTAAAACACACAGACATTCTTTGATAACTACGGTACTGTAGCATTCAATTCCCTCTGGTATTTGCATTCTTAACCCCCTGAAATGGCCACAGAGTGATGGCTAGTTTAGAATCTAAAAGCCTGGTGGTGAATGTACATTTATTTTAAACTGAGATTACCATTTCAGCTTCAGAGAAAAGTGTTGGTTAGTGGTTAGCAAATAAATGTTTAAACAAGGACAAATTTGCTTTTGTGAATCAATTCCATCAATGTCCAAATGATCTTTCTTATTTATCTTTCTAAATTTCTCTTCTTAGCTTTGCACTCTGACATTTCCATTCACAGACATAGCCTATATAGGGATTATCAACTACATTTCTTATCAATATTAATTAAGGGCATTTCTTTAACCATTTATTGGTAATTGTCAGTGTGAACTAGGCGGTGTGTTGGGCTTGTGCACGTACGGACAATTCCAAGTTGATTTGGGATTTATAAAAGGAAATTGCGCACTGGCAGGCGTACACAAGGTTTTATAAATCACAATATTTTTAGCGTATGTACATTTCCTCATTTGCACGTACGCCAACATTTAGAATGGATTCTCCACGGAGTTTTATAAATGAGGCCCCTGGGCTGGGAGCTCATGCCTAGACTCCCAGACATTCAGAAGACTTGAGATGTCTGATAAAAATAAAAGCAGTATGTGTGCTTATGTCACAGAATTGTGCGATGCTGGTGTTATGGTGTTATCTAAAATATGCTTCCAATTGTCAATCAAAAGCGTAGATTAAAATGAATTCCCAAAAACTACAGAAAATGAATTATCTCTTTAAGATGGCAATTTGAACAAAGCAGAGGGATATGATGTTATATGTAATGCTGAACAATCAGAGGATAAGGAGCAACCTCCCCCAACCCTGTTCTTCTGTTATTGCTTTAGAACCAAGGACCAATCTGATGACGGCTCCGGAACAGGGCAGTCCTTCAATGTGATTGGCTCTGCAGACCAGAAAGATGGACATGAGCTGGGAGCCTTCCAGCCTGAAGAGGCAAGCACAGATCTGGATGGCAGCCCAGAGATTGACTACTCTGACTTTGTATTCCCACAAAAAGTCTACCGGAAAAACAACCTGCCTTTCAACCAGGAATTTCAGGAGGAAAACCTAATCCTGTAACATTTTTTTTATTTTTTATAATAATAATAATAATGTTTTTGTCATTTAGCTCAGTTTTATCCAAAGAAACTTACAGTTTAGACTAAGCAGGGCACAAACCCCCCTGGAGCAATGTGAGGTTAAGGGCCTTGCTCAAGGGCCCAACAGCTGGGCGGCTCTTATCGGGTCCCAGTCAAAGTATCAATATGTCTGTTTTTTTGGAGTATTATAAAAATGCTCCAAAAAACATGAATGGTCCTGCATGTTCAATCCTGAAAATATGTGAATATGGGCATATTTGTTTACAATTATACCTTGTCCGCTGAAAGAAATTATTTTCTTGATTATATGAAGATGTGTTTTCCTCTTTGTATATTACTGTAAGCAGATGTGTTGCAAACAATAAAAATTCAGATTTCTGTCTTGAAAAGCACAATAAACTCCTCCTTTGTTACAGAGATCCATAATCAAGATTATAATATCTTTTATATCTTTTGCCTCTGTACTCCAGCACATTAGGTTTGAAATGAAACAATGAATGTGAGGTTAAAGTGCAGCACATCATCTTTAATTTGAAGATATTTTCATCCAGATAGGATGATCCATGTAGGAATGACATTCCTTTTTATACATAGTCAACCTATGTGAAGTAAGCTCTTTTCCCCAGTGGACCCAATACATTTTAATTGCCAGACACAAACATAGGTAAAAGTATGGTTGTATTGTGATTTTAAATCATGGAATATACAGAGGCCATTTAGCAGAAAAATGTCTCAAACTAATTTAATTAATCACAAAAAACTATGTTTTAAGTGAAATGTTTGCATTTGCGTCAAAAGACAGGAAATTAAATTGATCAGCACTAACGTCATAACCCTAACATCAGCCTGCTCTCCATCAGGGTATCAGCAGAGATCTTGTACCACCCTGTAGTTTATATTCAGTCTTTTTAATTTATACCAAATTATTTACAGAGCATTAACATTGCAGCATGTTATTATTTTGATAAATTCAACAAATAGAAAATTAATTGCAAATATTACATACAACATTTTATTCCTACAGTAAGAATGTGGGTGACACTTTGGACAAATATTAATAATTATGTATAGGTCCATACTGTAGGCTATATATGAAAATAAGCAAAATTCTCTACAATTGGCCTAATTACCAATCACATAAGTCTTGTTGATCGGAATAGATTGTTGTTTTCTGTTGAATAGTTTTACTCTCAAACACATCTGTGCAAGTACTCTTTGTGTATACTTTTGTGTATACCACCACACATCCTTACTCCTCTTCCTCTTCCTCTTGGATGAGCAGGCATTCGCAGGCAATGTTTGCCTGAGCAGGTTCCTCCATGATCATAAATTGTAGTGCAGCAATTGTGTTGCCCCTGTGCCCTACAATAATTTGACTGTAATTTGTGACTGGGTGATCTCAGATGTGGGAAACTTTCCTTCGTAAGTAAAATCCAAGATTTTAAGGGAATATAGGGAATATCTACTTGACATATTATGATGGTTGGATGGACCATTTAGCACATGATGTAAAAAATCTACTGAATGCCATCAACACAGTATTTGTATATTAAGGTCCATCTTGCTTGCATGTTCTCTCGTGTAATGATTGTCGTTAGAGTTAGCTGGCTAGCCTAGTGAACTCACTTTGGTGCCATTTATGACTAGCTAATAAACTCCAAAGCTGCCAATATAGCTGTACATTTTCTGTTTATGTATGCCAACCAAGTTGGTCTCTTTTTGGCCAACCTTGCTGTACTGTATCTGACATGTTTTCACAAATTTTGTGCTTGCTTTCCTCTTTGGACAGTGAGACTGGCTGCTGTTAGCCTGTCTGTGTCATCTAGCAAAAAACCTGCACACAATAACATGAGACCGCTATGTTCAGCAGTGTTAACATAACGTTCAGAACTTTTTTTTCCATTTAGAACATTCAATTAGCCTCGTTCAAGTCAACATTGTGTTTTGCCATGTCAAGTCCATGGACAATTGATCATTGGAATTGGAATTTTGAGGTACATTTAAAATGTAATAAAAGTAGTTATGAAATGAGAAAAGGCATGTACATGAATTACCCATAGAATCAGTGTTCCTGTGTCGGGATCCATTGGATTTAAATTGAGTTTTTTTTGCACAAAAAGTCTTAATCTTTCATGCAAATCTTTAAAGGGTACCCAGGTTACAACCCAGTCTACAGTCAGGCCGTGACAGGGTAAAGGATGGGGAGATGGAGTGTATAATGGGGAGTGGGAACGAACACTGCAGACCGACAAGTGGTTCTAGCCACAATAAGATCCACACAGCCATAGGGCCCTTGAGCAAGGCCCTTAACCCTGCATTGCTCCAGGGGAGGATTGTCTCCTGCTTAGTCTAATCAACTGTATGTCGCTCTGGATAAGAGCGTCTGCTAAATGCCAATAATGTAATGTAATGTAATGTAACTCCAGTTCTGTCTGCCTAAACAAACCTAAATAAACCTCAGGTAATCTTCGAAAGCTTACCGGGCTCAAAGTGGCGTATAACCAACCCCCAACGGAGATCAGATCTCCTCCCAGGATTGCCTTAAAAAATAACAAAGTTAAAATAACAAAGCAAAATACTAAACAGTGTCCCATTGGAAGGATGCAATCCAGATGGAAACAATCCACCTTTACCAGAGTCACTATACGGTGAGCAGAGGGACAAATCAAAGGCACATGTTTTTTCGACCAATCCAGTGTCGATGGTAACACATGAAATCTAAACAGCAAAGAAAGCTAAAGGGCAAGGCCAGAGTCAAACACAAATACGGTCATACACAAGTCAACAAAACAATCCACCGTCACACACGCAAAGGGTCGCAGAGCTAGTCTACCCAGTGCCGGCCTTTTCAAATAAACAAACCGGTAGCAGAAAATTGCCAATCTGTGGCAAACCGGAATTAAAACGAAGATGGTCATGCAGCCTACGACAGAGGTCATAATAATCCATAACACAGAAATGGTGCAACATAGCAATCAGTAGTTTCCGAGCACGTTGGCATTCTATTAAACTTGTGAAATGACATTGAGATTGGTTGTGAAACGGATGAGATATTGAGGCACAAAATTGGCTATTTTGAAGTGCCAACCAATGCAAACCTTTCACGCTCACTATAATTTATTCAGCCAATATTAATTTAGATATTTCAAAATCATAAATTAAAAATTGTATGCCCGGTAATAGGTTCCACATTTCCTCCCACTACAATGCCCCTGATCCTAGCTGGTCTTAGCTGGGAAGGTGAGCAGGGTCTCCATTATTTTTTGCAATCAGCAAGATTTATTTGTTGTTTGGTTTCAGGGAGGAATAGCTGGCTGTGTTGCAGCTATTTAAAGTTGTATGCCAATGATCATCAATTATCTACTTAACTATTTCAGCTACATGAGAGAAGATAATTAACCGGCAATGGCCTGATGGGGACAGTGTGCTCTGGAGTTTCGAACCACCATTATTGTTGAATACTGTAGTAAGATTGAAAGATCACTGATCGGTTCATTAACTTACTCTTTGAGTGGTCTTACTTCCTCCACCCACTGCAAAGCCAGAAAAATGGCAATTATCTCCCCTGTATAGACAAAAAGATTATCAATGAATCTTTTCTTATATACGATTTTAAATTCTGGAACAACCCTATTTGATACATCTGTGTATATTTGAACAAATCCATAATACCTATTTCCTATGTAAGAGTTTACTAAATTTGCAATACTGTTCAAATCTTTTCCTCTTATTTTCTCTAAAAGTTCAAACTCAGCCATTATCTCCGGAAAAAACCATGGGGGAACTGCAGGAATAGGAACGGTTGGACTTATCTTCTTCTCCCTGATCTCTATTTCGCTTGTTTTTTGATCAATGACCCACCCAAAGCTTTCTTTTTTATTTTTCAGTGTACTCTGAGTTGGATGCTGATTGCTATGACCATTAATTCATTCATTATCCTAACCCACTATCTCACGGGGAGAACATGCAAACTCCGCACAGAGAGGCCCCGGTCGACGGGGATTCGAACCCAGGACCTCCTTGCTGTGAGGCGGCAGTGCTACCCACTGCACCATCCGTGCCGCCACCTTGTAAATTTACCCAATAATTTAAATAAAGTTGTGTTCTTTTTAGATTCAGTGGTGCTTCTCCCATCTTCACTTGCAATGCTGCTACTGGGGTTATTTTAATTGCACCACAAAATAATCTTAATGCCTGACATTGTATTTCCTCCAATTTTTTTTTTCCAAATTGTCTGCTGCAGATCCATATACTGCACACCCATAATCAAAAACAGATCTGATTAAACTTATATATATAGCTGCACCCCATTCAGTTCCTACTAAACACCTTTTTACATTTGTATGTGGATTGCCCACGTTAGTCTCTCATCAAACCATAAACCAAAAAATTTGTTAAATTGTACTCTAACTCTTTCCTTTATAATGTTAGATTGAATTGGTTCCCTATCTTCTTCCTTGTAAAGAATAGTGATTTTGTTTGCTCAACTGAAAATGTAAAACCTCACTTCAATGACCACTCTTCAACTTCACTAATAGTTTCTTGCACCTTCTTCACTATAAACTCAAAATTTCTTCCTCTTTTCCACATTGCACCATCATCAGCATAAATTGACACTCCAATATCTTTATCTATATTTGCAAATACATCATTAATCATAACAGAAAACAATAAAGGACAAATTATACTTACTAATCGAGTACCATTTTCCACAATGTATTTCTTTGAATAACATCTTCCTACTCTAACCTGAATTGTTATCACTTAAGAAATCCTTTATCCACCTGTACATTCTTCCTCCTCTTCTTAATTTATCTAACTTAATCAAAAATCCTTCTTTCTTTTTTTATTTTATTTTATTTTTTTATTTATAGATATATTTTCTTTCCACAACATATCATATGCCTTTTCCACATCAGAAAAGACTGCTACTACACTCTCTTTATTTATTTGAGCCTTTCTTATTTCATGTTCTAAACAAAGCATTGGGTCCATAATTCCCCTTCCTTTCCTGAACCCACTTTGATATTGTGTCATTAAACCTCTTGTTTCTATATAATGTTAGTCTTTCATTTATCATCTTTTCCATTATTTTACATAGTGCTATAGGTCTATAATTACTTGGATTGTTATGATCTTTTCCTGGTTTACGAATAGGTACAATTACTGCTTCCTTCCAACTGGTGGGTAATCTCCCTTCTTCCCACACTTTATTATAAAACTCTATTAAAACTTATTTGGTGCTTCACTAAGATGGTACAGCATAATGTAGCATAATTACATAATTAAGCTCCACTTGAGTGAAAAGTGTGTTTATAATCTCGCTCAACTCCTCATTCTCTCCCTTTACTCCACTATTCTCTCTAATAATTGTCTCTCTTCCCTTTTTACTTTCTTCATTACCGTAAATCCTCAAATTGTGGCCGGGGTCTTTTATTTACTTAGGCTGCACAAAGCACAGGCCTTTATTTGGGGCAGGCTTGTATTCAAGGCAGGCCTTTATTTCTTATTAGGCTTCTGTTGTAGAATTTTATTCTTAGAAATAAAGTAAAAGGCTACACTTAAAGTGGGCCAACACTGTTCAACACTTCCTGTAACCATTCAGAAATCAATTAGTGTAGGCTAATCAGGAACACCGTTTGGTAAGTCATAGTGTCAGTCTTAACAGACTAAGTTTATTGCAAATATTCTCAAACACAATAAATCACATGCAAGTCCAGATTCCATAAAATAACAACTTGCCAGACTGCCTTCATGAACAATTACAAATTAGCGTAGATAACAGCAAGTTAAGGATCGTTTTATTGTGAGACATGCGTTTTGTTTGGAGCAGCATATCGGTAGGCTATCAAACGATTTTCGCTTTGGTTTGGGATTTAATTTACTTTTGGACTGTTTGATTCTATTTCTGAATGTTGGGACTGATGGGCACTGAAATCTGGGGGGTATTTGATGGTTCACTGTTAAGTTTTATGTAGTTGAACGAGTGTCGGGATTTCCACCCGTCTGTTTATTGCGAGCCAAGGCAATATTTACAAATGTTATTAGATATTTAGATGAAATCTAATAAGTTAGTCATCTTTGCAGTTCTACAGGTTAATGCATTTTAAACCTGGGTTAAAATGCTTCGCAGTCCAAATGTCAGAATGGGGAAGAAATGTGATCTCAGTGACTTTGACCATGGAATCTCAGAAACTGCTGATCTCCTGGGATTTTCACCCACAACTGTCTCTAGAGTTTGCAGAGAATGGTGAGAAAAACAAAAAACATCCAGTGAGCAGCAGTTCACGTTGTTAATGAGAGCGGTGAGAGTAGAAGAGCCAGACAGGTCGAAGGTGACTACACAACAGCATCTCTGAACACACAATGCGTCAAACCTCTAAGTGGATAGGCTACAGCAGCAGTCTAAGTGTTAGAGGTGCTGCAACTAGCATATCCCCAAGTGTGATCTGTCTTGGTCTTTTCAAAAGTGCATTAGGCAGCAAATAAACATATAGCTAGTTTAAGAAAGGACTATCTTTGTGCTCTCAGTTGCCTACCACAGTGACAGGTAAGTCAACAGCTGATCCCAATCCTTACCGTCAGTCTCTATCATTTTCCAAATCATCTGCTTCAAGGTTTTATGAAAACAATCCACTAATCCATCCATCTGAGGGTGGTACACAGAGGTCTTCATCTGGGTTATTCTCAGCAGCCAGCACATCTCCTTTGTTACTGTGGACATAAAACATGACCTTTGATCATTTTTGGCTGTCCCCACCCAGCCGAACAGCAGAAATGGCTTTCTGCTGTGGAGTCCCTCGGCCACGCCCAGGTCTGAGCATCTGATATACTATATTAATATATATATTAATGAGTTTTCACGCATGGCAAGCACCTCAAAAATGTCCATTTCTGTTAGAAAAAGAATAATAATGATAAATATAGCTGCAAGCAGCAATGAGCAGGTCCAAGCACCATGGGCGCAACCGCCTTGGTGGCATTGTTGTGCCAATGACATGATTAACAATATGTGCACACGTTGGAAATAATCACCTTCCTGGGCAACGTTTATTGTGCACAGGAATTCCCCTTTGATCAATGAAGATGTTGCTGCTGCTATTGGGATGCATCAATGTTATAAGCCTCACTTCCTGTTGCCAGATGGTGGCACTATAATATTGAGCCATGTATGGTTCATGGATTTGATTACACTCCAATAATTAACATATTTGTACATTTTCAGCCAAATTGGAAGATGTTGAGTGAAATTAAGGTCAATTCAATGTTATAGTTTCCAGATGGTGGCGCTATAACATTGAGTCATTTTTGGAATATGGATTTAATTACACTCCAACAATAAACATATTTCTAAATTTTCGGCCACATCGGAAGATGTCGAGTAAAATTAAGGCCACTTCCTGTTGCCAGATGGTGGCGCTATAACATTGAGTCATTTTTGGGATATGGATGTGATTACACTCCCACAACGAACATATCTGTGTAATATCAACCAGATCAGACCATCTAGAATGAAATTACGACCACTTCCTGTTGCCGCGGCGAGACCTCAAATTGTACGCCTCGCCATAGCCGTACCGTTTGACATATCAGAAATATCCTTTCAATTTAGCATCAGGATTATCCTGAGACCATTCTCACCACATTTGGTGTGAATGTGATGAACCCCCTAGGAGGAGTATTTCAGAGTTTGGTACGTGTAAAAACACTTAAAAACACACAAAATCCAGAATAGCTCACTTCCTGTTTGGAAAAGTTAAGGGATGCAAATGAGAAATGTGTGTGTCTTGAGGAGACCCATATGCAAACCATATTCGGTGAATTTACATGAAAGTATATGTCCACAATATTAGAAAAGAACCATAGGGGGCGCTGCGTAGCCACGCCCAGATGTATGTGGATATGGATGTGATTGCACTCCAACAGTGAATATATCTGTAAAATATCAGCCCAATCAGACGATGTAGAACGGAATTAAGCCCATTTCCTGTTTTCGCTCGTAACGTGTGTATTGTACGCCTCGCCATTGCCAAACCGTTTGAGAAATCAAAAATCCATTTGGCTTTTAGGGTCAGGACTATCCTAAGATCATGCTGACTACATTTGGTGTGAATGTGATGAATACCATAGCAGGAACACATACAAACATGATAAAAACCTCACTTCCTGTTGCCAGATGGTGGCACTATAACATTGACTTCTTCTTGGGACATGGATGTGAGTATACTCACACATTGAACATATTTGTAAAATATCAGCCAGATCAGACAATGTAAACCACAAAATTATGGCCACTTCCTTTTGGCGCGGCGTGACATAAAAATTGTACGCCTCGCCATGACCATACCGTTTGAGATATCAAAAATATCCTGGCAATTTAGAATCATGACTATCTTGAGACCATTCTTCCCACATTTGGTGTGAATGTGATGAACCGCCTAGGAGGAGTACTTAAAAGTGTAGTACATGTGAAAAAGCACAAAATTCAAAATGGCTGACTTCCTGTTCGCATATTTGCATCAATGTGAATGAGAAATGTGTTTCAATTGAGGAGCCACACATGCATACCAAAGTAGGTTCATGTAGCTCAAAGTGCCTGCCCACAATAGACAACAATGCAGGGGGGGGGGGGCAGCGCAATAGGGGGCGCTGTGGAGTCCCTCGGCCACACCAAGGTCTGAGCATCTGATAGATCCTGACGGCCACCACTTCTGATGTGTTGGGCATTTTTGAGAGCCTTGCCATGGCTACAAAGTCTTGAAATTTTGCCATTTGACGGAAGAGAAAGAATAATAATAATAAATATAGCTGCAAGCAGCAATGAACGGGCCCAAGCACCATGGGCGCAACCGCCTTGGTGGCATAGTTGTGCCAATGACATGTTTCACAATATGTCCATACTATGGAAATAATCACCTTCTTGGGCAATGTATAGTGTGCACAGGAATTCCCCTTTGATCAATGAAGATGTTGGTGCTACTATTGGAATACATCAATGATATAAGCCTCACTTCCTGTTGGCAGATGGTGGCGCTATAAGATTGAGCCATGTATGGTTTTTAAATTTGATTACACTCCAATAATAAACCTTTTTCCAAATTTTCAGCCACATCGGAAGATGTTCAGCGAAATTATGGTAAATGCCTGTTTACAGATGGTGGCGCTAGAACATTGAGTCGCTTTTGGAATACGGATGTGATTACAGTCCAACAACTAACATATCTGTGTAACATCGGGCAGATCAGATGATCTACAATGAAATTACGACCACTTCCTGTTGGCGCGGCGAGACCTAAAATTGTGAACATGTGTGAAGTTTCAGCCTCATCAGACAATGTAGAATGAAATAAAAACAACTTCTTGCTTGCACATTGTGATATTGTGACATTGTGTCTGGAGAGCAGAGATGAATTAATTTCCATAGATTTTACAGCGGGAGGCACAATTTATGCTTGAATAGTCATTCGGTTATAAATATGCACTCAAAATAAAACCATTGGTTTAAAGAAACTATTCAACTTTATTGTGCTTTATTGTGTTTAATCCACTGCCTGAACCATTAAACTATACTGCCCTCTTATACACGTACGCCATCTATTGGCCAAAAGTTGTATGTTTCCTTTTATCTTGGTTAAATAATTTCTCTATGAAGTGTCTGATAATATTGCATTAAACGTCTCGTTAGCCAGAATCATTCTTTTCCATTTCACCGGTAATTATGCTGCCTGAAACGGATTTGTTCAGCCAAATCTAAAGGAGATGCCAAGTCTCTGCCCTCAATCCGGTATTTTCATATTAAGTCAAAAATTCCTAGCGAAATTGTATGTTCTCTTAATTCGTGTTTAATGACAAGCAAAATAAATTAACATAGCTGGCGATTTAACTGAAAGTTTTCTATTCTTGTAAACCAACGTAGCTGACCTGTTTTTTGACTCACACAGACAGTGGACAGGCTGGCTGCTGTTAGCCCATGCCTGTCATCTCGCAAGGACCTGCATGCGATATCTTTGTTGAACATAACGGTCTCATGTTAACACAGAGTTCGACCAGAGCCACCTCAAACGCTCACGTTTCTTTTTGACTTCATGTGTTACTCTTTTCAAGATATGATACTCTCCTGCCAGTTAAAGACAGTCATTAAATGTCTTTAATATTTATTTCAGATATTCAATTCATATAATGAAAATAGATGCAAAGAAACGTCGGGCTGGGTGTTGTCAATACATTTTGTCACGTAGGCTGCAGCTGTAAATCATACATCGTTATGCCTACTGCTGCTAGAAAAAAACAAAAACCTATCGTTGAAAAATCACTTGAAGGAAGAAAAAAATAAAAGTACCACTTTCTGCCAATAAATGGAATCCCCGTATCAGAAATGGGGGGAAGTTACAGCGACGCAGTTAGTCAGTGGGTAGAATAGATTGTGTAGACAACTTCACTGTTTCCACAAAGGAACCAAAAATGTGCTTTTTAACAGGACTTGGTCAGTGTAATGATATAAATGCTAGCATTCGATTATGGTCAACGGTACCGAAAAGGCCCGTTGCACCAGCCATCATAACAAATGTCCCAATATAGGATCGATTTAAACCTCTATATATTTTAATTTCACGTTGACAGTGTAGGCTATTATGTGTATTCCGACGCGAATTACATTTAATTGGGTTGCGGCATTCACTTCAATCGAATGAAGTCAAATAGAAACGGCTCGAATTCCTTAATAAGGCTTCTTGGTTTTCAAGCCAACATTCTGAACAGCTGTTTTGTATTGAGTCCTTAAAATGCTACAATACGGTTTTTTTTAAACCAAATAACATTGAACGTCAATGCAAGATATGCATTATATGTGTTAATCTTTTAAATATATGATACTTTCCTGCCAGTATATTAGTTATTCAATCGAGTTAATTAAGGTAGATGAGAAAAAACGTTGCTGTGGGCTGGGTGTTGTCAGTACATTTTGTCACGTAGGCTGCCGCTCTTACTCGTTACATTGTTATGGTTACTGCTTCGCAAAAATAAATAAAATAAAAATAAATAAAACCTGTCATTGAGAAATCACTTTATCCAAGAAAAAGAGAAAGTATACAATCCTTTGCCAATAGATGGCAGTCGCGTATTAGAAATGGGAGAGTCAGTTGCGACTTGCGTTGAAGTTTTAAGACTGGATATAATGAGTCTCCAGCGAAAATAGTGAACTATTATTGCTTAATGGATGTGATGACACTCCAACAATGAACATATGTGAAAAGTTGTAGCCTCAAAATGAGGCAATGTAGAATTTAATTCCTTTTTGAAATGATTTAATACATAATTTTCCCGTTTGGGCAGCATTACAAGTTAATTTTAAGGCTGACCATAGCCATACCATTCCAAGATATTAAAAATCAGTTCATAGTTGTGTGTCAGGGCTATAATATCATGCTGACCACATTTTGTGTGAATGTGATGAACCCCTTTCCCACTTCCTGTTGGGAAAAGTTAAGGGATGCAAATGAGAAATGTGTGTGTCTTGAGGAGACCCTTATGCCTACCAGACGTGGTGCATTTACGTGAAAGTATATGTCCACAATATTAGAAAAAAGCCATAGGGGGCGCTGTGTAGCCACGCCCAGATGAATGTGGATATGGATGTGATTGCACTCCAAAAGTGAATATATTTGTAAAATATCAGCCCGATCAGATGATGTAGAACAGAATTAAGCCCACTTCCTGTTTTTGGGCGTAACGTGTGTATTATACGCCTCGCCATTGCCAAACCGTTTGAGATATCAAAAATCCTTTCGTCATTTAGGGTCAGGACTATTCTAAGATCATGATGACTACATTTGGTGTGAATGTGATGAATACCCTAGCAGGAACGCATACAAACATGATAAAAACCTCACTTCCATTGCCAGATGGTGGCGCTATAACATTGATTTCTTCTTGGTATATGGATGTGATTACACTCTAACAGTGAACATATTTGTAAAATATCAGCCAGATCAGACAATGTAGACCATGAATTTATGGCTACTTCCTGTTGGCGCGGCATGACATGAAAATTGTACGCCTCGCCATGACCATACCGTTTGAGATATCAAAAATATCCTTTGGAATTAGTATCAGGACTATCCTGAGACCGCTTTGACCACATTTCGTGTGAATGCGATGAACCCCCTAGGAGGAGTACTTAAAAGTGTAGTACGTGTAAAATGCACAAAATTCAAAATGGCTGACTTCCTGTTCACATATTTGATTCGATGCGAAAGAGAAATGTGTTTGTCCAGAGGAGCCCCACATGCCTACCAAATTAGGTGAAGGTAGCTCAAAGTGCCTGTCCACAATAGAAGACAAAGCATTAGGGGGCGCTGTGGAGTCCCTCGGCCACGCCCAGGTCTGAGCATCTGATACATTCTGACAGCCAACACTTCTCATGTGTGTGCAAAATTCTGTGAGTTTTCATCCATGGCAAGCACCTCAAAAATGCAAAATACATTGAAAAAAAAGAGAATAATAATTATAGGGGGCGCTGTCTAGCCACGCCCTGATTGATATGTATATATTTCATATTGTACTCCAAACATGTGAACATATTTGTAAAATATCAGCCAGATCGGACGATGTCGAAAAAAAAGTCATTTTTTTGCACGCAATATGTGTACTGTACGACTCGCCATTTCCATACCGTTTGAGATATCAAAAATCCCTTCACAGCTTATGGTCAGGACTATCCTAAGATCATGCTGACCACATTTTGTGTGAATGTGATGAATGCCCTAGCAGGAAGGCATACAAATATGATAAAGACCTCACTTCCTGTTGCCAGATGGTGGCGCTATAACATTGACCCGTTCTTGGGATATGGATGTGATTATACTCCAACAATAAACATATTTCTAAAATATCAGCCAGATCAGACGATGTAGACCATGAAATTACGGCCACTTCCTGTTGGCGCGGCATGACATAAAAATTCTACGCCTCCCCAGGACCGTCCCGTTTGAGCTATCAAAAATATCCTGGCAATTTAGCATCATGAATATCCTGAGACCATTCTGACCACAGGTGGTGTGAATGTGATGAACCCCGGAGGAGGAGTACTTAAAAGTGCAGTACGTGTAAAACGTACAAAATCCAAAATGGCTGACTTCCTGTTTGTATATTTGATTAGATGCGAATGAGAAATGTGTTTGGTCCGAGGAGTGCTATATGCCTACTAAATTTGGTGAAGGTAGCTCAAAGTGCCTGCCCACAATAGATGACAATGCGATAGGAGGCGCTGTGGAGTCCCTCGGCCACGCCCAGGTCTGAGCATCTAATCGATCCTGAAGGTCCTCATTTCTGATGTGTGTGCAAAATTCTTTTGCATGGCAAGCACCTCAAAAAGGCCCATTTGCATATAGAAAAAAGAATAATAATAAATATAGCTGCAAGCAGCAATGAACGGGCCCAAGCACAATGGGCGCAACCGCCTTGGTGGCACAGTTGTGCCAATGACATGTTTCACAATATGTACACACTTTGGAAATGATCACCTTCCTGGACAACGTATCGTGTGCACAGGAATTCCCCTTTGATCAATGAAGATGTTGGTGCTGCTATTGGAATGCATCAATGATATAAGTCTCACTTCCTGTTGCCAGATGGTGGCGCTATAAGATTGAGCCATGTATGGTTTTTGAATTTGATTACACTCCAATAATAAACCTATTTCTAAATTCTAAGCCACATCGGAATATGTCGAGTGAAATTAAGGCCACTTCCTGTTGCCAGTAGGTGGCGCTATGACATTGAGCATTTATTGGAACATAAATGTCATTATAATCCAACATGGAACATCTCTAAAGCGTCAGCAAAATCAGCCGATGTGAAATGAAATTAAGCCACACTTCCTGTTGCTAGATGGTGGCGCTATGCCATTGAGCCTTTATTGGTATATGGATGAGATTACACTCCAAAAATGAACATGTGTGAAGTTTCAGCCACATCAGACAATGTAGAATGAAACAAAAATAACTTCTTGCTTGCACATTGTGATAACATGCTCCAGTCCTGTATGGAGAGCAGAGATGAATTCATTTTAGATTTTACAGCGGGAGGCACAATTTTTGCTTGAAAAGTCATTCGGTTATAAATATGCACTCAAAATACAACCATTGGCTTAAAAAAACTATTCTACTTCATTGTGGCCGCACTGGGGATGGAACCGGGGACCTTCCATGTCTTAATCCACTGCCTGAACCATTAAGCTATACTGCCCTCTTATACACGTTCGCCATCTATTGGCCAAAAGTTGTATGTTTCCTTTTATCTTGGTTAAATAATTTCTCTCCGAAGTGTCGGATAATATTGCATTAAACGTCTAGTTAGCCAGCATCATTCTTTTCCATTTCACCGGTAATTATGCTGCCTGAAACGCATTTGTTCAGCCAAATCTAAAGGGGATGCCAAGTCTCTGCCCTCAATCCGGTATTTTCATATTAAGTAACAATTCCTAGCGAAATTGTATGTGCTCTTAATTCGTGTTTAATGACAAGCAAAATAAACTAACATAGCTGGCGATTTAACTGGAAGTTTTCTATTCATGTAAACCAACGTAGCTGACCTGTTTTTTGACTCAAACAGACAGTGGACAGGCTGGCTGCTGTTAGCCAATGCCTGTCATCTCGCAACGACCTGCATGCGATACCTTTGTTGAACATAACGGTCTCATGTTAACACAGAGTTCGACCAGTGCCACCTCAAACGTTAACGTTTCTGTTTGACTTCATGTGTTACTCTTTTAAATATATGATACTCTCCTGCCAGTTAAAGACAGTCATTAAATGTCTTTAATATTTATTTTAGATATTCAATTCATATAATGAGAATAGATGCAAAGAAACGTCGGCCTGGGTGTTGTCAATACATTTTGTCACGTAGGCTGTAGCTGTAAATCATACATCGTTATGCCTACTGGCTCGCTATAAAAAAATAAAAACCTATCGTTGAAAAATCACTTGAAGGAAGAAAAAAATAAAAGTCCCACTTTCTGCCAATAAATGGAATCCCCGTATCAGAAATAGGGGGAAGTTACAGCGACGCAGTTAGTCTGTGAGTAGAATAGATTGTGTAGACAACTTCACTGTTTCCACAAATGAACCAAAAATGTGCTTTTTAACAGGAATTGGTCAGTCTAATGATATAAATGCTAGCATTCGATTATGGTCAACGGTACCGAAAATGCCCGTTGCACCAGCCATCATAACAACTGTCCCAATATTGGATCGATTTAAACCTCTATATATTTTAATTTCACGTTGACAGTGTAGGCTATTATGTGTATTCCGACGCGAATTACATTTAATTGGGTTACGGCATTCACTTCAATCGAATGAAGTCAAATAGAAACGGCTCGAATTCCTTAATAAGGCTTCTTGGTTTTCAAGCCAACTTTCCGAACAGCTGTTTTGTATTGGGTCCTTAAAATGCTACAATACGGTTTTTTTTAAACAAAATAACATTGAACGTCAATGCAAGCTATGCATTATATGTGTTAATCTTTTAAATATATGATACTTTCCTGCCAGTAAAAGCCTGTCTTTTATTTTAGTTATTCAATCCATATAATTAAGGTAGATGAGAAAAAACGTTGCTGTGGGCTGGGTGTTGTCAGGACATTTTATCACGTAGGCTGCCGCTGTTACTCATACATCGTTATGGTTACTGGCTCGCAAAAAGAAACAAACCCTGTCGTTGAGAAATCACTTCGTCCAAGAAAAAGAGAAACAATACAATTTTTTTTGCCAATAGATCGCAGTCGCGTATTAGAAATGGGAGAGTCAGTTGCGAATTGCGTTGAAGTTTTAAGACTGGATATAATGAGTCCCCAGCGAAAATAGTGAACCATTACTGGTTAATGGATGTGATGACACTCCATCAATGAACATATGTGAAAAGTTGTAGCCTCAAAATCAGGCAATGTAGAATTAAATACCTTTTTGAAATTATTGAAGACATAATTTTCCTGTTTGGGCAGCATTACATGAAATTTTAAGGCTGACCATAGCCATACCATTCCAAGATATTAAAAATCAGTTCATAGTTGTGTGTCAGGGCTATAATATCATGCTGACCACATTTTGTGTGAATGTGATGAACCCCCTAGGAAGAGTATTTCAAAGTTTGGTACGTGAAAAAACACTTAAAAACACACAAAATCCAAAATAGCTCACTTCTTGTTCGGAAAAGTTAAGGGATGCAAATGAGAAATGTTTGTGTCTTGAGGAGACCCATATGCCCACCAGATGTGGTGCATTTACGTGAAAGTATATGTCCACAATATTAGGAAAGAGCCATAGGGGGCGCTGTGTAGCCACGCCCAGATGAATGTGGATATGGATGTGATTGCACTCCAAAAGTGATCCTATAGTGGGACTTTTGTCATTTATGGAAGGTGCGATGGAGATTTTTGGTGCCGTTGACCATAATCAAATGCTTTCATTTCATTTGTTAACATTGCCTCCGTGTGGTCGTTTGATATATTGTGGATGTAGTGGTGTAGTGGTGTGCGCTTTGAAGTATACTATGTATGCAAATAATATGCAAACATAAGTTGACTAGGCTTGAACTTCTGTTCAGAGTACCATGCAACATAGTTCCATTAAAATACATTGATTTCAAGTTTGTCTTGTCCTTCTTTAGTGAAAATGTTGAAAGATAAATGTGGTAACCGTTGTATAAAAGTGTAATTGAATTTTAAGTTGTGAGTCCTGCCAGCTTGTGCCAAAACTCCTTAAGTTCCACCACTGCCATTATTCTGGCAATAAAATGAGCGCGTTTAAAGTGTCATTTGATTGATTAGGCAAGTAGCAGGAACGAAATAATACAACTTAGTCACCATCCTAGGATCGAAATTCCGGAAAGACCGTCAAACACTATGAGTTATTTCAATAATAGCACGTTATCTGACAGTGTCCACATATATATATATATGTGTGTGTGTGTGTGTGTGTGTGTGTGTATGCCTATTCGCACAATCTTGATTCAAATTATTTGTATTATATATTAGTATATATGTATGTATATCATAATTATAATGTGACCATGTAACTTCATAAAATGAAGTTTAAATGCGATCACCTTTATCTACTTTGTAATCGAAATGAACGTAATTTAACCAGTGTCCGGAGAGAATCTTTTCATGTAATTAGGGGACGGCTTAGGAGTTATAACAGTGAAGTCTAGTTCCAATTCAGTTCTTTGATGTATTGTGTTGAAGTGTAATAGCATACAGAGACAGTTTGTCGTGATGCACTGTGAAGTAAGCTTTGAAGTAAAAGGGCGATTGTTTTTGGTTTATTGTCGATAACGTCATAAAAACTGTTCACACATGTGAATGATGTTTTGAAGAGTGTCTAGTATCTCTCTTGTTTTTTTTCTCTTTTTTTCTTACAAAGATTTTATTTTTATTTTCATTATAAATAAAATAAAGAAAAAATACCTTTTCTCTCAGGTCAGGGTATAAAATACTACAGATTTGTAGGCCTATTGTCTCCAGCTATGCCGATGTATCCACGGCTAAATGGAATGTTCATTCATCTTTTAAAATGACTCCGTGTTTGTAGATCACCTGTATCTACTTTGTAATCGAAATGAACGTTATCATAATCTTGCCTTTAGTAGCCTACCAAAGTCAAATAAAATGTCATCATTATAATGTGACCATGTAACTTCATAAAATGACGTTTCAATGCGATTTTTAAAATGCAAATACTTTACCTAACACAGCCAGTTACAACACAACTCACATGTTTCCACTATAAATGCAAGCGAAATGTATAAAAAGTGTATAAAACAGTCACGTTGTCTGTTTTATAAACTTATATATATATTAAAATATTCAAAAATTCTATATTTTCTGAAACATCATCGTTTATATATATATATATATATATATATATATTATAAATAAATAAAAATATATATAAATCGACTTCTGTAAAGGGACTTCTGTAAATATTTAAATCGATCCTATAGTGGGACTTTTGTGATTTATGGCCGGTCCGACGGAGATTTTTGCTGCCGTTGACCATAATCAAATGCTTTCATTTATATCGTTCAAATGACACGTTAAGTCAAAAAAAGTGCCGTTAAAAAGCTAATTGTATGGGTTTGTGCTATTCGTTTATGCTAACTAAATCATACTAACCACATGCAGGGACCAGTAAAGGCGAAGAACACACTAGCAGTTTAGCTATTGTAAGTTTTATCTCCACTACTGTGAAGTAAAAAAGTGGATAAATTATGTTTTCTGTAAGGAATGTATTGGCGAGCTCACGTGCACACACATCGGTCTACATTCTAAAGCTCCACTTTGCCCTCCCTAATAATAATGTCATAGGCTAATTATAATGTGACAACATATCTTCATAAAATAAAGTTTCAATGCTATTTTTTAAAAATAGAAATAAGCATGACTTGCTATTATCTGACGTTCAGGTAATTCAGCTAAAATTTCCCTCGGGATGAATAAAGTATCTATCTATCTATCTATCTATCTATCTATCTAATTAATGGAAATCACAGTTAGGTGGAGCAGACACTGTCCCTGGTTAGAGCCTGTAATTAGCTTTAGGAGTGATAAAACAGATGGCTCTGTTTTCGTGTCTGGATGTTTCATGTATTGTGTTCAGAGGTGTGATGGCCTCGCCTGCATAGATCTGAGGCGACAGAGTCTAGCTTGAATCTTTGTCATGAAGCCTTAGGTGTTATCTGAAGACTAGGTGTTATTGATCCGTGAGCTTGTTTGATTGTTTTGAAGTGAACTATGTATGCTAATAATATGCAAACAGAGTTGACTTGGCAATTGTGAAGTCTGTTTTCCACGTGCTTGTTTGATCTATTGTGTTGAAGTGTAATAGCATACGGAGATAGTTTGTCGGGACGTACTTTGAAGAAAGCTCTGTGTGCTAATGACACTTGGCCAAATCAGCCCTCCTAGTCGCGCCAATATCCACAATAACTTATTTTGTGTTACAAGCAATATAAATTATAAATATTACATGGTAACATGAATTGGCATTGACTAATGTATTTCTTAACATAATTTAATTATATACAAATGTATTAATTTAGCATTAAATTAAGTTTTAATTTGCACATTATATATTTGTAGTCTATAACGTCATGAAAACTGTTCACACATGTGAGTGATGTTTTGAAGAGCGTCTACTCTTGTTTTTTTTTTTTCTTAAAAAGGTTTTGTTTTTATTTTTGCTATAAATAAAATAAAGAAAAAATACCTTTTCTATCAGGCCAGGGTTTTTCTCTCAGGTCAGGTAAAGTGATACAATGAATAGGTCTATTGTCTCCAGCCCTGTAGATATACCCACGGCTAAATGGAAAGTTAATTCATCTTTTAAAATGAGTCCATGTTTGTAGATCACCTGAATCTACTTTATAATATGATATAATAATGAATGTAATGTGCGTTTAAAGTGTCATTTCATTTGGCAAGTACCACAAACATATTGATGTGCCTTTCCACAAAATGACGACATGCCTATGCTCATGCTTTTATCGGCAGGAAAGTAGGCCTATCATATAATTATGCTATTTAAAAAAAAAAAAAAACACATACCTAATGCATATCTTGTATTGATGTAAACTTTTATTCTGTTAATAAAATATATTGTAGAATTTTAAGGCCTAGATACAAGACAGGTGTTTGGAAAGTTAGGTTGGAAACCTGGTATGTGCAAGGATATTTTAATGAAAGCCATTACCACTGTGTAATGTGTTCATGTGTAGCCTACTGGTGTTGTTCCACAAGGTTACTTAAGTACATAGGAACGGGCACAATTGTACGCAAGATATTTGTGTAATGAATCAATGTAATCAAATGAAAAACGTTTTTGTAATTTACGTTTGTGGGATTTCTTTTTTGACTAGATGCCGCAGCTGAAGAGATTTCGAATGCGGCGTACGCCAACAAAGAAAAGACAAGGTGATGTGTTTGATTCAACTGTTTGTGTGTGGCGATGGATGTACAGAGGCTGTGATGTGTGACACTGAGGTCAGAATTGAGGCCAATGATAGAAATTTGAGCCTAGCATGTAGTGTTGTAGCTGCTGTTAGACATCAGATTGCTAGCGTTTGCACTTGGCAAACATCAGTGTTCAAGGACGTGCGTCTGGAAGGAAACCAGTTGCTCTGTAATGTAGTGAATTCTGGAGAAAAGAGTGGTGATGAGGTCAGTTTGTGTAAGGTGAACGGACAGCACACTGTTTTTAATAGGCAATGTAAAGTTGCTGTGGAAGAACCAGTTTATGGGGATTGTAGTTTGTTGCTTGATAGCAATGATTTGTTTGAGGCATTGCAGGAAGTGTTGCTGAGCTATAATTTGTGTTTGCTAGACCTTGGAGGAGCTGTATGTCTCATCATTAAGCACAAAGATTATTTTGTGGTTGTTGATCCCAATACTCGCAATTCACTTGGATTGGCATCAAATTTGGGTACATCGGTTGTTGTGTTTAACAGTGTTTTTTATGATTTGATGTTGCACCTGACAAATTTAATCAGGTCTTTGAAAGTGCAAGTGTATGGAGTTAGTGGAGTCAGAGTTGAAGTAGCAGAAGCAGGTGTTGTTTCTAAGGGTTCTGAAGTGAATAGAAATGGTGGAGCTGGAAATAGCAGTGGAGAAAGTGATTCTGGCAATGTTGGTTATATTAGAGGATCATTTCACCAAGGTGCTATGAGGTTTAAAAATAATGGAAGGCAGTGTGTTGCAATTAGCTTGACTGCTATGGCAATACATACTGTTGAGAGTGTGTTTTCATGGGATTTTAAACGTCTAGATGAGGTTGTCATTTTGGGTGACCAGCTCTTTACATTTTTGTTTGACAATGGCTTAATTAGTGATCCTAGTGCTTTGAAGTTTTTGTGCATTCCAGATTTGCCATGTCAAATTGCTATTGCCGGGCATAGCTTTCAATTTGAATATGGAGATTTTGTTTCTGGAGATGTTGATGTGGTTGATGGTGAGTTGATAGAGTCAAATGTATGCACTCGTTTAGTTGATGGTTTGCAAACAATGTTTGCAAAATATGATATGTGTTTTTTGACAGTGAGCAGTAGTACTTGTGCCATCATTTATGGGAACAATCAATATGCAGTTGTTGATTCTCATGCACGCAGTGCTACAGGTGTGGTAGATAGTCAAGGCTCGAGCATAGTTCTGTTTTATAAATCCCTCCAAGATGTGCATAGGCACATTCAGGATTTGGCTACATCTCTTGGGGGAAGGCAGAAGTTGTTTGAGATTACAGGTGTACGTGCAACATTGGCAGGAAGTTCAGGTGAAAGTAGACAGGGTCAAAAGCGGAAATGGCAGTGCACAGATGGTGGTGTTGCGCAGTTGAAAGGGGAGAAATGTGTTGATGCTTCACAGCAGTGTGCTGCATTGTCAGTGGTGGAGAAGGTGTTGCATACACCTAACTGTGATGAAGTTGTGTCAGATGTTATTGTTGGCAGTGATATCAGGAAAACCATGTTCCCTTTTAACCCTTTATCAATGAATAATGCGCAGAAGATAAGTAAGGATTTGAATATGGAGTTTCACATGGAGGATGTGGTTGTGCCAACAGATGTTGGGCCTTTAGGTTCTCCTTGTGAGACTAGTAGTATTGTTGGTGATGGCAACTGTTTTTTCAGAGCAGTAGCACAGGTTGTGTGTGGTACACAAAAAACGCACAGAACAATAAGGCTTGCAGTAGTGAAGCACATAGAATTGCACAGTGTGGAGTGTCTAAGGAGAGAATATACGTCAGTGGTAGATTATGTGTTGAAGTCGAGAATGAAGTATGTTGGCACATGGGCAACAGAGGTGGAAATTCAGGCCACAGCAAATCTTCTTGGCATAGATATTTACACGTACGGTGATAGATGGTTAAAATATAGCTGCATAAGTACTGCGGTGTCAAAGCAAGCAATATATTTAAAACATTGTAATGGTAATCATTATGAAGTTGTGACTTGCGTGCGATATCCTGACATGCAGAATTGTTATGACTTGTGTAAAGTACAAAGGTCGTTGGATAAAGAGTGTACGGGTGTGCGTACAAGACAAACCAGTTGTTGTGGTGTTTATGGAAAGGCCAGCCCAGGAAAGCAAATTCCTAATGAAAAGCAGGCAAATGTGAAAAATGTGTGTAATTTTCCAGAATGCTATTCAAAGAGAGCTGTTAGGAAGTGGAATTTTCATATGAAATTGTATTATACAAATAACAAAGGATACCAGGTTAAGCACAAGGAGGCAGGTTTGAAGACATATTATAGAAATCATCAGAAATTGCAGTTGAGTGCCAAACTTGGAAGTATGTTGAAATATCACAAAAGTGCAGCATATAAACATAGCAAAAAAGAGGCCAGTAAAATAAAGTATCATAAAAATGCACAGCATAGGCAAGCAGTGCAAGAGGCCAGTAAGGTGAAGTATGGAAGCAATATACAGCATAGGCAAGCAGTGCAAGAGGCCAGTAAGGCTAAGTATCGCAGAAATGTACAGCATAGGCTAGCAGTGCAGGAGGCCAGTAAGGTGAAGTATAGGATAAATGTACAGCATAAGCAAGCAGTGCAGGAGGCGAGTAAGGCTAAGTATGCAAGGAATGCCAAGCATAGGCAGTCAGTGAAAGAGGCCAGTAAATTGAGATATCGTGGCAGTGTATTGCACAGGGAAAATGTTAAAAACTATAATGCATCCAAAAGGCAGCAAGTTAGACAGCAACAGGGAGTTTTTGACTTTGTTATGAATGAGTTTTTGGACAAAGTGAAGTTTGGTCCAGATTTTGTTTGTAGTGTATGTCACAGATTACTTTTCAGGCATCAGGTAGTTAAGTGTAAGAGGGAGACGTATGGGAAGCAAGTTCATAAGGCACTGTTAGCTGATAAGTGCATTACAGACGAGTTTTTGCACAAGTGTGATGTTTATTGTGTAGCACCATGTCAGTGGTTGGATACGCCTAAAGGGCAGTTGTGGATCTGTCACACTTGTCATAGCAAACTTGGTCGAGGTGAAATGCCAGCTGAAAGCGCAGTTAACAATTTAGCGGTTTGTCATATTCCTGTTGAGCTCAGTTGTTTAAATAGTTTAGAGCAACATTTAATAGCATTGCACATTCCATTCATGAAGTTGTTGGCATTACCAAAAGGTGGCCAAAATGGAGTGCATGGACCAGTGACTTGTGTACCAGCTAACATTGTCCACACAACAAATGTCCTACCCCGATCAGACATGGAGGGCTCTTTGTTGCGTGTAAAATTGAAGCGCAAGTTAACTTACAAAGGCCATTATAACTACCAATTTGTAGATGCCAAACGTATTAGACAGGCTTTACTGTCTTTAAAAACTACAAATAAATATTACAGAAACGTACAATTTAATAGAGATTGGCTGAACGACTTTTGTATGGACAATGTTGAAGAGGGTACTCTCAGGAATCCCATTGTAGACGGGAAGGAAGAGATTCCTGGGAATTTAGTTGAAGATGAGCTTTTGCATGATAGACAGCAACATTGCATGTATATGGATACATGTTTGCAGCCTGTGGATATTGGGCAAGAAGTACTTGATCAGTATTTTGACAGTATTTTAAATGTTGCCCCAGCAGAAGGGAATAATCCGGTGAAGGTGCTTTTGGATAAGACCAATGAAGCCAAGTGTTTCCCTGTGTTGTTTCCACAAGGTGGTCCTACCTTTCATGATCCGCGGCAAATTCGATTGACCGTGTCACGTTATTTCAACGTTAGAATTTTGCACGCGGATGGTAGGTTTGCTCAAAATGTTGACTATATCTTTTATGCACAGTATTTGACCGAAATTGAACAAGTTGTTTCAAATGTGTCAATAGCTCTGAGGAAGGGTCAGACCGATAAAGTCAGCAATCGAATGCTGAAAGATGAGCAGTCGATTAAGAAAATGCTCCAAAGCGATGCGGGGTATCGGTTTTTGCGTCCCATTCGTGGAACTCCTCCTTTTTGGCAGGGAGTGCAAAAAGACCTATTTGCTATGATAAGGCAATTGGGCATACCGACATGGTTTTGTTCCTTTTCATCTGCAGATATGCGGTGGACAAACCTATTAAATAGTATTTTGCATCGTGAACATAGACACGAAACAGCTGAGGGTTTAGAGTGGGCAGATAGATGTGACCTTTTAAGGCGCAATCCTGTCACTGCAGCCCGCATGTTTGATTTTAGGTGGCATTGTTTTTTGAATGAGGTGCTTATGTCTTCATGTGAACCAATTGGCAAGGTGGTGGACTACTTTTACCGGGTTGAATTTCAACAGCGTGGGTCCCCTCATGTGCATTGTTTGTTTTGGATTGACAAAGCACCTCACATAGATAAAAACGGAGATGAAGAGGTCATTGACTTTGTCGATAGATATGTCACTTGTGAGTTGCCTTGTAATGATGACACCCTTTTGGATGTTGTTACATCTGTACAGCAACACAGTAAGAGGCATTCGAAGACCTGTAAAAAAAAGAATACGGTTTGTCGTTTTAATTTTCCCAGGCCGCCATCTATGCGGACGTTTATATGTCGTAAAAATAGCGATCCAGACAAAACTTGTGATTGCAAAGTAGCCGACAATGAAGCACCATGTGAGTGTGCAGAGGAGGCAGGAGATGATAGGAAATTGAGGAAAGTAACGGCACAGAAAATTTTGACAGCAGTGAAATCAGCTGTTGCAGATGAAAAGGCAACATTTGACTCTGTTGAAAGTTTGTTTGAGAGTGTAGGTATAGACCAGGAGACTTTTGAGGCAGCATATCAATGTGTTGGACGACCTAGTCACATTGTATTGAAGAGGCAGGTGAATGAAGTCTGGGTAAATCAGTATAGTAAGAGTCTCCTTAAATGTTGGAATGCCAATATGGACATTCAGTTTGTTGTTGATGCATATGCATGCATTGTTTATATAATTTCTTATATATCAAAGGCAGAGAGGGAAATGGGTTTGTTGTTGAGTAATACCCAGCGAGAGGCAGCAAAGCATGGCAATCTTGATGCCAAGGCTGCATTAAAACAACTAGGCAGTGTTTACATGCATAATAGAGATGTCTGTGCACAAGAAGCAGTGTACAGATTAACTAATATGCATCTAAAGCAGAGCTCACGGAAAGTGCAGTTTGTTCCAACAGGTGATAGCATAGTAAAAATGAGTTTGCCGCTAAGTGTTTTGAAGCAAAGAGTAGCGTCAAGGGATCTCTCTCAAAATGATATGTGGATGACAAGTATTGTCGATCGGTACAAGAGCAGACCTGTTGCAGGTGTTTTCAGCGACATGTGCTTGGCAACATTTGCGTCCGAGTATCGCATTTTGAGTAGAAATGAAAGATGTAAGAGCAGAATTGAGTTAGAGAATAACTTTGGATTTGTGTCAAAGAGAACACGTACACAGCCTGCTGTTGTGCGTTATGCACGGTTCTCTGTTAGTAAAACTCCAGAAAAGTTTTATCAAAGCGTTTTGCAATTGTTTTTGCCTTATCGAGTAGACGGTGAACTGAAGCCACCAGGATTTGAAACTTTTGAGCAGTACTACAGTAATGGACATGTCTGCTGTAGTAATGGTGTTGAAGAGACTGTGAAACAAGTAGTTGATAGGAAGAGGAACATGTTTGACCTGGATGCAGATGTGTTAGATACTGCTCAAAATGTTGTTTATAGTGAGGGTGTAGTTGAGGATATGTGGTGTGAGCTCTGCCCAGAACAGGAGTCAGAAAGGTTGGAATGTGAGCAAGAACGTAGGGAGCAGGTTCAGACGTGTGACACTGAACTGGAACATATTCCAGAATTGTCAGTAAGTCCACAGGTTGCTTCTTTAGAGAAGAACCACGTGGTCATGTCCAGGGCTGATGGTCTGCATTTGATTAGGTCTCTAAATGAGACACAGATGTGTATTTTTTACAAAGTTAGGCAGTGGTGCTTAGGAAAAGTCAGAGGCAAAAATCCTCCACCATTTCATGTTTTCATCACTGGTGGAGCAGGGACTGGCAAGACCCATTTAATTAAAGCCATACAGTACGAGGCGATTCGACTGTTGGCACAATTGTGTGACAATCCAGAGGAGACATGCGTTTTGTTGACTGCTCCCACTGGAATTGCAGCTTACAATTTAGGTGCTGCAACTATTCATCATACATTTTGTATTGGCACAGACATTAAGTTACCCTACACACCTTTGGGTGAGGAGAAACTTAATACTCTCCGTGCCAAATTTAGTCATCTTGAAATGCTCATTATTGATGAGATTTCAATGGTAGATCATAAGTTGTTGACGTATATTCATGGTAGACTACGTCAAATTAAGCAAATGGGGGACTTTTCTCCATTTGGTAGTGTCAGTGTTGTTGCTGTTGGGGACTTTTTTCAGTTGCCTCCAGTGAAAGGCAAACCACTTTATGTGGACAACGCTGGTGTGGACTTGTGGAGTAGTAACTTCAGTGTGGTGGAGTTGACTACAATTGTAAGACAGAAGGACCATTCGTTTGCACAGCTATTGAATCGGTTGCGGACACGCAGCAAACAAACTCCCCTTAATGACAATGATGTGACAATGCTGAAAAACTGTGAAACTGGTGAACAGACTTCAGCATTGCATATATTCCCGACAAATGACCAAGTACATGAGCACAACATTGGCCAGTTAATTCAAAGTTGTGCTGAATATGTATCTATTGAGGCTCAGGATTTTGAAAGAAATCCTAAAACGGGAAAAATAGAATTAAAGAATGGGCATCACTCTAAAGTATATAATACATGCCTAACAGATACTCTAGTCTTGGGGAGAAATGCTCGTGTCATGCTTCTGAAGAATATAGATGTTGCAGATGGTTTGGTCAATGGTGTGTGTGGTACGGTAACACATATAGTGCAAAAGGCAGGCAACAAGTTTCCCCAAACTGTGTATGTGCAGTTTGATGATAAGCAAGTTGGCTTACAACGTCGGAAACGTTACGCCCCTGTATGTACTGAATTGATGTGTTCCACACCAATATTTCCAGAAGAAGATAGGGTTTCAAATAAAGGTGGATTGCGCAGGCAATTTCCATTGCGATTGGCTTGGGCTTGTACTGTTCACAAAGTGCAAGGTTTAACTGTTAACCAAGCTGTTGTGTCCTTGGACAAAGTTTTTGCAGCAGGACAGGCGTATGTAGCATTAAGTCGAGTTAAAAGCTTGTCTGGGCTAATTATTAAAGATTTTAATGAAAAAGCCATTTATTGTAAAGACATGGTTCAGCAGGCACTTTGTGAAATGCCACGTTTTATGTGTCACTCTAATCTTCCACATTCATTGCCCACAAACAATTTCTCAGTATTTATGCTGAATGTTCAGAGTTTGCTGGGGCATTTGGAAGATTTAAAAGTGTGTACACAGAATTTGCATGCCACCTGCCTTGCTGTAACTGAAACGTGGCTACCTGCTACCTTCAGAACTGATAAAGTTCACATTGAAGGATATGATTTTAATAGCAGTCCACGTTGCTTGGCTTATTCTAGCACAGACTCTGCTATCAAAGCAATACAGGACCAACAACATGGTGGTGTTGGCATGTATACTAATGCTGCCTTGTCTTTTAATATTATACATTTTCCAGACTTGAATTTGGAATGTATTTTGCTGCACTGTTATGACACAAACTCCATACTTGGTGTCATTTACAGACCACCATCCTACCCCATATCTCTTTTTAAAACTAATTTACAGAAATTAGTGGCTATGTTATCTCCACTATCTGACAACATAGTCATTATGGGGGACTTCAATGATGATGCATTCCTGTTGCCAGCTGGTGGCGCTATGATACTGAGCCTTTATTAGTATGTGGATGTTAATACACTCAACAACAATCATGTGTCAAGTTTTAGCTACATCAGATGATGTACATTGAAAATGATCATACTTCCTGTTGCCAGCAGGTGGCGCTATAACAATTAACCTTTATTGGTATATGGATGAAATGACATTCTAAAATTGACATGTGTGAAATTTCAGCCACATCAGACAATGTAGAATAAACAAAAAACACTTCCAGCATGATAACATGCTGCAGTCCTGTAATGTTTACCCGCACAATGGAGAGCAGAGGTTCATTTCCATAGTTTTTACACGGGGAGGCACAATTTATGCTTGAAAAGTCATTCGGTTATAAATATGCACTCAAAATAAAACCATTGGCTTAAAGAAACTATTCAACTTTATTGTGGCCGCACCGGGGATGGAACCGCGGACCTTGCATGTCTTAATCCACTGCCTGAACCATTAAACTATACTGCCCTCTTATACACGTACGCCATCTATTGGCCAAAAGTTGTATGTTTCCTTTTATCTTGGTTAAATAATTTCTCTATGAAGTGTCTGATAATATTGCATTAAACGTCTCGTTAGCCAGCATCATTCTTTTCCATTTCACCGGTAATTATGCTGCCTGAAACGCATTTGTTCAGCCAAATCTAAAGGAGATGCCAAGTCTCTGCCCTCAATCCGGTATTTTCATATTAAGTCAAAAATTCCTAGCGAAATTGTATGTTCTCTTAATTCGTGTTTAATGACAAGCAAAATAAACTAACATAGCTGGCGATTTAACTGAAAGTTTTCTATTCTTGTAAACCAACGTAGCTGACCTGTTTTTTGACTCACACAGACAGTGGACAGGCTGGCTGCTGTTAGCCCATGCCTGTCATCTCGCAAGGACCTGCATGCGATACCTTTGTTGAACATAACGGTCTCATGTTAACACAGAGTTCGACCAGAGCCACCTCAAACGCTCACGTTTCTTTTTGACTTCATGTCTTACTCTTTTAAATATATGATACTCTCCTGCCAGTTAAAGACAGTCATTAAATGTCTTTAATATTTATTTCAGATATTCAATTCATATAATGAAAATAGATGCAAAGAAACGTCGGGCTGGGTGTTGTCAATACATTTTGTCACGTAGGCTGCAGCTGTAAATCATACATCGTTATGCCTACTGCTGCTAGAAAAAAACAAAAAACCTATCGTTGAAAAATCACTTGAAGGAAGAAAAAAATAAAAGTACCACTTTCTGCAAATAAATGGAATCCCCGTATCAGAAATGGGGGGAAGTTACAGCGACGCAGTTAGTCTGTGAGTAGAATAGATTGTGTAGACAACTTCAGTGTTTCCACAAAGGAACCAAAAATGTGCTTTTTAACAGGACTTGGTCAGTGTAATGATATAAATGCTAGCATTCGATTATGGTCAACGGTACCGAAAATGCCCGTTGCACCAGCCATCATAACAAATGTCCCAATATAGGATCGATTTAAACCTCTATATATTTTTATTTCACGTTGACAGTGTAGGCTATTATGTGTATTCCGACGCGAATTCCATTGCATTGGGTTACGGCATTCACTTCAATCGAATGAAGTCAAATAGAAACGGATCGAATTCCTTAATAAGGCTTCTTGCTTTTCAAGCTAACTTTCCGAACAGCTGTTTTGTATTGAGTCCTTAAAATGCTACAACACGGTTTTTTTTAAACCAAATAACATTGAACGTCATTGCAAGATATGCATTATATGTGTTAATCTTTTAAATATATGATACTTTCCTGCCAGTAAAAGCCTGTCTTTTATTTTAGTTATTCAATCCATATAATTAAGGTAAATGAGAAAAAACGTTGCTGTGGGCTGGGTGTTGTCAGTACATTTTGTCACGTAGGCTGCCGCTGTTACTCATACATCGTTATGGTTACTGGCTCGCAAAAAGAAACAAAACTTTTCATTGAGAAATCACTTCATCCAAGAAAAAGAGAAACAATACCAAATTTTGCCAGTAGATGGCAGTCGCGTATTAGAAATGGGAGAGTCATTTGAAACTTGCGTTGAAGTTTTAAGACTGGATATAATGAGTCTCCAGCGAAAATAGTGAACTATTATTGCTTAATGGATGTTATGACACTCCAACAATGAACATATGTGAAAAGTTGTAGCCTCAAAATCAGGCAATGTAGAACTTAATACCTTTTTGAAATTATTTAATACATAATTGCATTAAAACATGAACTGTTTGGGCAGCATTACAAGTTAATTTTAAGGCTGACCAGAGCCATACCATTCCAAGATATTAAAAATCAGTTCATAGTTGTGTGTCAGGGCTATAATATCATGCTGACCACATTTTGTGTGAATGTGATGAACCCCCTAGGAAGAGTATTTCAAAGTTTGGTACGTGTAAAAACACTTAAAAACACACAAAATCCAGAATAGCTCACTTCCTGTTTGGAAAAGTTAAGGGATGCAAATGAGAAATGTGTGTGTCTTGAGGAGACCCATATGCATACCATATTCGGTGAATTTACGTGAAAGTAAGCCACGTAAGCCACGCCCAGATGTATGTGGATATGGATGTGATTGCACTCCAACAGTGAATATATCTGTAAAATATCAGCCCAATCAGACGATGTAGAACGGAATTAAGCCCACTTCCTGTTTTCGCTCGTAACGTGTGTATTGTACGCCTCGCCATTGCCAAACCGTTTGAGATATCAAAAATCCGTTTGGCTTTTAGGGTCAGGACTATCCTAAGATCATGCTGACTACATTTGGTGTGAATGTGATGAATACCCTAGCAGGACCGCATACAAATATGATAAAAACCTCACTTCCTGTTGCCAGATGGTGGCGCTATAACTTTGACTTCTTCTTGGGACAGAGATGTGAGTATACTCACACAATGAACATATTTGTAAAATATCAGCCAGATCAGACGATGTAAACCACAAAATTATGACCACTTCCTTTTGGCGCGGCGTGACATAAAAATTGTATGCCTCGCCATGACCATACCGTTTGAGATATCAAAAATATCCTGGCAATTTAGAATGAAAAAACACTTAAAAACACACAAAATCCAAAATGGCTAACTTCCTGTTCGGAAAAATTGGGATGCAAATGAGAAATGTGTGTGTCTTGCGGAGACCCACATGTCTCCCAGATTTGGTGCATTTACGTGAAAGTATATGTCCACAATATAAAAAAATAACTATAGGGGGCGCTGTGTAGCCATGCCCAGATGGATGTGTACATGGATGTGATTTCACTCCAACAGGGAACATGTTTCTAAAATATCTGCGAGATCAGACGATGTGGAACGAAATGACACCCCCTTCCTGTTTTTGCGTGTAAGATGTGTATTTTACGGCTCGCCATTTCCATCCCGTTTGAGATATCAAAATGCCATTCATAATTTAGTGTGAGGACTATCCTAAGATCATGCTGACCACATTTGGTGTGAATGTGATGAATGCCCTAGCAGGAAGGCATACAAATATGGTAAAAACCTCACTTCCTGTTGCCAGATGGTGGCGCTAAAACATTGAGCCGTTCTTGGCATATGGATGTGATTACACTCCAACAATGAACATATTTGTAAAATATCAGCCAGATCAGACGATGTAAACCACAAAATTATGGCCACTTCCTGTTGGCGCGGCGTGACATAAAAATTGTACGCCTCGCCATGACCATACCGTTTGAGATATCAAAAATATCCTGGCAATTTAGAATCATGACTATCTTGAGACCATTCTTACCACATTTGGTGTGAATGCGATGAACCGCCTAGGAGGAGTACTTAAAAGTGTATTACATGTGAAAACGCACAAAATTCAAAATGGCTGACTTCCTGTTCGCATATTTGCATCAATGCGAATGAGAAATGTGTTTGAATTGAGGAGCCACACTTGCTTACCAAATTAGGTTCATGTAGCTCAAAGTGCCTGCCCACGATAGACAACAATGCGATGGGGGGGGGGGGGGTCAGCGCAATAGGGGGCGCTGTGGAGTCCCTCGGCCACACCCAGGACTGAGCATCTGATAGATCCTGACGGCCACCACTTCAGATGTGTGTACAAAATTTCAAGACTTTTTAGCCATGGCAAGGCCCTCAAAATGCCCATTTGACGGAAGAGAAAGAATATTAATAATAATAATAATAATAATCCTTCCAATAACAATAGGGTCCTTCGCACCCTACGGTGCTTGGGCCCTAATAATAATAATAATAATAATAATCCTTCCAATAACAATAGGGTCCTTCGCACCCTACGGTGCTTGGGCCCTAATAATAATCTTTACAATAACAATAGGGTCCTTCGCACCCTACGGTGCTTGGGCCCTAATAATAATCCTTCCAATAACAATATGGTCCTTCGCACCCTACGGTGCTTGGGCCCTAATAATCTTTACAATAACAATAGGGTTCTTTGCACCCTACGGTGCTTGGGCCCTAATAATAATCCTTCCAATAACAATAGGGTCCTTCGCACCCTACGGTGCTTGGGCCCTAATAATAATCCTTCCAATAACAATAGGGTCCTTCGCACCCTACGGTGCTTGGGCCCTAATAATCTTTACAATAACAATAGGGTTCTTCGCACCCTACGGTGCTTGGGCCCTAATAATAATAATAATAATAATAATAATAATAATAATAATAATAATAATAATCCTTCCAATAACAATAGGGTCCTTCGCACCCTACGGTGCTTGGGCCCTAATAATAATAATAATCATCTTTACAATAACAATAGGGTCCTTCGCACCCTACGGTGCTTGGGCCCTAATAATAATCATTCCAATAACAATAGGGTCCTTCGCACCCTACGGTGCTTGGGCCCTAATAATAATAATAATAATAATAATAATAATAATAATAATAATAATCCTTCCAATAACAATAGGGTCCTTCGCACCCTACGGTGCTTGGGCCCTAATAATAATAATAATCCTTCCAATAATAATAGGGTCCTTCGCACCCTACGGTGCTTGGGCCCTAATAATAATAATAATAATCCTTCCAATAACAATAGGGTCCTTCGCACCCTACGGTGCTTGGGCCCTAATAATCTTTACAATAACAATAGGGTCCTTCGCACCCTACGGTGCTTGGGCCCTCATAATCTTTACAATAACAATAGGGTCCTTCGCACCCTACGGTGCTTGGGCCCTAATAATAATTCTTTCCAATAACAATAGGGTCCTTCGCACCCTACGGTGCTTGGGCCTAATAATCCTTCCAATAACAATAGGGTCCTTCGCACCCTATGGTGCTTGGGCCCTAATAATAATCTTTACAATAACAATAGGGTCCTTCGCACCCTACGGTGCTTGGGCCCTAAATATAGCTGCAAGCAGCAATGAACGGGCCCAAGCACCATGGGCGCAACCGCCTTGGTGGCATAGTTGTGCCAATGACATATTTCACAATATGTACACACTTTGGAAATAATCACCTTCCTGGACAACGTATAGTGTGCACAGGAATACCCCTTTGATCAATGAATATGTTGGTGCTGCTATTGGAATGCATGAAACTATGATATAAGCCTCACCTCCTGTTGTCAGATGGTGGCGCTATAACATTGAGCCGTTTTTGGGATATGCATTTGATTACACTCCAACAATAAACTTATTTCTAAATTTTCAGCCACATCAGAAGATGTTGAGTAAAATAAAGGCCACTTCCTGTTGCCAGCAGGTGGCGCTATGACATTGAGCCTTTATTGGTATATGGATTTGATTACACTCCAACAATGAGCATCTGTGTAAAGTTGCAGTCACATCAGACATTGGCGAATTGAAGTATGACCACTTCTTGTTTGCCTGGCATGATGTGTTAATTATATGCCTGACCATAGCTATATCATCCCAAGATATAAAAAATCTGTTTTGTCAGGACCATCCTCACATCATTGTGACCACATTTAGTGTGAATGTCATAAACCCATTGAAAAAGAATGCTTAAGACTACAATATAATCCTCACTTCCTGTTGCCAGCTGGTGGTGCTATGCCATTGAGCCTTTATTGGTATATGGATGAGATTATACTCCAAAAATGAACATGTGTGAAGTTTCAGCCACATCAGACAATGTAGAATGAAACAAAAATCACTTCTTGCTTGCACATTGTGATAACATGCTACAGTCCTGTATGGAGAGCAGAGATTAATTTCCAGAGTTTTTACACCGGGAGGCACAATTTATGCTTTAAAAGACATTAGGCTATAAATATGCACTCAAAATAAAACCATTGGCTTAAAGAAATTATTTAATTTTATTGAGGCCGCAACGGGGATCGGACCACTGACCTTGCATGTCCTAGTCAACTACCCTAACCATTACGCCATACTGCTCTTTCTTACACCTTCTTCTTATGTTCTTATGTAACCTTCAAACATAATACATATATCATTGGGAAGGTACTTTTGGCTTTTCTGTTCAAGACATGCACATTTTTAAAAAGCAAGGTTCTAAAGGAAGGAAAAGTTGAAGTATTATATGGTCATATCTCCAGTTCTAAAAGGTGTACGTGGCTGATTAGAGAATATGTGACAGGGAACCTTCCACCATTATACATATATCATTTGGAAGCAACTCCTGCATTCTCTTTTCAAGATACGCACATTTTATCATACTAGGTTTCTGAAAGCAAGAATGCTTGAAATGCATTATAGTCATATGGCAAGCTCCAAAAAGTGTATGTGGCTAATGTGTGTATAGACATGAGAAGTGACCCTCCACCATGACGCTTTTTTTCAGTTCCTGAAGGCGGGAAAAGTTGAAGTTTTCATCTTATTCATATTTCAAGCTCTAAAATGCGTTCCTGGCTGATTTAAGTATTATATGAGAGATAACCTTCAAACATAATACATAGATCATTGGGAAGGTACTTTTGGTTTTTCTGCTCAAGATAGGCACATTTTCAAAAAGCAAGTTCCGAAAGGAAGGAAAAGTTGAAGTATTTATTCTGGTCATATCTCCAGCTCTAAAAGGCATACGTGGCTGATTAGAGAATATGTGACAGGGAACCTTCCACAATTATACATATATCATTTGGAAGCAACTCCTGCATTCTCTCTTCAAGATACGCACATTTTATCATACTAGGTTCCTGAAAGCAAGAATGCTGGAAATGCATTATAGTCATATGGCAAGCTCCAAAAAGTATACGTGGCTAATGTGTGGACAGATGTGAGAAGTCACCCTCCACCATTTTTTTTTCATTTAGAAGAAATGAGAGTGTTTTATGTTCAAGATAGATGGCCATTTGCCAGAAACCGCATTCAGAGCTTGTGAAATACAAAACTGACGATTTCAAGCTTTGGCACTCCAAGTTTCATAGTAAGTGAAAATGAGCATATCTTGAAGAGAGAATACACTAGCTGCTTCCAAATGAAATATGTATGATGGTGAATGGTTCCATATCATATATTCAAAAGGTAGCCATGTGCTCCTTTAGGAGCTTTAGATATAGGCTTTATAAAAACTTTAACTTTTCCCCCATACAGGAACAACGTTTTTCAAACTGTGCATTTCTTCAAAGTAAATACTCAAATTTCATCCAAAAGGAAAAGGTTTGATGGTGGGGCGATAATCTATCAGGTGTATCCCCTTTTGCCAGAAACCGCATTCAGAACTTGTGAAATCCCCAAAATGACGATTTCAAGCTTTGGCACTCTAAGTTTCATAGTAAGTGAAAATGAGCATATCTTGAAGAGAGAATACACTAGCTGCTTCCAAATGAAATATGTATGATGGTGAATGGTTCCATATCATATATTCAAAAGGTAGCCATGTGCTCCTTTAGGAGCTTTAGATATAGGCTTTATAAAAACTTTAACTTTTCCCCCATACAGGAACAACGTTTTTCAAACTGTGCATTTCTTCAAAGTCAATACTCAAATTTCATCCAAAAGGAAAAGGTTTGATGGTGGGGCGATAATCTATCAGGTGTATCCCCATTTGCCAGAAACCGCATTCAGAACTTGTGAAATCCCCAAAATGACGATTTCACGCTTTGGCACTATAAGTTTCATAGTCGGTGAAAATGAGCATATCTTAAAGAGAGAATACACTAGCTGCTTCCAAATGAAATATGTATGATGGTGAATGGTTCCATATCATATATCCAAAAGGTAACCATGTGCTCCTTTAGGAGCTTTAGATACAGGCTTTATAAAAACTTTAACTTTTCCCCCATACAGGAACAACGTTTTTCAAACTGTGCATTTCTTCAAAGTCAATACTCAAATTTCATCCAAAAGGAAAAGGTTTGATGGTGGGGCGATAATCTATCAGGTGTATGCCCATTTGCCAGAAACCGCATTCAGAACTTGTGAAATCCCCAAAATGACGATTTCAAGCTTTGGCACTCTAAGTTTCATAGTAGGTGAAAATGAGCATATCTTGAAGAGAGAATACACTAGCTGCTTCCAAATGAAATATGTATGATGGTGAATGGTTCCATATCATATATTCAAAAGGTAACCATGTGCTCCTTTAGGAGCTTTAGATACAGGCTTTATAAAAACTTTAACTTTTCCCCCATACAGGAACAACGTTTTTCAAACTGTGCATTTCTTCAAAGTCAATACTCAAATTTCATCCAAAAGGAAAAGGTTTGATGGTGGGGCGATAATCTATCAGGTGTATGCCCATTTGCCAGAAACTGCATTCAGAGCTTGTGAAATACAAAACTGACAATTTCAAGCTTTGGCACTCTAAGTTTCATAGTAAGTGAAAATGAGCATATCTTGAAGAGAGAATACACTAGCTGCTTCCAAATGAAATATGTATGATGGTGAATGGTTCCATATCATACCAATGTTTTGAATTTGATGCGAGCCATGACAGGCAGCCAGTGGAGGAATGTAAGCAGGGGGTGACATGTGAGTGTTTGGGAAGGTTGAAGACCAGACGAGCTGCTGTATTCTGGATGGCAGATGCTTGGAGGCCAGCCAAGAGGGAGTTGCAGTAGTCCAGACGGGACAAAACCATTGCTTGAACCAGGAGCTGGGTCGAGTATGGGGTGAGAAAGGGGCGGATTCTCTGTATGTTGTATAGGAAGAACCAGCATGACCGGGTCAGAGAGGTCCATCACCACGCCAAGGTTCCTTGCAGAGGGTGAGGGCGTCAGTGTGGTATCCCCTAGGGAAATGGAGATATTCAGATGGGGAGAGGTAATGGCAGGGATGAATATCATTTCAGTCTTACCTGGGTTGAGCTTTAGATGGTGGTTTTTCCATACAGCTCTGGATGTCACTCAGGCAAGCAGAGATAAGGGCTGAAACCTGTGTATCAGATGGTGACAATTACCATTTACATATACCCAGAGTGTAAATTAACATTTTGATGTATAATAGCCTATATGCATGTGTAAGAAATTCTGTCACAACCAAACATTCCTCCATTCATTCCTATTTCTTCACTGGAAAACCTTAAATATCTCAGAAATTAATGGGAATATTGAAAGGCTAAGAACATTTATAAACACAGCACATCATTCTGGGCCAAGCCGCGGGTAAGTACGCGGGAAAAACCGGCGGAATAGTAAATAAAACTTTCGGATAGAAATAGTGTGTTGCTTCGCAATCACAGTAATAACTTTTTTGCACTTTTTTTTTTTTAATCGGGGGTAGAGTCAACAATTAAAGACAAGTACTTGGCTTTCTGCAGCGGCATAATTATTTCAGATTGAACCCGTTGACCCATTAGACGGATAAATTCTTCACAGATAGTGGAAGTTTTGGATGTGCTCTATGAGGAAAGGGTCAAATTGGCTGAGTAGTTCCAAAATCTCCCCATTATGGGGAGAACCTAAATGTTCATTTTCTCCTCGGAATGCAAGGCCACATTCCGATAAAAACTGTATGACTGCTACAACTCGCCTCAAAAACTCTCTCCAGTAATTCTCCTTGTCTTTGCACTGTTCCTTTAGCATGGAGTCTATCCCACGCACCTGTGTGCGAGCAAGCCAAGTGAGCATGGCGTTTCTGTGGGGCTGGCCTGCTTCATGCTCCTCCACCAGGCGAACTGCATCTTTCCAATCCAAAAAACCAGAATGAGCAAAAGCAGATGAGGTTGTCTCGCCAAATAGCCTACAAAAAAAACAACAAACGTTCCCAGAGGATGGGGAATAAACGAGCCATTTTGTTTTTCAAGCCATTTTGTTCAAGAACTGATAAATACACCTTGAGTTTTTTGGCTGTATAATATATCTAGATTATGTTGCAAGTTAGCTAGTTCCTCTTATAAAGTATCTGGGCTTTTTTGTGATAACCTGGTAAGCCCAATTACTATATTTGCCTCTTCCTCTCTTCTGGATTTGGCTCTGAGTCCAGAGTTCCCAGTTACTTCCAAATTGTTTTTCTTCTCTAGCTTTAGACCAACAGTATAATATAAATTCTGTGACTTCTTTTTTAACTTCATCAATTAGTAATAAAGAGCTATTGAGTTAAAGCTATTTGTTAAAACACTCAGAAATTAGTCAAAAGTCTATCCTTGACTGCTTTGAACCCGATTTATTGCTCCATGTAAATGAATTGTTATTTGGATATTTAACTCTTTATCCACAAGGCTGGATCTATTCATAAAGGCTTTAAGGTTATTATTGGTTCTATTTGTTTGACTAGGAGGCCATTTATCCATATTGCCATCCATAATGTTGTTGAAGCCCCCCCCCCCCCCAAACAATAAAGTAGCATTTGGGAATTTATTTAACCAGTTTATAAATATCCTTTCAATAGATAATAAGATTATCGTTTTCCATTTTTGTGTTGCACCCATAAACATTAGTTATTATAAATATTAGATTGTTGTATTTAACTGCTTGGCAAACAAAGTGACCATTTGGATCATATTCAGTAAATAGGACATCTCCATTAAACATCTTTTTTAAAGAAGCCACCCCAGCTGAGTGTTCTGTACCATGAGAGAGCCATAATGAGTTACCCCATTAAGATCTGCAAAAGTTGGCATCATCTAAGATAGAATGAGATTCTTGTAGAAAAAAAAAATCTGAACTGCTTTGCAAAAAGAAATAAAGCTTTACGTTTAAAAAAATTTTGTAGCCCCCCAGCGTTAAGTGATACAACAGATAAAGTTGACAGATTAATATGAATAATAATAAACAAATGTAAAAGTTATTATTTAAGTAGACTTAGGTAAACTGAGCTAGTCAAGTAAAGTTGGGTGTATTTCTTTAATTTTGGGCAGTAATAGGGTCATTACTAAATTTCGCCTTAATAATTGGAAATCAGTGATAATATAACATTTTAGTGTTAATAATAGGCTGTATACATGCTAAACATTCAAAACTTAAATTGAGCCTGAGGAAAAAAGCAAAAAAACAAAAACAAAAAAAAATCAAACCTGTGCACATTTCCCTGATAAGCCTAATAGTGCTTAAGAGTACATTTCTGAACCATTTATGAATCCTCTTCATCCCACAAAGTAGGCTGGTTTCCCCTCCTGACTTTTTAATGATGGGTCACAGTTTTTGTCTGTCTTCTCTGTCCTCCTTTGTTAGGTCCTCAGTAAAGTGTAGGTTTTTGCTCTGAAGGAAATTAAATGAATCAGAGAATAATACCGCGGGGCCTAGCTTCGTCTTGGCGCCGCCTGCTGACTCGATGAGCAATGTCTAATGCATCAGGAATCTTTTCCTTCTCAGAAGGCAGTATCTTTTGATCACTTCCGCGCGCACATTCTCATTCTCAGTTTCTGGTATGACATAAAGTCTTACATTCCATCGCCTACCATTACTTTCCAAGTCAGAAACTCTATTCATGCATTTCATGGCATTTTCCTCACTTTTCTCCACTAGTTTTTCGACACAGAGAATTTTCTGTTTCACGTATTTTTTTTCTACATGTACAACGTCCACCATTTTCTCAATTGCATCACTTCTGGAGTTAATAAGTTTCGACAGGGTGCTAACAGCATAATCAGATTTTAAAGCACTATCAGTATAGGCATGCAAGATTGTAGGTTTTTTGGCAACTGGGGGCATACTTGGAGTTACGGATAATGAAGAAACTCTTTGCAAGTTGCAGTCCATCCTAATGTCATAGTTGTGCTCGGTAGCCTGGATGCTACTTTTCCCCTCCTTGCTCAGTTCCATCTGTCTTTTTTGAAGGGGTTTAGGCATTTTTTTGCGGTCTAATTAAATTTGTGCAACCAATTGCATTAAGAATATTATTACAATTTTTTATGTTGACTAACTTTGATCAGTTGCTGACAAAATTGGTTAAAAAGAAATAAAAATTAGTGCCGAGAGCTCGATAACATTTTGACTAGTCATGTTGCCATCGTTCGCGACCGCCGTTTTTCATTTTTGAATTACAAAGGAATTACCCATGAAGTCACATTCGAAGCATTGTGCGCTGGTCATATGCTCACGGAAGCTTTCTATTTGATAGATTCCCAAAATTAGATTCTGCGGCTTCACAGTGTGAAAGGGAACATTCTGAACTTAATGTGGCTCTGCGTCTCAAATTGCAAACTTGTGCACTGTTTCTATAAGCTTAATTTACAAGTCAACTACTTATTCTACATTCTGACCTCCTACTAGGAAAAGTGCAATTGAACATCATTCACATCAAATAACCCAACTTAAATGGATTTGGACACCCAGCGGTAGTGTAATCATCACGCAGTTCCGTTCTACAACTTCTATCCCAATGTCCCTATTTGCCACACTTAAAACATTGATCATTTCTCAAACGGGCGCTGACTTTGAGTATCGTGATTTCCTTGATTTCTATTGATATTTCTCTTTTTCCAATTATTATTTTGCATTCACCTTTGGGTGTTGGTGCCGATTCACAACTGTTTCCCTTTTATTTATACTTGTAGTCATGTATTTATTTTTCCCAATTCAAGATTTTCCTCTTTCAACAGTTTTATTTTATCCAAATTGAATTACCCTACATGCTGCTGCCTTCCTTCTGTCCAACTATTAACTTTCTTATGCCTTCTACCCAACTCTTGAGTGAAAAGAAACTCAGGGTTCCCTTTTCTTTCCCATAACAATTATACTCCCATTATACAATTTCCATATTCACAGACGTTCTATTTTTTTTCTGTAAAAATAATGGTTAGTAAAGATGCATGCATGAAAACATGTTTATCCCACAAAATCAACAAACAATATAACAGTAAACCAAAACCAACACCGAAGTCTTGGTTATGTCCAGCCCAGTCTCTTGTATCATGTGTATGCAGCCACACTTTCTAGATTCCATCTTTCAAGTCCAACTTGATCGGGCAATCTCTGCATTACCTGCATTGATCTCACTTGCTTAGGCATATACACAGACCTTTCAATTTCTTGATCAACCAGGATGATAATGTTTCAGATCCTTACACCTGTTGATCTCACTTGATAGGAACCCCCTCCAAAAGTATTTGACCAGCACTGCCAATTCCTTGTTTTTTTTCAATACACTGAATAAATTTGGTGTTGGGATAAAAAGATGAACACAAGACAAGAGTTCCGAATTTCAGCCTTTATTTCCTGGTATTTACACCTTAAAACATTTGGTATCAGACCACCCCATTTTTATGTGAGAAAAAGTATAAGAACAGAGATTATTTAAGTGATGCAAGAACATCAAGCATGCAACCCATTGACATCACCAAACTGTTGCATTCTTCTTTTGTGATGCTTTTCCAGGCTATAACTGCAGCCTCTTTCAAGGGTTTCCCTTGAAGGAGGTGAAATGCATGCTCAATCGGGTTAAGGTCTGGTGATTGACCTTCCAATTTTTCTCCCAAATGAAGGTCTTTGTTGTGTTGGGAGTGTTTTGCGTCATTGTCTTGCTGCATGATGAGGTTCCGACCAATTACATTGGATGCATTTCTCTGTAAGTTGGCAGATAGAATGTTTTCGTAGACTTCCTGCTACCATTATGAGTTACATCATCAATAAAGATTAGTGAGCCCACTCCAGAAGCAGCCATGCAAGGCCAAGCCATGACACTTCCTTCACTGTGCTTCACATACAGTGGTGTGAAAAAGTGTTTGCCCCCTTCCTGATTTCTTATTTTTTTGCATGTTTGTCACACTTAAATGTTTCAGATCATCAAACAAATTTCAATATTAGTCAAAGACAACACAAGTAAACACAAAATTCAGTTTTTAAATGAAGGTTTTTATTATTAAGGGAGAAAAAAAATCCAAACCTACATGGCCCTGTGTGAAAAAGTGATTGCCCCCTAAACCTAATACTGCAACAACTGCAATCAAGCGTTTGTGATAACTTGCAATGAGTCTCTTACAGCGCTGTGGAGGAATTTTGGCCCACTCATCTTTGCAGAATTGTTGTAATTCAGCCACATTGGAGGGTTTTCGAGCATGAACCACCTTTTTAAGGTCATGCCACAGCATCTCAATAGGATTCAGGTCAGGACTTTGACTAGGCCACTCCAAAGTCTTCATTTTGTTTTTCTTCAGCCATTCAGAGGTGGACTTGCTGGTGTGTTTTGGATCATTGTCCTGCTGCAGAAACCAAGTTCGTTTCAGCTTGAGGTCACGAACAGATGGCCGGACATTCTCCTTCAGGATTTTTTGGTAGACAGCAGAATTCATGGTTCCATTTATCACAGCATGTCTTCCAGGTCCTGAAGCAGCAAAACAGCCCCAGACCATCACACTACCACCACCATATTTTACTGTTGGTATGATGTTCTTTTTCTGAAACGCGGTGTTACTTTTACGCCAGATGTAATGGGACACACACCTTCCAAAAAGTTCAACTTTTGTCTCGTCAGACCACAGAGTATTTTCCCAAAAGTCTTGGGGATCATCAAGATGTTTTCTGGCAAAATTGAGACAAGCCTTAATGTTTTTTTTGCTCAGCAGTGGTTTTCGTCTTGGAACTCTTTTTTGCCCAGTCACTTTCTTATGGTGGAGTCATGAACACTGACCTTAACTGAGGCAAGTGAGGCCTGCAGTTCTTTGGATGTTGTTATGGGGTCTTTTGTGACCTCTTGGATGAGTCGTCGCTGCGCTCTTGGGGTAATTTTGGTCGGCCGGCTACTCCTGGGAAGGTTCACCACTGTTCCATGTTTTCGCCATTTGCGGATAATGGCTCTCACTGTGGTACACTGGAGTCCCAAAGCTTTAGAAATGGCTTTATAACCTTTTCCAGACTGATAGATCTCAGTTACTTTCTTTCTCATTTGTTCCTGATTTTCTTTAGATCTCGGCATGATGTCTAGCTTTTGAGGATCATTTGGTCTACTTCACTTTGTCAGGCAGGTCCTATTTAAGTGATTTCTTGATTGAGAACAGGTATGGCAGTAATCAGGCCTGGGTGTGGCTAGAGAAATTGAACTCAGGTTTGATAAACCACAGTTAAGTTATGTTTTAACAGGGGGGGCAATCATTTTTTCACACAGGGCCATGTAGGTTTGGATTTTTTTTTTCTCCCTTAATAATAAATACCTTCATTTAAAAATGGCATTTTGTGTTTACTTGTGTTGTCTTTGACTAATATTTAAATTTGTTTGATGATCTGAAACATTTAAGTGTGACAAACATGCAAAAAAAATAAGAAATCAGGAAGGGGGAAAACACTTTTTCACACCACTGTATGTGCTTGTAAGTTTTGGATCATGAGCAGATCCCTTCTTTCACCACACTTTAGCCTTTCCATCACTTTGGTAGAGGTTCATCTTGGTCTCATCAGTCCATAAAACTTTGGTCCAGAACTTTTGTGGCTCATCTCTGTACTGACCTCAAAATTTTTTCAATGTATAGCAAAAAAAAGCAATTGACCTTGCAGTTCCAATACTTTTGGAGGGTCTGTATATACCATCCTCCAAATGTCTTGATCAATCATGGAAGCAGTGCACATATACTCAACTGTGGGAGCTACTAAATTATCTTAATTTCTATATGTACAGTTGTGTTCAAATAAATAGCAGTACAACATCAGTAACCTAATGAAACACTGCTTGTTCTGAGTAATTGACTCATTCATTGAAAGGGGCGTGTTCGAAATAATAGCAGTGTGGAGTTTAATTAGAGCATTCATTCTAAAAAATAGGTGTCATTAATTGTCCTTTATTAAGGAAGAAAGGAAGCAAATGTTTCACACATTGTTATAAAATATATTTCCTTCTGAATTGCGAAGTAAAATGGGCCGTTCCAAATGTTATTCATTTAAACATCATTAAAAAGTCAATTGGAGAGGGGAAAACATAAACAAGTGTAGCAAATTATAGGATGCTCAGCTAAAATTATCTCAAATGCTTTGAAATGGCAACAAAAACCCAGAACACGTGGAAGAAAGCGAGCAACCACTGTTAAAACGGATCGAAGACTAGTCAGAATGGCAAAGATTCAGTCATTCATCAGCTCCAGAAAGATCAAAGATGATCTACAATTACCTGTAAATGCTGTTACAGTCAGAAGACGTTTGATCGAAGCTAAACTATCAGCAAGAAAGCACCATTGTTAAAAGAGTGGCATGTGCAGAATCGGTTAAAATTAGCCAAGGAACACATCGATTGGCCCAAAGAGAAATGGCATAACATTCTCTGGACTGATGAGAGTAAAACTGTTCTTTTCTGGTCTAGTGGTCGTCGACAGCGCGTCACACAACCCCCAGGTACTGAATTCAAGCCACAGTACGCTGTGAAGACAGTGAAGCATGGCGGCACAAAAATCATGGAATGGGGATGTTTTTCATACTACGGTGCTGGGTTCGTATACCAGGGATCATGGATCAGTTTGAATACAACACGAGTAAGCAAGCAACATCTTGGTTCCAGACAAAAAGGATTGAGGGAATGGAGCGGCCAGCTCAATCCCCCGACCTCAACCCTATTGAAAATGCACAGCAGTTATCAAAAACAATGGTTATGCAACGAAATACATAACTAAATGGTTATGCAACTCCATTCTCCTGTCCTCCCTGTCAGCAACGGCGATCTGTGGCACAGCCCTGAACTGGAGTTCTACCTCTCTGATCGCTCCTTCCAGGTTTCCTGGGCTGGTACAGTATCGATACCTCGGCCCCTTGCCACAGGAGTTCTCCAGGGCTGGGCCCGCTTCTTTTCTCTCTTTACACCCATTCCCTTGGCCCTGTTATCACTGCACATGGTCTATCCTACCATTGCTATGTGGACGATACCCAGCTCTTCATCTCATTCCCACCATCTGATAGACAGGTTTCAGCCCGCATCTCTGCTTGCCGGAGTAACATCCAGAGCTGGATGGAAAACCACCATCTAAAGCTCAACCCAGGTAAGACTGAAATTATATTAATTCCTGCCATTACCTCTCCCCATCTGGATCTCTCCATTTCCCTAGGTACCCTCGCTGACGCCATCACCCTGTATAAGGAACCTCGGCATGGTGATGGACAGCAGACTGTCCCTCTCCGAGAACATTGCGGCGGTCATGCAGGTTCTTCTTATACAACATCCGGAGAATCCGCCCCTACTCGACCCAGCTCTTGGTCCAAGCGATGGTTTTGTCCCGCCTGGACTACTGCAACTCTCTCTTGGCTGGCCTCCCAGTGTCTGCCATCAGACCCCTCCAACTTATCCAGAATGCAGCAGCTCGTCTGGTCTTCAACCTTCCCAAACACTCACGTCATCCCCCTGCTTACTTCCCTCCACTGGCTGCCTGTCATGGCTCACATCAAATTAAAAACATTGGTGCTGGCCTTCCAAGCAGTTAAGGGGTTTCCAGCTTACCTCCTCAGATCCTACACCCCTGCCAGACCTCTGCGTTTGCCTCCACAGGCCACTTGGCGCCTCCCCCTCTCCGAACTTCCACCTCCCGCTCACGACTACTGTCTGTTCTGGCTTCACGGTGGTGGAACGAACCCCCCGTGGAGGTCAGAACAGTAGAATCTCTTGCCATCTTCAAGCGCAAGCTGAAGACGCACCTCTTCAAGCTGCACCTCTCCCTGTCCCTCCCTACCTCCCTGTAAACCTTGTCTTTCTGTGATATTTACTTGTGTATTAGGAAGTTTAGTTTGGCTAGGTAAGCAGTGTTTGGCTAGGTAAGCGGTTTGTTCATACATTTGCGTGTTGCAGTATTCTGATTTAAAAAAAGAAAAAAGTAAAAAGAAAAAAATCATCTGATGATCAAATTGGCCCTGGTCCTTATCTTTGTTGTGCAGGTAGCAGTTGAAATTGTACTTCCCTCTAGGGTCTTTCAGTGTACTTATCCCTGGTTATGGGTATGCACTTTGCACTTTGTTGTACGTCGCTCTGGATAAGAGTGTCTGCCAAATGCCATGAATGTAATGTAATGTAAATATTAGTTCAGTAATTTAAAGTGATATTAAATCTTGGTCCAGCATTATTTCATTATCATGGAGAGAAGTATAAGCATTTGTAGTTCTCTGAAACTGTTAAGTTTCCCCCATCTTTACAACTTGGCAGACACAGATACTTAAAAAAGCACACACAGGACTCCTGCTATATATTAATCAGTTGGGGAATGGAACTGAGGGGGTGAAACTCTTCCAAACAGAAAAGGGGTCTATGAGAGCCATAAACCATTATTATTTAGCTAAGGAGATAATAGCCCCCCAGTTCACATCATTTTCCAAATTCCTCTACAAGTATCTTCTGCATATCTAGTAGTAGCACAGTCATTTTTGGCTGGTTTGATGCCTTGGACCCTTGAAGACGTGAAGCCATTTAGCCAAAAGATTCCATACTGTATCAGCGTAACTTACAGCTGAATCTAGTCCCACCCCCCAATTCCAATAGAGAGCCATTCAAATGCAAAGATGTTCTAGTATTGCTGGTAGGACAACCTGAAAGTAAGTTGATAGGTCACAGACTTGACAGGAAGTGATGGCATGCAAAGAAAATGAAAAAAATTAAAATACAATACATTACTATTTTATTTGACATTGTTAATTTGTCTCAAACATTGAAATGGGGGGCAATGTATAAAAAGTGATGTAAATACTACATGGTGAAACCAAATTGTATGAAAATCATATGGTTTAATAAAAGCTGAGAATCTGCACCACATGTGAATTGTTTTATTACAAATAGAGAAAATAAAACAATCTGAAAAGTTAGAAGAAGGCAAGGCATGCCCAAACTTTTGACTGATACTGTACATCAGTACACCCTACTCCTTCAGCCGAACAGCTTGGCCTCAAGGACCAACATCGGCAGCCATTTACATTTTTGTGAAACATATTTTTGCGAACACATTTAGATCATCACCAAATTAGGCTAGGAAGAATCTGTTGAGTCTGATTTTCAAAGATTATCAAAGACAATAGCATAGCTATTTTCACTAAATTTTCACTAATTTGCGAATGCTTTGTCTGATCCTAACCAAATACATATACCCTGACGAAGGCAAAATAAGCCAAAACAGGGCTAAGTATTTCCATGTTTTTTTAAATATAACTTCCTTAGTGGATATGCCACATCAATAAAGGTCTTTTTAATATTTATACCAAAGAGTTCCTTGAGTCCCTTTTCATTATCAAGCAAACTTGTGATTCTATGGAAGGTGTAAATGCCAATATCTGTTGAACTGTTGACCAATCAAGTAGAAACTGTGCAGGCTATTTGTAAGTGCAGGTCAGATTATAAAAAAATATAGCAGCCATCAGCCAATTAGTTTTCAGCATGTGACAGCCTTAGCAATAGCAGGTCATCGTGAAACTTGTATGCTTGGGAATACCAGGTCAAATTTTGTGACAGACTGAATTTCTTTACCATTCATCCAGTGTGTCTTTACAGCTTACAAATTAACTGCTTGGACCACGTTAAATACTGCTTAAATACTGTGGTTATATTCAAGATTATATTTGTTATTAGCCATTTCAGCACATGCTGAATACATTCTACATTTTTGCAGATATATGAATGGCATATCTTTCATGGGGTTACTTCATTAAACTTAAATATGATTAAATGGGGACAACAGATTAAATTGAGCTTGATGTCAAATAAATTAAATAAAAACCTATTTTTATTTATTTGGAAGAGATCGATAGATCATTGCATTTTTTAGCGCTTTCCTAGACACTGAAATCGCTTTACAGTGATGAGGGGGAAGCTAGCCTCAACCACCACCAACTTGTAGCACCCACCAGGGTGATGCATGGCTTTTGCACCAGAACTCTCACCACACAGGAGCTGAGGTGCAGAGGGAGAAAACTGTGTTTTTGCCAATTGAAACGGGATGATTAAGCAGATTGAAAATGACATACCCATACATCTCAGTTGATAAAAGGGTCATAGAACAAAATTATATTCTTTCTAGCCAAATTCCCATAAACATTTTGCAGCCATATTTGCAATTAATAGATTCATACACACACTTTGTGTGGATAACCATGACCAAATTATTACCAATAATTCAGGTTTTGCAACTATTGTAATATACTGCAGTGTGTGAATTTGATAGATTTGATAAAACTCTATAAAGGGACAGACATACTGCATATTAACATGTATTACTTTAAAAATCTTATATTAGTGCAACAAATATAGAAATATTTATTTTACAAAATGCTACATTTCTGACTTCCCAGATACATGGTAACGCAGGAAATGTATTTATTTGAAAATATGAAAATATGCAGTCCCTTATTGTGATGCTGATCAAAACTCATCCACTTATCTACTATTAATTGTTGTTCACTTTTCTAAATTAAGCCATGAAAAATCATAAAATGGAAGCAATCTATTAAAAAATGATGAGAATCCAAGGAGTATCAGTATCAGTATTCAAATACAGTACAGGACTATATTCATATGCAGTATGACTGGAGAATTTGATTATTACATTACTGGTCACCTACTGTACAAACATATTTTCATCAATATGGGTGAAAGTGACACTTCCTTGGCAAAATACAAAAGTCCAGTTCACATTTATCTGGAGGTCAAGCTAACATTTTTTCCACAGATTACAGAGAGCAAATATTGAAAGGAAATGATATATTTTTGTACTTTAATCACAAAAAATAAATGCCAGTGTCCTAAAAAGTGAAAGTGAAAATCAAGAAAAAATCTAAGCATGTAGTGGTATCTTGACAATCTGCATATGCCCACCATTAGGCAGCCCTGCACAAACAGCAGTCAAGAAATAACAAAAGAATAACAGAATTTTTGAAAAACAGAAAACAGAAGTCGCATCTGATCTGAAAATGTTTAGACCAAGGAATGTTATGTGACATAAAGCATAATGGAAATGAGGAAGTAACAAAAAGAATAGATGCAAGTGAACAGTACACCACATTTCACAAAAATAACAAATGCAATTGAAAATGTTGATTTTATATTTTACAAAAATAATGTAAAGGTACACGGTCAGGTAAATGCATGCTTTATAATGATAAGCAATACAGTACGTTCTTTTAAACTAAACATTGTGACACAACAGCCCTAAAACACATTTGTAGTCCTATTTACATGTGGACAAATATATTAGTAGGTTGAGATGTTAACCCCATAAGTCGCACTGTACTGAACCATATTTAGCCAGAGAGCGTTTTTTATTTTTTTGCATTCATTAATTTATTTTCACTGTGCAATTGTCAATTAATATGATCACAGGATATACAGTTTGAAAGCTTAAAACTTTCTATCTGTGTGAACTATTTTACAATGCCATTGCTTTCGTGACAATGGTTCCTTAGTTTGTAACATGTGGAGTAACAAAACAAGCCTGGGGGGTCCTCACAGTTTTTAAAATCTAAAGATAACATGAATTATTGTAAAGCTGGTAAACTTGTCACAGCAAGGATAGATGTGGGACATAAGGATAAGGAGTGTGTGGACAGATAAGGAGTGGAGGGCAAAGTTGGTATTCTTATAATTGATAACTAAATCCATCATTGTTTTTAATTCCAAAGATATGCTAACTTGGAGAAACATTGATAGAATGCCCATTGCTTACTTAAAATTTATTTGGAGGAAATATCATTGTTGTTAATTTTGCTATTTCATACTTGCCATTTCATACATAAAAGGATGCCCAACAATGAGGTTTTCTGACCAGTGCCGGTAAAGCAGTCACTCATTATTGGCAATTCCCTCTAAAACAAACAACTACAGTATAACTTCTGCTCAGCATACAACCGGCTAGGGGTATGCTATTAAAGTGATGACTGAGGACTGAGGATGACTAAGCTTGCATAAAACAACACAGATTTTTCTGGCTGCACAAGGACACACGTTGAGACTCAAAAACCCCCCAGAAAAAACCATTATTCAGACTCTGCTTTTGGAGGCCTTGGAAGAATATATCTGAGGTGGTCAGGGAAAATGCTTTTGACTCCACAGTTGAAGTGATCCCATTTCATATCGGAGAGCATCTAAATATTATTATTATTCAGTACTCTTACAAGGAGCAGGCTTGTTTTTGAATCATAAATGGCAGGAGAAATTGCAGGATGTGTTTTACTTTTTGATGGAGGTTCAATAAATGGACCTTGATCAATATATTAGTATACTAGATATTATTATTTAAATAATTGTATTATTTTGCAAAATCTTCAGGACCTGCTCCTGCCAGAGGGGAGATCAAGGAGAGGTAAGGGTAGGGTGACAGGCGGGGGGGAACTTTTTCAGAACACTTATCCCAGGATAATTTAGTACACAATACATAATATTTTACTATATATTGATCATTCTTACAATTATATTAAGACCCATAATATTATTTGGTTACCATGGTCACCTTTTGTGTGGCCTTCTTGGAAACCCACCTAGACATACTGTAGCTTAGAAAAAACAATGCATGTTATTTTTTAGTGATATTGTCATTAAATTCTGTAGCAGATTTGTCTAGCATTATGGTTGTAACAATTGTGTTTCTAAGCAGACCAGGCACAGCCATAACCATGTGTATATATTGTTGTTTGTTTATTTGTTGTTAAAAAAAAAAAAAAAAAAATTGGCCCTGGTCCTTATCTTTGTTGTACGGGTAGCAATTGAAATTGTACTTCCCTCTAGGGTCTTTCAGCGCACTTATCCCTGGTTATGGGTATGCACTTTGTTGTACGTCCTTATGGATAAGAGCGTCTGCCAAATGCCAATAACGCAATAATGTAATGTAATGTATATATAGTAACCATTTTAGTCATTTTTTGCGTCGATGGCATCCGCGTACAAGAAATGGAAGAATGGCTCACAAGAGATTGTTTAATTAGGAAGTGGGCCGAATAGATTCTTTCATGTAAGCCAAGTTCTCAGCCAAGGCATTTTTATAGGCACCTACCAAGTATTAATTTAACCTGCTAGTGTAAAAACTAAGGAAATGAATCACAAAAACTATTTTATGTGAAATGTTTGCATTTGCTGAATGTCTGGGCTGATCAATTTAATTTCCTGTTCTTTGAGGCTTTCAGCAAATGCATTTCACTTAAAACATATTTTTTTGTGATGCATATAAATCAAATGGTACTAATCTTTGCCTGAAATTCTTTTGGTAAAAAGCCTCATCTCTCCTCTAATTTATTGCAGTATATTCCGTCCTCACCCTCTGGCCTCCACTCCTGTCCCGTCCCAATGTCATTTACATGAGACATTAGTGAACAGGAGACATTTGAATGATAATGTACCTGTACAATGTAGCTGTAGCCTATACATTATAATTCAGTATTGGATGATACCTCAGTCACATTTCAGGGCAGGAGGAAATTATTTTGTGTTCAATTTTTCCTCCTAGATTGAATGGAAGAGGTAAAACCACTGCACCATCTAGTGTTTTTAGTTAGCATTTCTGGTAAAAGCTGTGTGTGTGCTCCTGTGAATTCCGTCGGAATGAAATTAAAAATATACATCTCATCCTGCTCTTCCTTATCAAACGCATCAAAATCTAAGTAGTGCCACCATTACTGGATATGTTCACAGTGGTGAGGCCGGTGCCCATTGTGGTGGATCCGGAAGAAGGTGGGCCAGGCTTGGGGGACAGGATGTTGGTATGCTGCAGGGCGTGACGCTCCAGCAAGGTGCGGTGGGTGAAGGCTCGGTGGCACACAGCACAGGAGAAGGTGCGCTCAGCACGATGGGTGCGCATGTGAACATTGAGCGAGCTCTTTTGGGTAAAACGTTTACCACACACAGAACACTGGAAAGCCCGCACTCCTGTGTGTACCACCATGTGCTTGAGGAGGTAGTCTCTCAGGGAAAAAGAGCGCCAACAAATGCTGCACTGGTGGGGCTTCTGACCTGTAAGACACAAAAAAAAGTTGGTCTTGATTGGCATTGCATTACAGTATGCAGTTGCTTAGCAGATGCTCTTATCAAAGTTTGTTTTGAACATAAAGCATTTTCACATAAAGTATTTAATTTAAATTACCGGTTAATTCATTCAATGAAAAAAGTTATCAAACACCCATGTCATCCACATGAACAAGTAATTGCCCTCTTTAATAACTGGTCGCACCACCAACCAGCAGCATGTAAGGTGTTCTCAACACCAAGTTGCATCTTTTCACCATTGTCTGAACTTGCAGGGGGAACCTAAAACAATACAATATGGACAGAGATAAAACGTCATACTGTATTTATTTGCATGTACATTACTGATGATATTATAAAAAGTGGAGGACTGTAAATAATATCAACAGAAATGCAGATATGGAAGGTATACAAAGGTATAAGTGTGTTTACCTACATAGTGTATATGCCTACATAAGTGTTTGGAATAGAGATGGGCCACACCCATCTATCATGCTATCATGCGTCGTCATACAAAGCATCTCATGACTATCATTAGATTCAGTGACCGAAAAGCCCAGCACAAGCGCCTACCCCAAATTTTCTTGACAAATCTTTTATAAGGAGTTCATTTTGTCTTCTAGCAGTGTTAATTTTGTTGACGAATAATTTGTCATACACTGCTCAAAAAAATAAAGGGAACACATAATCATTACAATGTAACTCCAAGTCAATCACACTTCTGGGATATCAACCTGTCCAGTTAGGAAGCAACACTGATTGTGAATCAATTTCACCTGCTGTTGTGCAAAAGGAACAGACAACAGGTGGAAATGAGAGGCAATTAGCAAGACAACCCCTATAAAGGAATGGTTCTGCAGGTGGTGGCCACAGACCATTTCCCAGTCCTCGTCCTTTCTGGCAGATTTTTGGTCACTTTTGCATTTTGCCAGTGCCCTCACCACTAGAGGTAGCATGAGGCGGTGTCTGCAACCCACAGAAGTTGCTCAGGTAGTGCAGCTCATCCAGGATGGCACATCAATGCACGCTGTGGCAAGAAGGTTTGCTGTGTCTCCCAGCACAGTGTCGAGAGCATGGAGGAGATACCAGGAGACAGGCCAGTACACCAGGAGACGTGGAGGGGGCTGTAGGAGGACAACAACCCAGTAGCAGGACCGCTATCTGCTCCTTTGTGCAAGGAGGAACAGGAGGAGCACTGCCAGTGCCCTACAAAATTACCTCCAGCAGGCCACTAATGTGCATGTTTCTGCTCAAACTGTGAGAAACAGACTCCATGAGGGTGGTATGAGGGCCGACGTCCACAAGTGGGGCCTGTGCTCACAGCCCAACACCGTGTAGCCCGATTGGCATTTGCCAGAGAACACCAGGATTGGCAGATTCGCCATTGGCTCCCTGTGCTCTTCAAGGATAAGAGCAGATTCACACTGAGCACGTGACAGACGTGGAGTCTGGAGACGCCGTGGAGAACGTTCTGCTGCCTGCAACATCCTCCAGCATGACCGGTTTGGCGGTGGGTCAGTGATGGTCTGGGGAGGCATATCCTTGGAGGGCCGCACAGACCTCCATGTGCTAGCCAGATGTACCCTGACTGCCATTAGGTACCGGGATGAGATCATTAGACCCATTGTCACACTATATGCTGGTGCAGTGGGCCCTGGGTTCCTTCTGATGCATGACAATGCTCGGCCTCATGTGGCTGGATTGTGTCAGCAGCTCCTGCATGACGAAGGCATTGATGCTATGGACTGGCCTGCCCGTTCCCCAGACCTGAATCCAATCGAGCACCTCTGGGACATCATGTCTCGTTCCATCCACCGACGCCATGTCGCACCACAGACTGTCCAGGAGTTGACTGATGCCCTGATCCAGGTCTGGGAGGAGATCCCTCAGGAGAACATCCGTCGGATGTCGGAGCATGCCCAGACATTGTAGGGAGTGCATACAGGCACGTGGAGGCCACACACACTACTGAGCCTCATTTTGAATTGTCTTGAGGAATTTCCACAGAACTTGGATCAGCCTGTGATCTGATTTTTCCACTTTTATTTTGAGTATGATTCTGAATCCAGTCCTCCATGGGTTAATGATTTTGATATCCATTGATCATTCTTATGTTATTTTGTTCTCAACGCATTCCACTATGTAATGAATAAAGACTTTTAACTGGAATATTTCATTCATCGAGATCTAGGATGTGTTGTTTAAGCGTTCCCTTTATTTTTTTGAGCAGTGTATTTTTCGTCAATGAAATTTTTTCACTGACAAAAAACGAGACGATAACTAAATAAAAACTAATTGATGATGACAAAAACTATGACGAAATATATTGACACTTTCGTCAACGATTAAAAACGAGACGGAAATGTTAGGGAGGGACGATTTGGGATGAGATCCCAAGGTTAATCTAATGCACACACTTGAAATTAAATAGTAACGTACTGATCTACCCGGCGGGAAGTCCACTAGCATGCACTTGCTGCATGACTCATCATAAACTGTAGTACATAAATGTTCCAGACGAGTCATCCCGAAATTCATGCAAAGGTAAGCACACTTACTTTAAATGTTTTTCTTCAAGCTAATGCTATTTTATCAGCTAACCGAGCTTGTGTGTTTTCGCTAAACTTGAAATACAATACAAGCTAATCTTAGGTTGTGAATCAAAAGATCGATTGACATGCTAAAGATAATAGTCTACGTATAAAGTTTCACTGTCCTCAAATTGAAACAAATACGTAATAAAAAGAAGAATGCACGTTTGAAGAAATGTGGTTTACTTAATGTTAGACATATGACGGGAGAAATTAGCAGAAAAGTAGTATAGAGACAACTTGGAGCTGTGTGCGCATGTGTGTATGAGAGGGAAGTGAGAGAAATTTTGGATTTTTTGAGGAGGAGGCCATGGCAAAATGGATTGGGCGCAGATGAAAGACAAAAATTAAAAAAGAAACTGGCTGCTGCCCGGAGAGTACCTATTGGCACTGACTTGTGGACAAAAAAAGGACTGACAGCTTAATTTCTTGCGATAAGTTCATACTACTTTTGTGTTGAACAAAATAAACCCGAACACATATTATTGAGACTTGGTTTTATATGGATTAAATTTCATGATAAAGATATGTTTCATAAAATCACAACAGTTACCTGTGTCTGTATTGCACATTCAATCCTTAATACCATTCCATAATAACAGGTTAATTGATGTTTCCTCCAGGAATATATAATGAGTGTGGAAATTCTAGAGAAATGCTTGAATAATGCATTACACTTTAACTAAACCCATTAGATTTTAGTCGACTAAATCTACTGTATATTTAGTCGACTAAAATCTTATGATATTTAGTCGACTAAAACTAGACTAAAACTAAAACAATTCAGATGACTAAAATATGACTAAAACTAAATGCCATTTTATTCAAAAGACTGGCTAAAACAAATTCAAAATTTGCTGTAAAAATGAACACTGTTAATGGTAGTTGTCCAGCTGTCAGACAGAGATAATGGTAGTGCGGCCCAAATCCCTGAGATCTAAATGATCTGACGATATGCCAAACATTGATGGGATGACAAGTGCTGTCATCAAAGAACTTGGTGTTACTTTTGATCCAGATCTTGCATTTGATACAGATATTAAAAACATCTCTCGGGTTGCTCACTTAAGGAATGTTTCCAAAATTCAGAAGATACTGTCCCTAAATGATGCAGAAAAACTAGTCCATGCTTTTATTATCTCAAGATTAGATTGCTGCAATGCTCTTTTGTCTGGATGTGCAAATTCCTCTCTGAAGGGCCTCCAGCTAATTCAAAATGCAGCAGCTCGTATTCTTACTAGATTTGAGCACATCAGCCCAGTGTTAGCTTCACTTCACTGGTTGCCTGTTAAATTTCAAATAGATTATAAGATACTACGCCTGACCTCTGTACATAACGACTTCATCCTTACACTCCCTTACAAATTGTCCGTTCGCAGGGTGCAAGCCTCCTTCTTATTCCTAGAAAAACTGAAAGTATCAAAGGTGAAGAGCCTTTTCTTATTGTGCTCCTTTCCTGTGGAACAAATTGCCTGCTCATGTTTGGGGTGCAGACACCATCACCTTATTTAAAGCTAGGCTAAGAACTTATCTTTTTAGTCTGTCCTATAGTTGAGAGTGGGTGGCTGGCATAAGCTATAGTCTCAGGTGGATTTAGCGGTCAGTGCTGTCAGTGAATCATTTTTGATAGTGCTGTGTTAAACTGAACCAGTCATGGTCTGATGGTGACTGTATCAAGCCTGCCCTCATGGCTGTGTTGGCCACTGCCTCTGTTTCCCTTAGCTATGCTGCCATAGCCTTATTCTGCTGGGGTTCGCAGGCATCTCTCTCTCTCCTGCTGTGATTGACCAATTACCATCTGAAACCCCTAAAAATGTTACTTCCCTCTTCTTCCTACTCTGGGCACCTGCCTGGAGCTCTAGCCCAATTTTTCCTGAGCACCACCTCCTGGCCCGGAGCTCCAGCCCAAGACCAGCTGTGCACGTCCCTCCTGCCACTGCTGATTCAGCTGTAGCAACAAGCCTGTCCCCTTGCCTGACAGTACCACCCATTAGTGTTCCTACCATCCCTCTACTTCATCTCTCAACTTTCTAATTGGACATTTATGTACTTTTATTCATCTCTTTGTATTTAAAACCATTCTTTCAACAAACCGGTGCTGGGTTCCCCAACTGAGTCAGGTTCTGCTCAAGGTTTCACAGAGTTTTTGCTTGCTACTGTTGCCCTAGGCGTAATCTTGGGGACCGGTTTCTCTGTAAAGCTGCTTTGTGACAAAGGCCCTTAAAAGTTAAAAGCGCTATAAAAATAAATATGGATGCTTGATTGATTGATAACTAACTCCTGTGTTATCCTTACAGAATATTAACAATACAACTATAACTGATATTGTTGATGTTCTTCAAGAAACCGTGGGCAGACCGACCAGAAACGACATAGCCACTGACAGCAACACACGTCAACAAAGGACGGAGGCTAAATAACAGGGATATTTAACAATAATCACCATCATCATCATAACGCAAATGTGCCGAAACAACAGGAAAGGTATTACTGCACAGACTCTGAAAACCATTGCATCAGTAGTCCGATTGCTCTGGCTTGTCGCTTTGAAGCCAAATTTATATCGTTAAATTTGGCTTCAAAGCGACAAGCCAGAGCAATCTTCAGATATGCGCTTGAACTGAGAAATAAATAACATGCATCCCAAATAAGCCTACGTCTCTTAGTAAATAGCCTCCACTGGTCAAAAATTAAAGAAGCAATTATACCATATTATTGTGCTACAGCCAGACTAGGTTCTTCTTGAGGGAGACCTAACCAGCATTACCATTTGGCGTCTTTTACTTTGAAATGAGGTGAATGATTATGTTTTTACTGGATGGTTGGGCAACACTAAATAAAGCTATGATTAGGCCAGCTACTCAGTGCAGTCATTCATGGACATGGTATTTAATTGCAAACTAAATTATAGCAACCTAATTCTTGTATTTCCACCTATATTTGTTTTGTATTTGTGTGGACGAAGGTGTGGACAGCTCAAATCATGTAGGCCTGATCATCTGTGATAAATGGTAAATTGATTTAAATAGCATTTGTTTATCCAAAGAAAACACACTCCAATAAATGGTAAATGGCAGGCATTTATATAGCGCCTTCATCCAAAGCGCTGTACAATTGATGCTTCTCCATTCACCCATTCATACACACACTCACACACCGACGGCGATTGGCTGCCATGTAAGACCCCGACCAGCTCGTCAGGAGCATTTGGGGGTTAGGTGTCTTGCTCAGGGACACTTCGACACAGCCCGGGCGGGGGATCGAACCGGCAACCTTCGGACTGCCAGATGACCGCTCTTACCTCCTCAGCTAATGTTGCCCCAATACATCCGGTTGTTTATAGGTTCGCTGTAACTCACGTTACCAAACATTCACTTTAGCGGTCTAGTAAATATATTCAAAACGGGGACTAAACTATAAACCTAGCTAAACATTCTCAAAGATAGGCTAGTCAAAACTGCCACCCATGGCCCATTGTGCTGCCCCATCACAGCCAGAGTGTGGGAGTCAAGCTTGACACTGATCTTAAAGCGTCATGGCTCTTCTCTACACACATTTGTGCATGCTCCTGCATCGCAATTATTGACATCGCATTTTTGCAGACACCACTACCTTCATGGGAAGGCGATTCGTAGTGCACCCACCAGATTGGTGTGACTGACAACAAATAAAAACAAATTCAGCTTATGTATCATAGCATGGGTCATCAAGCATGTGATCATCTTGTACACGGCTTTGGCAGGACTGGGGCCTCGGTGTGCAAATGCATCAAACTGATGTCTGCATCAAGGTCCGATGCCTTAACCATGCGTCCTCATGGCAGAAATGATAGAACTTTTAATTGAACCGTCAGTGTTCTCCTTGCCCAGGGTCAGCCTGCATTTGGTGTATTATTTACAATGAACTAAATGGTGACAAATTGGTTAATGTGTCTTTAAAGGCACATTAAATGTCTATGTCCCATTCAGAACCCCCTCTCCGTTACAGACAACTTTAATGGGGGGTATTTTCTATCCAAGAAATAAAAAAATTTTGTTACTTCATAAACTATGCATTTTAACATAATATGGAACATCACATTTAGGATGTATTTGAATTAATTGTATGTACTGTACAATATGAACAAAACCTGTTGGCAGATGTCACAGCAGGCTTATCAGCATTTTAGCCTCCTGTTTCTGTTAGCCCTGTAAAACATGACCAGCTTTGTGCAAATTAAATTGCCAAATTGATAAATTGTAAAAACAGTCTGTAGAAGCAGATTTAAACGAGGGCTGAATTCACCTGTAGGTTAAACCTCTTTCTACGGTTACTCTCCAGCTGTAAACGGTGGTTAAAGAAATTCTCGTAACAGTGAATTTCTGTTCTAAGGGTTACAGGTTTCAATATACGGATAAGGAACTTAAAGAGTCAGAGAAGATGGGCAGAAAGAACTTGCTGAAGCTGTATCAGCTGAGAGTTAGACGAGGGAAAGGGTAAACAAAAACTGGCGGTGCACCTGTCACCACAGGCAACCCTGAGAAGTCGTACTGCTGGTCAGGCTGCTGGTAAGTCTGGTCAGCAAGAGCAGCTAAACAACTTATCTTTTCCATTGGTAAGGCAAGTGGTCCAAATCTAAAAATACATTTTGTTTTGTCTATATTTTGTCTTAATTGCAGAATATGTATTTATGCAAGCAAATAAAAGGCAAACTTGTAGGAGTGTTTTGAGCTTGACATGTCGCGATGAGAAACTGCTGATGCCAACTTTAGCAGCCCTGCAGACGGTTGGCAGTCCTGGTCAATATTTTCTATGGGTAAATTAAAAATCTCTAAGAATGAAGTGACCTGCCTACCAGAGTGTATGAACATGTGCTTGCTGTAATTCTTTCTGGATCGTAGACTCTTCCCACAGTGAGTGCAGTCAAAGGATGTCTCAGATCCCTGGGAGGAAGGGGAAGGGCCTGCCGCACAGGAAGAGTTTGTGGAAGGAGCAGGAGTCATTGGTGCTGGAGGTGGAACCTGTTGGTTTGGCTCTGCTCCCCCCATGCTGTCAATCACCATAGATCCACTGACAAAATATGGTGATGACTGTGACTGGCTGACTGGATACTGAAACAGCAGCTGCAGAAAAAACAGGATATTTTACAATGTTTTCAAAACAATACAACAGCCAATCACTTTGTGAACAGAAAACCATCATGCACAATTTCATTTTTCCTTATTTAAAAATATATTCATCTTCACATGTAAAATGTGAATATAAAGGAACACACTCGCCCCAAAGCAAACATGTACAGTGGGGACTAAAAGTCTGAGATCTCCAGTGAAAATATTTCCATTTTGCATTCTTTTATAATTTAATACAAACTTTTAAATTACAAATTATATTATCAGCATAACAATTTGAGCGAAAAGTTGAACTTTTGAAAAATGAATTTCAGAATTATTTGGAATGTCAACCTTTTGCTACAATGGCAACATGCACTCGAGTTGGCATGGACAGTGTCAAATAAAACCTGCATTATTTGACACTGTTCCAAAGCATCTTGTGACATTACTGAATACTTTGCAGTCAGTCAGTCTTCAAGTGTCCCCATAAATATTCAATGGGGGTTGCGGTCAGGTGATTGTGGATTGTGCAGCACTTTCTCTTCTTTGGTCTTCAAGTAGTTCTTGCAAAGCTTTGAAGTAACTTTCATTTCTTTTACATTTTTCAAATTTCCTAAAACTTTCTGTTATTTTCATGATGACATGAAAAAAACCCCCCAGATTTCCAATGTAGTCTCAGACTTTTGGACCCGACTCTACATGTAACTGCACAGAGTTACTCTTGTACAAATTCTAACATTTCTGTTTGTGAACATCTGCTTGCAAATACAGTCACACTCATTGACCAAGATGCATAAAACTTCTGACATGTAATTAGTCAGGAAACTACAAAAACATTCTCTTGGAAGATGCAATGGGCCTCATTCACAAAACTTCCTTTGTATTCTGAATAAAAGTTCCTGCAAAAAAACAACTTGAGATTCAAGAAACACACACAGAGCTTTGAGATGCATATCCCAGCTATATAAGAAGATGAATGCATCATAAATTGCAAGATTGATCGTAAATTTAATTTTCATGCCGGTTGATGTTGATTTGCATAAGGACTTGCCCAAACAATCCCATAGAAGGGATAGATCAAGGTCAGGTGCCAGCAGCCATTCTTCACTTTACACAAAGTCTGCAGGGTCCCTAAAGAGGTACTCTCTCACCAAAGCATGATAAGCAAAGTAATCCAACAGCAACAAATAAGCCATTGCCAAATCTTGGGTTTGGCTGCGCACAGGTGGGTATTTATAGTATATCATCATTTTGATCAATAAATTACATGCGTTCCCAACAAGGTCATCATAAATTAACACTAACAGCAATACACAGCAATACATAGGGCCCAAGCAATATTCAGTCACTTAACTGCCAGTATATAGTATGTATAAGCCCACATGTCATTGCTGAAGTGAGATGTCAACATTGATTATTCTTGCTGGAAATCATGTTATCCTGCTATATCATTATATTCATTCTCATATTCTCTCTCTTTAACTTGCAGTATGCATGCATATGGACACATGTTGACCATGCACAGTAACTTTTTTAGGTCTTAGGTTGACACTGGGTCATACATTTAACATTTTTATATTTGCATTGGCTGAGACTGTTTGGCTTTATATATATACATATATATATATATATTTCTGGTTAATGGCATGTTTAGGATTAAGACCATTTTTAGGAGCTTTATAGAATTCACCAATTAAATTCTTACGTACCAAAACGTGCTTTAGAGAGAAAAGAAAGAAGAAAAGAAAGAAATAATAGTACGACAAAATACAATAACAAAGAATATATATATATATATATACATACACACACACACAGACACACACACAGTGAGCTATTTATTAGGTAGACCTGTACATCAGCTTGTTAATGCTTTGAAGAAAACAGTGAATGCGACATTAGACTGGGGCGACGGTTCACCTTTCACCGTGACAGCATGACAACGCTTGAGTGGCTTTGGGACAGGTCTCTAACTGTCTTTGAGTGGCCCAGCCAAAGCCAAGACTTAACCCATATAGAACATCTGTGGAGATACCTGATGATGGCAGTTCACAGACACTTCCCATCCAATCTGAGAGGATGTGAATTGAAAAGAAAAAAAACTTGCCTTTTTTTACATTTTTCCTGTTGCAGTGGGTAATCTGGTAACCAGAAAACAATGATAGTGTTTATTTTTGGTTGTGAGTTTACGGTCTTTGGAACTCGTGGGGTGGACAAAGTGAGGTTTCAGCTCATACACAATGGTACACAGACCAGTGGTTTCCAATATGCTGGATGTTCATATTATGCTTGTTATGCTACATAGCAAACAAATATATAAAAAGAGATTACGCAACTATTGAACTCATAAAATTAAAGACTGCAAAGGGTTGTTAATGGGCATATTTCATGTCACTATGTTAACAGCTTATGCTCCAGCAAAGCAGAGTATCATAACTTCTGGTCGTATTTAGGATAGGCATCCAACAAGTTCACGTTAAAATTGACATGAACGATGTTCACAGACTGACAGATTTGCACAATAAAACCAAGGGGTCAAAACTAAAGCAAGGATATAATCTGTTTCATTGGCTGTTTTCTTCAACTAGCTACCAAGGCAACTGTAATCTAGCTATTTTAGCGAGCTAAAATAGCTAGCTCTAATAGTATTTAGGTTTAGTCAAAATATCACTGCTTATACAAAAACTGTAGCACAAAGTGAGAAACAAAATGCTTATGCTCATTCTTTAAACATAGGGAGAATTTAAGCTTGTAGCAAATGTCAGCTCGGTGTCCGGTATATCTTCCACAGCAGCACTTAACGCCGTTGCCACTGGCATCTCATAAATATCTTTTAAAGATTTTAATTGATCCTATAATCAGACTTCGGCCGATTGTGGATGGTGCGACAGAAATCTTCAGTGCCGTTGACCGTAATCAAATGCTTTAGTTTTTATTGTTCTACTGACCAAGTACCGTTAAAAAGCAAAATTTATGGGTTAGTGCTATTGACATATGCTAGCTAAATCATACTAACCTCATATGGGGAGCAGTAGAGGCTGTCACAACAAATTCTATCCCCCTTACAAAAACTTATACCCTCCGGGGTCACGTTTCCGGTTTCCAGTTACGTTCCCCTCACGCGTAAGTTAGCGTCATGAGTTAGCATCAAATGGTTGCCAAGCTTTATCTGCTGGTTGCTATGATGTGAGCATGACATAGGTAGATATATTTAAGTTAGCTCCCTAGCTAGCAAAATAAGAAATATCTAGCTAGCGAGATAGCCAGAAGGATAGATCGCTCGCTAACTAGGAAGATATGCCATAGCTGTTTTTTATTCCTAGCTAACTCTGGATCTTTCTATCTAGCTAGCTATATTTAGCCTATATCGTGGTTCAATGTATATAAATAATCAAGATATTACATATGAAGCACTACATATTCACAAAAGCATCACTAGCTTGCCGATGCAGAGCCTATTACACACAGCAGTAAACAAATATGCTTGACATCATTGCAGAGATGGAACCGGAAATGTGACCCCGGAGGGGATAAGTCTCGTAAGGGGGATAGAATTTGTTGTGACAAGGCCAACAACACACTAGCAATTACTACTTGTATGTTATATCACCACTGCTGTGAACTAAGAAAGTGGACAAACTATGTTTTCTGTGAGAAATGTATTGCTGAGTTCACGTGCACTACATTCTAAAGCTCCATCTTGCCCTCCTTACATGAATTTAACAGACTTAATATATTGCATGTAATGTTACATCCCTGTCTGGCTTTAGAAACAAATATCAAGCGCTAATGTCGGCTAGCTAACATGTTGAACAAACATTTTCGTATTACAATTCAGTGGGTTGGGGGTGTTTCTCATCCTATGGCCTTGATAGGCATAAGACCTGGTCAGCATAAGACTTGGCCCTCGTAGCATAATTGATGTCTACTCATTTTGTCAAAATCAGAAAAATTAGCTCGTTCAAATTCTGTGATTGCAAACCAAAAATAGATGATTGAAAATGGAAACTTGTCTATCATTATTATTTTATTTTATAATGCACATGCATAAATATGACTGAAAAGTAGGCAAAAGAAAATGTAAGTGCAGTGAAGCAGACTATTTATACAGTTGGCTATAGGGCCATTTTGTCACACCTCATTAAATGTAAAGAAACCACCTAGGCTTCCTCAGAAGTTCATGATGCTATTTCGCTCAAAGATCAGGGGAGACCAGGGAACAACATTATACTTTTAGGTTTTTGCTTGATGAAAAAATATATACACATATTAGAGCAAATATTTTTACCCAGAAAGAAGATGCATGTCTTTGCTATGGCCATCGTTTCTAGGATATTCCTGTCGAAAGTAGCGGGAGTGATTAATTTGCACAATTTCCCGGGAATGCCAGGATTGAGAGAAGAAGCATAGATGTACAACATGTTGAAGTCTCTTAATTGTACTAAAGACAGGCTCCTTATAATCGCAGGTTGTTTAAATCCAAATAGGAAAATTCATTCAGGATTTTTTTTTTTCCGCACTGAACTCGCCAGAAGTGATCTCTTTGTGTCTTTATTGATTAACTTATTCAAAGTTGCTTCCTCCTGTATTTTGACTAGTTTCATTAACATTGGCTCCATACGTGACATTCCATGCCTAGGCTTCTATCTGAAAGCCAAAAGACTACATTAAATACTCCTGACTACCGTAGAAGTTGAAAAGCATAATATAAATAAAAAGTCAATGCAATACAGTAAGCAAGCAACACGCTGTTAGCCAAGGGAGGTGTCAAAAAGATAGCGAGCTGTTTCCACCAATCCAAGGTATTTTTTAATTATATTTTTCACAAGAATCATGCAACTATTAAACAAATCCAATTTACTGTAGTTCAATGTGCAATGTATATACGGCGAATCGATGCATGCATATTGTTTGTTATCGGAGTTGTGTATGAATATACATTTGTTCAAATGTTTGTTTCCCTCAGGCCAGTATTTTGGTACTGTATTTACTTTACGGAAACAGACTTTTCAGCTTTAATGATAATGCAAGCTCTTCATGAAAAAAAGGAGGGATACTGTTGGAACCTGCAAGTATTTCAGATCGCTGTGGATTAGCCTGCTCACATATGCCACCTGGTGGTGGTAGGGCAAACTGGCAGATCTCACGAGGCTAAAGCGCCAAATGAAAAACAAAACCACTAGACCTAAGAAGACTGGAAGCTGTGATTGCAATTGATTTAATAAATTTGCACAAATTTCTAAAAACACATTTTCACTTCGTCATTATGGCTTATTGGGTGCAGATTGATGGGGAAAATGACAATTTTGTCCTTTTAAAATGTAAAATATGAAGTATGCAAAAGGTGAAAGGGTCTGAAGCCACTGTATGGGTTTGTATGGCCTTCCTGTCTTTATGCACTTGCATCCTCTTCCTGGCAGGTTTGCAATCATTCCATATGTTTTACATGTTTTTATTACTGCCCTGACAGTGGCATGTTTAGACAGATAGATAGAAACCTTTATTTTGACAGGGAAGAACATACTGAGACCAGGTCTCTTTCACAGATGTGCCCTGCTTACAAAAGTGCAAAATACAGCGATAAAGTACAAAAGTGCAAAGTACAGCAGTTGTCAAAATACAGTAAGCAAATGAAACGGCTACAGAGCAATCAGATAATCAGTGACAATTACCAACTACAGTCCCATAGGTGTCAGCTAACATTTCTTTAAGTGTTCACAGGGGAATAAGGGATGGCGGCTCGTTCTGTTTCTGGAAGGAATTCCAGAGTGTAGGACCCACAATGCGAAATACAGAATTTCCCCATTTTGTCCTAGCTGTAGGAATGTTTAATGCTAGTGGTACGGGTGATCTAGTGGGATAATTTGAGGCATGAAATGAAAGGAGGCAGACACAGAGTTTGGCAATGAGAGCTCTATATGTAAATAGCACTCCATGATGTTTTCTCCTGAGCTCAAGGGAGGGCCACTCCAATTTTTGGTAGAGCAGGCAGTGATGGGTTCTAAACCCTTCGCCAGTGATGAATCTTAAGGCACTATAATGAATGGGGTCAAGGGAATTTAGGATAGTGACTGAGGCGTGCACGCACAGGGTGTCGCCATAGTCAATAATTGGCAGGATATCTGTCTCTATAATCCTTCTACTCTCCAGGGTGAAATTTGTTTTATTTCTAAATAGGTTTAATTTTAGTTCCCAAATATGTAATATGGTGGCTGAAGGATAGATGAAAGTCTAGCCAGATGCCTAATTACTTATATTCCTGAACACATTCTATTTCAATGTTGTTTAGAGTGGTGAGGTGCACCACCGAAGGATCAGGGCTCTTGATGGAAAAAATCATGAATTTAGTTTTACTGGCATTTAAAACCAGTTTCAGATTGGCTAGTGAGTATTGAATGGAATTGAAGGCTGTTTGAAGTAGCAGGAGGGCTTCACTGGTCGAGGGAGTTGTTGTATAGAGTACTGTGTCATCAGCATAGAAATTAATATTACAATTAGTAAGATTAGAGGCAATTTTGTTGATGCAAATGGTGAAAAGTAAAGGTCCAAGAATAGATCCGAGGCACTCCTTTCTTTAGGGTTAGTAATGGAGATTTAATCTCATTTGATAATATGGCTTGTGTTCTATTTGATAGATAATCCTGTAACCAATTGCAAGCGTTTGCATCTAAGCCTATGTCGACCAGTCTCTTTATTAAAATAGAGTAATCAACTGGAGGTCAACTGGGTGAGGAACAGCCAAACTCTGCTTCCAAGGTGAGGTTGCTGAAGACAGTTTAATGGCAGAAGTCATACACCATGGCACAAATGAGCACAGTAATAAGACACAAGGTAGTTATACGGCATGAGCAAGGTCTCTCCCAGGCAGAAATTTCAAGGCAGACAGGGGTTTCCAGATGTGCTGTCCAAGCTCTGTTAAAGAAGCACAAAGAAACGGGCAACATTGAGGACTGTAGACACAGTGGTCGGCCAAGGAAACTTGTGCAGCAGATGAAAGACACATCATGCTTACTTCCCTTTGCAGTCGGAATCTGTCCAGCAGTACCATCAGCTTAGAATTGGCAGAAACCAGTGGGACCCATCTACTGTGCGGAGAAGTCTGGTCAGAAGACTTCATGGAAGAATTGTGGCCAAAAAGTCATACCTCTTGACGTGGAAACAAGGCCAAGCGACTCAACTATGCACAAAAACACAGAAAAATGCCACCAGGTTCTCTAGACTAATGAGTCAAAATGTGAAATATTTGGCTGTAGCAGAAGGCAGTTTGTTCACCAAAGGGCTGGAGAGCGATACAAGAATGAGTGTCTTCATGCAACAGTGAAGCATGGTGGAGGTTCCTTGCAAGTTTGTATAATGACATAACGTTTAACCATTTATGTATTCTTTTGTACTCATTACCAGGGTTATGAAGGTTAATTAACATTTGTCTCTTCTTTATGGGTGTCTCGGTGGCGCAGCCTGTAGAGCACTGACCGCATGCTCATTGCGAGCCGCGATGTCGGCGGTTCGAATCCGACCGTCTGACATTTGTCGCATGTCTTCCCCTCTCTCTTGCTCCCATTCCTCCTGTCTCTCTATACTGTATACTGTCCAATAAAGCTGAAAAAGGCCTAAAAAATATCTTTAAAAAAAACAAAAAACATTTGTCTCTTCTGAAGTGACAGTTATTTGGTTTTCCCCATGCTGATGGATGACAAAGGGATTCTGCATGCTCGTTACCTCATTTGTATATATTTCTTTATATTTCATTTTCTATCAAATCAGAAGTGATGGAATGACAAAATATAGTTCATTTACACTGAGATTAACACAATTATAATAATTGTTAGGGGTGCGAATAATTTGAACATTTGATTACTTATTAAAAACTATTGAAACATGATATTAAATGTACTGAAGTAAACGTATTGTTTCCTAAGATGTTTGAACATAACATATAGATTAACTGTGTTGTATGTTATATACAGCCTTTTTTCTTCATTTTTATTAAAGGTGCCAATACATTACATTACATTAATGGCATTTGGCAGACGCTCTTATCCAGAGCAACGTACAACAATAATTCTATAGCCCACTATATATGCACACAGCATTTTTGATAAGGCAATATTTGCCAGCTATCAAAATACGTGACCTGTCTCTACTCATGGAAAAAGAGCCACACACTAACCTTGATCACTCAGTTGACATATGTACACAGCAAAGCATGGTTGACTGGTGTTAACAGGTAGATAACTGCTAAGTTTGACAAATGAGTGTTGAATTTTGATGATGACTGCCATACTATCCATAATAGCAACACGTTTTTTATGTTTTGATTGGGAGTTTTGATCTGATAACACTAGCTATAGGCCAAGAATGACCAAGTTCTGTAACCATGCATCAAATCACATACAGGTCGTGTCAGGTTTCATTACGATTGGAATCGCGTTCAGGAATCATAGCTCATTATGTGAAATTGTAGCATGCCCTTAAATTTAATTGGCTTGTAGCAGCCCTTCTTTTTGCCAATCAACCTTCTTTCTATGGCTTTTAAAGAGCCTTGGACAGAGAGAAAATTACAGTAGGAATGCTTCCGATTGGTCAAACAGAGGAGGAAATGTTGTTTAAAGGTTTTGAAGAAAAATCTAAGTGGCAGAAAATCTAGTTGCATCTGTTGCAGTTTGAGCCAAGCAAGAGCACATAAAGGTGGTTGTAATAGCTTCACCTATGGGCCAACCTGGGTAGTTTCAAGAAGTTGAGTAGTGGGTACCGAAGAATAATACAAATAATAAATGTAACTACAAGCGTTAATTAACAGGATCCAAGCAACACACTGCAATTATGATTTTTTAAGCAGTCAGACACATTGGATGAATGGTAAAGAGAATTCAGTCTGTCCCAAAATTAGGTGTAGTATTCCTGACCATACAATAGATTTCACTGTCTGCCCAGTGCCGGTCAGAAGCAGGGCTTCCTTATGGTTCTGTTCACAGTTTGTTCCTGTTAGTCAGGGAGTTTTTTCTTGCCACTGTCGCCCTAGGCTTGCACTGAGGGGGTCTCAGCTGCTTTGTGACAATTTGTGTAATTCAAATAAAATGGAATTGAATGATTCCAGCTCTTGCAGGAATTGGACCTGGCCCCTGTCCCTGATAGAGGGAGGATTGATGAGCCTCAGGGCATCCTGATGGCCACATCCTCCCCGAAAAGGGCTTGTGATAGTGGGTGACTCAATTATTAGAGGGGTAGACAGCATAATCTGTGCTCGCGAAAAGGAATCTTGCACGGTGTGTTGCCTGGAGCATGCGGACAAGTTCCTGGCCAGAGCAGGGAGGGATCCAGTGGTCATGGTCCGCGTAAGGACCAATGACATAGGTAAGGGCAGGTTTGAGGTTCTGCAAGACAAATTTGTAGAATTAGCAGAAACCTCCACTGTAGTCTTCTCTGGTATTCTACCTGTACGATGTGCAAACAGAGGGAAGCAGGACTTTATCCGGAGGTTTAACATGTGGCTACAAAATTTTTGTAGGAAAGGGGGGTACAGGTTTATGGGGCAACGGGTCTCCTTTTGGGACAGGTGTGATCCGAAGGGGAACCTTTGCACTGGGTTAGCGTATGCTTAGGGTAGCACAGGATTATATAAACTAGGGACTTGGGGGGCAGAGAGGATAGAGAGTGAAATGGGCAGGGAGGCAAAGACTGCCCATACAGAACAGTAAAGGCTACATATAATGGTGAGAGCACTAATAAAATCTTTTCAAGCCAAAATTCTAGTAATAGAGGCTTGGGACAGCAGGGAGCGAGGGAATGGGAGAGGATGCATAGAATCAACAGACTTTGTCTTTATCTAAATGGTAGAAGTATAAAACAAAAATTTTGGAACTTGAGGCTGTTATTATTACTGGGGGCTATGACATCATAGGGATTACAGAGACATGGCTTGTGGATGAAGATAGAGATTAATATAATATAGAGGGGTATAAACCTATTAAGAAGGATAGATCCAGGAAGAGAGATGGGGGTGTGGCTGTTTATGTAAGAGAAAATCTTAATGTGCAAGAGATTCCAGAAACTCACCAACTCATGATCATTCCACAATAAGTTTTAATGCATTACTTTCAAAAGATCACTTTAAAAAGATGTGATCAATATAGACTGGGAGCAAGTTCTTGATTGCAGGACTGTGAATGAAGGTTCAAAAGGATTATACTTGACGCGCAGTGTAAATTCATTCCAAAGGTGCTGAAAAGTACGTTTATAAAACAGTCTCCACAGTGGATGAATAAAGCTATACATAAGACTTTGCAAAAAAAAAGAATAAACAATGTAAGATATATAAAAAGGACAGCACTGAGAGTAATAAGGCTAAATATTGTAATATGCTTGCTTAAAAAAGAACTAAGGTTTGAAAGGCAAATTTACCAAGTTGCAAAATGCAATCCCAAACATTTCTTTCAATACTGTAGTAGAAAAGGAAGGTTAAAGGACAGGTTAAGTGCATTAAGATTAACAAAGGAGAACTGCTGTATAAGAATAAAGATATTGCTGATGCCTTAAACGGTTACTTTGTTGAGAGTTTTACCAGGGAGGAGGTTAGCAACAGGCCGGAAGGCAGACTCAATACTCAGAATGTCTTAGCCAATATTGAGATAGGGGATAAAGAATTGCAAGATACATTACATGAACTAAAGACAAATAACGCAGCAAGCCCCTGATGGCATATTCCCAAGGGTACTCAAAGAGTTAAGTGAGATCATTTTTAAACCATTGGCAAGTATTTTGAGACAGTCTTCAGAAACTGGAGAAATACCGGATGACTGGAAACAAGGTAATATCAATTCGTCCACACTGATTGATTCAAAGTGTTAAGCAATTCCACTAATTGTGAAAGGGTTATAAAATGGCTGGGTGATGACCGTGTATAACGATGTGCAATGGCTGCTTTGGCAGGCTTCAGATGGAGAGGGTGTTTGGAACACAAGGATTTTTCAGCTGGAAGATGAAGATTGGGATTTATAAAAGGAAATTGCACATTGGCAGGCAAGGTTTTATAAATCAGAATAGTTTTTGTTGTATGAACATTTCCTCATTTGTACATATGCAATCATTTAGTGTGGATTCTCCGCAGGCCCCTGGTGATTGACTTGGCCAGTTTAAAACCTTTGAACTTTTTCTCCCTAATGAAGTCCTTTGTTGTGTTGGCAGTGTGTTTTGAGTGAATGTCTTGCTGCATGAAGTTCCTCCCAATTACTTTGGACGCATTTCTCCATAAGTTGGCAGCCAGAATGTTTTTGTAGACTTCTGAATTCATCCTGCTGCTACCATCATGAATTACGTCATCAATAAAGATTAGTGAGCCCATGCAAGCCCAAGCCATGACACTTCCTCCACTGTGCATCACAGATTGTATGTTTTGGATCATGAGCAGATTCCTTCTTTCTCTACACTTTTGCCTTTCCATCACTTTGGTGGAGGTTCATCTTGTCGTCAGTCTATAAAACGCTTTTGTGGCTCTTCTCTGTACTTCTTTACAAATTGTAATCTAGCTTTCCGATTCTTAATACTGATGAGTGGTTTGCATCTTATGGTATAGCCTCTATATTGCTTATGGTATAGCCTCTATATTGCTGCTCTCTAAGTCTTATTCGAATGGCTGATTGAGATACCTTCACCCCTGCCCTGTGTTTGTGATGTCACTGTCTCACAATGTTTCTGTCATCATCTGCTGTCGACCTGTTTGATGTCTGTTGCTCAGTACACCAGTTCTCCTTTGTTCTAAGCATCAGAATTACTTGGCAAGGCAAGGGTGCCATGCAGGATCGCCAGGCCAACCTTTCGAGTGATGCGGGGACCATTGCAGAGCGCCGCTTTTAAAAAGATGCAGAACTACAAATATTGAATCTATTTACGTCAGTCTAACACCAACTGCTGACCAGAGACTACAGTCCTTACTGCTTTTCTCCCAAAGACAGCTCTCTGGTCTAAAACCAAGAGTTGACATTCAGAACTATTTATTGTTTAACCAATTAATCTAACACGCCACATCTGGGCAGCAAGAAACACCTGTCAGTCACATGTTCCAATACTTTGCTCACCTAAAGCTGATACGAAAGTTGATATAAAAAATCTTGATAAAAATACCAGGAAATAAAAGCTGAAATCCAGATCTGTCATCTCATGTACATCCTTTGACCTCAAACTCTTCAGTGTATAGCAAAGGCAAAGGAATTTACCTTCCCGTTCCAATACTTTTAGAGGGGACTGTAGCTTGCCTGGAGATGTAGTGGAGACAGCAGTTTAGGTAAGCAGTAGGTACACTTAGTGGTAGGTATAGTTGGTCTGCGACTACGTTGGCTGGATACCTGCCATTATTGTTTTAACATTATTTACATTAACAAGTTTTATCTGCCAAAGCGATGGAGATGGCGCCATAAATGTGTGTTATTTTACACAAAATGCAGGTGAGTGCCTGTATAGACAGTAGGCTACCGATTTTGTTTCACTTCTTGGTTCAGCAACTAGCCAAACACATTATCATGTTCAAACATGGCAACAATGTACATATTCTAACATGATTAAAAGCTAGCCAGCCCAGAATCTGCCACCGACAGAGTATGCTATGTCAAATGCAACATTGTGTAAAAAAAATTTTCACTGACAACATCATGAGCTTTATTTCCACCTCCATATATGAAAGATGTACTGCAGTAAATTGTCAAAATTGTGAGTCCTCCTTGTGGGCTCTCACCTTGTTGTGATAAGGAGGCTTGTGTACCTCTTTGACTCTAAGAGCTATGCCAGAGGGGGAAACTCCTGGCAGATTTTTACCACACTGCACAGATCAGAGGTGAGAGGCCAGCACAGTTGATGTTCTTACTGAAAGCATTGCCTGGTCACATACATGTCTGTGGACGTGCATCTGCATTTGGAGCTGTTGGTGAAAGACATGAGTTCCTTCACTTCACACTTCCCAGTAAGCTGTGACAACTAATAAAAGGGACACTGGGAGGCTCTGCCTCATTTCATACAGCCACTGTTTGCACATGCAAATTACAACAGTCTACTACTTACAAGCTTGACTTGCATATAAAACCTGCTTTTCTTTTTACTGCAGTTCAATTCTGGTTCTGCAGAGCCATTGAGCCTCTTAGTTTTAGTTTTTGACTTAAGACCAGTGACTAATTCAGACCCAAGAATCCAGGTGAATTGAATTAACAATGTAATCAACTGCTTTAACTGATCAATGAACAAATTCAGAAAAAAAAACAATCAGAAATGCCAACATATTAGTTAAAAATCAAATCTGCTCTAATGCATATTTTGTGAATGAGGCCCAATGTGTCCACTTACTTGGAAACATAATAGAAACAGATTCCCATACATACGCTGGCAACACTGCTGACCCTCAGAAACCATTTTCAAGTCACACACAATAAAATAAAAAGAACCTGGTTGTTGATTGATTGCGAAGAGGGTTGTGGAGACATTGGCTTGCTGACTCTTCCTCTGGTGTTAAATGTCACAGGCTCAGAGGATGGTGGGTACTCAGACTCTGTCGCTGTCTGTGACCAAAAACTTTCTGAATATGCCGCACCCTCATCATAGAACACCCCCTCCTGTCAAAGCAGAATAAAAAGATAGGCATATGCAAAAACTCAACATCCTTGAGATAGGCAGGCATTTATAACGTGTAAATGAAACAGTCAAAAGAATAGACCAATATGGCGCATATGTCTGAGATTTTATGAATCACAGAACCATGTCCTACTAAAGAACTCAACATAGTAACCCACTCCACGATGTTGCGGAGTGCACTGTCATGCGGTATGACGCCATGCAGGATCGCCAGGCCAACCTTTCGAGTGATGCGGGGATCACTGCAGAGCACCGCTTTTAAAAAGATTACTCAGCTATAGGAAAATATTTAGGATAGGTCGTAAGGACAGTAAACAATCCCAATTCCAATGTCAGACCATCAACGAGGGATTGGAGGAAGGACTTTTAAACCGAGGGCCTTTTCCATCTCTGGCGTGGGTTTCCATTTCCCACTTATTACCTGGTGAGACCCTCCAATCTGCACTGAGCTTGTACATACAGCAGGCTACAAAATTATTGGCTCCCTCAGTAAATATGCACAAAAAGTCCTGTAAACTAATAAATATATACAGTTATTGACATAGGCTTTATTTTCCAGTAGTGTGCTTTATGAGTGATTCAATGGAACCAACCAAAGTCTTACAAAGTCCTCAAAAATCAGGTTCCACAGTTATGGACACCCCTAGTTTAATCATTTTTGGGCCGAGGCAAATATGACATTTGCAGGGATTTTTGAACATTCCTCCATACATAACTTTTCAGAATCACTGACATCCGAGGGTTTGCGCTTATAGACCCATCTCTTCATTTCACACTACAGATTTTTGTTGGGATTTAAGTCTGGAGACTGACATAGCCATTGCAGAACATGCAATTTGGAAAGTACTGCAATTCAGCTCATGTGACGCATTAACATAACGTGAAACTGTGTCCGAAAGTATTAATTTATTTTAAAAGGGACAAAAAAATGTCTTTAAAAGGATTTCCATACATTCATTCTATGAGGACCAAGATTAACATTTCTGAATTTAATTAATTTTGAGAGATTTTTTGAACAAGATTTGTGTGAATACGCATTCACGTACATTGGTTTTGTGTTTCATTTGGCAGTTTGCTGCTGCGACAAGAATGTTGCTGGCTGGGAAAAAATACTTCTGTGTTCCGACAGTAGGGGTAGTCGCGTTGCATTTAGATCTGTAACAGGCAGAGCAGTCATTTGGAGCAAGATTGCCCATAATCCATAGTGGTTTAGGGCTTGGTTGTGTGAAAAGCAAATGTGAGCACTACTCTACAGCTGTGAGCCCACCCTTCATTTTGCCGATGCCTACCATTACCAGCCTTTGCTTGAAATATCTTTTTTTCTTGTGAAAATACTTTTCCCAACTGGGAAATTACAAACCTATGACATGAAAAAAAGATCACGTCACCACATTCTTAACCTCTCAAGTCAGATGAAATTTCCCTGAAGCTGTCCCAAGCTGAGGCTTTAATTTTGAGGCAATAGATGGGAATGAATGAATTAGTACTGCTTGGTGTTGGATCAGCAAAAAACTGCCAAGTATTCATAAAGAGAAGCATTGTATAGTACTTAACGTGTTCAGATTAAAAGACAGCAATGATGACTGAGACGCTGATATTGTTTATTGCAATCTCCACTGTGTTGTGAATTGCTTGCTAGCTAGCTAGTATGATCTTGAATTGTAGGCCGGCTCAGCATAGTCATTTGCTCTAGCATCTTGTTAGAGCTTTCCGAATCTCCCCTATGTCGTATGTACTGCATAAGTGCTCTTGCGTATGCATATTTCAACGAGGTATGTCAGTCACTTGACAATAGGCAAATATGGTCCTAGGCCGGTGCTTACCAAGTCCAGCAACAATTTCATATAGTTCTTGGTCTGTGGGTGTATTTTATGATGACGAAGGCAAATTTCACAACAAGATCTTTCAAACAGTCATATCTCCAGAAATATTTACTCAATCTCAATGTATCTGAAGCATGGAGCCATTCACATATAAAGTGAGACACAACAATACCTGACTGTATGTTTCCATGGATTCCTGCGTGTTCACTTGCTCTCCCTCTCTTCTTTCCTCCAATTCAAAAACCCCTCCCTGTGTCTCCTCCCCCCCTTCATCTTTCACCACAACTTGCTCTCCCCCAAGAACCTGAGAAAAGAGAGAAAAAACATTAAAAAAAACAATCTTAAATAAGGGCAATTGCATATTGAAATTTGCAAGCAGGAGCAATCACTTTCTTACTTCACCCTTTTATATTTGAACACTTTATTTAAATACCCGTATGAGAGTGTTAGAATGTGTTTATTTAACCAGAATGACCATCCATTCAGGAGACCTCAAAGTTTACTCATATTGGACCTTACCTCCCCAGATATCTTTAAAACTAAACATATCAGCGTGGTTCTCATTATCGGAAAGCTTCCAAACAAGATAAATCCACAATTCCAAAATAGTTGGTCCGATATAAATAAATATGCAAATTAGGAGGAGCAATTGTTTGTTGCCTATGATACCATTTCAGTCCATCCATATGTGGTTTCACAAATGTTGCTTACTTATTCGGTTTGTCTCCAAAAGAGCAAAAGCAAGAACTCTCCACTCATCTGTTGTTTTTAAAAAACGACTAACAAACCAAGCTTTCCAGTGAAATCAGTTCGCTAGTGACATCAGGACATCAGCCATGTGATTGACAGGAGCGGACTGCAGTTGCCTAGCAACAGCAGAAAAAAAACCTCCAGCACTTTTTACACAGTAAGCTTCATAAAATCAAGAATGGTTGTGTGGTTCACATTTTCAATGCATTTAAACTCAAATTTCAGATTTTATTTCCTGGTATTTACACCAAGATATGTTAAACTACTTAAAACACAGCACCTTTGCCATCAGACCGCTCAGTGTTTAGGGAAGAAAAAGTATAGAATTTACAGAGAAGAGAATTTTATTGCATGAAATTAAACAACACTAAAAGAATTAACATGGTGGTTGAATGTGACACCTGCCAGTTGTCTTTAGGCAACAACAAAACAAATGTGCATAGTTTTTATTATGCAGTTATTTAAATGTATTTTAAAACAGCCTAAATTTCCCACTATAAAAGTTTACCAAAACTGTCAGGCCGTGGTAATGAGAACTGTCAATTTTCACAAGCTAGCTAACTTATTTCTATAGCTAAGGTAAGGACGCTGTTAATAATTCTTGCTAGCTAGCTAGCCAAGTTAAGATAAAAGCACAACTATAACATTGTCATGAAAGCAAACTGGCTAGCTAACATTATCAATTACATCACCATATGAAAGCTAACTAGCTAGCTAGCTAATGTTAGATGGCTAGCTAAATGAATATAACCAGTAATAGTCTAATAGTCCTAAAAAGGCAGTCTAATTTAAGTGAACCTAATGTTAGTCAAATATTTTCATTGTCTTGCCTGTAGGCCAGTGGCGCAAACTGTGTGGATAGGGGAGTGTGGCGCACTACGAGAAGAACATTCTTAACCAGTTGAAAATAGGACAATAAATCTAAGACTTCTCCAAAACGAAAGAATGGACATATTTAATACTTCCATCTTGTTTCTTCAATGCCCTCTTGTGCAAATACCATATAAAAACTAGAAAGTTTGAACAACCACCTGGTTAATCCTTTATTATTTCGGTAGCATATTCCTTGCTTGCAATAACTGCATTAAGCCTGCGACCCACTGACATCATCAAACTGTTGCATTCTTATTTTGTGATGCTTTCCAGGCTTTTACAGCAGCCTCTTTCAGTTCCGGTTGGCCAGTCTACAGCCTTCCACCTTTTGGCCAGTCTAAGGCCTTCCACTTTTTCATGGCCAGTCTAAAGCCTTCCACTTTTTCTCCCTAAAGAAAATAAGTTTTAAAATAATATTTTTAAGTCCTTAGTTGTGTAGGCAGTGCGGTTTGGATCATTGTCTTGCTGCAAGATGAAATTAGTTTGTATGCATTTCTCCGTAAGTTGGCAGACAGATTGTTCTGAATTCATCCTGCTCCTACAGTCATGGCTTGCTTTTCTCCAAAAGACAGCTCTCTGGTCTTCATATTTGTCTATATTTTCTAACACAAATGCAGTCTTCACAGGCAAAACCTATGTCTAAAACCAAGAGTAGACTTTCAGAACTATTTACTGTTTAACCAATCAATCTAACAGGATTGGTGACGTGACACATCTGGGCAAGAAGAAACACCTGGTAGGCACATGTTCCAATACTTTTGCTCACCTAAAAATTGGGTGGTCTGATACAAAAGGTGATACGTTTTAAGTTGTTTAACAAATCTAGATAAAAATACCAGCAAATGAAATTCAGATCTGCCATCTCATGTACAGTACATCTTTTGACCTAAAATTCAGTTGTGTTCAGTGTATAGCAAAAAAAAAAAAAAAATCAACTGACCTTGCTGTTCCAATACTTTTTGAAGGGACTGTATGTGTACCAAGTTTGGTGAGGATCAGACAGAATAATAAGTTACAGCTGTTTTAGAAGAAATGCTCACACCCACAACAATTAATTGACATGTCAAACAGTTTGCATGATTGTTTTTAGCAAAAAATGTCAAATGGTGAAAAAATTTGGCAGATGTCAAATAAATCATACACATTTTCATTGGGATAAGCCAAGGAAAGCCAAGGAATCTGTATCAAACTGTTAAAGGTACAATAGGTAAGATTTTTGTGTTAAAACATTGTTACAAGACCAATGTATTTGAAAATATACAGTTGATGGCCTGTCAATCTGTATCAAACCATTGTACAGCTATACAATAATACACGCTCATTGGTTGAAAATTGGTTCTAATTGCCACAGCCAATGGTGGGGGGAGGGGGGGCTTATTCTGATTGTTTGCAGTTAGCTCCTCAAATTGCACTTCAGACAAGCGATCACTGAAACTTTGTATACAATTACTTATTATCCAAGCGAAGACTACACATCTAGTTATGAAACAATGCCAGTTCACTATCTGTAGCAACAAGCAAATTAGCCATAGTTAGCTCTACGAATTTACAAATATCCACCTGAAGCATTACGAACATAGTAGCGAGTGTTGCGAGCATCGGTGCACAAGCATGTGCCTCAGGTGGATATTTGTCAATTCAGCAAGTTAAAAATATACTGTTGTAAACATTTCATAAAGTCACCAAACATTTTCTGACTAGAATATGAAAAGACGGCAGGCTCTGTCACGTTTGTCACGGTCAGCTTTCCAAACCAGTGCATGAGAACACTGAACTGTATAATAACGCTTTATAATTTGCATTACATTCATAGACCGTGGGAAGTCAGTGTTGTGGTTTGAGGGTGTTTGTTGCTGCAATTCCTCTCTTGACCGTGAGGAGTTTATAGTAAGGCTAACTATAAACCACAGCGGGAAACACTGAATAGGCTAGATGCTTTGCCAAGATCATCATCATAATAGCTAACTAGGACTTTGAACTATTAAGAATTCTATCCACGTTCAGGCTTGTATACTCATCAGCATTTAAGGAAAACATTCCTTTTTTCAACTTGTCAGATAAACATTCCTAATGCCGTGTATAAGTTTCCTGACACACACTGTTCAGATACAACAACAGCTTCACAGAGTTTCTTGCACCAAGTGTTACGCAGTTGCCCAACATTTTCTTCAACCCAAGCCCATCTCCATTCATTTTCACTTCCCTCTAAATTAGGTTTGTGTCTTCCTGAGTTTGAATGAACTTCACTTCCATGTTTCAGTGGATACTTTGAATTTTGTGCACAGCACGTAGATTGACGGACTGACAGTAGCTCCCTACTCATTTGATTAAAAAACTTCCTTACTCGCACACCATTGGTAATTGAAGAATACATTTTTGCAAGACTGAATGTGATTGGGTAGAATGCATCCAGAACAAAAACACGTGGGATCGCCTTATGGCATTTACGTATTAAGACCTTGCGTTACAAAAGTTACAAAAGAATATTGTTATATTGATATATTACATGGAATTAAATTCCTCCTGTACATACTATAATTTTAGGGGGGAAAGTAGCAAAGTTATGTATTATCTTGACTTGGCCGGGAAGTGGTCATTGGGTTCTCTTTAATTTATGTTTTTTTGCGAGAATATTATTTTGTGGACCGGCACCATGCCCGAGAACTTCAAGCCCTGAAGTCAGCATCAAGTCACAACATTTTCTTACTAGAACACTACGAAAAGACGGCAGGCTCGGTTGTCCAAAACACTGCATGAGAACCTGGAGCGAGTGAGTGGGGGGGCTCAACATCAGCACGTTCACAAAGAGGGAGGGAGGGATAAACATTGTTGTGGTTTGAGGGAGTTTGTTGCTGCAATTCCTCTCTTGACCATTAGGAGTCCGAAATTACCAATTGCACCTTTAAGGAGTTATGGGCTAAAGCTTAAAAGGCTGCATTACAGTGCCGCCATGAGGCTGATAGGCATTACCGCGATAACCTCACTAGTGGTGGAGTAAGTGAACCTACCTGCCAAGTTTTGTAGCTCTACAATTTACAGTTTTAGCAAAGAAAAATATATATAACTGCAAGCAGCATTTGACAGGGTCCAAGTAGCATAGAAGCAGTCGGCAAGCACAGAGGCCTTCATGGAGGAAATTCACATAGGCACCCAGAGAATGTACAAACTCAAAAACGGCCCTGGCTGGATTTGAACCAATGACATTCTTGCTCTGAGGCAACCGTGCTAAGCACTGTGCTGGATTTATGTCGATGGCAAAAGAAAAAGTGAAAAAATAACCATTCAAAATGGCAGCCAATTTATTAATTGGTCAATCCATAGGGACCAGGATTGTGTTGAAATTAAGACTGGACAAAACAGGCCCAAAGACGGACATCTAACTAATACATCTACTTTGAAAACCACCTAAATGGTAAAACAAACCCATAGCTAATAATAATAGTATTCCTAATAAAAATAATAATAATAAAAATTTAAAAAATACATATATGTATGTATGTATGTATGTATGAATGTATGTTTGTATACATGTATGCATATATGTATGCATACATTGGGCTCCAGAATTATAAGCACCCGTGACTGGCAATGTATAAAAGATACAGCATCTGGTTGTTTGGCGTAAAAACTGAGATTTATAAAAGGAGATGTGCCTCTTACCCATGGTGAAATATAGTGGTTGGTCAGTTATGTTTTAATTCCAGAGGTCCAGGGAAACTGGTTAAGATCAATGGTACAATGGATTCCACAAAATATCAGACAGTTTTGGTTGACTTTACCACAAGGCTGAGACAGGGCTGTAGGTGTGCTTTCCAGCAAGACAATGACCCAAAGCATACTATGTAATGGCCATCTAATTTAAGTCTCCATACTTAAACCCCATCAAAAACCTGTGGTCTGAATTAAAGCATTAAATCCAGCCAAATGTGTTCTCTAACCTTATCAGAAATTATAGGATTGTTGTATGGAGTAACCACATATTACAGCCATGTTAATAGGGCAGTGCTTTATAATATCTAGAAATATGTGCCAGAAACATGCTCAGAGAACTGAAAGGGTCAAATAACTGAAAGGGCCTTTTTTGATGACTGCAACCAATGAAACAAGCAAAAAATAACTATGCAAAGCAATAATACATTAAACAGGCTAAATGATCATCATACATCAAACCAAAATTATGAACCTACTAATATAATAACCACTAATTATTATGTTTTGGCAAGTAACTGAATGATTACATGCAGGTGACTAGCAGGTTTATCTCGCAGGTGATAAACTGCGTCCAGTACAATTAGGCACTGTATTGCCTCCAAAACAATGGCTATGGTTATGACAGTGAACAGTCACAGAATGTAAAGATATGAAAATTAATATCTATATAACAGTGAAAACATCACATAAACTATTATAATAGTGCTATTCACGTTAGTTTCTTTTTAATTTCAAGTTGCAAGTCCTCCTAATTTAAATAACGAGGAGAAAATAAAAAATATCAGTGAAACAGGCAAAATCTGAAATTATTCTCAAATAAAACCCCACTTCCACTGTCTGTCAATTTGACATATTTCAGAGTCACAAAACAAACAAAAAATTGAAATTCAGGGGTTAAACCAGGGGTGTCAATAATTGTGAAACCTGTTTTTTGGGGCAATACATTTTTTTATTTGAAATATGTAAGACTTTGGTTGATTCCATTGCCTCACTAATAAAGAACACTACGTTACACGTGTTGGAAAATAAAGTGCATGTCAACAACTGTTATTTTTCAGTTTACAGTATTTTTTGTGCATATTTATCAAGGGTGCCAATAATTCTGAAGCCCATTGTATATATTAGCTGGGGCTGTGTTTAGCTCTCCTGGAGGATGTGAAGCTGTGAAAGCATTTAGCTAAACATTAAAACGCCTCTTGTTCTTGCAGGAGGCCAGGCCACTGATAAATAGACTATGGATTGGAGTGCTCACCTTTGCCACCCGGTGATGGTGGTTGCGTGAACAAGTAGTTACTGTGGAAATAAAAATATAAATGCAAATTTGCCACGCCGAGATGATCTGCCAAGGCAGCAGAACCAAATGAAACACTGTATTTGATTAGTTTACAGTTGATTAAAAATTGTGTAGAGAAACAATTTATTTGTCCCAAACATTAAGGAGCTCACCATTTTTCACCATGTATCCAAAATGACTTTTACGATTTGAGCAATTTACTCCATTTATCTTTTACCTGTAACCTGAGTGGCTGTCTCTGTTTTCTGCTGTGTCCTCCTCCTCGTTCCCTATCTCCTTCACGCTCCCTCTCTCGTCCGTCCATCTCCTCCTCACTGTATCTTTCCAATCCCGGGACAGGTTCACAGTTTACAACACTTAGGTCAGTCATGTTCCCACAAATGGTTTCCTCTCTGTTACCGCTTGTGTTACAGCAAACACTGACACTCCCGCTGTCCCGCTGACTGGTGCTACCATTAGCAGTCTGCGCAAGCAGGTCTCGTAACTTGTACCTCACATCTTGGGTGCAAGCAGTGCCTTGTTTTAATAAAACTGATCCAGTCAAACCACCAGATGCACACCCAGAACTGGGTCCCATTCCTACAAGTGGGATCAATCCCACTGGGCTTGACTGTTCCGGGTTGCCCGTGTCATTCTCACTCCCACTGACATTGTTGTTTATACTTGTGTTCATGTTACCTGAACTACAGTCACTGACTCCAAAATTGGGGAAGGTCTGGAAACTGCCACTCCCTCCACCACCCCTCTCCCTCCCTTTACCCCCTCTCTCCTCCTGTTTAGGCAGAATACCCCCGGTGCCAGTAACAGCACTCCCCCTCTTTTGAGAAATTATTTGGGTGCACTCATCAATGACAGTCTTTATTTGTAAGATGCTGGCAGCAGTCAAGATGCAGAGAGCCTGGGACTGGAGCACCACCAATGACCCACTATACATGAAGTCTACCAGTTGCTTGACCGTTTCTGCAGGTACGAGAGGTGGCACAGAGATCTCTGAGTGGCCCAGTAGCAGTTTGTCCTGAAAAAAAGGGCTACCAGCTGCCAGAACACAGGCATGAGCCCGCAGTGAGGAATCATGGATGCGCACTGTCACATCACAGAAAAGGCCTTCGCGGCGCTGGGAGCGCAAGGCCTCCAGGACTGATTGGCTGGAGTTGTGCAGATGGATATAGTGCACTGTCTCTGTACCAGATGACATGGCTTCAGTCTGAGGTAAGAGTGTGTAGGAGGGGTCTAGTCACTGCACAGGGTGTCTGTCAAGGAATCCCAGTTATCTGTGTCTCTGGATGTTTAAATACTGTTTTTGTGCCCTTTAGCCTCCAGGACACTTTTCTTGAGAGAACACCCAGACATCAGAGTGGCAAGAAAGCAGTGTTCTCTGTTGTCAGATATAGAGTTCTCAATAGTAGACTTTTCACTCTTCTCTTTGTGTTTCAAGCTTTTGTACAACCCTATAGGAAAAGAGAAATTGGGAGATAAATTATCTGATTTTCAATATTCACATATTCACATAAAATAAAAATGTTCAGTGCCTACATGACATGGATGTATTCATGTATGTATGTATGTATGTATGTATTATAATAATAATACAAATAAAATATGAATAGAGCACCTTTCTAGCAAGGAGCACAAGGTGCTGAACAAAGAAAAACAGAAAAATGACAGACGGAAAAATACAATAAAAGCAAAGTACAAGAATAGAAGAATAGAAATTTGGCTAAGAGTACAAAAATACTGGTACATATTAGACGTGCAAATACATAATAATAATAATAATAATAATAATATATATATATATATATATATATATATATATATACACAGTGGTGTGAAAAAGTGATGTTATTTTTTTTTGCATGTTTGTCACACTTAAATGTTTCACATCAAACTAAATTAAATATTATTCAAAGACAACACAAGTAAACACAAAATGCAGTTTTTAAATGAAGGTTTTTATTATTAAGGGAGAAAAAAAATCCAAACCTACCTGGCCCTGTGTGAAAAAGTGATTACCCCCCCTGTTAAAACATAACTTAACTGTGGTTTATCAAACCTGAGTTCAATTTCTCTAGCCACACCCAGGCCTGATTACTGCCACACCTGTTCTCAATCAAGAAATCACTTAAATAGGACCTGCCTGACAAAGTGAAGTAGACCAAATGATCCTCAAAAGCTAGACATCATGCCGAGATCTAAAGAAATTCAGGAACAAATGAGAAAGAAAGTAATTGAGATCTATCAGTCTGGAAAAGGTTATAAAGCCATTTCTAAAGCTTTGGGACTCCAGCGAACCACAGTGAGAGCCATTATCCACAAATGGCGAAAACCCACTTCCCAGGAGTGGCTGGCCGACCAAAATTACCCCAAGAGCGCAGCGACGACTCATCCAAGAGGTCACAAAAGACCCCACAACAACATCCAAAGAACTGCAGGCCTCACTTGCCTCAGTTAAGGTCAGTGTTCATGACTCCACCATAAGAAAGAGACTGGGCAAAAAAGTTGAACTTTTTGGAAGGTGTGTGTCCCATTACATCTGGCGTAAAAGTAACACCGCATTTCAGAAAAAGAACATCATACCAACAGTAAAATATGGTGGTGGTAGTGTCATGGTCTGGGGCTGTTTTGCTGCTTCAGGACCTGGAAGACTTGCTGTGATAAATGGAACCATGAATTCTGCTGTCTACCCAAAAATCCTGAAGGAGAATGTCCGGCCATCTGTTCGTGACCTCAAGCTGAAACGAACTTGGGTTCTGCAGCAGGACAATGATCCAAAACACACCAGCAAGTCCACCTCTGAATGGCTGAAGAAAAACAAAATGAAGACTTTGGAGTGGCCTAGTCAAAGTCATGCTGTGGCATGACCTTAAAAAGGCGGTTCATGCTCAAAAACCCTCCAATGTGGCTGAATTACAACAATTCTGCAAAGATGAGTGGGCCAAAATTCCTCCACAGCGCTGTAAGAGACTCATTGCAAGTTATCGCAAACGCTTGATTGCAGTTGTTGCTGCTAAGGGTGGCCCAACCAGTTATTAGGTTTAGGGGGCAATCACTTTTTCACACAGGGCCATGTAGGTTTGGATTTTTTTTCTCCCTTAATAATAAAAACCTTCATTTAAAAACTGCATTTTGTGTTTACTTGTGTTGTCTTTGACTAATATTTAAATTAGTTTGATGTGAAACATTTAAGTGTGACAAACATGCAAAAAAAAAAAAAGAACACTTTTTCACCACTGTATATATATAAAAACAATCTATACAGAAAAAAAAAAACCTTTAGGTTTTAAGATTTGATTTAAAAGCTGAAACTGATTTAGCAGATCACATTATTATATTCATTATATTATTATATAAATGACCTTATTATATGAATAAGAAGGGAGGCTGTTGCATTACAAAAATGAAATGATAAAAATGCAGTTGATAAATGATAAAAAGACAGTTAAAGAAAAATATAATTGATAAACTTGAACTAATTGTAATAAAGACCGGAATGATTAAATGAAAACACACTTGATTTTATAAAAGCAGAACAAGCATTTGAGAAAACTGGCTTGATTTGACTGGAATTTAACGTTCATCACAACTCCTATGCCATTTATTGTTCAACCTGTTCACTGGCAGGATGAATTATCGTTTAACATGTGCACCTGTAAATATGTCAATCATAGGGCACGCCAACCAAAAGTCTCTGATTTTGATTAATAACAACTTGGCTACTCCAAAGCATAGGCCTACCAGAATGTGTGTGCACTTGGCTGCAATTTGGCATGGTGACGGTAAGAGTTTATTCTACAAAAACTTAGTGGGTAGTCAGTCCACTAGTTATGATGCACTTCACTGTCAATGTGGCTGCAGTCCAATCCGTTTATTAAATATTCTACCCTCCCAAACTTCACTTACAAACCAAAAGAAGTTCTGTGACTCACACCAATGGAAAGGATCATATTAAGAAAACATGATGTAACATTGCTGTTTTAACTAGCTGGCTAGTTTTAATCTGCATACAACGTTCAAAGGTTTGGGGTCACCTTATCTTTTTGTTCTTTTCCTGATTGAATATTTTATTTTCTGTTTGTAATCAAATATACATGTGGTCAAAGCGCAGTAATTACAGCACTTTTTATATGCAGTCCCCCATTTCAAACGTTGAGACAAAATAACAATATCAAATAAGAGAGTCATGAGTCATGAGACAAAGGTATCAAGTGAGCCTCAAGCCACTATGCTGCTGTCAGGTATTCAGTAGATACTAGAAGAATTGTTTCTCCCGACAAATTTTCCTGTTGAACTCAATGGTATCTACCATATCTAGTATCTACTGCATACCTGACAGCAGCATGGTGGTTTGATGCTCATTTAATACCTTCCCGTAATTGGTTCTTTGATGCTGAAGTTAAACTGAATTTTCTTACACATGGATGATTTCTAACACATATACTTCTCTAAACTACATTACAAATACTGGAGACAGTTGTGCTTTGGCTCATCGTGTTCGAGAGAGCCTATACAAGAGCTGATTATGTAGCCTATGACTAAAGCAATTTTACAGTCAGGTCCAGAATTATTGGCACCCTTGATGAAAATGAGCAAAAAAGACTGTAGAAAACAAATAATACCATTACTCAGATATATTGTAATTTTCCCAACATATTTTATTCAATGGAATCAACAAAAATTACATTTTTCAAATAAAAAATTTCTTTAAAGATTTTTCTTTTTTAATGTGGCACCCCTGTTTTTAGTACTTGCAGCCTCCCCTGGCAATGATAACGGCACTGAGCCTATTTCTATAATGCTTAATAAGGTTGGAGAACACATTTGGAGGGATCTTGGACCAATCCTCCATGCAGAACCTTTCATAGGTTTGCGCTTATGGACTGCCCTCTACAATTCAGACAACATGTTTTCGAAAGGGTTTAAGTCCGGAGACTGAGATAGCCATTGCAAAACATTGATTTTGTTTTCACGGCACCAGTTCTGTGTTGATTTTGAAGTATCAATGACAAGGGTCATTGTTTTGTTGGAAGGTCCGGTCGAGTCTCAGCTTCCTGGCAGAGGCAACCAGGTTTTTGGCTAAAAGGTGCTTGGTGGAATTCATCATGCCATTGATCTAAACAAGAGCCCCTGGACCACTGGTAGCAAAACAGCCCCAAAGCATCAATGATTCACCACCATATTTGACGGTAGGTATGAGGTGCTTTTCCTTGTATGCATCCCTTTTTTGATGGCAAACATGCCGACGGTGTACATGGCCAAAAAGTTCAATTTTGGTCTCATCTGACCATGGCACCCTGTTCCAGTCATAGTTCCAATGACGTTTCGCAAACTCCAAACGCTTGAATTTGTTGGTTGCTCTCAGTAAGGGCTTTCTTTGTGCAACCCTTCCAAAGAGACTGTTGGTATGGAGGTGGAGTCTTATGGTTGATTTAGAGACTTTGTGACCCCAAGATGCAACTCAAGTCTGCAGTTCTTGAACTGTGGTCCTTGTGTTCTTCTATGCCTCCCTCACCATTTTCCTCACTGTGCGTGGGGCAACATGCACTTGCAACCACTTCCTGGCAAGTTTGCAACTGTTCCAGATATTTGAAACTTTTTGATTATTGCCACAACAGTGGTTAGTGTTATGTTTAACTGTTTATCTATTTTTTTGTACCCATTACCTGACCTGTAGGTCAACAACTATCTTTTGATTTTACAGTTCTTTGACTTTCCCCATGGTGATGGATGACAAAGGGACTTTACATGTGTGTTACCTCATTTTTATCCCCTAGGGAAACAGGAAGTGATGGAAGGCCACAATACAGTTCCTTAAGACTGAGATTAACTTAAATAAGTAGAATTTTACTACAGATTTAACTTTGTTTGGTTTTATTTAAAATGATCTTTAAGGGTGCCAATAATTGACACCTACATTTTTAATTAAAATAACAAATTACTCAATAAAAAGAAAAGAAAAATCTGAGTAATTGTATAAAGATAAAAGTATATCGTTTTTTATGTTTGGACATAAAATATAGCTCATTATCTGTGTTGTTTATTTTATACAGCCTTTTTTGCTCAGTTTCATCAAGGATGCCAATAATTCTGGACCTGACTGTATATCCTAATTCAACATGTGCAATAAAAATAAAAAATAAAAAAGAGCTATGCCAGTTTCTCCAATTTTATGAATTTTCCCGGGAGATAGTTACGTTAGGGGTGAAATGGAAACTTCTTAAACAGGAAGTTTGGGGTTACAGCAAAGCATAGCAGCACCTCATCAGCAGTCGAAAGTGGTTGAGAGCAGATCACTGAGGGGCTATGGGCGTGGTTTTTGATTGACACATAGGTCAGTGCACATGTTCAATAATAGATGCTAATGCTTTCAATTAACAGCTTATTTATAAGAAACAAACATATACAGGTATGTTACATCTGACACAACGTTATGCAGGCCTATGATTCTTGGCGGTGCTTTTAGTTAGATATGTACCTATCGGAATTGAGAAACAGCAAAATAGCCTCTATCTGTCTAGGTCTATTGCCCAAGCCAATTTCACATAGCCTATAGCTGAAGAAGCCTAGGCTATGGTCACACGAAATCCATTAACTTTCATTCCCAAGGCTATAACAATTTTAGCTAAAATGATATCACATAAATGGCGGGTCTAATTATAGCCTAGTTAAAAGTTAAAAGCTCCCCCTTGTCCACCCCTGCCTGACAATAATGTGAAAATGGATCGTTTTTAAAGCCAGATCACAAAACAGGTAAACTAATTGTTTATTTTTATCTTGTTATTTCAGGCTATATATATTGCGTCTTATTCAGTTCGTTTTATGGTTCTATTGTAAAACATTTCCTGTTTTTACCATTTTTTCCCTGCACATGTATTTCAAATACACAATACCTTGTGAAGTTGCTGTAAGGAGCATTTCTTCATTTTGAGGTAGGCTACTGACTCCTATAGGCTTCAAGTCTTTATACTAAGCTAACACGTTATGCTAACACAGAAATTGATTGATTGATGAAAATGAAATCGAACATCTCGAAACTGCACCAGCATAAGACCCGGGTCATTCTGAAGTGCCTGTGTTTGCACAGCTGAGATGGGCAATTTAAAAAGACTACTTCTGTCTTCATGAATTTATTGCTTCCTTAGAAAGCAAGTTGAAAACGTCACTCCCACACTGGGTCACACTATGATTATTGGTTGATATACAGTACCAGTGAAAAGTTTGGACACACCTTGCCTCTTTCTGCTTTTTCCTATTAATGTTTTATTTCCTCTGTTTGTGATCAAACAATTCATACGTGGTCAAAGTGCAAATTCTCAGCTTTTATTAAAGGGTATTTTTGTGTGTTGCTCCTTGGCCTCAGCAGGTGGAAAGAATCTTCTGCTCTGTACTGCTGCTCAGAAAGGCTGTTAGCCATCAATGCCCTGATATTCCCATCAAAGTAATTAAAGGACTTCTATCTCTACCATGATGTAGTACTGATGATGTTTGACCCTGTCTTGCCTGTCTCGTCAACCCTTGGGAGCCCACACCGATACGGCTTGTATAATTTAAATTTCCATGTTTATGTGGCGCTTCCGTTACAGTGGTCTTGGTTATTTGGTCACCTTGTTTAACCATGTAGTCTACAATACTTTTTATATACAGCCCTGCATTCCAATGTTTGAAACGAATTAACATGATGTCAAATAAAATAGTCATGTTTTGTATTTGGTTGCATATTGCTTGCATGCCATGACTTCCTGAAGTCTGTGACCTATCAACATTACCAGGATCTGGGTATCATATGTTAAGGTTGTCATAAAAGTGATACAAAAATCTATTTGTGTTTGAATGGATCTCTATGGGAACTGGGGGGTGGGACTAGAGTCAGCTGTAAATTACGCCAAAACAGTATAGAACACATTTGCTGGCTAAATGGCTTTATGTCATCAAGGGTCCAAGGTATCAAATGAGCCTCAAACCATCCTGCTGCTGCCAGATGTGCCGTAGATACTACAAAGGACATTTATCCTGACTAAATTCCTGTTGAACTCAATGGAAAAATTATTCAGGAGAAACAACCCTTGAAGTATCTACAGTATATTTAGAAACAGCACAGTTGTTTGAGGCTGGTTTGATACCTTGGACCCTTGATGACTTAAAGCCATTTTTAAAGCCAACAAATGTGTTCTACACTGTATCAGCATCATTTATAGCCGAATCTAGTCCCACCCCCCAATTCCCATAGAATCAAATGCAAAGAGTTATAGTATCGCTTGTAGGACAACCTGAGAACAAGATATCCAGATTCTGTTGATGTTCATAGGTGACAGACATCAGGAAGTCATGGTATGCAATGGATACGCAACCAAATACAAAACTACTTTATTTGACATTATGTTAATTTGTCTCAAACATTGAAATGGGGGGCGATGTATAAAAAGTGCTGGAATTACTACATGGTGCAACCAAAATGTATAAAAACATGGTTGAATAAAATATGAGAATCTGCACTTTGACCACATATGAATTGCTTGATTACAAACAGTGGAAATAAAACATTAACTAAAAAAGCCAGAAAAAGGCAAGGTGTGTCCAAACTTTTGACTAATACTGTAGACCACAGAAGTGGGCCGTGTATGTGATGCCGTGAGTTGGTACCAGGAAATCACATTTAGGGCATCCAAAAAAACAGAGCATCCAAAGTGTGAGAATTCTTATGGTGCTTTGCAAAGTCGAAACGGCAGACACAGCAGCACAGCGGCCATGCATCTAAAAAGAAAGCAACCTAGCATCACAGCTCCAGGATATCTAGCTTGCCAATATTGTTATGATTTAGCTCTGTAACGTTGTCGACATTGTTATTCTCAGACATGTCATTGAATGAGCTGTATTAAATTATAGTGTATTGATTGCATGATTTTACTTAAATTAACCTAAAACCCTACGCATGTCTGAAATCTAGCTAGAGCTCTGATATTAATGCAAGTTGGAATTGGACTGGACTGTTGTTGAATTGTTATAATGCCAGTAACTAACGCTACAATCTACCTAATCTAATCAGCCAATAGTGTGGCAGCAGTGCAATAAATAAAATCATGCAGATACGGGCGAGGAGCTTCAGTTACTAATGTTCACATCAACCATCAGAATGGTGAAAAACAAGGGCCAGACTGCTCAAAGCTGACAGGGAGGTGACAGTAACACAAATAACCACACATTAGCTAAAACAGTGGTATGCAGAAGAGGATCTCTGAACTCACAACACATCAAACCTCTAAGTGGATACGCTACAGCAGCAGAACACCAATAAGTCAAAAAAATGTGTCTAATAAATACCTAATAAAGTTTTTATATACAGTCCCCTCAACAAGTATTGGAACAGCAAGGCCAAATCCTTGAGATAATTTCATTTTGTTTGATTTTATTCACAATAATCTTGGCACCAGTGGTTTTCAGAAAAAAATGAGTTTACAAAATAAAAAAAGAAAGAAGTGAATGCATTGGAATATAAGTACATACTTTTCCCTTATGCTTGAACATATAATATAGATCACTAGTGGGCTCGCTGTAAGATAGCACACTTATGTTATCTCCAATCTTTATTCTCCACAGTTTTTTGGTAGTGACCTACTTCGCCATACTTTCCCCTAGAAACTTTGTTCAAACTTTAAACTATTCAGCTTGCTTATGAATGGTGTGCTATTTATTTTTGTATTGATTGCGTATACTTTTTGAATTATTTAACTTTTTATTCAGATTTTCCTGCCTTGGAAATGAATGGTGGAATGTTATTTTGCTAGTGTGTGACAGTTGGAATTAGAATTTTAAGAATTTTTTTACAGTACATAGGTACTTCCAGAAGTTAAAGCAACACATCCATAACTAGTAAAATACACATGAAGTGCTGTTCTAAACATAGTCATCATAAGTGCAATTCTATAAAAAAAATGTTTTGGGTTAGACAAGAGGGATAGGGATATCGGAAAGGGGGGGAATCAGGAGGGAGGACTAAGGTACAGTTTGAAAAGGTGTGTTTTTTGTCTGCGTCGAAATAGGGGGAGGGATTCTGCTGTCCTGACAGTGGTAGGCAAGTCATTCCACCACTGAGGAACGGAAAACCGGCGTGAACGTGCAGCTCGACCGCCAGGTGCTCGTAGTGAGGGAACCATAAGGCGACCAGAGCTGGCAGACCGGAGTGGTCTAGCTGGGGAGTAGGGAGTGAATTAGGATTGGACACTCATTGTTGTTATAGTACATTAAATCAATTGCCTTATTCAATAATGACTCATGACTGTGATTGGCTGTAGCGATGAATACGTAACAAGCACCTAGAAACTGATTAGGCTTCAGAGACTTAATTAAACTCATTAAATACTCATAATATAGTTTCATGAAGCCAACTGCCTTGCATTATGCAGTAATGCATTACCTCTCTGTTTGACTGTTGTAAATGCCTAGCAACCACCTAGCAACTGATTGGTAATACCCTAGTGACATTCACACCTCATATATGAAGTATATATTGTGCTAATGGTTCATACACTTTCATTCAGGTAATAACATTAATGCAATACCACCTTACCTAACCTTTCTGATTGGCCGTTATGAATACTTTGCAGCCACTTAGCAAATGACTAGTAATACCCTAGCCACCACAGAGTAATACCATTAGAACACCCTAGCAACCACCTTGTAATACCCACGCAACCACCTATCAACACCGTAGCAACCACCTATCAACACCGTAACAACCACCTAGTAACACCCTAGCAATACCTTAGCGACCACCTATCAACACCCTAGCAACACTCTAGCAGCCACCAAGCAGCCACCTAGCAACCACTTAGCAACCACTTAGCAACCACTTAGCAACCACTTAGCAACCACTTAGCAACCACTTAGCAACCACTTAGCAACACCAAAGCAACCACCGAGCAACCACCAAGCAACACCCTAGCAACTCATAAACAAACACTGGGTGGGGAGCCACGGTGACGCAACAGGCTAAGATGCAGCGGACTTGCAAGGACACACCAAGGACCAGGGTTTGATTCCTGGTCCTGCCAAAAAGCCAAGTTTGGCCGGCTCTTGTGGAGCGGCATAATTGGCTCGCTGGTCCAGAGGGAGGGACTTGGCAGGGTTAGGGGATCGCCGCGCACAACACCACCCTGGGCGCCTCGGAATCACGGTCACGAGCATGACGGCTTGAAGAAGCATGTTGTTCTCGGATCGCCAGATCCTTTCGGGAAGCCGAGGGACGTGGTGTGTGCGGTGTATCCCCCAGCTAACACTAATTGGATTAGATAGGGCAAAGCAATAACTGTGAAGATTTGTAATTGTGCTATAGTCTTAAGCATCTCTATTTGAGTTCCGCATGAGAACATTCCAAGTTTTACCCAGACCGTAATATAGCTCACTATTGTAGAGTAGCCTACAAGGCTTGCTTTTCACATGAAACAGCTTGCTAGCTAGCCAGCTTGCAAATAACCCACAGAATGTAATTCATTTTACAAGAGTATTGAGGATTCTATCACACAAATGATCCGATGTGTATCCTTGTCGTTTCCAACTAAGCTTTTGAAATCATAACATGCCCTGAATTTCTGATAGATTGAGAATGGAAGCCACCCGTAACAATCACAATCTGTTCACAGGTGGCAGCGTATAACAACTCTGCATGCTCCGGAGAGCCATTTATCACAGACTATACATTTCCCCATGTTGTCACATAGCCTAAAAACAATTTAGCAATCTGCAGCTGCAAGTCACTTAGCATAGGTGTTCACAAAGTAGGGTCCACAGCAAAATTAAAAAAATAAATAGAGAAATTATTTATTTTATTTTATTATTTCATATGATAAAATTGTTTTAGTTCTAAATACTAAAGTAACCTTGTCTGGTTGACATTATTTGGTAATATTGTGATCATTCCATTTTATTATGCTAGGGCTAGGCTACCATATTAATGCGTGTTGCACTGTAAACTGTTAATTCGGGCGACAGCAAGTTGGGTGGGACATTAGTAAAAAAACGGACAACGTAGATAATTATCTTTCAAGCTAGAGAGCATGGACCATTTTTTTCAAACGGACACATTCCGAGTTAGAACCAGCTAGTTCTACTTCGAGTGCATCAAGTCAGTCATCTTCCAAATCAAAATCGAGAAAGTATGAGGTTTCGTACATAGAATTCAGATTTGTGTTGACGAAGAAAAAAGATGGGCTTGATTGTCCTAAATGTGTTCGATGTCAAGAAATCCTCTCAAACGAATGCCTAAAGCCTTCTAAACTAAAAAGACATTTAGAGCAAAAACATCCTAATGATGTCGGAAAACATACAGACTTCTTCAAAAGAAAAGCAGCATTGCTGATGAAACAAGCGAGCACTTTCACGCAGCAAGTGACGGTTTCAGAGTGGGCATTGAAGGCGTCTATTTTGGCATCGTATCACACCGCCTGTGTGAAGAAAGCCCACACAATTGGGGAAGACCTGATATTACTGACGACCAAGGATATTGTTCGGGAATTGCTAGGCGAGGAAGCTGCTTGAAAAATTGACACTGTTCCTTTGTCAGACAGTACACTGCGCAGACGGATATCGGACATGGCTAAGGACGTAACAGACAACTTGACTGAAACTACTTGAACTTGATAGCCCCTTCTTTGCATTACAATTGGATGAGAGCACAGACGTAGCTAATGCGGCACAGCTTCTTGTTTATGTAAGATTTATTAGAGATTAAAAGTTTGCAGAGGAGCTTCTATTCTGCCAAGAAGTTGAGGATAAAAGGCCAGGACATTTTTGGAGTTTTGGACGAGTTCATGCAGACAAATTCAATTGACTGGTCTTATTGTGTGGGGGTGTGTAGGGATGGTGCTGCAGCCATGACAGGCAAGCGCAGTGGAGTCGTAGCATTAATCAAGGCCAAAGCTCCAGATGCTGTGGCCAAGCACTGCATGCTTCATTGTGAAGCACTATTCGCCAAACGAATGGAGGACGAATTGCAACAAGTGCTTCAAGACGTTGTTAAAATTGTCAACAGTATCAAAACATGTCCCCTCAAACACAGAATGTTTGCCAAACTTTGCCATGATATGGGTATCTTTGTTGTTCGGGTAGCAATTGAAATTGTACTTCCCTCTAGGGTCTTTCAGCGCACTTATCCCTGGTTATGGGTATGCACTTTGTTGTACGTCGCTCTGGATAAGAGCATCTGCCAAATGCCAATAATGTAATGTAATGTGTCAATTTCGAAAGTCTTCTGCTGCATTCTGACATCCACAGGCTCGAGGGGCAGTTTTCAAACGAGTGTTTGAACTCTGCAAAGAGTTGCGTGAATTTCTTGTATCTGAGAACTCCCAATTTGCTCCCTGTTTTGACAACAAATCGTGGGTTCTGAAGCTTATGTACTTGTCAGACATATTCCACCTTTTAAATGCCCTTAATCAGAACATGCAGGGCAGTAATCTCAGCATACTTAATTTCCAAGATAAAGTTTGAGCATCCGTGCAAAAAAATCAGACTTTGGGAGAGAAAGCTGGATGAAGGAATTACGGAAATGTTCCCGCTCCTTCACCAGGAGCTTGCAACATCCAGCGTCACCGCAGACAGCAGACAGCCTGTAAAATTGTCACATCTGAAGGAATATTTTAGCAACTATTTCCTAGAGCTGGACAATGCTCATTTTAATTGGATCAGAAATCTATTTGAATCAAAAATCGACGATAGTAGTCTTCATTATTAAAATTATTATAAAATTAAATTATCTGCTGTTCCCCTGTCAGAATTTTGGAGCTATCTGAGAAATGAATACCCAGAGTTGAGCGAAAAAGCCATTCGATGCCTCTTGCCATTTGCCACAACATACCTGTGTGAGGCAGGTTTTTCCACACTTATAGTACTGAAAACAAAAAACAGAGCGCCTCTACATGTGGAGAATGACATGCAATTGCCACTAAGCCAACTGAAACCTAGAGTGGATAAACAATGCAAGAATGTCCAAGCCACTAACTTGGATGAGTTTCATTTCTTTAGTTTTATTGTGACAGTTTTTTGCCAGCAAGGTAAAAATGTCTTTCTGTTCAGTGTAACATCCATTGTTTTATATAGATTCATTACATGCACTTGACAGGCAGTATATAGCAGTTTATTATAGGCATGTAATGCCTATGCCATTTTTTTGGATGGGGAGGGGGGGTCCTCAGCCTGATTCTGTTCTGTTAAAGGGGACTTGGCATTAAAAAGTTTGGGAAGCCCTGACTTAGCATACCAACATCCCACACTCAAAATCAAACATTGTTTTCAGATTACTTAGTGACTATAAAGTGGCTGGAATTTTTTTAAATAACTGAAAATTATCACAGAGGAATGAATATATTCACAGCACATGCATCAAATATCTATTCAAAATAATGTACATAACATAACACACATTCCAAATTCAGTACGTCAGGATTGTATGGGTGTGGGCACAGGGAGAGACAGGGAGAGGGAAAAGGTTGGTAGAGGGATTAAGAGCTGAAAAGTGAAAAAAGCTGAAAAGATTAAGAGCTAGCAAGATGCAAACTCCACATCGAAAGACCTCTGGTCGGGATTCGAACCCTTGACATTGTTATTGCGAGGCGACGGTGTTATGCACTGCACCACCATGCCGCCACATAGCTCATCCTCTGTATAGAAAATTATACTAAAACATTTATTGGCCATTCTTTGGTTAACAAATTCTTGATGTCATCAAGGTGTATTAATACATACCACCATAACACAGCCACTGTAAAACCTAACAGGATGCATGGACAGACAGGAATCCTACCTGCATAACAAAAGTTGAAACCTCCAAGGAAAAATGTTCAAATTTAAACTATCAACAAAATTTTAATTTGAACAGAATAATGTCTAACAATGCATGTGATTACCACACGCATCACCTACTATGGATGCAAATGCCCTCAAATTAAAAGAGACATTGGTGTGCCACGGTGGTGCACAGCTAAAGCAACAGACCTTGATGCAGGCATCAGTTCATTGCAGTTGCACAATGAGATTGGCCAGCACACGTGGAGCAGGATCATTGGCTCACTGTTCCGAGGGTGGGGGGAGGGACTTGGCAGGGCCTGTAGGAGTCACGGTCGCGGGATGTAACATCCTGATACTGCTGGGCCGCAGAGCGACGGGGCCGTTGCAGTGTAACCACTCATAGGGTACAATTGGCCAACAAGCTTTTATTTCACAGAGCACATGGTACTCTTTAATTATAGGCTAACGTAAAACAACAATTCAAAAAAAAAAAAAAAAAAGATAAAAACCCAAAATGAGGAAAAAGAAATTTATTTGAGAACAAAATAAAACTGATTTTGAGGCCCTAGATATACCGAATAAAGTGGCCAGTAACTGCGCTATATTGGATCAATGATTAGATAGATGGGGGGACGAAAAATAAAATGACAAGAGGGCCATTCATTTTGGTGCTAGAGCCTTCTAAATTCGAAGGGGATATCACTTAAAAAGTATTCCATCATAAAGCATTCCATTTTTATATCTTGTCCAACGCCAGACATTCTGCTTCTATGGTCTCTGCCTGCGTGTTCTCAATGGTAAGTGTTATCAACAGTAGGCTATCTGTTCTGTAACTGTAACCAAGCTAACTGCTATGTGTAGCATCTTCATGAAGTAAAAAGTATTAATTCTAAACATTCTATCCGAGGTCAGGAAAGTGCAAGCCCAAGGTAGCCATTAGCTTACACTTCAAAAGGATGATCCAGAGTGACAGTCGCAACTGCTTCCCCCTTTTTCAGGGTATAAGAAGATATTTTCCACACAAATATATCATACAGCTGCATCAGATAATGTGAGCAATACATGTGAGCAGTAACAGAACAACTAACTACCACTGAACTACTGGGTCTGAGGGCTATTTAGGGGAGAGAAATGTGAATGCACATAATGTGTTCTATTGTTTTTTTTAAAGGAGGAAAAAAAAAGGTTATTCTCATTCATGCTGATGTTACTTTTGTGAATTTACAAAAGGTTTCCAAAAATTAACTAGAATTGATGCTTACTATATATAATTGACATTAAAGATTTGGTGAGAAGGAGATTAACCACTAATTTAATATACTATACATTGTTATTACTATTTTACACTAATTAAACATGGCAAACGGAGATATTGCCAAGAGGAGGTGCATGCGGGGCGGGCCTCCCCCTGCTCTGCTCTCCTAGACAAACGAGAATGATTGAATGAAATATTCACACTCTCAGTCTGTCAGTGTTCCCCAAGCGTCGGCTGCCGGCTAAATGGTCGATGTACCTGGCCGGCTACTGTACAAAACATCATTATATCTTTAAAAATATATATTCAATGGTACCTGTAATTATAAAATCAGTAGCCTAAATAATATTGTCCGCTGCCAACTGCAATGTTACACGCGCAGCTCGTCATTTTCTCTGCGAGCGTGATGTAAAGTAAGTTAGTCATCTAATCACAATCAGCTGTGAGCTGTATTTTCTGTAGGCTATTTCGCATATTAGCGAGCTAGTTAAGACATTACGTTTTTAATCAGTGTTTACCCCATGAGCAAACTAATCTCAACAGTAAAATAGTTGTAACGTTAGAAGAATAAAGTAAACCATATTATAGGCTCCACAATCCCTAAGGTTAGCTAGTATTATCCAATATCGTGATCCATTTCATAGCCGACTAGCCTATTGGCTAAATAACTTTACAATTAGCTACTCTAACACATTCTTGAACAGTTTGCTGACTTTGGGTACTGTGATCGTAATTAACATTGATATTAATACGAATATAGCCTACCCAGCACCATTTGCAACAACGCGTTTACGTTAATATAAACCTTATCTAACGTTACCAATTTATTGAAATTCGGTTCAATTCATTAGCCATCACAAACTGAACGGCTTGATGAAAGAAAAGCAAAGGCGAGCTTGTAAAGCCACTTCGTTTTTTAGGCTAAAAAGAGAACCACTGTATCCAGTTTCCGTTGGATTCAGCGTTGAACAACAACTTTATTGCATCCATATCGTTTGCTTTTTTGGTAATTTAGCGAACTCATGCGTGATTTGGTGTTGCGGCAGAAAATGTCTTAAATACAATTTATGTAGCCTATATGATATGTTGTGCATATTATTTACGGTACTTAACAAAAACATGTATAAAGAGTAAAATTAATTAATCAGTGACTATGAATTGGCAAACATGCTCTAAATTTGATTGGTACTTAATTGTGATTTTATTAATATTAAAGTCCTGAGTGATTCCAATTGTGTCCTATATTAAGGATAATAATATGAATGTTTTTGGTTTTGTAGAGTGGGATCAGTCAGCTTCCTTGCCAGAGCCAGTCAGGCCCCAGTAAGCCTCACAGATGGGCCCACAGAGAGCCCCAATGCCAGCCTCAGAGAGTCTCCATGCAGTGCAAGGAGGAAGAAGCCCATGCCCTAATGAACAAAACAGTTCAAATGGACACTTCAGTTCCCAGTCTCCAAGAGGAGCTTAGCAGAGCATTGGTGCTCTTCAAATGGACTGACAAAAGTCAGAGTCTGACATGGATGACTGACTATATAAACCTAATAGTTGAATTTGTACATAGTCATATTAGAGTTATTGTTCAATATCATTAAAGCGAAACATTGATCTTTTAGGTAACACTTTGTAAAATACTTTGTTTATTCAATCATTATCATTACAATATTTTCTTTCTGAACAAATTTCTGGTTAATGGCATGACAACTTTAAATTTTATGTCATGTAGGTTTATTTGAACATAAACTTAACAAAATGCTTAAGAATAAAGCCATTTATTATGGATTAATTTAATATATTAAAATACACCAGAAGTCGTAAAAACATCATCTGAACCCCCCTGGCCAGCTACTTTTACACTTTGGCCTACTACTTAAATATTTGGAGAACACTGGTCAGTGCCCAACACTGAATGCATTATAATATTTCTAAAAGATTTAGGAGACGGAAAGAAGGAACAGAGTAGTTTGTAATGTAAAGGAGAAAAAATTTGAAATAAGACAAATCTGCAAGGAAGATATAGGCCTATGAAGCAGAGGGAGATTTTGTGGTGAGGACTGATCTCAACATTAATGTTAATGTTTGTTAGCTTGCTAGTTCACGTTACCCCTACTGCTACAATGTCAGATGGCAAATGGGATAAATATTGTGTCTTAATAGTTTTTGAATACTTTTGTGTGTTCTTTTTAAGTAACAAAATGCTTAATGCATTCTTCTGTTAAAATGAAACATAGGATGAAAAATTAAGGAATATAGTAATTTTCTTAATAGTAGTAATGGGGTGTGTGGGTTATTCCAGAAAAGAGGGGAGAAAACACTGTAACAAGATGAGAAAAGCGAGGTGTACAGTTTCACTTACTGCTAGGGTTCACAGTATTAAAATAAATTATAAATTACATACTGAACTAACCTTTTTTTGTTGTCAGCATAGGTTATTTTAAAATAACCCAACAGTATTCAAAACAATTAAAATACTCAGTTTGCTGTTATAGCAAACAAAAATCTAAAAAAGTAGGGATAGTGAAAATATATTATCTATTTTATCCATTTAAAACACCTAAATGGAACATTATATTTGGGATAGTTTTAAGTAATTTTGGGGCGGGTCTTGAACATATTTTGGACTGGAAATTTGAGCAAAACCTGGCAACCCTGACTGTAACGTCATTGCATCATGTAATGAAAATGCTAGCTCAGTTCAATACCGGTGAATAACACGGTTTCATGCAGCCTATAGGTAGATCATAGTATGCCTATTTATATTTGTGAATGGCTTAGGTCATAAAACTGTATCCCCTTGCTTTACTGATAAACGTTATCCTGACAACGATCAAGCCCGTTTGCATAAGCATAATTCTTTATATAGGCTAAGGATGACTTTAAATAACCGGAACACTCCTACACTTTTTTTTCATGAAGCTGAAAAACGAAACACAAAACGATGTCTAATAAATCCACACTAACGTAGGCAAGTTACCATGAAAGCCACTGGTCTTGGCAATTCAATCATCGCCTCGCCACCACGGAAATGTGCATTTTGGTGAATGGTGAGAAATGAATTCACATAACTACGATTTAAAAAACAACAACAACAACACAATATAACACTAATTCGCAATTATAATGATCTAGTTACATGGTGATCTGGCTATTTTTTGTGGACAGAAGGCTAACGTTAGCGGAGGAGCTGGACTTCTTGCTTACCGTTGTCTGCTTCAGGTAGTAGGTTAAAACAAACCTTCATATAGTCGTACAAAAAATAAAAAAAATGTAGCGATCTAACTAGACACTAATGGTTTAAAATGTCTCATGGCTAAAATCAATATTTTATTCTGTGTCACAAAATAAGTTCGCTCAGTGGCTGTTTGTCGAGCATATTCGTGATTGCCAGAAATGACTGCGCTTCGTTCATAGAACGTGCGAAACCGATATCCGACAGAACCCATTTTGGCTCTTTTCATACGAAGAAGGAACTGAATGTTGGATCCTTTTTGTCACCAAAATGGACGCAATTTCCTAAGTGGTGCTGTGACGATCAGAGCGCAACAATTGAGAGAGGTTCATCCTGGAGGCTAAATTGGTCCTAGTTTTTATAATGGGTCCCAATGGGAAAGTTTCTTCCTGTTTACGTTTTGAGGTCTTATTGGGGTAGCACGAGTCGTTGGTTAGTCTAGATCTTTAAGTACAAAATGTAAAAGTTTACTTGGGCGAAATATAGCGTTAACGCAGAGAAAAGGCAATTTATCGCGCAGTTGTTCACCATCGCACATGCGCAGTGTCTTGAAACCGCTTTCTCAGAAAACGGTATTTACATAACTACGCATGCGCATGGTACTTTACACGGCTAGCCTTGAGATTGCCATCTTTCTTTAAAAATCTTTGGTGACGATTATATATCCGGGACATGGCAGACGTAGCAAAGATTTTACAGGATTGGAAGATGCCTAACCATAGAGTGTATAAGACATCGTAGAGTTCAGTTCGCCGAACAACCCATTGTTTTTTTTGTGAGCAGGCATGCGCAGTAGTGCTTTTCAGCGGTCAGTAATGGCAGCGACAAGTAGGCCTAGTAGTCATTAGCTAACCTTAATTTATAGTTATCAAATTGAACGTTAGCTAAATACCTAGCTGGGAAGTACTTTTCATCTTCATATATAGTCTAACGTTACCAACATTTAACCTGAGATGACCTCAGAAGTATGTCCTCAGAAGTATATCCTCAGAAGTATTACATTATATGGAGACAAGACTGACGCTATGTTCACAACTCAGCGCATCATCGGATTGACGGACACCTGAAGTCATTGATTCCAATGGAGATTGGGGAATGGACAGTTACATAACTGCGCCCTCTTGTGGCCGAACGGACGGATTTTTGCAAACTCTACCTTAGCCGGAAGTAGAGGAAATGATTAATTTCACCGCTTGTTTCCTGGATAACAACTTGTAAACAAACTTATTTTCCATCAAACCAATGAATTCATGTTTACAGGAAATATTAACTCAGTCCCGTTTTCTTTCTTTCATTCAGTTTGTTGATATATATATATATATATATATATATATATATATATATAAATTATAGAAATTAATTTTTTTTCATACACATACATATACACACACCTATGTATACGTGCAAGTATATACACACATGTGAAAACAAAAGACACATACACAACCAGACAAAACAAAGCAAAACAAACAAAACAAACACTTGTGAGTGGGGAGCTGCCAATATATTGGTCTAACCATTGTAGGGCAGGATTTATGCAGAACACAAGATGCAATATAGCAGCAAAAACCATTCTACATTTAGTGTACTTTCAGTCCTTATCCAGCAATATCAAAAAGGCTTGAAATACTTTCAGAAAGTAGTTTTCAATACAGCACAGTCCCTTCCCCCTCCAGTCCAGGAACACTCCATCTATCAGTGCTGGTTTGAACAGATGGTTGTAGGTTATTGGGGTGTGTACAGAGACATCTGGCAATCTAAGATAATCTAAGATTTTTTTATTTGAATTAAATATTTGAAAAAAGCAACACTGGGAGGGAGGTATCCAGAGCTGTAATTATTTTTTGACCAAAGGGGAGAAACAGCAGAACAGTCATCTCCAGGGGTGTCATTCTGCCAGAAGGTGAGGGCCCTCCAGTAGTAATGTCTGAGTATAGGAAGACCAAGGCCTTCCTCTTTTGCATCTTTCTGTAAGTGGGCTTGAGGGATGCGGGGGGGGGGGGGGGGGGAGTGGAAGCAATTTCCAGTTTCTAATATTAGCTTTTAGTTTGTCTACCATGTCCAGAAAGTTCAATTTCAGTAGAAGTTTGGGGTTTTCGGGAAATCTTAAGTCCAAGGTAACTAAAATGGTAGTTTGTTTAAGTGGCAGGGATTTCAGGAATGCAGGGCTCAGATTGTCTCTCAGAGGCATGAATTCACTTTTATCCCAATTGATTGTGTAACCTGACAATCTACCAAATGCCTTAATATACTTCAAGAGGTTGGGAACTGAAGCTACAGGATGATACACAAATCATTAAATCATCAGCACACAAATTCACAAGGCTTTCAACATCACTAAACTTTACCCCATGGATATCTGGATGCCCCCTGATTCCTATTGCAAGTGGTTCTAATGCAATGTTGAAAAGGAGGGGAGACAGGATCCCTCTGTCTAACCCCATGTTGTAGGTCGAAAGGTTGGGACCTGCCTGCATTGGAGAGAATACAGGACACTGGATTGGAGTAGATCAACTTGACCCATTCTATAAATTTTGTCCCAAACCCAAATTGTTTCAATGTCACAAACATATACAGCCATTCGATCTAATCGAATGCCTTTTTGGCATCGAGTGACAGAATGGCAGCTTGTGTGTCCTTTTCCTGAGATGAGTATAGTGTATTTAAAAGCAGTCGAACATTACTAAAAGAAAATCTACCCGGAATATAACCTGTCTGATCGGAATGTATCATTTTTGCAATGTGGTTACTCAATTTTGTGGCCAGGACCTTAGTTATTACTTTTTGGTCACAGTTGAGAGGCGCAATAGGTCTGAAGCTTGCAGGGTCTGTCTCCTCCTTTCCTTTTTTTTTTTTAGAAGCAAATAAATATTTGCTTTGTAGAGTGAGCTAGGAAGTCTCTTTCTCCCCAATGAGTCATTCACCATTCTTAGCATGAGAGGGACAAATTTCTTATAAAATGCTTTATGGAATTCACAGCTGAAGCCATGAGGGCCCGCTGTTTTTCCAGCGTGGAAAGCTTGAATAGCATTTAGGCGGTCCGACTCAGAAATTTGGGTGTCAATGTCATCTCTCGAGTCACTGTCTAGTTGAGGGATATTCAGATTAGCAAATAAGTTTGAAAAATCTGCTTCAGTAGCATTAATTGTGCTGGAGTATAGTTCGTTGTAGAAGTCTCTGAGACAGGTGTTTATTTCTCTTGGGTTGGTGACAACTTTGCCAGATTTAGATTTAATCCTGTGGATGGCTCGGTTGGCCTGTTCTCCTCTAAGTTGATTTGCTAGTAACTTCTCTGGTTTATCCCAATTTAAAAATGTTTCTGTTTTAACTTTAGTAGGAGGCTATTGACACTAAGGATAGTATTATATTCAGATTTTAGTTTTACAATCTTGTTGTAGTCGGATTGTAGAAGAGAGGATCTATAAGTCTTTTCCAGTACTGGAAGAATTTTTTCGATGTCTGTAAGATGCCTGTTAAGTTCTCTTTTTTTAAAATGATTTGAATGGGATGAAATGTCCCCGTATCACAACCTTAGAAGCCTCCAGAGAGTGGAATCAGGGACCTCCCCATTATCGTTAGTGGCAAAAAACTCATCAATATGTGTATTCATAAGCTCAATAAAGGAATGGTCTTCAAGGAGGAGAAGACTGAGGCGCCAACTATATTTTTGTTTCAGCAGGATATTATTAAATTGACATGAGGTTGGGCTATGATCAGATATTATAATATTATGATAGGTAGAATGAGTAATGTTGGATATCAATTCAGAAGATATCAGGAAGTAGTCAGTTCTAGTGTAAAATTTGTAAACATGTGAGTAGAAAGAGAAATCCTTATCTGTAGGATGTTGCAGACACCAGATATCCACCATGTTCCTTGTTTTGATTAAATCATTCAGAGTTTGCAATGAAGATAATGCAGGGGGTGTTTTTGTTGAGAGTCTGTCCAGGATTGGGTCTAAATAACTATTAAAGTCACCTCCCATAATAACATTGGGGCTGGAAGCTGGTATTAAATCCAAAGCTTTACGAAATAAATCAGGGTCATCAACATTTGAGCCATAAATAAAAATGTAATTTGTAATTCACTTATTCTCCACCAAAAACAAATCTTCCTAAAGAGGGTATATTCTTGCTCACTGACATAACTACTGTAGCTCATTTGGGGAAGTATTTAATTCAGGAGAGGCAAGATTCGTATCCGTCAGATCAGATATAGTGCTGCCTTGAGCTACTGCCACATGAGTCCCTGTCTCAACCAATCAGAAATAAATTTGCTGACTCATCACATTGATTCAGTGATATTTGACCCTGGAAAATTGTAAAATGATATTCCCTGCTTCTAGCTTTGGGGCTGTAATTCATGCTGGAGTGAGTATTATGACTTAAAAAAATGAATGGCAGGCTCAGTAGTAATTCTATTTCCAGGCTATGGCAGCCGTTTTGCATCGGTGCCACTTGCAGAACAGCTGAATTGAACGGGCTTCAATGGAATCACGTGATCACGTTTCCTTTCCAGTTATTATACAGTTCAATGGTATGTACCTATTTTTCTACAGTCAATGGTACGTACTCGGTCTCTTCCTCTCTGGTACGGAGCCAAAATAACACCAATATGTCTTTTTAATACCAGTATGATTTTTACCAAGGTTCCCATGTAGCTACACACCAGGAACTGTCGGTAGGCTGCATAGCGTAGGGTTCTTAGGATTGAACATTGCAGATTTATTTAAAATGGAATACATACATACTTGTATATTTTATATATTAGCAATAGTTGCTGCATTTACAAATACTGAGCTAAAATAAACCGTAAGGTAGAAGCTATTTACAGTGATATCCCATTGGAGAGTTTCATACAGTAATAATTTATATGTAGACAATTAGTAGTACTCTGTTAGTGTTTGAGTGTGTTTGCATATAATATAAGGGATCTGCCTGTTTGGTCCTGCACACCTATTGGGCAATCCTGTACTTTCTCTATCATGTAGACTTAAAATAGCCATCCATAGCATGTCTTTATTCAGACGTACAGCTTACTGCTGTAGCCAATCCACTTCGAGGTTTGATGCGTTGTGTGTTCAGAGATGCTCTTCTGCATACCTCTGTTATAATGTGTAATTATTAGGCCCTGTTTTAATTTGCAGATGGCGATTTTATATTTTATTACCATTTCATTGGATGTGCATTTTTTACATTTTATTTATGTTGATCTTGCTGTATGTATGCTATATCAGGCTGTGATTTCTAAATTAAATACTATTAGGAATATTATCAAAAATTATTATTGAACATTAAATCAGAACCTACAAAGTAACCCCCTCTTGAGTAGTTTTTTCAGTCTATACTTTAAAAAAATGTACTATTCAAGTAGTTTTTAGATGACTCCTTTAAAGTAACAATACTTCACATTTACATTGAAACATTACATTGAAAGAACAAAGTTGCTTAGTTGCTACACCATACAAAATTCTAGATAGGTGGGAAAATATGTTATGACACACCAGTCCCATGGAACCAGGTATGCATAATCCTTTATAAAACACTTGATCCAAAAATAAGATATTTTCAGTATAAGCTAATTTACAAGTTTCTAGTTGACTAAAAAGATGCAAATATCTGGGGAATAGAGTCATGCCCCTTATGCTGATTCTGCCAGGAAGAGGTTGAGTCTGGAGACCATTTCAAGGTTCAAGGTTCAAGGTTGCTCATCTCTGCTTATCTTTGTTTTCAGTTAGTCTTGTTTAAAGTGCTACTGGGTAATGCAACAAAAGAAACTCACACATACACTACTGTGCAAAAGTTTTAGGCAGGTGTGAAAAAATGCTGTGAAGTAAGAATGCTTTCAAAAATAGAAATGTTAATTGTTTATTTTTATCAATTAACAAAATGCAAATGCAAAAAATCAAAATCAAATCAATATTTGGTGTGACCACCCTTTGCCTTCAAACCAGCATCAATTCTTCTTGGTACACTTGCACAAAGTCAGGGATTTTGTAGGCATATAGTGAGGTGTGTGATTAACCAATTCAATCAAACAGGAGCTAATGATCATCAATGTAATATGTAGGTTGAAACACAATCATTAACTGAAACACAGAAACAGCTGTGTAGGAGGGTTAAAACTGGGTGAGCCAAACTCAGAAGTCCAATGTCAGACGTCATACACCATGGCAAGACTGAGCACAGCAACAAGGTAGTTATACCGCATCAGCAAGGTCTCTCCCCAGGCTGAAATTTCAAGGCAGACAGGGGTTTCCAGATGTGCTGTCCAAGTTCTGTTGAAGAAGCACAAAGAAACGGGCAATGTTGAGGACCGTAGATGCAGTGGTCGGCCAACTTGTGCAGCAGATGAAAGAGACATCATGCTTACTTCCCTTCGCAATCGGAATCTGTCCAGCAGTGTCATCAGCTAAGAATTGGCAGAAACCAGTGGGACCCAGGTATACCCATCTATTGTGCGGAGAAGTCTGGTCAGAAGTGGTCTTCATGGAAGAATTGTGGCCAAAAAGCCATACCTCCAGCCAGGCCAAGCGACTCAACTATGCACGATAACACAGGAACTTGGGTGCAGAAGAAATGGCAGCAGGTTCACTGGACTGGTCAAAATACTGGCTATAGTAGAAGGCAGTTTGTTTGCCGAAGGGCTGGAGAGCAGTACAAGAATGAGTGCCTGCAGGTAAGAGAGAAGCATGGTGGAGGTTCCTTGCAAGTTTGGGGCTGCATTTCTGCACGTATGGAGTTGGAGATTTGGTCAGAATGAATGGTCTCCTCAATGCTGAGAAGTACAGGCAGATACTTATCCATCATGCAATACCATCAGGGAGGCATCCGATTGGCCCTAAATTTATTCTGCAGCAAGACAACGACCCGAAACATACAGCCAGTGTCATTAAGAACTATCTTCAACATAAAGAAGAGTCCTGGAAGTGATGGTATGGCCCCCACAGAGCCCTGATCTCATCAAGTCTGCCTGGGATTGGAAGAGAAGAGGCATTTGAGGCCTAAATCCACAGAAGAACTGTGGCTAATTCTCCAAGATGTTTGGAACAACTTACTTGCCGAGTTCCTTCAAAAACTGTGTGCAAGTATACCTAGAAGAATTGATGCTGTTTTGAAGGCAAAGGGTTGTCACATCAAATATTGATTTGATTTAGATTTTTCATTCACTTCTTCTGTTCATGCATTTTTTTTCATTGATAAAAATAAACTATCAACATTTCTATTTTTGAAAGCATTCTTATTTTACTATTTTGTTTCACACCTGCCTAAAACTTTTGCACATAATATATCTGGCAAAGGTATTTATTTTTGGGTTGACATCTGTGGAGGCTCTAAGAATTGAGAGATTCAAGAACTTTGTCAAGTAGTACAGTACAGTTGAGTGTCTTATGGCATACGAAATAGGACTTTTAGCCTACGCCAAGAGATGGGATATAGTCAGGGAGCCTGAATGATGGGAATAAATTATTTTGCTAAAAATAAGCCAATTATAATTAATGTAGAAGATGATTGTAATGATCATTAGGGTATAATAACAAAAAAAGGAAATTAATAACTATAGAAAATATTAGTGGAGTTATCCCAACAAGCGTGGTTGGTCAGTGTTTGGTTATCAACAATGACAGTAACCCAGAAAGTGTGAATGTGTATTTGTGTGGTAATAACTTGAGACAACAGATGTGGTTGTGTCTTTAAACAAAATTATCGTGGTATCATTTATCGTGACTAAATTGGTCATTTTACAATTCATCTCACAATTCATTAGCAGCATATTTAACAAATAAGTTTGTACACTTGTATTTGCCAGAGTAATCACAATTTACTGTGGATAAAATTATTTATTCCCAAAACAAATTTTAATTTTTCAAAAGTACAGAAAACACAATTTCTCTTACCTCAAAATACCTTTAAACACACAAGCCATGTGCACCTATTCTACATGCAAACTAACTGTTTATTATTATTTCTGTGATTGTGATATTTAGTTCAGGAGGTGTGTATTCAATAATAACTTGGACAAATTCAATTATAAGCACAATGTAATGTATTCTGAAAAAACCCCAAAACATTTAGTTTCAGACTCTCAGATCTTGTTTTTATTTGTTTGAACACCACAGCATGTTTCAGGGATGCAATTCGACAGTTTAATGACCTTCTCCAGTATGGATCAAAGCTACAAGTTAAAATAAAGTTAAAGCCACATTTAAATATACTCATTTAATAAGCCTATATGAAGATTTGTAATGTTAGTATAACATTGTTTAAATTCTCAGTGTAATAACCATCACCACTTCACAGTGTAATAATTTATGCAAACCAATTTAAGGCTTCTGAGTACAACAGCTGTCTAAATACTCATTATTGTGGTAAAACTCCAAGAAGCCCTTTTATTTTAACTTAACATTTTTACTAAAATTCATTTAAGAATTACCTGCAAAATCAAAAGGCCCAGTTTTCTCCCAATCCAAATATAAACTTAATCACTGAATCGCAAATATATTCAAATCAAATTTATCAGGCAGATACGTATATGAATATTCAAATAAGCTTTTTATAGTTTTCTGTATTATGTGACCTGCACTATCAAAATCAGCTGTACTGATTCCAAAACATAATGAGTTTTATAAAGAAATCGGAAGAGGAGAATGTAAGCTTTCTAGCGATAGCAAAGTTATCTCTCTACTCCAGATATGAAGGGAGTTGTGTCCCGTTTCATTTTGAGTGCCACCGAACCATGTTTTTAAGAAAAAAGTTTTGTTGCGAGAATTACAGGTGGCTGGGAGACTCTCGGCTAACATAACTCTGGGACTATAACTTGTCATCTTTTGTATAAACCCTTTAAACTATATTTTTACTCTGAGCATTTATTCGTGAAATTTAGACAAACAGACCATGAAAGCAAACACAGCTGATACGGTTGTTTGAGACAGGTGAACAGTGACAAGCAGGCTAAGTTAGCCTCCAAACAATGAACAACTCCGGTGTTTCACTTTGACATCTTGCATTTAAAAGCTTACTTTCACTCTGAATTTGGCATCAAGACGTGCAGATTATGAAAGCCATGATATTGTTCTACAAAACACAGATGCCTTTATGTTTACATAAACACTGATTTACAACTGATTATGATAGAACGTGTCACATATATCCTTTTTATTCGAGAGAATCTGTAAGGGATTTGATGGGGGGAGAAGGAAGCGGATCTCATGTACACTTCTTGCCTAATTCATGAAAAATCATGTATTCATGTATACAGTGGAAAGGCACGTGCATACATGTGAATTTATGTATGTGTAGACGGGCATATGTGCATTCATGTGTATTCACACATATTGTAAACACACACTGTATATTTGTATATTGTATACAAACACACACACATTGAATTGTGTAAACAGACCAAAAGCAACCCCGACCTAGTGCCTACTAACCATCTATGAAACTGCTTGTGCTTGATACTGCTGCCTAAATGCATTAGTATCCCCCTTAATTTCAAACTCTTCTTACTCATACACAGTAAAATGTTGCAAGCTAGCTCAATACTTGTAGTTGGGCATACTGTCTGAGTGCTATCTGAATGGAAAATAAAATGAAACAGCCTATGAAATAATGAAATAACTAAGGAGACATAACAAGAGAAGGGAAAGTATCTCTGGGCTGCTGCCCATGTACACAAAAGGTGCCATCAACACAAATAATCAAGTTTGGCTTTGTGGTCAAATCTTACATTTTACATACATACACTTACATGAGTTTAATCATATAATGGGTAGAATGAGGGAAACTTCCTTTTACAAACAGACTTTAATTCTTTATTAATTTTGTATAATTTCCTTATTTAAAAAAAGCCTGGTTTGTACTGCAGGACCGTGTGTGGTGTGTGTGTGTGTGTGTGTGTGTGTGCGCGCGAGCGAGTGTTTAGTTGGGGGGTGGGGTTCCATCGCAAGGAGTGCTGGGAGGTGCCTTGCGCTGCAGTAGGTAGTGATGTATGTCATCACCATCACGTTTCAGCCAGGCAGCATTCAGGAGGATGTTCTCGCAGCATTGCTGAACAGTACGCTCTGCTGCTGGTGCATGATGGGTATCAAAGAAACTCTAAAACACAAACGACAAACCAGCAAGGTCATAATATACAGTATTACTTCTCTTCAGAGCCTTGTAAATATTCTGCCCTTGAACATGGTTATCTATTTTGAGACCTCAGAATTACAGTTGCAACTGATCTTTCAGTTAAAAATTTGTCATGCTAGCAAGTCAACTCCTCTTTTCCCATTAAATATGCTCTGAATCGGTCTGCAACATCATTGCTATTGATAGGGAAAAACACTGGTTACAAAGGTTCTTTGGTAGGTGGGAAAATTATGAATTCAGATTAAATAAATTTATCAAACAAAGCGTTCTTTGCAGTACCACTACCAACTTTAGAATAGTGTAGCAATAACCATCAGTTCAAACACAAGCCGTGATTGCGCTTGCTAGATAATTGAACTATGACTATTACTGAGCGTTGGCAATGGTAGGATGCCTTGCTTTTTTGGTGCTTCATAATCATACCAATCACTCGTTTCACTCATATTTTAAGGTAGTACCGAAAAATTCACACTTTACAGTGTCATTTGTTTACGTGAAATAGCATCGCAATTTACTACGCTGATATCGCTTCATTGTGACTGCCAGATGAGACAGCTAGCTGATGACCCTGTCACAGCAGTATAGTAGTTCAGCAAGCCCATCAAGCATGCAGCTTTAATACACAAATTCTAAAATAATTCAATTGTTTGGAAGTTTAGCCTACTAATCTTAATTATTTGTTTGCATTATCAGAGTTAAAAATGTCACTGAGTAACTGATTAACTGAATAACCACTTGCATTCCTATACCGCCAATTAAATGATAGGTTAGCTAGGTCAAACTAGCTGTAGAACAATAAAACCCAATTAACAGATTATTTTGTGCAAATTGATCAAGAACGTATGCAGTAATCAATTAAACCCTGTTTAAAAAGTTGAATAGTCCACAGTGCCTATTCTAGTAAATGCAACTCAACTCTTCATTTTAGCTAGCAGGATTACAGGTTTGTACAGTGTGACGTTGGGATAGTAAAAGTTGATTAAGCATGCAACTTCAACATATCGGAAGTAGAGGGTTTGGTGAAATTCCTGACATTTGTATCCAGGTAGGACTATACGTGGCACAAAAAAAAAATCATGGGTCTCAGCTAATGCTATTAGTAATATGTTTATCTTTACAAATTGAAAAAGTGGTCTCAGATGACAAATTTACAAATAAAATTACGAAAAATTATGCGTGCTTTTGTAAACAAAATTGGTCCCCAGTGGGGAAAAAAAGCTAATTTTTTTGGGCCAAATATCTCCAAAAAGAAAGTAGATGCATGTTATCTGAGGGCATATATGAATTCAACTTACAAAATTGCCTCTAGATAAAACTAGTTATGGACCCCTAAAAATCACATTTTCCGCCACAATGTGTTTTTCATTGCGGCACCTGACAAACTTTAATTGGCGTGACGGGCAAAACAATGAAGCTCAAACTTTTCATATCTCAACATTATCTAACAGCATACAGAAAAATTAAAAAATCCAAGAGGTGTAGTGGTGCAACCTCCTGGAATTGCCATGGAATGGCCCAGCAATTGGCAGACGCTCCTATCCAGAGCGACGTACAACAAAGTGCATACCTATAACCAGGGGTAAGTGTGCTGAAAGACCCTAGAGGGAAGTACAATTTCAATTGCTACCCGTACAACAAAGTTAAGGACCAGGGCCAATTTGTTTTATTTTTATTATTTTTTTTATCAACAAATAAACAAACAACTAAGCAAAAGTGACCAAACTTAACTATCCAAATATTGCTTACCTAGCCAACTAAAAATACCGAAACACTACGTAAATCACAAAGACAACAATTAAGGTTCACAGGGAGGTAGGGAGGGATGGGGAGAGGTATATCATACTTAGCATACTTAGGTATAGAGATACTGAGACTGATTGCAATACCCCTCTTGTGCAAGCTTTGCTCATGTGGGTAAATGTAAGTAGTAATTGCAGGGGCCAAGCACTCATAGCCACAATGAACCCAAAAAAGTGGAGAATAAACCAAAACTCAGTGTGTTGATGTTGGTGTCCTCTAAACTTGGGATAACCTTTAGTGACCTTCAGAATTTTTGAGCTGATAATTCCATGATAAAATTTTAATGTTTTATATTTATATGGGGTCATCTTTTTCACCCCCTGGTTAACATAACACACCTTAGATCCATTAGATTAGATCCTGTGGTTCAAGGATGATCATATTCCTGTGCAAAATCCTCACCTTCACTTCGGCCGCCATCTTGTCCACAGCAAATCCATCAACAGAAAGCTGTAAGAGAATGTGCATGTCCAAGAATTAATAACAAATACAAAAGGTACAGACACAAAAAGGTATGTGTCTTCTCTGCCTTCCCAAAGACCACATGCTTCTCCTCTCCACACTGACCTCTAACAGGATCACAGATACTGTTCTTTAGTGACTGAATCCTACATTTAGATCAGGGCGGCACAACCGTGTTCCTGGAGATCTATCCTCCTGTTGGTGCTCACTCCAATCCTAACAAAGCATACCTCATTTAACAGCTACATTTCTTGTTGAGCTACTAATTAGTTTAATCAGGTGTGCCAAATAAGGGTTGAAATGAAAATCTACAGAATAGTAGAATGGTCTCCAGAACATGGTCGGGCAGCCCTGATCTAGACAGTCATTTTACATTTCCAGGAATGGTGGCCTGTCCCCTCTTTTCCTTCAAATACAATCTCTTGTGTCTGTCATCTCTTTGCATGGTTCCTCCTACCATTTGCAGGCTGAGAATACTAATCCTTTTCTTTTTCCTCCACCTGCCATTCAGGTCTCGTGTTGCAGCTAGGCTGAAGCACATCTCTTGGTAGACGTGGACTCTTTCCAAAAGTTCTAGGTGATGACTGAGGTGAAATACATTCCCTCCAAATCCTCACCACTATTAAACATTACATTACAATACATTATTGGCATTTGGCAGACGCTCTTATCCAGAGTGACGTACAACAAAGTGCATACCCATAACCAGGGATAAGTACACTGAAAGACCCTAGAGGGAAGTACAATTTCAACTGCTACCTGTACAACAAAGATAAGGACGAGGGCCAATTATTATTTTTTTTTTTTTTTTAAACAAAGAAACAAACAGAGCAAAAGTGACCAAAGTTCACTATCCAAACAGTGCTTACCTAGCTAACTAAAAATACCGATACACAAAGCAAGTCACAGAGACAACAATTAAGGTTCACAGGGAGGTAGGGAGGGATGGGGAGAGGTGCTGCTTGAAGAGGTGTGTCTTCAGCTTGCGCTTGAAGGTGGGGAGAGATTCTTCAGTTCTGACCTCAACGGGGAGTTTGTTCCACCACCGTGGAGCCAGAACAGACAGTAGTTGTGAGCGTGAGGTGGAGGTTCGGAGAGGGGGAGGTGCCAAGCAGCCTGTGGAGGCTGAACGAAGAGGTCTGGCAGGGGTGTAGGGTCTGATGATTGTTTGTAGATAAGCTGGGGAAGACCCCTTAACTGCTTGGAAGGCTAGCACCAATGTTTTGAATTTGATGCGAGCCATGACAGGCAGCCAGTGGAGGGAAGTAAGCAGGGGGGTGACGTGCGAGTATTTGGGAAGGTTGAAGACCAGACGAGCTGCTGCATTCTGGATAAGTTGGAGGGGTCTGATGGCGGACGCTGGGAGGCCAGCCAAGAGGGAATTGCAGTAGTCCAGGCGGGATAGAACCATCGCTTGGACCAGGAGCTGGGTCGAGTAGGGGGTGAGAAAGGGGCGGATTCTCCGTATGTTGTATAGGAAGAACCTGCAAGCCCCGGTCACCGCCGCAATGTTATCGGAAAGGGACAGTCTGCTGTCCATCACCACGCCGAGGTTTCTTGCACTGGGTGATGGCGTGAGTGTGGTATCCCCGAGGGAAATGGAGAGATCCAGATGAGGAGAGGTATTAGCAGGGATGAGTATCATTTCAGTCTTGCCTGGGTTGAGCTTTAGATGGTGGTTGTCCATCCAGCTCTGGATGTCCCTCAGGCAAGCAGAGATACGGGCTGAAACCTGCGTATCAGACGGCGGGAACGAGACGGAGAGTTGGGTATCGTCCGCGTAGCAGTGGTAGGATAGCCCATGTCACAGGGCCAAGGGAGCGAGTGTAAAGAGAAAAAATAAGCGGGCCTAGGACTGAGCCCTGAGCGAGGGGCCGAGGTGTCGATACCGAACCAGCCCAGGCAACCTGGAAGGAGCGACCAGTGAGGTAGGACTCAATCCAGTCCAGGGCTGTGCCACAGATGCCCGTTGCTGACAGGGCAGACAGGAGGATGGAGTGATCCACAGTGTCGAAGGCAGCAGAGAGATCTAGAAGAATGAGGACAGAGGACAGGGAGGCTGCTCGTGCGGCATGGACTCACTGACGGAGAGGAGCATAGTCTCTGTCGAGTGGCCCGATCTGAAGCCAGACTGATGGAGGTCTAGCAGGTTGTTGTTAGAAAAGAAAGAAGAAAGTTGAATAGAAGCGGCTCGTTCTATAGTTTTAGAAAGGAAAGGAAGAAGAGATACCGGGCGGTAGTTCTGGATGATGGAGGGATCCAGAGTAGGTTTTTTTTAGAGTGATGTGGGCCCTCTTGGAGGATGCCGGAAAACAGCCGGAAGACAGGGAGTTGACAAGGGAGGTGACAAATGGGAGAATGTCAGGTGTGATAGTTTGGAGAAGAGAAGAGGGGATAGGGTCAAGGGCACAGGTTGTAGGGCGGTGGGAGAGCAGGAGTTGAGAAACATCAGAGTCTGTAAGGGGGGAAAAAGTGGAAAACGAAGGGATGGGCCTAGAGGGGGGGAAGGGCACAGTGAGGTTGTAGTGGTTGTAAAGGATCTGCGGATGACTGTGACCTTCTCATCGAAGAAATCAGCAAAGTCATCAGCAGCAAAGGAGGACTGAGGAGGAAGAGGCGGTGCGTTGAAGAGAGAGGAGAAAATAGAGAAAAGTTTCCAGGGGTTAGAAGCGGAGTTCTGAATTTGTGTTTGATAGTATTTTGCTTTGGCGGCAGTGACAGCGGAAGAGAATGCCGCCAGGAGAGACTGGTAAGTCGTGAGGTCTGAAGCGTCTCTGGATTTCCTCCACTTCCTCTCCGCTGCACGGAGGCTGGCCCTGGAGGTACGGAGGGTGTCAGATATCCAAGGGGACGGGGGGGGATGTGCGAGGCGGCTTTGAGACAGGGGGACAGAGGGAGTCAAAGGCGGAGGAGAGAGATGAAAAGAGGGTGGCAGAGGCAGAGTCAGCGGGGAGTTTGGAGAAGGATTCGAGAGGGGGGAGTCAGGATGCTACAGGACAGATAAAGCTGTGCATTGGGAATTGGACTCCATTGGACCCAGCCTCCCTGAGCTACCTAAAAATCGAGGTCACGGGACATTTTACTACTCAGATGGAACGGGTGGACAGAATCGTGATTGTGGGGTAACAAATTGCCAAAAATGTTAAATAAAACCTCACTAAGTACTGTTGCTTTAAATATGAACATTGATTTTGGAGCCTCATACAGTGGTTCTATGTTTCATTTGGCGGTTTTTATCACCACTGCGTAACAGGCTAAGATGCAGCGGACTTGCGGTTGCAGTTTGTTGCAGTTGCACACCGAGGACCGGGGTACGATTCCAAAAGCCAAGTTTGGCCGTCTCTCATGAAGCGACACAATTGGCTTGCTGCTCCAGAGGGAAGGACTTAGCGGTTTGCTGCGCACAACAGCACCCCGGGTGCCTCGGAATAACGGTCACGAGCATGAGACGTAGCATGTAGATCAAGCATCTTTCTACATGACATCCACACTGGTGTGAGAAGTGGCATTTGTTGACAAACATACACACCATTACAAATACCCAAAGCTACTCGTCCATGTGTTGAGGTCTTACCTTTATAAGTCGTGAGATCAGGAATCCTCCCTGATAGCGGTTATGCAACTCCTCCCAGTTGTCTTTGACAAACTTCCATGCTGCTTTGCGGCCTTGCTTACTGCTCCCAGCCACACCTCCAATCACTGATACAGTGTCTTGGGGCCGCACCTCCTCCTGTGAGCATTTATAATCCATGTGCACACACATGGAAATTTATGAAAAAGAGAATATGCGGACACAAAAAAAGTAAAGAGCTTAGCTTAGAAGTCACTCAAGAACAAGAAGGAACTACACATACCGAAAGTGCGAAAGTGAGGACTTTTTGGATAAGGTCGGGGGCAGAGATGGCTCCTAGAACTCTCTCAATTCGATTCTTCTCCTCTTGCATGTCAGCCTGCTTGTGAAGCTGAGAAGATTGAAATCATTCAAATTTCAGTTTTTTAGACAAGACTGGCAATGTTTATTCATAAACTAAATTACTATTATTTCATGACACAATGCATCACATTACATAACTTCTCACATTTTAATTCTAAAAAAGCTATGGATAAATAAATATATATTTTTCCAAATGAGAACATTCTTACAAATGGCTAATTGTTTTCTTTTGTTCTGTGAGGTCTGTGATGAGGAAAATTGTCTTGCGTAAAATGGCTTGAGGTTAAACACATTGGGGGAGCGCCAAAGCTACAATGCTCCTTATGTAGGCCTGAGTTAAACAGCAGTGATGCGAGAGGCAGCGACTGCAAAATGGCATAGAAAATACATTTGTGGTGTTGCCTGGTTTTCTGTCTGCAGTTGGCAACTATGGTAGCCATTATAATAGTCAGATAATAGCTCACAGTTAAGAACGTAAGTAGCTTATTTGACTCATAGCTACAGTTGGAATAATTTGATAAAGCTACAAAAAAAAAAAAAGCTAATGACAGGGAGAAGCTGACAGGATAGCATAAATTCCCACACAACATGATTCCCCGCTCATTCAAGGTGATCATAATTGGAAACTGAATCATTGTGATGAATCAATGTAAAAAAGAGAAAAAAAAAACCCACAATACACAATGCTTTTGACATTACGATGATAACCATCGCCGATGCCATTACATTTCAGGCGAGAGATGATGGTATTACACATCAGCACAACCCTGGTTCCATACAGTACCTTCAACATTGTTTCCAACGTTGCACTATCTCCATGTTTCAGCACAGTTAAATAAACCTGAAACAAAAGTAATGTCAATAACAGGCAAGCAATCTATTCAGCCAACATTCAAAGAGATACTACACAACCATGTACAGCGCCTTGAAAAATCTTGTGAAATGGTCTCAGATCTTGTGACAAAATGTGATATTAGATAATAGGAGAACTGGGTAAGCACAAATTTAATGAAAAAGTTCAATATCATATCACCCCTGCCAATAAAAAATATTTGCAATTAAAACATACGTTTTAAAGTATAGTGCCAATATGCTGGTAGGTGGGTACAGTGATTTTGGGTTTCATTTGGTGCTTCTGCCTAGGTAGATCTGCTGGGCAGTGGCAAATTTGCATATATGTTTTGTTTTTTTGGTTAAAGTTTGAATTGGGGTTGGGAAATCTTATGCTAGATCCTTGCGCTATGTACTGAGTTAAACCAGCACAGGTTAAATCAGCGATTGCAATTCCATTGAATACAGACATCAATTGATCATATTCAACTTCCCTGCTTTTAGATGTGATTGGTGGGTCAAAACATTATACAATTACTGCTTTGAAATTAAGCGCTTGTTACACATACAGGTGCATCTCAAAAAATTAGAATATCATGTAAAAGTTCTTCTTTTTTTCGTAATTTTATTAAAAAAGTGAAACTTTCATCTATTCTAGATTCATTATAGAAAGTGGTCAAATGTAATACACTAATATTTTGAGATACTGCATTTTAGATTTATGAGCTGTAAACTGTAATCAAGATTAAAACAAAAAAAAGGCTTGAAATATTTCACTTTGTGTAATGAATCAAGAATATATGAAAGTTTCACTTTTTGAATTAAATTACTGAACTTTTCCATGATATTCTAATTTTCTGTCATTTTGACAACCGCATAACGTTAGCTGTATGATAATTTCATACTTTTCAAGACAAAGGGGAGATAACCTTCCAGTAGTGTTATGTTTGAATATTTGTTTCTTAAATATTTGACTAAGAGAGTATTTACTAAGAGACTTAGGCCTACTTAGCAGTGGCATCTGGGGCGAGCTCAAAACTAGCGGCAAAAAAAAACTTTCCTTTAAACTAATAATTTATCCCAACCTGTTTTCTTTCATTTTCATTGATTGGCAAGCGTGGCAACAAACTGAGTAATCAATTAACACGCAACTTATTCACATCGTGTTAAATGATAAATACAATTTGGAAAAATCCTTTTTAATTACTAAGCAGTGGCTGATTTTCCTTGAGTACCAATGCAACAATTAATTTATATATGTGTGTGTGTGTGTGTGTGTGTGTGTGTGTGTGTGTGTGTGTGTGTGTATATATATATATATATATAGTGGTGTGAAAAAGTGTTTGCCCCCTTCCTGATTTCTTATTTTTTGCATATTTGTCACACTTAAAATGTTTCAGATCAAACCAATTTTAATATTAGTCAAAGACAACACAAGTAAACACAAAATGCAGTTTTTAAATGAAGGTTTTTATTATTAAGGGAGAAAAAAAAAAATCCAAACCTACATGGCCCTGTGTGAAAAAGTGATTGCCCCCTAAACCTAATAACTGGTTGGGCCACCCTTAGCAGCAACAACTGCAATCAAGCGTTTGCGATAACTTGCAATGAGTCTCTTACAGCGCTGTGGAGGAATTCTGGCCCACTCAACTTTGCAGAATTGTTGTAATTCAGCCACATTGGATTTTTTGGTAGACAGCAGAATTCATGGTTCCATTTATCACAGAAAGTCTTCCAGGTCCTGAAGCAGCAAAACAGCCTCAGACCATCTCACTATCACCACCATATTTTACTGTTGGTATGATGTTCTTTTTCTGAAATGCGGTGTTACTTTTACGGCAGATGTAATGGGACACACACCTTCCAAAAAGTTCAACTTTTGTCTCGTCAGACCACAGAGTATTTTCCCAAAAGTCTTGGGGATCATCAAGATGTTTTCTGGCAAAATTGAGACGAGCCTTAATGTTCTTTTTGCTCAGCAGTGGTTTTCGTCTTGGAACTCTGCCATGCAGGCCATTTTTGCCCAGTCTCTTTCTTATGGTGGAGTCATGAACACTGACCTTAACTGAGGCAAGTGAGGCCTGCAGTTCTTTGGATGTTGTTGTGGGGTCTTTTGTGACCTCTTGGATGAGTTGCCGCTGCGCTCTTGGGGTCGGCCGGCCACTCCTGGGAAGGTTCACCACTGTTCCATGTTTTCACCATTTGTGGATAATGGCTCTCATTGTGGTTTGCTGGAGTCCCAAAGCTTTAGAAATGGCTTTATAACTTTTTCCAGACTGATAGATCTCAATTACTTTCTTTCTCATTTGTTCCTGAATTTCTTTAGATCTCGGCATGATGTCTAGCTTTTGAGGATCATTTGGTCTACTTCACTGTCAGGCAGGTCAAGTGATTTCTTGATTGAGAACAGGTGTGGCAGTAATCAGGCCTGGGTGTGGCTAGAGAAATTGAACTCAGGTTTGATAAACTACAGTTAAGTTATGTTTTAACAGGGGGGCAATCACTTTTTCACACAGGGCCATGTAGGTTTGGATTTTTTTTCTCCCTTAATAATAAAAACCTTCATTTAAAAACTGCATTTTGTGTTTACTTGTGTTGTCTTTGAATAATATTAAAATTTGTTTGATGATCTGAAACATTTAAGTGTGACAAACATGCAAAAAAAAAAAAAAAAAAAAAAAAGAAAGAAATCAGGAAGGGGGCAAACACTTTTTCACACCACTGTATGTATATATATATATATATATATATATACATACATACACACACACAGTATAGAAATATTTGGACATCGACACAATTCTCCTCTTTTTGGCTCTATACAACACCACAATGGATTTGAAATGAAACAAAGATATGCTTTAACTGCACTAACTTTCAGCTTTAATTTGAGGGTATTTACATCCAAATCAGGTGAACGGTGTAGGAATTACAACAGCTTGTATATGTGCCTCCCACTTTTTAAGGGACCAAAAGTAATGGGACAAACTAACAATCATAAATCAAACTTTCACTTTTTAATACTTGGTTGCAAATCCTGGGTCGCTGGGTTTCATCCCTGGTGATGCTCTGCCAGGTCTCTACTGCAACTGTCTTCAGTTCCAGCTTGTTCTTGGGGCATTTTCCCTTCAGTTTTGTCTTCAGCAAGTGAAATGCATGTTCAATCGGATTCAGGTCAGGTGATTGACTTGGCAATTGCATAACATTCCACTTCTTTGCCTTAAAAAACTCTTTGGTTGCTTTCACAGTATGCTTCGGGTCATTGTCCATCTGCCATGTGAAGCGCCGTCCAATGAGTTCTGAAGCATTTGGCGGAATATAAGCAGATAATATTGCCCGAAACACTTCAGAATTCATCCTGCTGCTTTTGTCAGCAGTCACATCATCAATAAATACAAGGGAACCAGTTCCATTGGCAGCCATACATGCCCACGCCATTACACTACCACCACCATGCTTCACTGATGAGGTGGTTTTGGATCATGAGCAGTTCCTTTCCGTCCCCATACTCTTCTCTTCCCATCATTCTGGTACAAGTTGATCTTTGTCTCATCTGTCCATAGGATGTTGTTCCAGAACTGTAAAGGCTTTTTTAGATGTTGTTTGGCAAACTCTAATCTGGTCTTCCTGTTTTTGAGGCTCACCAATGGTTTACATCTTGTGGTGAACCCTCTGTATTCACTCTGGTGAAGTCTTCTCTTGATTGTTGACTTTGACACACATAGACCTACCTCCTGGAGAGTGTTCTTGACCTGGCCAACTGTTGTGAAGGGGTTTTTCTTCACCAGGGAAATAATTCTTCTGTCATCCACCACAGTCGTTTTCCGTGGTCTTCCGGGTCTTTTGGTGTTGCTGAGCTCACCGGTGCGTTCTTTCTTTTTAAGAATGGTCCAAACAGTTGATTTGGCCACACCTAATGTTTTTGCTATCTCTCTGATGGGTCTGTTTTGATTTTTCAGCCTAATGATGGCTTGCTTCACTGATAGTGACAGCTCTTTGGATCTCATATTGAGAGTTGACAGCAACAGATTCCAAATGCAAATAGCACACTTGAAATGAACTCTAGACCTTTTATCTGCTCCTTGTAAATGAGATAATGAGGGAATAACACACACCTGGCCATGGAACAGCTGAGCAGTCAATTGTCCCATTACTTTTGGTCCCTTAAAAAGTGGGAGGCACACATAGAAACTGTTGTAATTCCGACACCGTTCACCTGATTTGGATGTACATACCCTCAAATTAAAGCTGAAAGTCTGCAGTTAAAGCATATCTTGTTTGTTTCATTTCAAATCCATTGTGGTGGTGTATAGAGCCAAAAAGATGAGAATTGTGTCGATGTCCCAATACTTATGGACCTGACTGTATGCATATATATATATATATATATATATATATATATATATATATATAAAGTAGATGTGCCTTATGTATTTATTTTTATTTGCATTACGAAATAGTCCACATTTTAGCAACATTTGCAGACATGTAGACTTCTTTCTCCGCACTCACACTCGGAAATAAGACTGGTGTAAAAGATCTGCAATGTATAGATTGTAGCCTAAACAATCTTGAAGCACAGGCTTTCTTATAACTGAGTGGTGTATCTTTTTTTAAAAATGTATTTCAGTTTTTTCCCTTTTTCTCCCAATTTAGTAGCCAATTGTACCCTCCTCTAATTCAATTCGAGTTAGTGTTAGATATGGTGTACTTAATGATTAAAACAGATGTTTAAAGAATACATTTAATAAACTGAATTTATAATTTAATACAAAGAAGCTGTGTGTTACTTCCAATCGTCGTCGTTCGACGCTTTTGTACCACCCTGCTTTTTTAAGAGCCAATACCACTAGACTGACAAATCCTAATGTTTTGGATGTTCTTTATTGAATATATGAAGAACATTTAAAGAAGTTTGAGCAAAATAGGAGTGGTCACCTCCCACACCGCTAGATGTTTATGTTAGCGATATGAGAGCTGGATAGCTAACAAAACAACACATGATGTCCAACTAACTTTACAAATATAAAAGGTTGATTTATTTAGTTATGTAGTTAGCCAGCCTGCTTTTCAGGAACTTCTACTACTAGGTAATGTTAAACTGAAAGAATCAGCCTGTCATTGTGATCGTGGCAAATTTAACACCTAAGTTAAATTTAAAGTTAGCTAACTCAATAGCTCAATATGTAGGCTACTATGCCTTCACTTCCCTGTTTTCAGTCTGAAGCGCTTCTTTGGCTAGCAGCAGTGCAATGACTGACTTTCCATTTTTTTCTGGTCCTTCCTCCACTACAATCTAATCAAATTACTTTCAGAGAATAGCAAAATGTCACTGACAGGATCTTAACCCTTTACGTGCAGATACGCAATCGGAAGGGACAGAAATGTGAGGGGGACTATTTAACACACTCTCAACATTGAAAGGGACAGGACCCCCCACTAAAACTACACCTATGGTAGTCTATCTTCTGTCAGAAAACAAGAAAATTTTTAATCCCACAGAACCATTAAACCATTAGAACCATTAAAAATCTTGAATTCTGACTAGGCCTTTATAAAATGTTTTTTTAAGAGGGGAGAAAAACAGCAAAAAAGTGCATACATTGGATAAGAAAATTATGAGAAAATCTAAAAGGACCTGTTTGAGGGGAAAAACATGAAAGCACATCAACAAATGTATGAAACTTACTGGACTCCTGAGATCTGCAGAGAGAATCTGGCTGCCATCCACATGATCTTTGAATCGTCTTCGTGCTTCCTCCAGCGTGGGCTTGTGACCAGCCTTACCAAGCTTCCCTAAGACAAGGCCTCTGAGCAGGGCATCCAAATGGCCTGGGAAGTAAACAGAATGACAGTGATAACGGAGAGAAAATGAATTAAATTATCAATGAATAGTAGGGTTGGTAGCCTTATTTGTCTGCATGGTGAAATCCAATCACATATGCAACAACAAACTGCACATTTGCATATAAAATGCAAATGGTTTAAATGTACTGCATGTGATCAGAGGTGTGATGTCTGATTATTTGTGGATTTATTTATGCATTGGACATTTGAAAGTGAGTGCATTAATACGCATGGGTTTTATGGATTGCCATATTTTATATTCACATCTGACATGGTATGAAACTCCCTTCATGCATGTCCAAGACAAGGCATTCAATGAACAGTGCAATTAACCTTTCAATAGAAGACAAGAAGAAACCATGACGAATTATATATGATCATAATACAATAGCAAGATTACATGTGAGTACAGGTGAAAAATAAAACTTATAGAAATCTGTAACTTCCAGGTGATCCAGATATAAAAGGACTGAAATTATTGGGGAAATGAGATGTACATTTTCTTCCTCTCTCCTTGGTGATTAGGGTTATGTCCAAGAAAGCATACTGGCCTTCTACGGAGTATACAATATGATTGTCTGCACCAACCTACAACCCTACATACAGTTGTGTTCCAATAAATAACTGTGCATTAAAAAAAGTGAATAAAGTGCAAATATTTTTTCATAGCTTTTAGTTAAATATTTCAAATGTAGTGGAAACATTTCACATTCAATTCCAAATCAAAGCACAAGCAAATTTTATCAAGTCTGCGTTATTCTTTTACAGGAAGCAAAGAAAAGGAATATTAATCTGTTCAAAAAAAGACAATGTCGATATTTTTCTCTTCAAACTGTATTTAAACTGTATAACTGAAGAAATCTTTTAAAATTTAACTTCACTTTAAATTACTGAACTAATATTTAGTTGCATCACCATTGTTTTTGATAACTGCTGCGCATCTGCGTTGCATCGAGTCAACCAACTTCTGGCACCGAGAAACAGGTATTTCAGCCCACAATGAACAAAATTAATTCCACAGTTCCTGTGAATTCTTAGGTTTTTCTTCAGAAACTGCATTTTTAATGTCACCCACAAGTTTTCAATGGGGTTGAGGTCGGGGGATTGAGCTGGCCACTCCATTACCTCAATCCATTTTGTCTGGAACCAAGATGTTGCTCACTTACTCGTGTGTTTGGGGTCATTGCCTTGTTGTGAAACACCCATTTCAGGGGCATTTCCTCTTCGGCATACGGCAACATAATCTCTTCAATTATTCTGATGTATTCAAACTGATCCATGATCCCTGGTATACGAACCCAACACTGTAGTATGAAAAACATCCCCATACCATGATTTTTGCGCCACCATGCTTCACTGTCTTCACAGTGTACTGTGGCTTGAATTCAGTACCCAGGGGTCGTCTGACGTACTGTCGATGACCACTAGACCCGAAAAGAACAATTTTAGTCTCATCAGTCCACAGAATGTTACACCATTTCTCTTTGGGCTATTCCTTGGCAAATTTTTACCAATTCTGCACATGCCCTTTTTTCAATGGTGCTTTACAGGGGCTTCTTGCTGATAGCTTAGCTTCGATCAAATTTCTTCTGACTGTAACAGCACTTACAGATAATTGTAGATCATCTTTGATCTTTCTGGAGCTGATGAATGGCTGAATCTTTGCCATTCTGACTATTCTTCAATCCGTTTTAACAGTAGCTGCACGTTTTCTTCCGCTTGTTTCGGGTTTTTGTTGCCATTTTAAAGCATTTGAGATTATTTTAGCCGAGCATCGTATAATTTGCTGTATGTTTTCCCCTCTCCAATCAACTTTTTAATCAAATGACGTTGTTCCTCTGAACAATGTTTGGAACAGCCCATTTTACTTGGCAATTCATAAGGAAATATATTTTATAACAATGTGTGAAACATTTGCTTCCCGTCTTCCTTAATAAAGGACAATTAATGACACCTTTTTTTATTATTATTATTTTTTTTACAGAATGAATTAATTCTCTAATTATACTCACACTGCGATTATTTTGAACACGGCCCTTTCAATGAATGAGTCAATTACTCAGAACAAACAGTGTGCATGTCATGACAGTTGGGTCTGTTATTTTTCTATTACAGTACTACATCTACAAGTAAAAGTATTTGCCATGCTGAAATATCACTACTACTAAAAACAGTGGTTCATCAGGTTACTGAAGTTGTACTGCTATTTTCTTGAAAACAACTGTAAGTCATGCTTCTGTTGAAGAGAGGAATCCTCACCTTCAGATTGCATTTTGCACCTTGGTTGTTGTTTTTGTGTTTTCCCTGGCTGGGGTTTTATTAGTCTTTGCATGGTGTTGCCAAGGACAAGCAGTGTTCATTCTTTTTTTTTTTATGTGCACCATATTGTTAGGACTCATGTCAGAGTAGGACTCACTCACTGCAGAAGACTCACCATTTTGTTTTCCAGAAAGAATAACCACGGTTTTGTTAGATCAAGTTAGAACTTTATTGTAGGTCCTACTTTGACCAGCCCTTCGTTCTACCCACTTCCATATCCAACACATACGACTATGTATTTATTTCCCTTTTTTTGTGTGTTGTTCATGTGATTTATACTTTTGGGCTGAGATGGACTCACCTTCTCCTTCTTTACTGTCCCAACCCAGCCTCTGGCCAATGGGTGTGAAAAGTTCACATATGAACTCCTGAATCTCCTCATGGAATTCGGTGTGAGACAGCAATGAGGACAGCACCCCTAGGTTGCAGCTCAGGTCGCTCCACACAGTGTAGTTTGGTTCACTGACAAAGGCCTCCATCAATTTCAGCACCTCAACCGTGCTGATCATGCCTGCACGGGACTGTGGAAGAGTTTTGGTTTTAGTGCACATCTAACTGAGCCAAAAAGCTCCTGTAAAGCTTCAGATACAAATGATGGCATTAAGAGCACAAGGTATGCCATCTACCAAGGCTTTTGGAGCACAGCTCATACTACCTTCAGGAAATCCTCCCAAAAAATTAAACTAACTTACAGCATGAAATAACCTGTGGCCCTGTAGCCTCAGTCCTTCCATCAACACATGATCTTGATCAAATATCACAGCATCACATATTGCAATTAACCATCCTAACCTGGATAATCGTACACTTGTAATTATCAAATCCATTAAATTCCAGGAATGTCAGCATCTAATCATTCCACCCCATTACAACACATCTTCCAAATTCACTATCAAAACCTAATACACATAAAAGGGGTAATTCCACCAAAAAATTCAATTAAACTTTTCACTTATCTATTGTTATCTATGCACCAAGATAACTTTGCTGAGATTTGACAAGTTTTCGAGAGCTCACCCTGATACAATGGACCCTGTGGTCTCAAAGCGGCAACAATTTACATTGAAAAACTCAACAGCAACATCTATTGCCAAATAGAATGCCATGACTTCTCACAAACATCCACAGTTTCATTTGTGCAAGGTTACACAAGTACAAAACTGCATACACAAAGCCTCAACCAAAGCGGATTGGTATTTTGGAGTGGACAGTGACAGTGACAACATTGTTTAAAATAATGTACATTTAAACTTAAATATAATTTCAAATACTAGCTCAGCCAATAGGCAGACAGACAAGTGTATGAAAACCACAAATCACAAAGTTTGCAAAACCATTTACAGTGCTTTAATTCTCTAGTATTGCATATGCCACATGGAATGGTTCCAGACCTTCAGACAAAATGTAATATGAGACAAAGGGTAATAGAGCACACAAATCACGTTTTTTTAAAATTGCCATTTAATTTATTAAAAGTTACACTCATAACACCCATGTGAAAAAGTAATTTCCCCCAAAAACTTAACTGGTTTCACCTCCTTCAGCAGCACAACCGTAAATGCAAACAAACAATATTTTGATGTCTTTCATGTCCAACATGCTTTTATTGAACAAATTGCACATGAACAGCCAATAAATTTAACAGAACATAAATTTAGATAGAATACATTATACGAATGCCAGGTCGGCAAAAATATATAGCAATATTAGTGCCACTTGCAACATTCTCCGGCTACCCTTGCTCATTTGTTGTGGTCCTGCCCCAAACTTTTGGACAAAGATAATTGATAATTTTACAAGAGATCTTTTGCCCATTTTTGGTATCCCTCCAGAAGAAAACTACCCTGTGCCACTGAAAAAGGTGGCACTACGCTGGTTAAGGTAAATGACTGGGACACGCAAGGTCCTAATCCCGTTGTAGCTACAATAAGATTTGCACAGCCGTTGGGCCCTTGAGCAAGGCCCTTAACCCGGCATTGCTCCAGGGGAGGATTGTCTCCTGCTTAGTCTAATCAACTGTACGTCGCTCTGGATAAGAGCATCTGCCAAATGCCAATAATGTAATTTAAAAAGGTGCTGGCCTTCAGTCTCACCCCCACTTGTTTGAAAGATGGATTAAGCAAGTTTTACATTCTATCAAACTTCAGAAACTGAGATTTAAACTGCAATGCCAGATTTGGGATGATAAGGGTTAGACGCCTTGAATGAACCAGTAGTATACTTAAGTACTTTTTTGCAGTATCTGCACCTGAAGTATTTCCTTTCTTTTACTTTCACTCAGCTGCCTTTCAAGTAAAATATCCTACTTTTCACTTCACTGCTTTCTGCAAGAGAGAAATTTGATACAATATAAAACTTGCTTAATCGATCTTTTTGTTTTGTTTGTGCCCCGGTCTCTCCTAAATCAAAGTATACTTATGAATAAAATCATAAATTCATGACCAATAACTTACACACCGAAAGAGCAAGTGGTTAATCTCATAGGACATTTGGGAACGCTATGGAAATATTTATTTGTTTGTGATTATGCACTGTAGCCTATGTTGCATTTATGTATGAAACAAGAGGACAAATAAAGTTTATTGTATTAATTGCTGGTGGTAATGGATTCCCTCACAACTAAATAAAGATCACATTAAAGGCCTTGTCTTTCTGAAAAAAACAAGTTCCCTTCTAAAAGCTATTCTTCCTGGCTTGTTCGTCGACAACAGCTGAGCTAATTTCTGCTGAGTGCGATTTCACCAGGTGGTTTATATAGACTACATACATGTTATCCTCCTAAATTTACCTTAAACCAAGGTTTGTGCTACTTTGTCCTGACACTTGTCGAGATTCTACCAGGATAGGCAAAAGAGACAGAAATTGCACCCCTTAAAAAGAAATCCATGTTTAAAACTTTTTTTGTGAATAGAAATAAAACAACCATGATTCAAATGTCTTTTTCCCTCTGGCAAATATTTTGGAACTGTTGGTATATGTCTGCTGTGGATTAGTGCGCTAACATATGCCACCTGGTGGTGGTTGTGCTTCCTATAATTCTTTAACTGAAATAATTCAGACAAGTAGGAAAGTTTTTGAGCAGGAACTGCTTGTTTCAGGTCCTGTCGCAGCATCTCTATTGGGTCCAAGTTAGGACTCTGTCTTTGATTCAGCAGGGCTGCAATCAAGCCAAGCATTGTTCATCAGCTGAATCAAATTATCAAAAATATTTTATGGTATATTAACAGGGGAGATATGGGTGTTTGAAAACTATTTTGTGTTGACTCAGTTTCCCTTTGTCTAATATAAAATTTCAGAAACCATCCACTGTGAGAAAACTCTAAAAGAAAAATCAGCAATTTCCGTATATTTCAAAGGGATGCTTCGTTTCTGTTTTTAAGCTCTAGGTTTTTGCTGACTATGTTTGAAATCCTAGTATTGTTGCTGCGTTCTTATTGACAAACAGTATATTCTCAAACATTCTCAGTAACATTGACAAAACAGGAACCATATCCAAGATTTATTGCAGTAACCAATTTGGCCTGTTTGTTGCTTACCAGAGAAAAGAGGTCATTCTGCAGTCCTAAACGGTCAACAGGCTGTAAGGTTAGGTCCCGAATCCCCGGCAACAAGCTCTCCAGCATGCTGGAGCTGTACTGAATTCGGTAGAAGCCCACTGTACCTGGGTTGATCTGGGGCAAAGAATCCAATAAAATATCAGCTTCAAAATTGCATTATGGTAGACTACACAAAAGACAATCTTCAAGAAATATCAGAAGGAAAACTATACGTTTTTGCAGTGTCAAACACCGACAATGACTGGCTGGGGTTGTAAATCAATAGTTATACCAAATTAGCAAGTTAGCTACTTGGCAGATGCTTTCAGCTGTGACTATTTTTGTTTCATGCGTCTCGGGGGTGAACGTCCGATTCCTCCTGAGGACGGAGAACAGCCCTTCAAGTGTATTTTACTAGTTATGGATGTGATGCTTTAACTTGGGGAAGAACCTATGCACTTGTAAGTCGCTTTGGATTAAAAGCTAAAATTTAAAATGTAAATGAGCTAGAGATGCAAAATTGTAATCGTGCAAGTGCATGTCTCAAACAAACCTTGTACAGCCGATACATATTCCAGACACTGATCACACTTCTCTGAAGATGAACACACCAAACCATTGCCCTCCATATCTCTTACCTTGACCCACTGGTCAGGGCCAATATTGCTGATGACGACAGAGGTTTCAGACATGTCCAGCAGTAGACTGAGCTTCGAACAGCTTGGGTCTTCGCTTGTGCAGATGCTGATGGGAACCATCCAGTTGGGGCAGTCATCACCTGGAGAAAAGGTAAATACAAAATGGTGACATCCAGCAGAATCTATATCCAAATCCACAGCTCTAAATAGAACAGATCTATCATTACATTACATTATTGGAATTTGGCAGACGCTCTTATCCAGAGCGACGTACAACAAAGTGCATACCCATAACCAGGATAAGTGCACTGAAAGACCCTAGAAGGAAGTACAATTTCAATTGCTACCCGTACAACAAAGATAAGGACCAGGGCCTATTTTTTTTTTATTTTATTTTTTTTAAACAACAAATAAACAAACAACAAAGCAAAAGTGACCAAACTTAACTATCCAAATACTGCTTACCTAGCTAACTAAAAAATACCGAAACACAACGTAAATCACAAAGACAACATTAAGGTTCACAGGGAGGTAGGGAGGGATGAGGAGAGGTGCTGCTTGAAGAGGTGCGTCTTCAGTTTGTGCTTGAAGGTGGGGAGAGATTCTACAGTTCTGACCTCAACGGGGAGTTCGTTCCACCACCGTGGAGCCAGAACAGACAGTAGTCGTGAGCGTGAGGTGGAGGTTCGGAGAGGGGGAGGTGCCAAGCGGCCTGTGGAGGCTGAACGAAGAGGTCTGGCAGGGGTGTAGGGTCTGATGATTTTTTGTCTATCAATAGTGCTGAGTCAACCTGAGGGTCTTCACATCCATTTTGGGTGATGCTTGTAGGAATGACATAACCCCCCGCCACAACAATGCAATTTTTCCAACTGCGTAACGAAACTGTAGCCGTTTCAAAACACATAAGAAGTATATTGCGCAACAGCAAAAACAGTTCTTGAGATTTTATACCAAAGAATTTTTAAGTTTTACAACAAAAAACAAATATTATGTGATGCCAACATTTAAATAGAGGACTTCCTTTGGAGGAATTACAATGAATCTCTCGTCTGAATGAATACGTCCAAGGGAGACGGTGAAAACACCATTGACAAAACAATAGAGGGAATTTTCAGTGACGTGACGCCATTTTTATTTATTTTTTTAAATCGGTGAGCATCTACATACATTCTCAAAATATTGTATCATTATTGAGTATGCTTATAAATAAGGAGCCAGCCTGAATAATAAATGGGATGTGAAATTATGGAATGTGTGAGACTTGTTGATGGGGGTTGGGTATTTGACAGAAATGTCAATCAATGGACCTCAATGAACATATTAGTATACAAGATCGTAATAACTGATTATTGTACTTATAAGTATTTGGATAGTATAGTTATGATCTTCCCAACCTGTTGCTGTCTGAGGATAGCTGCAAGGAGAGGAAGTTTGGGACAGAGAGGTAGGGGAGGGTGACTGGCAGGGGGGAAGAGCAAATGCTTTTTTTCAGGATAGAAAGTGTTATATAGTATAATTTAGTAAGCAAAATGCAGTACATTTCATAAGACACACAATATTATTTAGTTTCCATGTGTCCTTTTTGGAAACCTGCCTGGACATAGATTAGAGAAAACAACGCAGAATGCTCCTTTTTGGTGGTATTGTTAAAGTGGATTTTTCTAGTGTTGTGACTTGGCTCCATTGTGTGCACCAGCCACAGCTACAATAATCTGTATCCAGTGAAAAACTTTTCTTTTCAGTGAGAAACAAAAAGCTTCCACTTTCACTGTTTGAGCTTCTGTAAGTTTACTTTGGAGTAATTCTGACTCTTGGAAAGAGTCAATTGGCATGCAAATTGAGTCACAGCAGGATGGCCAGTACATGACGGCCTGACTGATAGACATCACAAATCTGTCTGTATCCTCCTATAATGTGTATTGAACATTCATGATCAAGGCTAGGAACGGGATTAAAAAGTCAGCACAGCAAAGGTTCTGGGTTGAGTCTGACTCTGCTGAATCCAGAATAAGTTTAATGTATTTCTGACAACTGATGATTCTGTAAATAAACAACTTTCATCAAGTTCAGGAGACCTTCCTGTTTTTCTTACAACAACAATGACCCACCTCTACATTTGACAATAAACATGAGGTACTTCTCTTTGTATGCATTCCTCTTTTGCCAGCAAACATGGTGTGTATGGCCAAAACGTTCAATTTATTTCTGACCACAGCACCCTCTTCCGGTCATAATTCCAACAAGGTTTGGCAAGCTCCAGATCCATTTGTCTTCATGCCAACTTCAAAAGAGTTTGTTGGTATGGAGGTACCATTTTATGGTTCCTAAGACTTTGTGACCCCAAGATGAAACAAATTTCTGCAATTCTTAAACTGATAGTTGGGTTACTTATGGCTTTCCACTAGCCTACTGTCTGTCAAAAAAGAGAATTACATGCCCACAATCGATGCAGTGTGGTGTCAGGCGGTTTAGCCGCAAACAGTTTGTCTGCACGTTTATGGCACTCGATCCAGCGCAGGTGGTCATGAGCAGTTTCAGCCAAATCTATTTGCACACATAAGTGGGTTGTGCTCACAAATCAGCCTTAACATGTGCTGTTCTCCAATCTCCATGGTGCAAGGCTGAGACTGGAGCATGTAGTGAGCGAGCGAGTCCATGACACTGAACGTGAAATTAAAGCAACCGGGCTGGAAAAGTTCAGTGCAGCGGAAAAGCTTTTGCTATGTTTTGGCTTTATAAGAATTTATGTTCTTATTTTGGTTAATTATTTTTGCCTATAAACCGCGACGGGGAAGGGTGAACATTATCGTTTACTAATAGTAAACAGTTGGCCTTATATTAACTACATTAAGAATAACAATAAGACATGTAAAATAAATTCAGAAAAGAAAATTAATAATAAAACAAAAGGAGAAAAAAACAAAAACCTTGTAGTGTGGGTTGGGGCAGATTAGGACATGGTTCCCAAACTTGGACCTGTTTATGCTTGTTTTTGTTCCAAGCAAAGTTGCAATCCCTGAAGGCTGCTAGTGTTACTTTATGTGCTTTTAATGTCTAGAGGAATTATTTACCCTCTTATGTCTGAAATGGCTATGCGTGGCATGAAGAATATGAATCCTATGCTTATTGTTCCATTTTGCAAACAATTTGCAATATTGTTCCTTAAACCTATTAAAACAATGCAGATTTGGCTCTGCCAAATTATTAGTGTTAGTGGCCATGTGTCCACACTTTCATCAGTTAGTCGCCTATTGCTTCACGATAGCCTTCAATTTGATCAATGAAATAATATTGTTACATCTTTAAGTAATTGTTTGCAATGGAGCATAATGAGCACAACATGGACATCAAACGGTTATCCTTCATGGAGTGCTTAGATGTTTCTTACGTGATGGGTCTTAACAAGGTAAATAAACCCTCTAGGCAAGAAAAGCACCAAATTAAGAAATATATTTTAAAAAGAAGAAATTAATAAAATAAATGAGTAAGAGCTTGTGCTTGGAACGAAAACCATCATACCACTGGATTAGGGTATATAGTCTCAAATGTCTCAAAATAATTTTCTCTGCTTGTTTATAATTTTTCATATTGAAGGAAAAAGTGCATCTCTGTCTCAACCTGAAGGTTTGGTAATTTCAGGACCAGCTGAAAGAGGAGACTGTTGAAATTAGTCGAATGACCTGAATTCTACCCTGCTTGAATGTGTTGGGGTTTTTCTTAGAATTTTTTAATATAGGCTATTTCTACAGAATTAAACATACTGAGTGGATTCCATGCTTCACACCCATATATTGCGATAGGCAAGATCAGACTGTCAAAGATCTTGCAGTTGTACAGTTCTGGTGTGAAAATTCACCCTGCAGATTTTCCTCCTGAAACAGCACAGAAAACCAAGAAAAAGTCCATCTGGGCTTAGCTATAACTTTAAATCCCACTAATACTCTTGATTTATACATTTCCAACATAAAAGCGGCGACAGAATGGAAATAAGCGAATAACGTAACTATCTAACAGTCCTACAGCCTACACCTACATTCATAGTATACTAGTTCACTATAACGGCAAAACATATTTACTGCACACAGCATGATTTTTTCCGTAACACCATGGCATTTTGCAACTCGGTAATCAAGTAGATGTTTCATTTATGGAAATGATATTTCAGTGTGATATAGCAAGCAAACTAGCTACAATGCCAAGAGGAAGACGCTTCATTGTTTGATAAAATCGTTTGGACTACACTTGGTAAAACTGGTCCTTGGGATTTTTTAGCTCACTGGTTAGGTATATCACTGAGTTATATGATAGAACACATAAAAAATAAGCTTACCAGTGACAAAGTGATTGGAACAAACTTGTATATATGAATTTTTTTTTCCATCCAATCAATCCAAGCAATCCATCTTGATCTTCTTTCTGTTGACAACCTTCAATGTTCTTATTCCTGGTGGGTTATAATCTATGACAAACAGCCTCCCGGTCAGCTCAATTCGAGCAATTATAAACTGTGCAGTCAACAATAATGAATGTGTTCTATGGGAAGGTTGTCCTCCAGGGGTCAAGGTCACAGGGTTTGTGATGTGTATGAAGAACGATCCATAACACTTTGGCACATCATCGCAAACCCTTGTATGACATTGTACAAATTTATAACTAGGTAGCGAACTGAAGTTGCTATATATCGAGCATAACAGTATCCAACGGAGATAGTGGAAAGACATCCACAAACTTTTTCCAATAATGAAAATAAAATAAAAAAGTGCGTCTAAACGTGTATAAATTTTATATAAATGGGCAACTGTTTTGAGACCCAAAGATAATGCACTGGCTGTAAGCTGAAAGTCACTTGTTTGTGCTAGTAAATCCGAACAGTATATTCTCAAACATTGACAAAACAGGAACCATATGCAAGATTAATTGCAGTAACCAATTTGGCATGTTTGGTGATATTGCTTACCAGAGAAAAGGTAAAGGTAAAAGGTCTTTCTGCAGTACTAAATGGTCAACAGGCTGTAACGTTAGGTCCCGAATCACCGGCAACATGTTCTCGTCCGGATCCTTATTGGTAACATAGGCCAATTGCAAAACCATTTGATTACATGAACTATTATTATTTAATTTAATTTATTTGTATTATTAATATTATTGTTATTATTATTTGTTTTTCTTAGCTTTTTTTGCGGTACCTGTGTTCATAAACTACCATTTGAGATGTGGCATCTCCATGCTGTCATTACTTTAAGATACTTGGGTGGGCTGGAATGAAGGGGCAGTCAGGAAGCGTGCTTCCAGGTGTAGTGTGATGTTTTGTTGGGGGAGGTAGCTTTGGAGGCTGAAGACATATGGTGTAGGGAGGAGGGTGGGGGGAGGTGGGGTAGGGGATGGAGGGCGCAGTTTGATAGGAAGGGCGACATAATTGGTAAATTCATTACATTACATTACATTAATGGATTTGGCAGATGCTCTTACCCACGGTGACATACAGTTGATTAGACTAAGCAGGAGACAATCCTCCCCTGGAGCAATGCAGGGTTAAGGGTCTTGCTCAGGGGCGCAATGGCTGTGCGGATCTTATTGTGGCTATACCGAGGATCGAACCACGAACCTTGTGGTTCCCAGTCATTTACCTTAACCACTATGCTACAGGCCGCCTGTTCATGAGGCTAAAGTTGATACAGGAGAAAGATACTAAATATAAAGGTGAATGAGAAAATAATTTTCTATGGACCCAATAATGATGACCGTCTTTTTCAAAAGTATATTGGATAACAATTTTAATTTGCAAGATAAAATGCATTCAACCATCATGGTAGGGGATTACAAAATGGTACAAAATAACTCCTTAGATAGAAAAGGTAATCATTCCGCCAATTATCACCCAAATGCATACAAAGAGATATCAAATACTATGAGCACAGTAGACCTGGTCGATATTTGGAGATTACAAAAACTCATTTACATGGAGATGACTCTTTTTCCCTTGTTCCAAATGTTCAAAAAACTGTTAATTGGAAGGGGAATGAAGTCTGATCACCACATTATGTTATGAACCTTATGACAACAGAATCTCCCTGTGGGCATGGCTACTGGAAATTTGATCAGAGCCTTCTGAAGGACACTCTAGCGAGATCTTGCGTGGAGCCCCAGACCGAGGGAGATTGGCGGTGACTTTGTGTTTCTTCCATTTTCTAATAATTGCTCCAACAGTTGTTAACTTCTCACCAAGCTGCTTGCTTATTTTCTTGTAGCCCATCCCAGCCTTGTGCAGGTCTACAATTTTGTCCCTGATGTCCTTAGACAGCTCCTTTGTCTTGCCCATGGTGGAAACGTTGGAATCTGATTGATTGTGTGGACAGGTGTCTTTTACACAGCTACATTACGATGTAACGAGTTGACACAGGTGTTTTGGGTAATGAGTTGAGATTAGGAGTGCTTCTTAATGGAAAACTAACTGGTCTGTGGGAGCCAGAATTATTGCTCATTGGTAGGAGATCAAATACTTATTTCATGCAAAAATACGATAATAAATTTATAAAATTTATATGATGTTATTGTGGATTATTTTGTGATATTCTGTCTGTCAATGTTAAAATGATTAAAATTCTACACAGTTCCATTCTTTGTAAGTGGGCAAACCTACAAAATCAGCAAGGGATCAAATAATTATTACTTCCACTGTATGTCAACAAACAGACATGCAAAAGCCATGGCTTTGCAATACCATGACAAAACAATTAGGTTAATAATTAGCAAAATATTAGACAAGTTATGCTGGTATTTTATGTTACGACTACTCACTTTCCAATTTGATAATGATTCTATAACTGCGCAATGTTATTTTAAACTGGCAAATGCCACTGTTCGATGTCGTATTTTTCTTTTTAATCGATTTTCATTTTTTAATCCAACGTTAGCGAAGTATAAACCACTGCGGGAAACACTGAATATGCTAGATGCAGTGTTATAACTTTGCCAAGATCGTCGTCATAATAGCTAACTAGGACACTGATAATTCTATCCATGTTCAGGCTTGTAGACTCATTAGCATTTAAAGAGAACGTTCCTTTTTTTAAACTTGTCAGATAAACAATTGCTACTGCCGTATAAGTTTCCTGTCACACACCATGCAGAAACAACAACAAGCTTCACAGAGTTTCTTGCACCAAGTGTTAAGCAGTTGCCCGTCCCCACCATTTTATTCAACCCAAGCCATCTCCATTGATTTTTCACTCCCCTCTCAATTAGGCTTGTATCTTCCGAAGTTCACTTCCATGTTTCAGCTGATACTTTGAATTTTGTGCACACCACAAAGACTGACACGGTGACTGGCGGACAGACAGTAGCTTCCTACTCATTTGATGAAAAAACTGCCTTATTCACACACCATTGGCAATTGAAGAATAAATGGTTGCAAGACTGAACGTGATTGGATAGGATGGATCCAGAACAAAAACAAAGACATTTTTGTGGAAGAAACAGACAAATTCCAGAAAACCGGCAACATGCCTGAGAACTTTAAGCCCTGTTTTTGGTTTAGGCTACAAAGTCTGAGAACACTGTAATGGGTGAGAAATGAGCTGCTGGTATTTCAATGGTGCTGAAGTTGCCATTTTTGCATGTGAAGGTAGTAAGCACAAAAATGTTTCAGAAGGAGAACAGCTATATTTGCAATCTAATTCTTTGGCACGATGCCGGATTTCAGGAATTTGTCTGTTTCTTCCATCAGTCTTTGTAGCTGGTAAGGAAAGCTGGCTCTGTAGTTGGAATGGAGCTGGAGTGCAAAATATCAACAGCAGAGAAAAGGACACTGAACAGGATGCTGGCAATCCTGGACAATGACCGCCACCCACTATATAACACACTAAACAGACAGAAGAGCATCTTCAGCAGCAGACTCCTGTCTCTGACATGCTCAACAGACAGGTTAAGAAGGTCCTTTGTTCCATGGGCCATTCAGTTATACAATATGACACAAAACGGGAGGAGAGAATTGGACTTTTCAGCATGAGTCTCTTCCTGCTCCTTCCACCACATCACCTTTGTCTACCATCCTCTATCCAATATCTGTCTGACTGTCCTAACAGGCTATATTAGCCCTCTACACAATCTGGACTGTAATCCTCACTTTTACCCCTGTTGAGTTTACTTCTTTGTACTTTTGCACTACCACCATTGCACACAATCTACCATAGCATGGTAGATTATCATGGTCAATATATCACAGGGCCAGTCCCTACTCGGCCTTTGTAATCACTTCACATGCACTTTATTTCTTACTTTTCTGTGAGTGATTTTGATCTTTATGTGTGTATATGTGTGTATGTATAAGCTACTGGATGCCTAAAATTTCCCTCGGGATGAATAAAGTATCTATCTATTTATCTATCTAATTCCAACATGTATGGATTTAAGATTGGGTGGGTTTGAGGCTCAATTTAAGAAACTTTAACACGTTAAACCTAATAAAATATCTGACAATTTGTCACCCAAATGAGCACAATTAATTCACTGTAATGAAACAGCAGCAACTATTGAGCGCTAGCCAGGCAAATCAGCTAACACTACAACAATCCCTGCACAGGCAAGAACGGCTTCCAAATGTCGGTATGAATGATGACCAACAGAAATAGCCTAATAGACTCACTGTGTTCAAAACAGAACACGGGTAAGCAGCCATTTCCACTAGAAGTTAACGTCCTTTCAATTGTACTTTTTCTCCTGAGGAATGCCACACATGTAAATTGGACCAATAATTATAGAGAAAACTTCAAATAACTAACTACACAACTTCCCTGTGCTCTGAAGACTGTTAGCTCATGATGTTCCAAACACCTGTTTTGCTAATTAAATCTTTAGCTGGTTAATCTTAACATTAATTAAATACTGATACAGTCTATATAAAATGATGAGAAAATAAATGTATTTCAAAATCAATCCTTCAATTGGTAGGACTATGTGTTGGGATACACAATTTGACAGCAGGAACAATAGATAATGGCCCATTGACCATAAATATAGAACAAAGATATAGTGAAAAAAAATCATATTACTAGCAGAGAGCCACAGATGTGTTGCTTGGTCAGCTTTTGTCTTTTGTATAGGATACAGTAATATTATTTGAGGCTGCCTTACCATTGTGAGGTCCACTGGCACAGAACTTCTTCTGAGAGATTTTTATCTCACGATCCTCTCCATGCTGGAAAACACAAAGTGAATTACGGAATATCAGTAATCAGGAGCTTAATTACATGAATCCTCTAGAAAGAATAAACAGAAAATGCTACTAGCCACACATATCCCTGGTGACATGGGGAGGAGCAGTTTTACAATTTAAACCTAACAAAAAAGGTTTTGAGAGACTGGTTTCCTCAGGTTTCCAATTTTCTAAAAAAAAAAAACAGGTGAATATCCCTGGCTGAGATAGGAAGTGGTTTGAAACACTGGGGTTTGCCCATAAAAGAAATCTGAGCAAATAATTACACAGCCTCATTCTCCAAAAAATGTGTTTTGCATATGGGTTGATAGAAAAAAAAATGATAGGGCAGATATACCAAGCCTTTTGTGACTAGTTGCAGATATGATGCATTCTGCCCCAGAAACATTTAAAAGTCAGTGGCCAGTTGCCGTCAGTGGATAAATTAATAAGTTGGTCCAAGCATTTATAAAAAACTGCAGAAGATGACCTAAAACATCCCATCAAACGTTCCCATTCAATTCTGGGAATAGTGAAGCTCCTTGCAACAATACACTCTCTCACCTCAACGAAATAAAATTCCCCCATTCTTCCTGGCAGAACACCTGTAGCTTCTCTTCGGTCTCCTTGCATGTATGGCATGTTTGAGATCGCTCCACAGAATCCAAAACCTTCATCCGTCTTTCCTGGAGGTACTTCATGGTTGATTTTGAGGTATACTTTGGATCACTGTCTTGTTGTTCAAAAAGGCTTCAGGCTTCTCAATATATTCTTTTGCATACTTCAGACTTTGTTTCTAGGTTGTTCTGTCTGGCAACTCTGCCATTTAGACCTTTGTTGTTTAAAGTATGTTGTATTGTTGTCCTGTGAACAGCTAGAGCTGTGTTTGCTACTCATTTTTGCAGCTCTTTTGCACTGATGTATAGGTTCTTCTGAGCATTTATCACCAGGCCATTCTATCTGGAATGTTTCTTGGTCTTCCAGACCATGCCTTGAGTTCAAATGTTCATGACAATGCAAATGGGCAGTTTTTGTAGCCTTCTCCTTCTTGGTGGAAATTTCATTCTGAAATCCTTGGACAACTTTTTAGCAACAGAATCTAAATTATAGTGGTTTGGCATAGGCTACAGGAAAGTGCATATGCATATACACGCACACTGAGAAAAGCAGTAAAATGTGCAAGACATATCACAAAAAGGAAAAAGTAGTCAAAAATACTAAGTGCCAGATAGCGCATCGATGAGCCTTGAGTGGCCAACACAGTCACCGGTGCGGTTCAGAGCACTGTCAGTAGGTACTCACCACTGCTGACCGGGAGCACCCCACTAGCCTTGCAGTTTTGGAGATGCTCTGACCCGTCTGCCCATAACGATTTGGCCCTTGTCAAAGTCGCCCAGGTTTTTACACCTGCCCATTTCTCCTACATCCAACACATTGACTACGAGAAGAAACGGTTGGCTTACTGTCGATTATATCCCAGAACTTGACAAGCGCCGTTGAGATAATCAATGTAATTTACTTAAAGGTATAATAGGTAAGAATTTTGTGTTAAAGCAATGTTACAAGACAGTTGTAAATCCCTTCCTATCATTAAAAAAGGCTCACTGACATGTTGACTCACCCACTGCCAGTGATTATAGTCCAGTTGACGGCCCAACACTCTGTACCAAAACATTGTATAACTGTTAAATATTTCTAGCTCATTGGTTGAAAATGGGTTCCAATTGCCACAGCCAATGGTGTTTCAACATCACCGTATTCAGAAGAGGGAGGGATAAGGTGTTTGTTGCTGCTATTCCTCTCTTGACCATTAGAAGTCCGAAATAACCTATTGTACCTTTAATCTGAGTGGTCACAATGTTTTGGCTCATTGGTATATATACAGCAGCCTCCAGAATTATTGGCACCCTTAATAAATATGCACAAAAATACAGTAAACTAAAAAATAAAACAGATATTGACACAAGCTTTATTTTCCAGCATGTGCACAGAAGGGGTGTGAACAGTTAAACATTTAAACAGTTAACCGATGTTAATGGTAAACACGGATTAATTTAATTGAATAAATGCACTTTCACCACCAGTGAGAAAATGTACAAATTGATGGGACAATTGAAAGAAAGATTTTTCCTAAGAACTTCCGTCAGACTAGTCCTAGCAAGCAGTCTTTGGCTATTTCAAGGGGTTAAGAATGCAATGTGGATCAACCTGGATGTGGGCGGGGATTCATCTGGCAGATTGCAGAAAATAAAATGGAAATTAGGTGGACAGTCAGGCCAAAAGACCCCAAAGGACAAAGAACATAAAAAAGCCAACCCATATGGAAGTCACAGGGTGAAAGGCAAAGAGGCTAGACCTGGCACAGCGGAGGAACAAGAGAGCAAACCAACTATTTACAGAACAGCCTCCGAATTGACTGTCTGTAAAACTTGCAACCATGATGAGTGACATCATCAATAAAGATTAGTGAGCCCACTCCAGAAGCAGTCATGCAAGCCCAAGCCATGACACTTCCACCACCATGCTTCACAGATGAGCTTGTATATTTTGGATCATGAGCAGATCCCTTCTTTCTCCACACTTTGGCCTTCCCATCACTTTGGTAGAGGTTAATCTTGGTCTCATCAGTCCCTAAAACATTGTTTCAGAACTTTCTCATCTCGGTACTTCCTTGCAAATTATAATCTTGCCTCCCGATTATTACCACTGATGAATGGTTTGCATCTTGTGGTATAGCCTCTATATTGCTGTTCTCCAAGTCTTCTTTGAAAGGTTTCCTGAGATACCCTCACCCCTGCTCTGTGATTTCTGACTGATATTGTGGGGGTTTTCTTCACAGTTCTCACAATGTTTCTGTCGACAAGTGCTGTTGTTGTTTTCCTTGGTCGACCTGTTCGATGTCTGTTGCTCAGTATGCCTGCGTTTTTTTGTTTTTCAGGACATTCCAAGTTGTTGTACAAGCTATCACCAATACCTGTGCAATGGATTTCCTCCCTCTTTACCAAGCCTCAAAATGGCATGCTTTTCTCCCAAAGACAGCATTCTGAACTTTATGTTGGTTATCTTTTCTAACACAAATGCACTCTTCACAGGCAAAACCCAAGGCTAAAACCAAGAGAAGACATTCAGAACTATTTATGGTTTAACCAATCAATCTAACGGATAGAAATACCAAAAATCTGTTATCTCAGATCTGTACATATTTTGACCTCAAACTCAATAGTCTTCAGTGTATAGCAAAAACAAAGCAATTGCCCTTGCTGTTCCAATACTTTTGGATGGGACTGCACGCCTCCGCCAAACAGTCAAGTTGCAGGTTACATCCCTGTCTGCTGTCCAGGCATAACTAACTTCTAAAGTTTATGAATCCACAACAAGTAGAGCTTAATGTATTTTTATTTGTACACATTTCATAAAAAGATTGTTGGTTGCCTATAATGTGAACATTAAATGTTGAATACAATATTTTTTTCTCAATAGAACCTGAGTAGTTAGTTAAAGGCAGAGTAGTGGAATAAGACAAGACCAAGAACAATACTTGATTTACATTTTTATAAAATTGCAGGTTTAAACAACATTGTATGAATTGATTTGCATCATCATATTTTCCTTCCAAGGCACTGACCACAGGCCTGTCTGTGCTTGTTTTTGTAAGGATGGGGCTGAGGTCCCTTTACTGGGGAACATTGTGCTGTTGTGTGGGGGAGAGGGAACAAGCCCTCCTTGAGGAACAGTGGGAGGAGGGTCCCTCTGCTTCCAGACTTGGTTTACAGAGTGACAGGACGCTACATATGTGACACATCCAGACCTGGGTGGAATACGTATTTGTTTTGAATTCAAATACTTTTCTGTTCATCTTGCATGGTGCAACCACTTTTTGAGAGTATTTCTTGATACTAACTCTAAAATATCAACTAATGATTACATCACCAATCAACAAACAAAATAACCAAAGATAGTTCTCTCAAATACAGTGGTAAGCAAAATATGTCACAGTGAAGTTGACCTTTGACCTTTTAGATATAAAATGTCATCACTTGATAATTTTAACCCATTAGACATGTCAGAAATTTTGAGTTATGGCCAAAAACATATTTTTTGAGGTCACAGCAACCTTGACACAACATCCGACAGACAAACAACCAGAAAACATAAAAATGCTGACTACAATGAACACAGATATTAATCGTATGCTCAGTAATTTTCTTTATTAAACCCACCAAAGGTCCTTCGATCAAATCGTGTTCTGCTTCTAACGTGCAGATGTCGTTTGAGTTCCTGCGCCCGGTTCTTTTAGTTTTTTATATCACAAATGAAACTTTTATCAACTGCTTTTTCAGAATGACAAGCTGATGCCCTCTCCCCCCGCATTTTATCAATTGAGGTCTTAATTCTCTGTCATCTTACATAATCAGGTTAAATTCTTAGATAAATATAGGTTATACGTTGTAATCGGCAGCTAATGGCAACATGCGCCAGAGTTGATTGAACCTACCAAACGCTACTGCGACTTTCACCACTGCACAATGCCGGCACATACTGGGCTAACGCCAGAAAGAAAAACATATTTGAGTGATTAGGGGTCGATATTGGAGATTTATACTCCGTGACCACTTTATCACCTTTCTAGTACTGGGTGTGACCTCTCTTTGCCCCCAGAACTGCCTGAATTCTTCGTGGCATGGATTCAGTAAGGTAGCCTACCCCAATGCTCACATATGCAGGCTTGTAATCATGGACATGCAAACACGTTCCAAAGTGAAAAATGTGAAATACAATATTTGCGACAACAAACATTCTAGGCATAGCCAGTGTTTAGCTTAGTTTTAACTGAAATTGTGAATCTGTGCTTCTCTATTTGTTATCATTTGAATGCATTCTGTTAGCCGTCTGTTAACGTGATGGAATTTGCTCTTTTGCGTGCATATATAGAGTTAAACTATGCAAGTAGTCTCTTTTCTGACAGCTAACACTCTTAACACCCCCACCCAGAACTCTAGTTAACTACCCAAGCAAGCTACTTTTACCTTTCCCTTGCTTGCACACAGACACTCCTACCATACCTTATCCTACTAACTTCTCGTTAGTTCAACCCCATATCAGTTCTGTGTTTGTAAATATATTTTATTAAAACTGGTGTCTGTTTTGGTGTCATGTAGACATGAGAGTCAAATCAGTCTTTCAAAGAACTTCCAACCTTCAGGTTATCTGTATGTTCAATCATTAATATTGATTATTTTAATTATTAATTAAAATACTAAATTTGTAGTTAAATATTTCAGATGATCATTTCATGAGACTGATTACTTTTTGCAGTTATACTGCTACATAACATTAATTGGTGCCATAAATGAGGATTATTATCACAAAACATGGTATGCATCAATTCTTGCAATCTACACAAAGTGTAGGAGCGTATCCCAAACAATTTGTGTGCCCTGTGCATTCTAATAATCATCCTCACTATTTTGTAGAGTGTAAAATCCCTACATTATTTGGCGGCCAGTGCAAGGACCCTACAGTGCGCATTAATCAACATTTTCAGTTTTCACATCAATGCAATATGCATTGAGTTAGCAAATTTTCATCTGCAGTCTCTAATCTGCATCTCTTTGGACTTTTTAAGATCTGATCTGTATACTGTAGTTTCCTTACCTCTGGTGTGTCATGGCTTTATTGTAATTAATCTGTTCATTTAATGAAAGAACATGAAAAACATAACTCTGGTGCAGATATGAACCCAATCAACAAACTTTTAATATGTATTTTTCCTCCAAGTGCTCATTTAAGAAAAATGAATTTAAAAATGCTTTTAAAATGTAAGTTCCACATCGGAGCACAAAGCAAACAGAAGATGGGTAAACTGCGGGCATAAAGGGATGCACATGGTCAGCAACAATACTGAGGTAGGCTGTGGTATTTAAATGATGCTGAATTTGTATTAAGGGGCCAAATGTGTGCCAAGAAAACATTCCCCACACCAGTAGTCCACCACGACTACCAGCCTGAACCGTTGACATAAGGCAGGACGGATCCATGATTCATGTTGATTCATTCATGCCAAATTCAGACCCCACCATTTGTATGTTACAGGAGAAATAGAGATTAGTCAGACCAGGTGAGGCTTTTCCAATCAGCTGTCCAGTTTGACAGGAGGTGAACCCGTTGTGGTCCTCTGCTACTGTCCTCTGCCCATCCCCTTCAAGGTTTGACATGTTGGGTGTTCTGCATACAACTGCTGTAAGGCTATTTCAGTTACTCTTGTCTTCCTGTCAACCATTTTCTTTGACTTTAATTCATTACAAAAGCATTTGTGCCCAAAGAACTGCCGCTCACTGGATGATATTTGTACACCAATTACTGTAAACCAAAGAGACCTTTGAGCATGAAAATCCCAGATCATCAGATGTTTCTGATACACAAACCACCCAGTCTGGCACCAACAATCATTCCACACTCAAAGTCACTTAGATCACATTTCTTCCCCCATTCTAATTTTTGGTCTGAACAACAGCTGAACCTCTTGACCACGTCTGCATGCTTTTATGCATTTAGTTGCTACCATGTGATTAGCCGATTAATATCTGCATTAACAAGCTGGTGTACAGGACTACCTAATACATTGCTCACAGTGTATATTTTTATGGCTTTGTTTCTCATTCTTGGTGAACATAAATTGCATATGACAGAAGCGACAAAAAATTCAAAGAGGGAAGCACAATTTTACCTGTTCTTGATCCACAACAATGATTGGAAAGCCCATCTGCCTTGTCCAGGAGCTCATTACAGCAGCAATAGGCTTCCCACTGGCCTGTTCCAGACAGTCCCACAGATCTTCTGTGATGGGGAAGAAGATGGAACAATGTACCATGGATGAGTCACAGACATCACAAAGTCGTGGCTTGCAAAGGATATGCAACCAAATACAAAACATGTAGAGATTTGGAGAGGTGAGGTGAGGTGAGGTGAATGCAGAATTGGCTTTAAAATGCATGTGGAAAAAGTTCAAAGGCAAATTTTGGGAATAGAAAATTGGAGAAAAGTTGCTTTATTACCAGTTGATGCATTTTTATGTTGAAACTTCATTAGGTAAGAGTTCATTCCTTTCCTAAAATCCTAAAGATAACAACACAGGAAAAACGAGTGTTATAAAACAGGATGTGGGGATTTTGCTTGATTAAACATATAAAATGACAGTGCAGAATACTGGTACTGAATGATAAGTCTGTGCTAATTATGAAATTCTCATTTAACATTTCTGTAGTTCTACTCACTACTGTACAAGCATCTGCATTTCCAAACAGTATGGGAAAGGTTACATGAAATCAATGTAAGAATGTAAGTAAGAAACAACCAGCTCGTCAGGAGCATTTGGGGGTTAGGTGTCTTGCTCAGGAACACTTTAACAGAGCCTGGGCGGTGGACCCCTTGGTTTAATACTTTGTTCAACAACTCCTGGCAAAGATGGCAGCCATTAGTTTTTACCTATAATTGAGATCAGGATCAGTGATATCCTTGCTCTCGCGCTTGCGCTTATGGACTGACTGGTGCGATTGAAGTCTGGAGACTGAGATGGCCATTGCAGAACAAGGATGTTATTCTGCAATGCACATAACCATATCCGTGTGGATTTTGGCGTATGTTTGGAGTCACTGTCCTCCTGGAAAAACCACCCCTGGACCACTGGCCGCAAAATATTCCCAACACCAAATTTGACAGTAGGAATGAGGTGCTTTTCCTTGGATGAATTACTCTTTTGCCGCCAAACATATCAATGGTGTGTATGGCTAAAGTTAAATTTTGGTCTCATTTGACCATACCGATCTCTTCCAGGCATGATTTAAATTAAGTTTGGCAAACATGATGTTTCGTTTATTGAGCTGAGGAAGGGGTTTTTCTTCCTAAGAGTTTATTGGTTTTCTTTTTGACCCCAAGATGCAATCAAGCTCTGCAGTTCTTGAACTGTGATCCTTGGTTTCTTTACTGCCTCCCTCAACATCTTTCTCACCATCCACAGGGACAAGGTGCACTTGCATCCTCTTCCTTGTAAATTTGCAACCATTCCATTTGCTTTATTATTGCCTAAGTGGTATGTAACTGTTTATGTATTTTTGTACCCATTACAAGACTTGAAAAAGTCAATTACAATTGGTCTCTTTTGGAATGACAGTTCTTTGGCTCTTCCCATGCTGATGGATGACAAAATTACGGATTAACGCAATCTAGTTCCTTTAAACTGTGATTAACCAAATCTTGTAAAATGTGAAATGTGAAATTGTACCACTGTCCAAATACTAACTGCACTGTACATTTCACTTGGCATGACTTATTCTGGATCATTTCCTAACCATTAAGTTTCTTCAAATAACTACTAAGCTACAAACTTCCTTTCAAGTCATTCTGTTTAAGTAAGAAAAGCAGACATCACAAAGCCAATAACTGGGGGGGTGCCAGTCCCCCCCCCCCCCCCCCAGTTCCCAGTCAGTAGTGAAGCTGTGTTATTGATAAAGAGTGAGCATCCACAAAAGCTATATCAGTTTTCAAAATATTTTTAAGCACACACAAGAGTAAAATGCTTTGTCCACAATTTTTAAAGGACTTAATGATGAATGAATAGGATAAATGTCATTTTGAAAATCATGTTGTCAAAATCTTGGCTAATTTAATTTTCCACTTGCGCATTTATTTTGTCATTTATCACATTTTTCATGAAGCCTCATAACCGCAACCCATCTGCAGTTGCGTTTTAAGATAACAAATGAAATTTTAAATGTAAATTTTAAAACTATTTTCTGAAGATATTGTTACATGTTTATATGTGAAAAGGTATGTTCATTAGTATTGGAATATGCCCACATCATGGTGTCTAATTACGGCATATAATGGAGAAATTATGAAAAAGTTAAACATTTAATAAAAAGTATTATAAATGCCTTTAAAGACCTAACATGGTGTTAGTTGATGATCTACTTATTGCAAACTAATTTCTCAGGATCTTCTTATTTTTATTAGTTTGCATTTGAGTACTGTTCTTTCTCAGGATCTTCTTATTGCAAACTACTTTTCTTTCTCTGGATCTTCTACATTTCATAATTATTGTTATGATTATTATTATTATTATTATTATTGTATATCGTATATAGGAAACCTATCCAAGTCTTTATACAACCCTTACAAAATGACCATATTATTTTACCATACGTGCAGATGTAAGCTATTCAAAATATTAAAGATACTAACTATACCGTAACTTATAAACCATTATCAATTTTTTAAAAATGTAAATACGTAAACATTGCCACCGACAATGCCATAGAGTTATGTTATGGTAACATGGGACCCAAAAAGGCCTTCAGGGTGCCCCTAACCACAAAGAAACTTAACTAGAGGTAACATGAAGCAACATAAAATATGTTTTATCCTCATACTTAATGTTAGGTATTAGCTTTGTGTATCAAAAGTCTTAAGGCCATTATTTTTGCTAAAGTTACCACTTCTTCCTTCAAAGATCTAAGCACTGTAACATTTTCAGGAATGAAATTGTGTAATGAAGTTAGAGTAGTCCTCATTACATCTGTCAGCATTGCATCTTTCTGGGCCTGAATAGCTTGGCCAGCTATTGTAGCAACTTCTTTGCTGTTTGGCGTAAACCTTTTGTTGATCTCTGAAAACCTTTGAGGTAATTCAGCTGCCTTCTTGGATGCTGCCATTGTTAGAATAAATTAAGAATTGCAAATCAAATCGCTGACCATCACTGGAAGTGGGTTTGTTACCATTTTTGAGACTTCCAATGAAGAAAAAAAATAATAATAAAAAAGAACATGCTGGGGAGAACACTGATTTTATTAATGTATATCAAATAAAAATTAAGTATTTATTTCTAGCTCCTCACCTCATCTCCTATGTAGTTGTGCAGCATACGAATCACAGATGCTCCTTTGCTATATGATATGGCATCAAAGATTTCATCCACTTCTGATGGGTGCCCCACATTCACCTGCATTCCAAAAAGAAATAATTAATTCAAACTTTGAACACACATTGACATTCAATGCCTTGAAAAACACAACCAAATGATCATGGAATCGATATGAATGGTTCAAAACATTTTCTGAAGCCATGTGCAGACCAAGGAACTGTACCCAAGTTTCTCTGTACAGTAGTCTGAGGCCGATTCTAATCAAACTGTGGTATGGTTCCCATCAATTGAGAAAACAAAACATTCTGCCAGGGGGAGAAAAATCTTTTGTTGGATGACATGTTGGACTATGCCGTAGATCATATACACTCAGTGAGCACTTTATTAGGCATTTATTAGACTTCTTTTTTTAGACATCTAGTGCTGTAGCCTATCCACTTAGAGTTATGATGTGTTGTGCATTCAGAGATGCTCTTCTGCAATACCACTGTTGTCATGTGTGGTTATTTCCGTTACTGTCACCTTCCTGTCAGCTTTGACCAGTCTCGCCATTATCCTCTGATGTCTCATGAAGGCGTTTCTGTCTGCAGAACTGCTGTTCACTGAATTTTTTTTTGTTTTTTGCACCATTCTTTGCAGATATTCTCATTATATTCTCATTCTCTGAGATACTCAAACCACCCTGTCTGCCACCAACAATCACTCCACGATCAAAGAATCTCAATCAATCTCACTGACAACAATGACATTCAATTTTCGCACTGCCATCTACCATCCGCTGTGTGAACGCTGCTACAGACAAATTCTGTCCTATATTTACAGCAAATGCAGAATTTGAGGATGGTGAAGCAAAAAGTAGTTAGGTCCAATTATGCCAAGGTAGGCAAATTTTAAGCAACACACGTTCTTTACTCACTTTCCTTAAGAATACATCATTCTTACTGACAGGACTCAACCTACAATTTTAAAGGTGGGATAGCAAAATAATACATTATCCACATGCAAGTCATATTTTAAAAACAACAAGGAAACTATTTACTCTCCTGGTAACTGTTAATGTAAAAAAACTGAAAATGAAGTAACCACATAGCCTCCATGATAAATTAGTCCATGACAGAATATAAAAAGCCTGCATTCAAAAATATGCTAACGTTAACCACAAGAGGGATCCAACTGCCTGTGAATAGTACAGAATATTCAATTCACTGAGTCAACTCATTCATTACAGATGCGAATTGCTCCTTTGCGAAGTTTATGAAGTCACCATTGGTCATTTTCCTCTCTCAATCAAATATTGCACTGAAATCCTAAGGACCTTTATGGCCTACCTCACCATCTTCCTCACTATCAGTGGGGACAATGTGGACTTCAGTACTCTTCCTGGCAAGTACACTTTTTTAAATTATTATTTTTATTTAAATTAAATGGTGTGTTTAACAGTTTATTTTTTGTATCCATTACAAAATGTTAATTAACAGCTGATGGATGACAAAGGGATTTTGCATGCTTGTTACTTCATTTTTATACTCCAGTGGAACAGCAAGTGTAATGACAAAATATACAGTACAGTGCAAAAGAGAAATTTGAGAGCATTTTTTTCTATTTCATTAAATAGAAAAATAGAAAGTAACAGGCCACTTTTGAGAGCAGTCTGCAAAAAAACTTTAATTGTGCAAGGTGCACCTCAGAATGAGGGATTTGCAATTATATCCTAAAGCTGACAATATCCCTATATCGAACATCTGAGGCAGACAATATTTACTATATTGAGACTATTATTCATGCGCAGAATGTAGTTTCACTGCTATGCGGATGACACTGATACACTCGGTGTCAGAAATGTATTAGGTACACCTATACACCAGCAAATATTTAAACAGCCAATCATGTTGCAGCAACTAAAAGCATACAGACAGAGTTAAGAGGTTCAGCTGTTTTTCAGACCAAATATATCACATTTCTTCCCCATTCTGATAAGTCACTTTGACCATGCGATGATCAAAGTGACAGGCAGGGCGGTTTGAGTATCTCAGAAATTGCTCATCTCCTGGGATCCACAACACTCTCTAGAGTTTGCAGTGAATGGTGCAAAACAAAAAGCAGCATTATGTAGGTAGATACACATTGTTAATGAAAGAGGTCAGAAAAGAAGGGCCAGACTGGCTGAACCTGACAGGAAGGTGACAGTAATGCAAATAACCACGTATTACAACAGTGGTATGCAGAAGAGCATCTCTGAACACACAATGTGTGAAACCTCTAAGAGCGGCAGCAGAAGACTTAAGTCTAAAAAAAACCTAATAAGGTGCCCACTGAGTATATCACAATGAAACCTGGTGAAGCGCTACCAATCTCTCGGTTAGAGGCTTGTATTGTAGATATAAAGGTTTGGATGCTTTCGAAATTTCTGCGTTCTGCTAATTCAGAAAATACTGAATTATTGGTCTCAGGCAAGAAGAATAAGGGAGAAAATGTGTACCTTTACACTAAATTATTATCATGATTATTTTAATTAAAGGTACAATAGATCATTTTGGACTGTTAATGGTCAAGAGAGGAACTGCAACAACGAACACCCTTAAACCACAACCCAGATCCTTCCCAGTCTATGAATAGGAATATAACACACAATAAAGTGTTATTATACAGTCCTGTGTTCTCATGCATTTTGGAAAGCTGATAGTGACAAACGCGACAGAGCCTGCCGCCTTTTCGTAGTGTTCTTGGAAAAAAAGGTTAGAACTATATTATGAGCAAGCGACTTATTGTAACTATCTGGTAATATAAGAAAGATATGATAGTCTACCACACTGAATGCAACTGTGACTTACAGTTTGAGACAAATCAGGGTTTAGCTAAACATGCATGATTGAACACGTAAAGAGATAAAAGGAACATATAGCTGCCCAAATTGCACTAGTTATAAAACGATATCAGTTTGTTATCGGTAGCAACAAGCATATTAGTTATTAGTTTACAAATAGCCACCTGATGCACAAAGCTTCTGCAACTATGCTTGCAACGCTCGCTACCATGTTCATAAATTTGTCTAACTATGGCTAATTTGCTTGTTGCTATCGACAGCGAACCGGTATTGTTTTATAACTAGATATGTAGTCTTCGCTTGGATAATAAGCAATAGTATACAGAGTTTCAGTTAAAGCCTTTCGGGAGTGCAATTTTGGCAGCTACACGGGAACAATCCGAATAAGCTTCCATGCCATTGGCTGTGGCAATAAGAACCAATTTTCAACCAATGAGATTGAATTATTGCACAGCTGTACTATGTTTTGGTACAGAGTGATGTATATTTGAAACCCAAATTTAAGGACGAGAGGGTGAATCAACATGTCAGTGAGCCTTTTTCAATGACAGGAAGGGATTTACAATGGTCTTGTAACAATGTTTTAACACAAAAATCTTACCTATTATACCTTTAAATCAAATATTTTAGTAAAAGACCTTGGTGTTACTATTGACCCAGACCTAACTTTTGACAAGCACATAAAACATGTATCCAGAGTTGCTTTCTTTCAGTTATGGAGCATAGTTAAACTACATACTTGTTATCAGCAGGGGATGAAGAGAAACTGATCTGTGCTCGTTACACCTAGGTTAGATTACTATAATGCCTTGCTATCTGGCTGCTCTAGTGCCTCACTAAAGAATCTTCAGCTTGTGCAGAATACAGCCGCACGCATCTTGACTAGGACTAAAGAATATGAGCATATTATTCCAGTGCTAGGTTCCCATGCACTGGCAACAGTAGAGTGAAAAAATAAAAAAAGCCTTTTACAATTAAACGTGACACACTTCTTCAATACAAGATTACTTTGTATTTTTTTGGTTTCAAAATAGCAAAAAAGGAAAAAGACCCTGTTTGGGGAAACCTGTCAGTTAATACTTTGTAACTTCAGGCAACTATAACAGCTTGTAAATGCTTCCTGTAGTCAGCTGAGTCTTTCATTTCTTGCTTTTGGAATTTTTCCTCATTCTTCTTGGTAGAACACCTCTAGCTCAGAAATATTATTCTGCCTCCTTGCTTATACGGCATGTTTGAGATTTCTCCACAGATTTTCAATAATAATCAAGCCTGGGGGTCATTCCAAAAACCTTAATCAGTATATCCCGGAGGTACTTCATTGTTGATTTTGATGCTTTGGATCAGTCTTGCCAGAATACGCAATCTTCAACTTCAATGTCTGGACTGTCCTTTCAATATTAGCCTCTGGAATTTCTTGATATTTGGTAGAATCCATTCTTCCTTCCACTCGCAGTTTCCAGTGCGACCTCCATGCTTCACAGTTGGCAAGGTGTTCTTCTCTACAAAGGCTTCCCCCCTTTTTTCTCTAAACATACCTTCTTTGGATGCGGTCAAAAAGTTCAATTTTGGTTTCATCAGTCCAGAGTATTGCTCCAAAAGGCTTCAGGCTTCACAAAGTTTTCTTTTGCATACTTCAGACGCTTAATTTTGTGTTGGGGTTGTTCTGGCAACTCTGCCATGCAGGTCTTTGTTGTTTAAAGAACATTGTATTGTTGAACAGACCTGCGTTTGCTACTCTTTTTTGCAGCTTTTTTGCACTGATGTATGGGTTCTTCTGAGCATTTATCACCAGGCCATTCTATCTATCTGAAATCTTTCTTGGTCTTCCAGACCTTGCCTTCCATTTATCTTCCATTTTTGAATAATGTTTTTGACAGTGAAAATGGGCAGTTTGAAACCTTGAGCTTTTGTAGCCTTCTCCTTCTTGGTGGAAATTTCATTCTGAAACTGTTTAGAGGAACCCATGATCACTAACACCAGACAGAACAGCCATTGCAACTGGATATTTTAGAAGGCATGGAGTTACTTCAGAAAAAAAAGTTCAGCCTTGGAATTATATTAACCCGACTCATTGAAGCCTGTAAATCACATGGGTCACAACAAATTTTGATTTGATTTAGCTTTTACAGTTTACTGCTCTTCAATATTTAGAAACTTTTTTGCATGTGCCGAAGTTTTTGCACAGTACTGTACTCAATTTAGACTGAAATTAACTCAAATAAATTGCTATTGGCAATTTGTTTCTTTACAATAATTGTTATGGGTGCTAATCATTTTGACACCTATGGTTTTCAGAAAAAATTAGATGACTTTATAAACAGGTGACAATTGATTGAGGTCCGCGGAGCAATGCTGTGGCCTTCCAGCTAAAATGAAGAAGTTTTCTGAAAGACACAGAGGCGGCTGAAGTCAGAGTGGGAAAAGCAGCACCTTGTGCAAAAGGATTTACGATACAGTGGCGGAGGAATGATGGCTCGAAAAGGATTCGGAAGCCACAAAAAGAAAATCTCTGAAATTATAAAGTCTGGTCAAGAATTGGTGGCAATAGTTTGAGGCATGCTATCAAGCAATAATAAGGTGAAAAGGTCTTGCGAACTGCAATGACAGTCACCACATAAACCTACAGAAGAGTGTCCGCTATAAGCACAATTAAACTCCAGCTGCTTACTTCATATTTTGGTCTGATATTTGTTGGCTATACACATGTGAAACATGTTAATAGAAAAAATTACTTTTGAAATTCCAGTAATAAAATGAGTCATGAAAAACAGGTTGTGACCATGTCACCCCTTCCGAGTCCTAGCGTGACCACATACAATTTGAACCCTTGAATCTCTGAATCTTTGAATCTTTGCTCTATGCTTCGAGCCATTGTGCTGAAAGGTGAACAGACACCCCAGTCTGAGATTGTGTGCACTCTGGAGCAGGGTTTCTTCAAGGACCTCTCTATTTGGCTGCATTCACCCTTCCCTCAATTCTGACTAGTCTCCCTGTCACTGAAAAGCACCCCCACAGCATGATGCTGCTCGGGGTATTCTAGCTGCCAATCGTGGTAGGCACGCTGATGTATTCTTCAAGTTAGTTGATGTATTCTTCATTTGTATGTGGTCACGCTAGGACTTGTAACCATACTTTTGTCATACATTGTACTTGTCCATGTGTCCGATTTGCACTTCACTGTACGTCACTTTGGATAAGATTGTCTGCCAAATGCCTGTAAAGTAATGTAATGCCACCAACATGCTTGGAGTTCTGCCGAAATATAATAAATTAAAAAAAGAATCTCTCATGGAATACAATATGAAACACTGAATGCAATTGTTGGATAATTTGGGTGATACTTCATATTACCCTTTTTCCATATGTTGTATCATTTGCACAAAAAAACATGCATGTAGAAATTTGTCACACAGGGAAGACGGGTAGATATTATTTATTTACGTAAAAATGTGAGGTACAGAAAGAATAGTGGTCCACGATTTCAGAAATAGTGCACGGTTTCAAACACGTTTTTTACTTTGTAGCGCAGTGCATTTCACATTCTTTTTTTCTATTGCTTTAACACAATATTTGAATGCCTCGGCTGAGGGCAAAATGAGGAAAATTGGTGACTGTGCCATGCTCTGATATGTGTCAGCAGCAGTTGACAATGGGAGGGCTAATGACCTTTCTTCAATGAATATTTATGTGGTCTGCAGTCCTGCCAGGTAAGTAGTCTTTTCACACCTGCCCTGACTTCTCCCTACCTCGAAGACAAAGCCCTTACACAAAGTAATACTCAGTGAGCCATTTAGAAGACAGAAACAAATAAATCTTTTGATGCAGGAATTTATTGAAATCACCACACAAACCACATACAATGAAGACGCCATTTGCAAACACCTCAAAGTTTTGCATGCCATTTTTCATTTTTCCTGTTTAGCTGCAAGCACAGGGGGACATCACACTCTTTGCTCCACAGTGTGTTTCCATAATGAAACGTGTTCCGTGATGAAAAATGTTGACCTCAAAATAAGTGAATAGCCTATGCTTCTGTATGTCATTGTATCATGCTTTACAGTTGGTGTTCTCGCACATGGCATCGCCCCACTGCTGCCAGAGAATAATTATCACCTCGTTTCAATTAGAATGAAATGGGCCCGAATTTGAGTTCAGCGAAACTCACATATGAGTAAAGATCAAGAAATCGCAGTGGTCTTACTGACCTAATTTTAAACGTTTTGAAACTATTACTATTATGTGTCAATAGGTGCATTGCGATTTTAAGGTTTCTGTCAATATGTTCGTTGCACCTGGCGGGTAAAATCTCACAAAGTGAATCATCAAAGTGGAAAGGAAAGTTGATCAGATGTTTTCCGACCCCAGAGGGTTAATGTCTCATGAATGCCTATTTTAGGAAGTTCCTTTTCATTATTGTGCAATATGATGGATTTGAATACAAACCACACTAAGCGCATGAAAATAAGCGCATGTAGGGAGGTCATTAATTACATTTCTGTCTACATTATTCACATATCGCCAAACTGCTAGGCAACATTTATACTGCCCAATTTGTAGGTTACATGCTTCAGACATCACGGCTGTTGACAGATGGAAAATAATCTCATGCCTGCAATACAGCTGAAGAGGCATGGATTTCAGCATCGGCACAATTCATGGTAAAATTTGGTCGTACAACCTAATTATACCCTGATTGAGTGCTGCTGAGATGCTCGTCCTTCTGGCAGGTTCTCAACAAAGGACTTTTGAAGGTCTGATAGTCAGTTGAAGGGATTTCTTGCCTGGTTATAACTCAGTTTGGCCAGACGGCCAACTATACATATACATATACATATACATATACATATACATATACATATACATATACATATATATATATATATATATATATACACACAAATATACATTTATATAGATATGCACATATATACACACGTATATAACGTTAACTGTGTGTAACCGATACCGCTTATGACTGCTAGGGGTCGTATCTTTCAGTACTGACAAATTTTATTTAATTTTCAAACTTTATTTTGGGCCATCTTAATAGTTAAATGTCAACACCGTACGTCAGATAATAACGTAATTGCCAAATTAAAGATTTACATTTACATTGACATTATGCAGTGTAGCTTCCCAGCTGCAGAAGGCTGTAGTTAAATCCCTGGAGTTTACGTCCAGGCACGCTGGTCAATTGTGTCATTTATTAAAATGCATCGGTTAAAATGATAATTCTTCATGTTTTCATCCCTCTTCCCAATGGCTTCTGCCTGATAGACTTGATTGGCATGAAAATGGCCACGGATTGCTTGTTTAGAATGGAAACTGCGTATTGTAATATTCCGTGCAGCATTTATCCAATTTTGTATTAGCTACTTTGTTCATTCTGTTCTACGATCAGTTTGCCAGTAGTTCGAATTTGCATGTCAAATCTTCTATTAGGGGAACCACGATGAACCAATCATGCTCTTTCGCATTATGTGCCTTCAAATGCTTTATAAGATTTTATAAAATAGTGCCAGATTGCTGACATTTTGCGATCTCTTTCTACATTCTCCGCTAGCACCGCATGTGTTGTTGTTTGCCTGAATAGTGTGAATGAGCCATCATCACATGATACATTTTTTGGAACTCTTTGGAAGGGTGGCACAAAGACAGCTCTTGCTGAGCACAATAAACAAAACCAAGCCTGTTGAGTGCTATGGTCACATGAGACCAAAATTGAACGTTTTGGCCACACACCATCAACATGTTTGGCGGCAAAATGGAATGCATAAAAGGAGAAGCACCTCACATGTATTGTGGGTCATTGATGCTCTGGAGATGTTTTGCTGCCAGTGGTCCAGGTGCACTATTTAAGATCAATGGCACAACAAATTCAACGAAGTACTAGGAAATCTTGGCAGCAAATCTGGTCGCCTCTGCTACGAAGAAGTCTTGGTCATAGGTAGATTTCCAGCAGGATAGTGACTCCTAGCATACATCAAAAACAACCATGTTCTGCAATGGCCATCTCAGTCTCCAGATTAAATTACATATACACTCACTTTATTAGCAATTAATTTACCACTGTTGTAATGTGTGGATATTTGCATCACAGTCACCTTCCTGTCAGCTTTGACCAGTCTGGCCATTCACCAGTGACCGCTCTCATTAACAAGGCATTCTTGCCCACAGAACTGTTGCTCACCGGATGTTCAAACCACCCTGTCTGGCACCAACAATCATTCCACAGTCAAAGTCACTTTGTCGTCACTGTAAATATTTCTGCACCGCCACCATTGCACCTGTAAATAAAATACACCTTCAGCACCTCATCACCGCAGTCCCTCGTCCTTCATGTCTTCCACCATAGGTGCACCCTAACACTATGGTTCTCCTTAAAATAAATACATTAAATTACTGTTCATTTCAATTATTCCAATTAAAGTGGGGTATTTCTCTAACGTTACTCTCAATATATCGCCATAGCTGTACGGTACACAACTTCACCAGTCAACCAAGACTGTAATCTGATCAGGCATGCACTATGACAAGCTAAACCGTCAATCAGGAGATTGAAAACTGAAAATATGACTGCGTGCAATCCTGCCAGAGCGCAGGGTTGGGCTGCGATCACACCTCAATGGATCATACACAGTGCATTTACTGCTTGTCGTTAGCAAAACTAGACTGTTTGTCTGGTAGTGTAACTAGATGGAGTAACCAGCATACTGTGCCCCCCTCTGTAGGCTATCATGTCATTAACTCGGGTCTCTAATTAAGCCAGGTCTCACATGGTTTTATTATGTAGCTAGCTACAGAAAATGGACATCCTCCACTTTATTCAACTTCAAAAATCAGAGCAAGAGCCAGTTTTCTCCTCCTAATTTTTTATCAAGAAAATGTTTCAGTAGCTGTTGTAGCTAACTATTTTATACACAAGACTGAAACAGTCTCAACTTCTTCTTGAAAAAAATAATACAAAAACCTTTCTTCCTCAAAATAGTTTCTCTTAATAAAAAAAAGACGTTAGGTATGAACATTAGTAACTAGTTAGTAACTAGCAAATGGTTATTATTCCCTTCTACCTGTTAACCTGCTTTTAGCTTGAGCAGTGCCGTCCGGTATGATGCCCCAGTTGCATGACTCGTCAACACAGCTTCGCCCATCGCGTGAACTTTAATTGATTTACTGCAGGCTCTACATTGGGCCATATGGACGTCCAGTGGAATCTTTGAATAGCCATTCTTTACATATGGCTTTTGTGAGCCATGAGTTCCAAAACTTGCATTTTCCAGGCACTAGCTGACCGTCGATATAGCTTTTTAGCTTGCTTGGCGCCGTTTAACCTGCATCATGTAAATACAGCTATTGACCAATGACCGTCGCACTGAGGCAGGTGGTGCTATTTACAGATGGCAGGCGACACACACAGTGGAATGTAACCAAATGTTATTTACAGTACCAAAAAATTAAGTACAAATAATAAATAAATTATATATATATATATATATATATATAAATAACTTATATTTCCATTATTAAAAATATATATATTCAAGCACTTTCAATGACCCATGTCTATTTTCAAAAACTTTCAAGGCCTTGGTTTTTTCCCCCTCAAATTCACAAATTTTCAAGGATTTCAAGGACCTGTGGGAACCCTGAAGGAATTAAGTGCACAGATTAGAGTGGGAAAAGTACCTCTATGGGGTGGCTATTGTCCAGTGCATCCAGGTCCAGTGCTCGGGTGTAGTCGGCAGACACAAACTGTGTCCAGATATCATACTCGGGGAAGCAGTAGTCCACACACAGATACTCAATCCAGGATGCGAAGCCCTCGTTCAGCCACAGATGAGTCCACCACTCCTGCAGTCAGGGTATATTTGGTCAGATGAAAAACATCTTAAAACAACAAAAACAGGACCAGAAGGCAATGTTATTTCAGAAAATATGCAAATACAACTTCTTGGGATTACAGTTAACTAAAATAGAGGGTACAATAAAAAGATTCTCTAAAATAACAAATCACACCAATTTAAATTTAAGAGTGGTGCTTCAATTAAGAAATCACATTCCATCAGCAATGACCCCCCGCTGTGTGCAAGCAACAGACTATAACCGGCTAGAGGTACGGTATTAAAGTGATGACTGAGCAGCATTTTAGCGAATAAAATTATTTTTTCAATGGTGTATTGTTTGTTAGGCTTGCATAAAACATTTATTTTGCCTACATAAACAAACTTTTCAGTATGCACGCCGTTAGACACTGGCAAACACAAGCTTGCAAAGGCCTATTCCTGGCTATCTACCACAAAGAAGTGCACACCATGGAGGCTACGCGAGTACCGGAGTCTCGAGCATTCTATAGCCATCATTTCCCCCGTTGCTTCTTGAGTATTTTCCTTCTTGCGGGAAAATAGAGGGGCAGCTAAGCGCAAAATCGTTCAGTTTGTGATGCATGCATGAAAATTTGCATGTGGTTCACCTTTAGGCTGCTTGTTAAGAAATTGACAGAAATCGAACATTTCTCAAGATGGCCACCAAATACAAATGATCTTCCTATAATCAAAACAAACTGTCCAAAATTTGAGAGGTCAATACCAATGTTTTGAAACATGGAGAAGTCATACATTTGACGGCTACTAACACAGAACTCTCAGGATTGGCAATGTCCTTTGTGTTAAGGGTAAGAAGGTCATCTGACTCTTCTGAAAAGGATTACGAAACTCCTGTAAAACAATGGTTAGCTTTTCTACCCTCAACAAATATCAAGAAATATGTTTTGAGCCTTTTGTGCCAGATTATGAGGTTCACTATGTTGAGCTTCATTCTTGACATCTGATGATTTTTAATTCTTCTCAATGGCTAGCTCACTTCAGGCCGAGTAACCATCCATCGGTTGAGTGTTGATGGATCTTCAGTTAGGCCAATCGCCCTTTATAACAGCATTTGCCTGTTCATGGGCTTGGTCTATTGCCATTGCTGAGAACAGTCGGTCTGATTTGTGGACAACAAAGTTTCCTGCAGAGAGCTCTCGCCACATCGGGTGTTGCTTTTCAAGTGATAACATGTCTGAGGTGTACAGAACGGCAACAAAAATCATTCACATTGTCATTGGCAAATAAATAAGGTATCAGCTCTGTGATGGCTTCACAGGAGAGACCAAAATGTGCTTCTTTGAAACGATTTAGCGTAAAAATTCCATTGTCAACACCAGGTACCAAAATTGAAACTGCTTGCACATTCCAAACCAGTCTTCCAGATTCAACAAATCAATTGACTTTTAAAGCCTCTTTGTTGAATTTCTCATAAGCTGCTGTCAAGAGCTTGTAGAGACTGCAGGCTGTTATCTAGTGTGCCTTTGTGACACTAGAGACTGACAAGAACAAATCTGCTGTACCTTGAGTTGCTACACCAGACTCAACGAGAGCACCTGACTGATAGGGTGTGAAGTAGTGTTCCTATGGATCTCAGGACAGCCATCTCTATATGCAGACCACCAAACATGAGAACAAACTTCTCTTCGCCATAAAACTCTGGCCACTGCCACTGAATCTGCAAAGACAACACTTCCAATCTGTTCGCCCCTTGGAGAAAGATTCTCCAATGTCAGCCATATTCAAGAACATAGGGTAATAAACAATTAAAGGCCTAGGGCAGTGTTTCCCAACTCCAGTCCTCAGGACCCACTTGCCAGAAGGTTTTTGTTGTAACCAGTAGCTCACACACCTGATTTAACTAATCAAGGGCATTTTTGTGGTTTGATTGGTTCAATCATTAAATCAAGTATGTAAGTTACTGGTTACAACAGTAATGTGGGTCCCGAGGACTGGAGTTGGGAAACACTGGCCTAGGGCTTATCCTTCCACCACTTTAATTGTAAGCACTTTCTTGTATAGAATATAACTAGGTTGATGCATTAAAGTGCCCTACATCTAGTCCGATCATTCATCCACTGTCCCAGACGATTTGTCCACCATCCGGATGACTAAAGCCCCATCATCCTTGGCTCGGCTCTCCCGTGCCGGTACATCCTGTCAATTCAGTTATGGATATCTAACTGACATGGGGGCGAATTAGATATTATTTTGGACACTTAAAGGTACAATAGGTATTTTCAAACTTCTAATGGTCAAGAGAGCAATAGCAGCAACAAACACCTTCAAACCACAATTTATCCCTCCCTCTTCTCTTTAAGTGCACTGATGTTGAAACGCCATTGGCTATGGCAATTAGAACCAATGATCTTGAATTGTTGTACAGTTATACAATGTTTTGGTATAGAGTTTCAGGCCATCAACTGTATAAACACCGGCAGAGGGTGAGTCGGCATATCAATGAGCTTTTTTCAAAGATAGGAAGGGATTTACAATGGTCTTAAAACAATGTTTTAACAAATCTTACCCATTGTACCTTTAATAGTATTACTTTACAGAAGCTGACACTGAACTGAGTTTCACAGCAGCGATATCACCAGTGTGCCCTGGTAGAGCATGACATTTACTCATATAGAGGTTGATTTTCAACTAACCGCCTGTGTAAAATTTGATGCTTGCATCACAAAGTGAAAGATTCCACCAAAATGTACACTCGGCTGCCCCACAAGTATCAGAATTGTTGGTAAATAAAGAAAAAAAGGCTGCATATAATGAACTCAGAAATAATCTATATTGTTGGATAACCAATTTTGATTACTGGCTTTGAGGCCCAGAAAATTATTTTTGCTAACTTGCATTGTCCACATAATTAAGTGGCCTGCTCTGTTAATGAACAGGAATGTGGTCTGTTTTGTCTATCACTGCTCCTCAAAGTTTTTATTACTTTTTGACTAAACCACACCCAAATTTCTTCATGCTGAAAGTCCATTTGATGTTAAGTTTGAAGGCAATTTAACATCAAATTAAAATCATTGATTGAAAATCTTAATGTTGAAACAAATAATGGTTGTTGAAGCCTGCCATTGAAAATCTGCATTTTCAGAAGACCCTGATTCAAGCGAAAACCAATACCAACTTCATTATGAAACTGAGCGTGTGTACATCCTATATTCATGTTTCATGGTCTCATTAGAGAGAGAATACAATTTATTTGATAACAGTATCATAGTGCTCAGCCCAGCTTCTAACGGCAAAAATGGACAGTATCAGATAAGACAGTTCTGCCTCTCCCACACCTCCACCTTTCCCAATAAGCACATCTTTGCCTTTCTGATCATTAAGGGGAGTGTTTTCTCCTGCCTTGGCAACCACATAGAATGCGGGCCTTCTTTTCTGGTAGGCGGATGACACACTCACAGGGAGTCAAGGTGATGGACATTTGGGGGATGATATCTGCTGCTACCATCTGAGGAATCTGAACTCTCCATCAGGCCTGGTGTTTCATGGTGTTTGGTGAGCACATTGTGATGATTTAATCTTACAGCTGCGCCAGTATTTTTACATTTTCATCTCTGATTTCAGGAAGATTCAGCGGTCTTTTGGTTTCTGGACGTTGATTTCAGCCTTGTTGGGACGATCTTGGGAAACAAAAGCTATGATATGGTATTTTCTTTCATTCTGTCCATGTCTGTAACATTCTTAGTTTCAGTTAGTCGACCCTCATCTTCAGAATTAGACTATTAGAATATTTTGTTGAGACTTTATAAAATCCTTCATTTTAAACATTGTGAGTTGGAAATTTGGAAAAGGTTGATCCAACTTGCTCTGCCCATCAACAAATTTGGCTATTTATCTGATAATTAATATATGTTCATAATAATTCAATTAAATTGAATAAAGACATTTTACACAGCAGATAATTGAGGGGTTTTAACTGTTGATGCACTTATGTACTGTTTTTTTAGTAAGGGAAAATTGTTTTCTCAAATAATAGGGTCTATCAACTAATCAATATCATATCCAGACCTGATCAAGACAAGTCTTGTGAACAAAATGTGGGGCTGGTTTTATCTGTAAAAAACTGAGGATTGTGAAATATATCAAAAGTCACCTTAGAGTTCTAAGAGATAAGAGACTAATCAGCACTGATGTTGTTAGTTCCCTAGGGTGACAGAGGGATTTGTCGGCATCCTCTTAAATGGCAGTTGTCCTGAACGGATTCTTATGATTTTGCAAGAAGGGTATTCATGTGAGAAGGATTACCATTGTTACGAGATTGCCAAACCACTGGTGGGCTAGTTCGTGGCCCACCACTAGTGCCACCCACTGACGAGAGGAAGAACAGGAGTTTTTGGGGTCAATGAGCAGGGCTGTCTCCCTAGAGAGAAAAATGTGTGTTAGATGGAAGTGTAAACAATCAATGAGACACATCTACTTTCAAACATAACAGAAAACAGACATGTACACTCAGCGGTGTATAAACACATACCTCCAAACAGTTGTAACGTCAAATTCAGAGATTAAAAACATTTGTTTTAATGAGTTTCTGCATGACTTCTAAGATAATGCAAGGCACCTAACACTGATGTTGGGAGCAACCCAAAATAAAACCTGAAGGAGGCATAGCAATAAAGTCAACAATCAGCGTCTTCTAAATGCTATGTGTGCATGTAAAACTATTGAAAACTTTCACAAGTTCCTTGCCAGCTAATATTGGCAAGTCCATGGCAACATTCATTTTGGGATGAACTACTACTTTAAGGCACTGCTGGTTTCACAAGCTTTTTGGCCTCTTTAATGTTATAACTACACCTAGACCTCCATTTGTATGGTAAGAACCAATAATTTAAAAGGGTGAATAATAATTTATTTCCCGAATGTAGAATTCAAATAGACACAAATACACATGCAAAGGCACACATCGCAATTCTTTATTTAGGTCCACATTGATCAAATACATCATAAGGGCTCATATCAGTGGCATCTCGTGAGCTCACCATACTTTTCTTTTAACTAATCATTGAACTTCATTCATTTACATTGACTACCAAGTGTCTCAACGATCTGACGAATCAATTGTAAATTAACACACAGCTTCTTCACATTGTGTTAAATGACAAATACAATTTGAAATCACTATCAAATCACTAATATCAAAGGATCTCTTGAAGTATTGGCTTTAAGTATCTCTTCAAGACATTCACAGATTTTATGAGTGTTTCCCAAAACCTGTTGCTACTCAAGTAAGACAAGAATGTTTTTACACAACATCCTGGGAATAGTTGTATCTCCTGTTAATCCCTTACAGCCTTCGCACTGACAGAGAATAAATAAATTACCTATCTAAACATACCTAAAACTACTGTCCCCTATCCTCAAACACATTTCAGATACCAGTAGTTTTGGGAAAGTGGTCTTGCGTTCTTCATGCTTCAGCAAGATTAATGTGTTGATTAAAAAGGCTTTTCAAACCAACTCAGTAAATTGTGTAGCATATTTTAATGTCAATTGTGTTGGAAAAAAGTGGCACAAACCTCTTAATTGTCATTTTGATTCCGTATTGAAACTCACCTGAAGAGTTAACTGAAGGGAAGGCTATCTTCAAATAACTTGAAAAATTCAAATGTTTTTGGAAACATGCATGAAATTCAAGAGCTGTCTTGAAATTATTTGTGAAGTATGTTGCGCATTTTCACGACGCATCATTACTGGAAAACTCACCCCAGGTTAGTCATCAAAGCCTGACAGTTACCATCCCATTTTGAAAATGATTAACCATGTAACTGATTCTGCTTATGACTGCACGGGGACGCATTTATATTTAGGTAATTTATGGAGAAAAAAACAAAACAAGTAGCCCACTGACAAAAATGTTATTGCATTTTCTCATTTTACTTTGGGCAATCTTAAAATATATGGGCGACATGGCTCAGGCAGTAGGAGCAGCCGTCTGGCAGTCGGAGGGTTGCCGGTTTGATCCCCCGCCCAGGCAGTGTCGAAGTGTCCCTGAGCAAGACACCTAACCCCCAAATGCTCCTGACGAGCTGGTTGGTGCCTTGCATGGCAGCCAGTCGCCGTTGGTGTGTGAGTGTGTGTATGAATGGGTGAATAAGAAGCATCAAATGTACAGCGCTTTGGATAAAGGCGCTATATAAATGCCAGCCATTTACCATTTACCATTTAGTTTCATTTAAATGTCAACATAGTAAGTCAAAGAATAGGCTAATTGTCAAATTAAGGATTTACATTTACATCAACATCATGTCCAGCAGTCGGTGCAGGCTATGTCCAGGCATGCTGGTCGATCGCGTGTCATTTTTTAAAAAGGCATCAGTTAAAAATATTCTTTGTGTTTTCATCCCTCTTCCCAATGGCTTCTGTCTGACTTGTTTAAAAAAAATAATTCCCCCAATTTGGTAGCCAATTATACCCAATCTAATCAAATTAGAGTTCGAGTCAGATACACCGCGTACAGGCCCGCAACACACCTTCTGCAAGCCGTCACGTCTCATGCTCGTGACCGTGACCGTGATTCCGAGGCGCCCAAGGTGCTTTTTGTGTGGCGATCAGCTAACTAACAAACTGCAACCGCAAGTCCGCTGCATCTTAGTCCGCTGCGCCACCGTGGCTCTGACCAATTTGCGTGATATACAGTAACGATAACACCGTGTCATGGCGCCGTCAATAAATCTGGTCTATTTTAGCAGAAAATCTGATTGTAAATATAAAAATGGGATTTTGTACAGATACCATAGTGGACTGGTCTAATTATTTTACTTTTATGCGAATTAGATTTCATATGGCACAGGGAAATCTAGGAGGTGACATGATTAATGTGGTCCTTTTAAAGCCGAGAATTTCCACTTTCAATATCTGATGGATATGACTACTGGTCTAAGGGCTTTTTCTTTTATGCCAACAATTCAACTTTTTTTTTGAAGCAGTTAAACACAGTCCTGGAAAATGTAGGTAAGCTAGCTCTGGTCAACATTAGATATATATATATATATATATATTTTTTTAAAAGGATAGTGGATAGTTGGATAGTGATTGCACTATTAGGTTAAGGAAGTTAGTCTCAATTAAAAAAATTAATTGTTTCGATTCTCGGTCCTGCCAAAAGCCAAGTTTGGCCGGCTCACGTGGGGCAGCAATAATTGGCTCGCTGCTCCAGAGGGAGGGACTTGGCAGGGTTATTAGATCGCCGCACAATAAGCACCTCGGGCGCCTCGGAATCACGGCAACGGGCACGAGACGAGACGGCTTGAAGAAGGCGTGTCGCTCTCATTCGGGCCGCCGAGGGACGGGGTACGGGCGGTACATCTAATACGACTACCTCCAATTGAATCAGACGAGGTACAATTGGCTACCAAATTGGGAGAAAAAGGGAAAAATCTGGAAAAAATTTTAAGAAAAAAAAAAAAAAAAGGATTGTTGGATATAATACAATTATGAACAGTGCTTACACATAATTATAGCCTTTATTTTTCAACTTGCCGATTTACCAATGTTGCGTGCAGCATTTGTCCAATCATGTATTGCTTTATTTGTTTTTATATATATATATACGGCATAGTGGAAAGCTACATTCAGTTTGCCAGTAGTTTGAATTTGCACATCAACAAAGTCCTCTGTGAACCTTAAGAAACGCCATACAATACACCATAAGCGAACCAAGAATAATGCTGTAATACTGCAGCATTCAATTCCCAGTGGTGTCCTCGATATGAAAGCAAATACACACACACTTACCTATATGTTACAAGGCCCCAGTTTTCCATGGCCCCTAAACGACATTGAAACACATGTCAGAAATTGGACACTATGCAACTTCTCAAACAGAATAATGATTTCAATTTGCTTTGTATACTGACCGGCAGCAAAATCCGCAATAGCTATAAGATCAATTTTAGGCAATGGATACGGAACATTGAAGTAGTCTTTGTAGAAAGGTAAAGTCTTTGTTGCAACCTGGGGAAGAAGAGAAGATGAGGATTAACATTAGATTCCAGGTAGAACTTTATTGATTCACATTTTTAAATGTCTGAATACTGCACAGTATCTAGAAGAATTGTTACCACTTGTTCTGCTTTTAAATTATTTGTCCACTAACTAAATCTCAGTGTTAATAGATTGATATGGGTTGCTGCTAAAATAAGGTTGCCAAGTGATCAGTCTGCCTATTTGTGTTGAGGAGACATGGTGAGGATGGGGTGTTTGAGTATATTTGCTGGGATATTTGCTGATTATATGTGCAGTGCTGATGTTATGTTAGTCCATTTATTTTGTCTTTGTCAACGGTAATATTTGTCACAAACAGGTAAGGGATAAAGGTATACATTGCCTGAATCATACAAACTTGATCACGTGTGCGCACCGATGTCTCAAAATAGATTTAGCCAAAATGGGAAAATTGTACACTGCTGGAGATCATAATAATTTTTTGACAAATCAACTGTTTTGACTCATGAAACTCTTCATCATTTCCAAGAGGGAATTATCTTTTCTGCAGTATAGGGTTGCAACACATCTAGGGGTCCAAAAGCCTACCCGCCTAAACCATGAAAATGAATAAAATGCTATTAAGCACATTTCCCCATATGGTGGTTTAACATGAAACATTGGGATTCATGCAAGAACATTTTCATATTTTTATCTTAAATGTATTTCCCTTACTTTTTTTTGATGGGCCCATACAATTGCGCCATATCAGATTCAACAAACACTCATAACTTCAGAAAACTGTCCTAAATGACCGTAGAAACATAATGAATCCCACCTGTTCAGAAATGAGTGCACGTTCATGACTATAGTGAATTAGCATAATTGATGCTAGGCCTGTCAGGAAGACTCAAAAGTGGTATCTAAGAATAACAAAAATGAGTCATGAGTTCGGAGATTGAAGTCCTACTTTCTGAGACAAAAGCATATCAAGACACTTGCATTCCAAACACAAAAATCACAGTCTTGCCGCTTCGCTGTTCTAGCACCAATGTACATGAAAAAACTTTTGGTAATGCCAACACGATAATCCTGAAAATTTCATTAAAATCTCTTTGGTAGTTTTTCTTAAAAAGATTAGTGAAGAGTTTAGCATTTAAAAAAAATGTTGCTCCCTTCAATACATTTTTTTAGAGCATTATACAATTTCTCACCCAATTAGAACACATCCTACTAGTGCCTTTTCCACTAAGTGGGTTTTCATGTGCTACGGTTATTAAAATGTATATTTCTGGAAATGAGGCAATTGAAAATGAACAGTGAAAAGTTTGCTTGTCAGTTAGCCAGTGACACAGAACAATTATACATTGCCAGAGCCATGGATTCAAAATGGAGTTGAGAGTAACTACAGACTGGAGTAAGGGGCGTATCAATAAGGGGCATTCCAAAAAGCAAAAGGTGCATTTCAACAGCATATTTCCATTGGTCAATAATTAAAACTGGTGTGTCGAAAGCATGTTTCCATTGGTCAATAATTCAGTGAGTCACATAAATTATCCAACCAAAAGCATCCTCCAAAGAAGTGTGTATCAAAACTGTTAGGAAATAGTACATTCACTCAGTAAACGCAGGCGGCTTAATTATGCTCAAAAACAAAAGCTGTTTCTGTAAACTGTTACATTCATTATTTGAAATGGCATTTGATTGTCAATAAAGTACAGGTTTTATTGTGGTATTGCAGCAGTCAAAACTATTAAAAGTGAGGCTTAAGAATTGAACATTAGCCGATTAATGTGCGCTAGCGCTAGGTAGCTAACAAGCTTCAGCAGGAGCATGAGAGAAATGGAACATGCCACTTAACATTGAATAACTCCCGTTATTTTGCTTGATAGCAACACGTCACAGTTAAACTACGAAGCTAGCTTCCGTCCATTGAAGCTGTGCGTCAGTGGTATAATTTACCACTGCCCATTTTGCACAAGTGTTTATCAGCCGAGCCAGCAACCCAATTAAGTGTACACCTGGAGTCCCACAGACATTAGTACTGTGAATGTACGTTGTTAATGTATTGTATGTTGATGTATTGTATATTAACAAGCTTGTTGTGACACTAATTGCTGTACACATTTCATCACAAGTATGTTGGCTGTTGATATTGGTTATTTTTTATGGAAGCACGATGACTGGCACATAGTCGCTGCGCATGCATTTCACACAGTGCAGGTAGCCTACCACTACAACAATCACATCCAGGAGTTCTTTGTGTTGGATGTCAGCTAAAGGGCACCATTTGTATTTAATAACACAAAGAACTCCTGGATGTGATTGTTTATTTTAGAAAAATAGATTGTCCAGGCAATAGTAAATATAAATGAAGCAGATAGAAAGTGGTTAAGTGTCCTGAAACAAGTCTGGTGATAAGCAGCCTAACTATAAAATAAAAATGATAAAGTATAATTTATACCTAATTTCAAACACTACTGTAATTGTCTACAACACTCTTTGTCATTTACGTTTTGGATAATGGTGCAAAACTATGATTTCTGATAGGTGACCAATGCACAATTCTACCATTTGTTGGCAAAATAAATATGAAGCTCTGCTGGTTGTTGGCGAACATACTAATTTATAGCACAATATAATGTATGGGCCACATTAGGATTTAAAGGTCAAAAGTGAAGTGAAGTCAACATGAAGAAATTGTCACAGTAGTTAAAAAAAAAAAAAAAAAAAAAAAAAAAAGTCATTAATATTTAATGCATTCTATATTAATCACTAAAGTAGCATTATGATGTAGGTATGAAACATTTTCATTGCTGTTACTGCCCCAAAATGAACATTTATCAATCTGATTGATAAAGTGCCAGCAGGACAATGAACCATGCCCTAAAACCAGTCCACCAGTCCCTGTTCAACCAAAAAATGCTGCCTGTCGCTGAAGTACAGACAGCTCCACTCATAATTGTCAGATGAACTGCAGAAGATTCTGTTGGGAGTAGTTTATGAAGTGGGAGACAACGCTTTCCTGTGTTCAGGCGAAAGGCAAATTTTGCCTAGCTGGACAGTAAGTTCTCACCTTTAAATATCTGTAGCAATATACTTATTTATTTTGTTTTTCACTCTGTTGTTGCTTTATATGTGCACTCAGTAAGCACTTTATTAGCTTTTTATTAGACTTATTTTTTAGACTTCTGCTGCTGTAGCCCATCCACTTAGAGGTTTGATGCTCTTCTCCTCTGACCTCTCATTAAGAAGGCCTTTGTGCCTGCAGAACTGCTGCTCACAAAAGTATTTTTATGCCCTTAATTCCTAAATCATATTTCATTAATACTTGAGTTTCAAACATCAATTTCATTTTACTAGTATAAACAGCCCAAAGAAAAGCATAATGAACATAACTGGGGAGAGGTCCATCAACATTAAAAAAAGATGTCATGACTACTTTGTAAGAAAGCTCCAGTAATGCTGAACCTACCAAAACATTGTAAATGTATTTACTTTATGCTGCTGGAGTAATGTGCTATATTGGCAATAGGCTATAAATTAGATCACATATTACAACACTCACAAGGTATAAATCAGCCAGCAGTTCATAAGTGGTACAGAACGAACCAGTAAGACATAGCCTACCGGGATGTCTTTGTTTTATTCATGAGAAATGCACTTATTTTGTTTTAGGTTGTTGGTCTAAACGGAATTTGTTTGGCATGATGAACAGCAGTTTTGTGTGATAGCACAGGTTCTTGCATGTATTGTTTCTATATGCACAGGAAAAATGCTTTTGATGAGCCTAGGTTTTGATAGCTGAACTCTTTTAGCTCTATGATTTTGATATTCACAAACAAATTGCGTTTGAGAGGCCTACTATCAGGAGGATGTGTAACTGACTGAATTATGGAGAGGAAACATGCCGTCAAAACACCAGTTTTAATTATAGACCAATGGAAAAAAACACACCTTTTGCTGTTAGAATGCCCCTTCAATGCAAAGCCGCTTGCTAGCTAGCCAATGAAATGTTAGCTAGCTATGCAACAGGGTAGGATGATTGTCTTAATGTAATGTTACCTATATTTTTGCAGCTATCAACAGCTAGCACGTCCTGGCATGAGGCATGATATTCTCTGTTCATTCTCTTTCACTGCCCGCCACTACATCAATTACATGGATAGCTATCATAGCTAGCAAGACAGGCAGAGCTAGCTAGTAACCGGCTCTGATTATGCTGTAGCATTAGCTAGTTTGAACAGTAAAGTTAGACATCGTCTCCTATGGTTGGTTGGCCACGTAGCTAGCTAGCAAACATATATTTAGCTAACATGTGTAGTCAGCAGCTATTGAAATCCTATGCTTCCTTTTCATTTTCATTCCAAAAAATTGGGATACAGTCATCTGAACATCGATTTAGTTCAGATATATACTATGAACTTATGTAATTTGGCAGTGATTACCTCTTAGTTTCTTTTACAGAGCATTAACTAATAGAAAGTAACGAGACACAATTGATACAATTCAAGTACATACAGCAATAAAATACTTACCTAATTGATTTCTAGAAGCCTGCCCAGTGCTATATGTGGTTTGAAGTAGACCACCAGTTACAGCACCTGTAGCAGGTATTCATGCATTGTATGTTGGAAGCCTAGTCAGCGCATAGGTCAAGATAATGGTCTCGGTACGCGTGTGAATTTTTTTGGCTTTTGCCAATCATTATTTTTTATTTAAAACAGTTTTTGTGTTGCTATTCCTCTACACTTGCGGCACATTCTTTTTTTTCTTTTTTTTTTTAACGGAATGATTTACAGACAATACAATTTTGAACATTCTCTCCTCACTCCCTTGTGTGTTGTAAGTTATGTTATCATTATTGCCGGAGTTAAAACGCTTGGTTACATCATGCTTGAAACATCACCCTTAGTTATTTTTCCAACAATGTAAAGTGTAACTGCAATGCAAAGTGCAATGTAGCCTAAAGTAACATTTTTGTTACCAAGGTCAGCTATAACCAGACTATTTTCATGAATTACAAATTTACATTTACATTTTAGTCATTTGGCAGACGTTTTTAATCCAAAGCGACTTACAAGTGCATAGGTTCTACCATAAGTCAGAGCATCACATCCAGAAACTAGCAAAATACACAGGAAATGCTGTTCTAAACATAGTTGTCACCAGAAGTGCAGGATAGGGATATCAGAAAGGAGGGGCAGGGGAAATCAGGAGGGAGGACTAAGGTAGAGTTTGAAAAGGTGGGTTTTGAGTCTGCGTCGAAATAGGGGGAGGGATTCTGCTGTTCTGACAGTGGTAGGCAAGTCATTCCACCACTGAGGAACCAGAACGGAAAACAGGCGTGAACGTGCAGCTCGACCGCCAGGTGCACGTAGAGAGGGAACCGTAAGGCGACCAGAGCTGGCAGACCAGAGTGGTCTAGCAGGGGAGTAGGGAGTGATTAAGGATTGTATGTAAGGTGGGGCAGTCCCCTTAGCAGCCTGAAATGCCAACACTAGGGCCTTGAAACGGATGAGTGCGGCAATAGGAAGCCAGTGGAGGCCAATGAGAAGCGGGGTGACATGAGCCGACCTGGGCTGACTGGTGATCAGGCGGGCTGCAGCATTCTGGACCAGCTGGAGGGGCTTGATGGCACATGCTGGGAGACCGGCTAGGAGGGAGTTGCAGTAATCCAGGCGGGAAATGACGAGCGCCTGGACTAGGAGCTGGGTGGCTTTCTCAGTCAGGAGATGACGGATACGGCGTATATTATACAGAAAGAACCTGCAGGTTCTGGCAGTGGAGGATACTTGTGGAGCCAGGGTGAGGCAGTTATCAAGAGTCACCCCAAGATTCTTTGCCGTACGGGAGGAGGAAACTACAAAGTCCTCAACAGTCAATGAGAGGTCGATTGACGGAGAGAGGACTTAGCAGGGATGTAGAGAAGCTCAGTTTTGGCAAGGTTGAGCTTCAGGTGATGGGAAGTCATCCACGCAGAGATATCAGCCAAGCAGGCAGAGATCCGTGTGGTGATTTGGGTGTCGGGGGGGAAGGAAATGAAGAGTTGGGTGTCATCAGCGTAGGAATGATAAGAAAAGCCGTGGGAAGAGATAACAGAACCAAGAGACATGGTGTATAGCGAGAAGAGGAGAGGCCCAAGAACCGAGCCCTGCGGGACACCAGTTCGTAGGGGTTGAGGGTCGGAGACTGCGCCCCTCCAAGTCACCTGGTAGGAGCGACCAGAGAGGTAGGAGGAAAACCAAGCGAGTGCAGAACCTGTGACACCCATCCCAGACAGCGATGAGAGCAGAATCTCATGGTTGACTGTATCGAAGGCGGCTGACAGGTCGAGGAAGATGAGGACAGAGGAGAGGGATTTTGCTTTAGCAGAGTGGAGTGCCTCAGTGACCGCGAGCAGGGCGGTTTCAGTGGAGTGGCCACTCTTGAAGCCAGACTGGTTGGGGTCATGGAGATTGTTCTGGAGAAGATAAGTGGACAGTTGGGAGCAGACCGCCCCTTCCAGAGTTTTAGTGAGAAAGGGAAGAAGAGAGACAGGCCGGTAGTTGTTCAGGGCAGAGGGGTCAAGAGTAAATCCATTGTGCATGATGTTGCGCGCATTGATATTTGTTGCATATTTTAGCTGTGACAAAATTCTACACACCCGTTTGGTTAGAAAGGTTACTCAAAAATAATGCGCAACCACGTGACATGTCACGCCCAATCAGAATGCCATATTCCCCCTAGGTGGTCGGTTATTTCAGTGCCGTGGTGTAACCATTTTTATTACACTTAAAAAAAAAATTAGATGGGTACTGGCAATGGTACTGGTACCCTACAAACTAGAGCAAAATAACCGAATATTTAAACAAAAAGTGTTTGATACTAGCTCTAAAATAACTAACCAACCAATCACCAATCAACAAACTAAATAAGATTATAATGTCACATTATAATGTGAAGTTGACCTTTAGAATATAAAATCATAATTTTATGCTATTAAACATGTCTGACATTCTGTCATAATATGTATGAATTCTTGAGTTATGGTAACGGCGACCTTGACCACCGAAGTCTGAGTGGTCCTAAGATATTGCGTTCACAAGAATGGGAAGGGCAACCCAAAAAAATTATGTACAGTACAATACAAAAACACCAAACCAAAGCATGAGTTCCATGAACTGCTGCACCCTTTCTCAAGAGACACTATCGTAATTTACAATAAAGGGGTTCTTTGGTTAAACAAAGCTGTAAGATGTATTCTGAGTATGCAAATGACCGCATTTCCAGTTGACCATTTCACCAATAAATCATACTTCCTACAAGTAGATAAAAATCCATCTGTATCAAACTATTCAGAAATGACAGGCTATTGCTTGGACTTATAATTGCCGCCAACAGCCATATAAACTAGTTTTAATGTCCAGTTTCAAGAGAAAGGCTATTTTACGTTATTTGGTCAAACTGCCATTTATTATGCAGGCTAACTCGCAATCAGTGGAACTATGTCCTCTGCTCAAACATAGTCTTACACAAGTGGCTAAAACAATGCTTTTTAGCACCTTTTTCCAGCATAGCATAGTCTGCCTAATATGAAAAAGGAAAGGTTCACCTGACAACATTTGTTCAAAAGAACTGCATTACTAGCACGACGGGGACCAATTTACAGTAAGTATACTTTTACAATGACACTTACCTCCAATGCAAATTTCCCTTGTTCTGCCTTCCCGGTGGGGGTGTAGACCCGTACTCTCACACCATCTGATGACTGGCTTTCCACAAAATCATACTCGCCAATGACAAACGCAACAAGGTATGTGGACATGATGGGTGTGGTAGCAAATTTCACCTCTATAAGGCTGTTGTCCTCTGGATATGGCTTCCGATCAATGACATTCTGTGGAAGTGGACAGATAGCTTTGATTAAAAGTAATTCAGACAACACTAATGAGCTACACTTTCAGCTGCAAGACTTTAAATGGTGTTCGCAGACATTGTAAAAACACAAAGAGATCATTGCAATGCACAAATTAAAATACTAATTTAAACTAGTAATTTAAAATACTGCCACTTAATTTTTTACTCCACACAGTCAAGCCTAGTAGTTTCCTTTTTCACTTAGTCTCTCTAGGCTCGGTTTTAACCCCTTAGGGGTGGATGCGACCTGCAAGTTGCATCTCCCTAAATAGACGGACGCAACGCCATCGTTGTATTTGATCATATGACTTTGACACATGACTGTTGTAATGCTTTGATATTCCTAGGCCTTTCTATAGGTTTCTTAGTCCATAATGAGTTAAGGGGCTCATTTTGCCTGCCCGCTGTTGTCCCCCCAGTGAGGGTGATAAAAAAAAATCTATATATAGACTGGTATCCAGAATTATTGGCACCCTTAAAAAATGGAGAAAAAAGGCTGCATGTAATACAAACATGGATAATCATCTGTATTTTATGTTCAAACATGGGAAAACTATATACTTATTTCAATACATTTACTCTCATGTTTCTAAAAATTCTGAAAACCACAAGTGCCAAAATGATAGGCACCTCTAACAATTATTGAAAATAATATCAATGTGAAATTGGCACAAATTTTACTTAATTGAGTTAATCTCAGTCAAGTACAAGTTTATTATAAGAAAACATCATGGCAATATATATATATATATATATATACACACACACACACACACACACACACACACACACACACACATCCGTGAGTGCATCAGGCCCACCCACAATCTGTCAGTGGGAAAACCCGATCTTGTCAGTGAGAAAAAAATGAAAATATTTGAATATAAATGTTGTAATAAAAATATTGTAATTTCTACATTGCCGATTTACTTAATATTTACTAATCATTTTATTCTTTTTTTGTCATATCAGCTTTGTCTAGGCAGGCTACTTGCTTCCAATTGAATCCCCAAGCGTGCAAACATGTTTTGTTTTGCAAGGCTGATTGGTTGCTGCCAGAAACCCAGCAGGCACACTTTTTTGCCCCTGGCCATAGACATGCTATGCCCAGAACCCCAGAGAAACTTTGCGAGAGCGAAGACTGGCAGTCGTTGGTTTACAGTGGGTGTTTGAATGCAATTCTAATGGTAGCAGGAGCCTGGGGCCTTTACGTATTTGCCTGCCTTCATCGCTAGCTTATAGAGCATAACACTTGTAGCTACAGCAAATTGACTGGGCAACTAACCAACAAATCTTACTTTGTGCTATTCATTAAATAGCTACCATAATCCTATCTTGAATACACTAGTGTATGAAATCAAGATGCCGCTACTGTGTTGGGGTGTCTCGGTGGCGCAGCCTGTAGAGCACTGACCGCATGCTCATTGCGAGCCGCGACGTCAACGGTTCGAATCCGACCGTCTGACAATTTGTCGCATGTCTTTCCCACTCTCTCGCCCCCATTCTTCCTGTCTCTATATACTGTCCAATAAAGCTGAAAAAGGCCTAAAAAATAAAAAAAAATTAAAAAAAATAGATGCTGCCAAGATCTAACTAGTTAACGAAAAAATAAATGTATCCGTTCCCGAATTATGATTATATTGCTAGTTTTAAAAAACCCTTGGGGAGTACATGTAGCTTAGTATATAGCGAATACAATATATTCACTTTCCACAACTCATGAGCATTTTTGTTTTATTACAATGTTTTTCTGACAAGGAACCAAATCGGGGTATCATACTAATCAGCAGGTCGAACTATTCATTTTATTTTAGGAAGAGATGCAAACTGTGCAAAACTGTGTTTTAATCCTGCTCCCCTCCAAACGAGAAGTTTGGATTTGGAAATGTTAATCAGCGATGCATCATAAACTGTTCAGTTATTTTTTGAGATGCATCGCTGTGTGTATTTCTTGTACTCCTACTGCATGTTGTAAAGAAATGGTTGTATCGCAACCTATTGATAGTTGCACAGTTCGTACTATTGTAATGATTAACTTCCTTATTTGTGGAAATGGGTCGTGGCTTGTCTTTGCGTTTTCACTCATGGGGTTAAGCTGTTCTTGTAAAAACTAATAATGTGTTCAGAATCAGAACAATTTGCGATGGTTTGTGAATCCTTATTTGTCGGTTTACTTGCATATATTAATATTTTCTTGTCTACTATTAGATCTGTTGTTCAGAGTTGTATATATGTTTTTAATTACAGGAAACCTCTGGCATTCAGAAAATTCTTATTTAAAAGATCATATTTGTTGACGAGTATGTTTTAGTATGCTACGTGATATCCCATTGGAGAGTTTCAAACAGTAATAACTACACAATTAGTATTCAGTTTGTGTGTTTGCATATAAGGGACCTACCCGTTTGGTACTGCACACCAGTTAGGCAATCTCAATCATGCAGATTTACAATAGCTATCCATAGCACGTCCTTATTCATACACACAGTTTGAAAGCTATTGTGGCTTGTTATGCACGGAAGATTTGTAATGGAATCACCATTAAAGTCCATCGTCAAGGCAATCAGTAGTGAAGTGTTGGTTGCACAGGCGAGCACCTTTTGTAGTGGCCAAAAATTAAGTACTGTTCTAGGCATACAGCCTGCAACGTCATATGTAGAAAACTGCAGCTGTGTGATACTGAAAGACTAAAAATATGTGACAAATGAAGGGAGGATCGGGGTTGGCTGTCTCCCATGCTAAGTTGCAGGATGTAATAGTCACATATTGACAGGACAGGCCATAATGACCCAGAAGGAGCTGGGAAAGTAGACCACAGGATATGGAGTTTAGCAATAGACAATGGGGAAGGAAGGCTCAAACAACTTTGTAACATTATTATAAGCCGTCTGTGCCCCCTAGCATATGTGGTAGAAAGAGTATGAAGCGAGCTTCATTTCGCCTGAATTGTATAATGATCATAAGAAGGCATAAGCAGAAAAGCATTTAATTTGTTCGTTAGTAAGGAGGAGAAGGCATTTGTTCGAGGAAGTCCTGAATCCTCTGTGTAGGTGAATGAACTTCCCATGAGCTCATGGTCAATAAATGGTGAAACGGTATTTGAAACTGTGAGATTATTTCCTTCATCTTCATCCAACGAACTTCCACCTTAAATTAACCTAATGAGGGGAAAGTGAAGACTTTACCTCTACACACAAGTCAGCTCTTATTCAATTTCTAGATATGCCTACACCGAAATGTAAACAACTGCAACCATGTGACATCATGCTCCATAGGTGCGTTGCCAACTAAATAATAATATGGCTTTAGAAAAATTCAATAATATGGCCCAGGAAATTCAAAAAGCCCCTACTTTTGCAGTAAATAAAATAAAAACTAAAGCTCAAAAATGTTCTTGCTTGAATTTCTTGAATATTCATAGTCTGAAAAGAAAATTAAGTAAGAATTATCTGAATGCCAGAGGTTTTCTTTAAGACAATTTTCACACTGTAAACAATATTATAGTGGGTCCAATGTTTGAGTTGCAGGCTTTCAGTTTCTCTTATCTTTTGTGTTGCTTCCCTATAAAGAGAAGCGGAGTTGTAATGTATTTATCCCTTTGTGTATATTACAATATCATCCATATCTGTCCTCGATAGCCTCTCGCTGTCAAGGGTAATTTTAATTCATCAATCTCTTGACAGTCAAAAACAAATCAATGCTCCCAAGACTGAAATTCATGAAGTGTCAGGGGAGATCCATATGAAGTGGACGTTTTTGGGGGTTTTTTGTGGAAGCGTGTATTGCGCAACACCAACGAGCGGCATCAAGGAGGCTAATTGGGGCAACGTGTTGCTATTTTCTTATTTCTCATATTTCTCTATATTAACCCTATACAGTTTATTAAGCTTCCAAGATTAAGAATATATACTCACTGAGCATTTTAGGTAGACCTGTACACCAGCTTGTTAATGCAAATATTTAATCAGCCAAACATGTGGCAGCATCTAAATTCATAAAAGCATGCAGACATGGTCAAGAGGTTCAGCTGTTTTCAGACCAAATGTCAGAATGGGGAAGAATCTAAGTGAATGATTGTTGGTGGTTTGAATATCTCAGAAACTTCTGATCTCCTGGGATTTCCACACACAATAGTCTCTAGAGTTTACACAACATGGTGTGAAAAACTAAAAACATCAAGCGAGCAGCAGTTTTGCAGGCAAAAACACCTTGTTAATGAGATAGGTCAGGAGAGAAGGACCAGACTTATCAAAGCTGACAGGAAGGTGACACTAACGCAAAAAACCAAACATTACAACAGTCGTATGCAGAAGAGCATCTCTGAATACACAACGGACCAAACCTCTAAGTGGATAGGCTACAGATTTCATTTCATACAAATTTCAAGATTTGATAGTCATTTATCATCTGGGACAATCCAATTTGGGAAAAATAGGCTCATTTGCACAGTCTGTCCATAGTCTGAACAAGCCGTGCATAAAACCAGCCCTTTAGTTTGTTGTGGGGCATTCCAATTAATTATTATTTGAGTGACACACCGTTCAGCCAGTAAAGTATTAGTAAGTACTTTCCAATGATATATAATTTGTCCCATTTCAGCTTCGGTAGAGCTTCTTAGAGGCTGGCGTAAAAATGATAGCATTGTGTATGCATTACGTATTCATGGACCATAGGAAAAACATACAGCGGTAACTCTTGTTTCTCATCTTCAATAGATAGATTTTTGAGAACGTCTCAGCAGGGCTAAGGCATATCCTTGCCTGGCTAATATGAATTTGGACTGTGAATCAGAAGAGAAAAGCCAGAAGAGAAGCACTGGTGATCCCAAACACACCGCCCGGGCAACGAAGGAGTGGTTTCGTAAGAAGCATTTCAAGGTCCTGGAGTGGCCTAGCCAGTCTCCAGATCACAACCCCATAGAAAATCTTTGGAGGGAGTTGAAAGTCCGTTTTGCCCGGCGACAGCCCCAAAACATCACTGCTCTAGAGGAGATCTGCATGGAGGAATGGGCCAAAATACCAGCAACAGTGTGTGAAAACCTTGTGAAGACTTACAGAAAACGTTTGACCTCTGTCATTGCCAACAAAGGGTATATAACAAAGTATTGAGATGAACTTTTGTTATTGACCAAATACTTATTTTCCACCATAATTTGCAAATAAATTCTTTAAAAATCAGACAATGTGATTTTCTGGATTTTTCTTTTTCTCATTTTGTCTCTCATAGTTGAGGTATACCTATGATGAAAATTACAGGCCTCTCACCTTTTTAAGTGGGAGAACTTGCACAATTGGTGGCTGACTAAATACTTTTTTGCCCCACTGTATTAGTCATTAGATTTGAATTATAAAGCTAGCTATCTTGCCAAGTTATTTATTCCGCTTTGCCTTATATACCACTTACATACATGTAATGTACAGTATTTGTTTGGAGGATTCATCTAGATGACCTGGAAAGTTTAATTAGCATTTGAGCTTCTGATTGAAGGATAACACATTGTCTTCTAACTGGTTGATATTATCGTGGCATAAACCCATTCAATTATATACTTATTGTGATGAGTAACTGCTAGCTAACGGGGCTCTGGTGAAAAAATATCAAATATAAACTTTATATTATAAAAACTTTTTCTTCTTGCTTGGGGAGGTTTTGGGCATGTTATTGAACCAATATATATATAAGACCCTATGCTGTTGAAAATATAGTAATTCCCACTTGGAAATGATGTAGAAGTGAGTTTCAAAACAACAAAAAAGATTTTATGATTTACCGCAATGCAATTTATCCATTTGGATATATTTGGAGACACAAAGGGACACTATAAATTCAGCTGTTACAGTATGGAACACATTTGTTGCCTTAATGGCTTTAAGCCATCAAGAGTCCAAGGTATCAAATTAGCCTCAACCAGATCTGCTACCAGATAAGCAGTAGATACAAGAATGGGAGCCGTGGTGGCAAACGGCTAAAGTAATGGACCTTAATGCAGGCATCAGAAGGATCGCCGCCTACAGCTCCCCGGACTAGGGGTCTGAGACGATGAGGCTTGGAGAAGGCGTGTCAGCCTCTGGGATCCCAGGATCTTTCCGGGACTGGGTTGTAGGCGGTGTATCCCCAGCTAACATCAGTAATTGGATTAGACAATTGGCAAACAAATTGGGAGAAAATTGGAAAAATCTTACATTTATATATATTTTTGACCTTGACTAATTTCCCTGCTGAACTCAATGTAAAAAATATTGAGGAGAAATGATTATTGAAGTATCAACTGCATATCGGACAGCAGCATAAAGGTTTGAGGCTCATTTCATACCTTTGACCCTGACATCAAAACTTTTGAATGGTAGTGTGTCTATGATGAAAATAGCTGAAATTAGATCTGATAAGGTCTTAATGCTTATATATAGATTTCAAGGATTTTAAAAAATCTATGTTTTTAGTAATAAGTCTGCTCTGTTTTTTGGACGTGAAAATCTTGTGTTTATTTATGCATTTACTTTGTGAAAATTAGGTTAAAAAGACCTAGAGTTTAGTTATTTTAATGAAACAATAGCCTTGGAAAAGTTTTTTGTTATCTAAAGAAGTGACTATAATTGGATATTGGAATTGGAACCGATAAACAAAACTGTAACCAAAATCAATAAAATCCAAACTATAGCCAACCCTAGGTTTAACAAAGGTTCTTTTGGAGTAACAAATTATCACTTGTTTGATAGGGCTCACACTCGTAATTCTGCACCAGGGACGATTGTTCCTCCATGGAATGGTTAACAAACTACTTAAACCCTCTAAATTCCACTGTTTACCAGCTGGCTTAATGTGCAGTAACCAATACTCCACAGCCCTGGCTACCCAGCTTAAATACTTTCACTGCTCTGCCTTCGCGGGAGAGTTTCTTAATTCTGGCGGTAACTCCATATATGAATGAATAAACTCTCCCGTTGAAATAACCACACACTGCTTTTACAAATTAACTGGCACCAGACAAACGATGGAGGACTTTTATTAAATGTACAAGTATATTTTTAAATGTTTCAGGGAAATGTATGAATTGTTAAATAACCATTCTCTCAAAATTGCACTGCATTTTTCTATTTTACATTACATTTTAACTATTACATTATAACTATAAATATTTCCAAATGTCGTTATTTCCCCAATTACACTTATCCAGAAATTTCAGAATTTGTCCCATTATTTTACAATAGCTTCTTCTAAATAATGGGAGACTTTTCACAGATAGACAATAAAAGGAAGACAATGACTTTGAAACAATACTGACTCCCCATGGTTTTTATGCACTCCCATAAAAAAGATCTCCGCACAATTTGGAGGGTTTACATGCATCGGGTCACATTGGTTTTATAATTAATCTTACAGCGCTAATTGGTATGTTTAACCGCTTTTTTTGTACCCATTACCGGAGTTGTGATGGTCAATTACCATCTGACTTCTGAATTGACAGTGCTTTGGCTTTTCCCATGCTGATGATTGAAAGGGATTTTGCATCCGCATTACATCACTTTTATACCATAGAGAAACAGGAAGTGATAGCTATGGCAGAATATAGTTCCTTTAGACTAAGATTGACTAAGTTCATCGCTAAAAGGAAGAAACCATATACGGTCATGAAGACCATGGTGCCAAGGAGAGGAAAGTGTGATTGGAAGTCTGAGACTGAACCATCCATGATTTTTTTAAACGAAGGTAAGCTGGCCGTCTGCCTAAGACTAATTCATGTTTTACGAAATGTTTTCAGATTTTCCTTCTTTATCAATGACTGTAGTTAACTACTATGTTATTTCATCCCATTGGTTCCAATTAATTATATGATTATGTTAAGTGATCTTCAGTTTAGGCTTCTCAGCTAAACATCAGCTAGCTAGCTAATATGCTGACTTGGCTCACTTAGACTACCACACAGCTTACCAGTGAGCTAGATAACCTGGCTAGTTCACACCATAGGTTAACATATTAGCACTCGTACATGGATGAACATCAACTAATGTGCACTGACGAAGACAGGTGTGCCCATTTGCTGTTTTTGGTATAGCTACATGTGTAGCTGCTGTTAATCTAACCGATCACTTGCTGGCTAACACTAGCTAACACCAACCTTTCACAAGTCACAAGAACACCATCACTAGTGGTTAACAAATCTGTCAAACATTTAAATTACTGACTTGCAGGCATAAAATTTCAGTGCACTTTCAAATGCAAGTTTACCACCTGCTGAAGACAGAAGTTTGCGTGGTGTCTTTTTCATTAAGTTACTTGGTGACTAGAACAGACTTTTCGGACTGAATTTCATCTCCCTATTAGAGAAACAACTAGTCTACTGCCAACAAGCTCAACCGCTAAAAAGTGGTGCATAAAGTCAATGGTATTGCAATCCAGATGGAACCAGACGAGATGACTACTACTTTACATTACATTATTGGCATTTGGCAGACGCTCTTATCCAGAGCGACGTACAACAAAGTGCATACCCATAACCAGGGATAAGTTCGCTGAAAGACCCTAGAGGGAAGTACAATTACAACTGCTACCTGTACAACAAAGATAAGGACGAGGGCCAATTTTTTTTTTTTTTTTTTAAACAAAGAAACAAACAGAGCAAAAGTGACCAAAGTTCACTATCCAAACACTGCTTACCTAGCTAACTAAAAATACCGATACACAAAGCAAGTGACGGAGACAACAATTAAGGTTCACAGGGAGGTAGGGAGGGATGGGGAGAGGTGCTACTTGAAGAGGTGTGTCTTCAGCTTGCGCTTGAAGGTGGGGAGAGATTCTTCAGTTCTGACCTCAACAGGGAGTTCGTTCCACCACCGTGGAGCCAGAACAGACAGTAGTCGTGAGCGTGAGGTGGAGGTTCGGAGAGGGGGAGGTGCCAAGCGGCCTGTGGAGGCTGAACGAAGAGGTCTGGCAGGGGTGTAGGGTCTGATGATTGTTTGTAGATAAGCTGGGAAGTAAGCAGGGGGGTGACATGTGAGTATTTGGGAAGGTTGAAGACCAGACGAGCTGCTGCATTCTGGATAAGTTGGAGGGGTCTGATGGCGGACGCTGGGAGGCCAGCCAAGAGGGAATTGTAGTAGTCCAGGCGGGATAGAACCATCGCTTGGACCAGGAGCTGGGTCGAGTAGGGGGTGAGAAAGGGGCGGATTCTCCGTATGTTGTATAGGAAGAACCTGCAAGACCGGGTCACCGCTGCAATGCGCGGAGGCTGGCCCTGGAGGTACGGAGGGTGTCAGATATCCAAGGGGACAGGGGGGATGTGCGAGGCGGCTTTGAGACAGGGGGACAGAGGGAGTCAAAGGCGGAGGACAGAGATGAAAGGAGGGTGGCAGATGCAGAGTCAGCAGGGAGTTTGGAGAAGGATTCGAGAGGGGGGAGTGAGGCGGTGACAGTGGTGGCAAAGGAAGAGGGTGAGAGGGAGCGGAGGTTACGGCGGGCTGAGGAAGGGTAGGTGGAGGAGGGGGAGGAGGATGGGGAGGAAGAGGGAGGGAGAATGAGATGAAGTGGTGATCAGATGTATGCAGAGGGGTAACCGTGAAATCAGAGCATGAGCAGTTCCTCACAGTTCCTACTTCCTTCCAACTAAGGTTTCAGAATTGCTCAAGAGAAGGAGAATTTGGTACAAACCAGATGTTTATTTATTTGTTTCTCTGCAAGCTCTCGAGACTGTTGTGCATGACAATCCCAGGAGATCAGCAGTTTCTGAGATATTCTAACTACCCTGTCTGGTACCAACAATCATTCCACGGTCAAAGTCACTTGGATCAAATTTTTTCCACATTCTGACATTTGGTCTGAAAAACAGCTAAACCTCTTAACCACATCTAAATGCTTTCATGCATGCTGCCACATGACAGGCTGGTGTACAGGTCTACCTAATAAAGCGTTCAGTGAGTGCATTTCTTTCACAGCAAAAAACGTCTAGATTGTGGCCACCAGCTACTTCCGGTATGGGGAGGAGAGCACGGGAGACCACGGGGGACCAGCCTGGGTCTGGATGCCAGGGTCCACTGGTTTGGTTGGAAAGGCCTGACATGGGATCACCTTCTCCCTTACGTCCACCAGTCCCCATGAGAAAGAGCAGTCGCGGCTATCCTGCTCATTTACTGTGGCGGGAAGGACCTAGGCAACACCAAGAGCCTGGATCTCCACGCAGGAATGAAGCAGGACCAGCAAGACCACCATTGTTTCCCAGGGGAAATAATATATTTTTTTAAATAATATGATACCTCCCTTAAAGACTGAATCCAGGAGAGGAGAAGCTACATGGGGTTTCCCTGCTCAATTAAGGCAGTTTCTCCAATGCTAGATTTAGCTTTTAAAGGAACAGGGTTTTTCATTAAATAGGTCAGGTTTTCAAACTTTATGTGGCGTTTTTTTCATTTAATGAGTAATGCAGCCACGACATTGTTTACCCAGCCACTCCTGCTCTTCCTCAACTCCGTCCGTCATCCCTGTTCATCATCTACCCTTTTTCCTCCCTGCTTGCAAACTGAATTTGCAAGGAAAAAAATACAAATAAAATACCACTTCCAGCGTGTTTGAGCTTCTAAAACTTAGATTTAATAATATAGTAATAGAGTAATTCTGACACTTGGAAAATAAACCCCAAAGGGTTACTTTTCAAAAGATTATGCCTATAGTCAAAAGGGTAGTCAAGCATGTGTTGAAAGGGGGCGATACTTAAGCGGTTAATGGAGTGTGCAAACGGTACCATATTTGACAAGGCCACACGGTCCTTTGGAACAATGAGGGTAATGTCAAAGGTGGCTTTGATGGCTGGTTCATCCCAGCAAGGGAAGGCCCGACGAGCATCAGTAGCCTGCAAAGACAGGAGAAAAAGGGGGTGATCATAATCATAATTTCCCACTCCAATAAAACGCTCTATGAAGAGAAAATTAAATTAAGCATGTAAATGAGCAAGCCAGTAATAAGTAACATTTGGTGTCATATGCTGGTCAGCTTGCTGACTTCCCCCTCCTGGAGCATGCATTGTTAGCCCCCACCTTTTGGCACACATGCCTGTGGGGGAGAGCTAGAGAAGAATTCCTGGAGGAACCTTCCTGGGCCACCTGGGGAGCCCCCCTTCTCTCACATTCCTTACAGGGTTAGAGCACAGGAATACTGGAGATGGCATAAAGATGTTTCATGATAATCCCAGGTCAGAATATAGAAATGTTTGGTGTTATTCTGATTGGTTCAGTGCGACTGGTGTAATGGTCTAGTTTTTGTAACAGTCTACCTTTGATATCATAACCATCCAGGAGCCGAGGGGAAACTGGGCAAACGCTGTCTCTGTAGAAGCCAGTAACCCACCACCTTTGGGAAAGGCTCAGGACACTCACAGTGCCCCCATTTGGACACTGCTGTTATTACACCGGTGACTGCTCTCCTAGATTAAATATTCAAAACTGCGGCTTGGTATATTCGTGGTGTTTCCAAGCTGGGAAAGGCAGTCTAGTTCGGCCCGTAAAAGGATTGGTGGTGTATGGCTCTTGTAATTTGACGTGAAGGGAACCCATGGGCGTTTATACGCCGGTTCCTGTCAAGTTAACTCTAAGGAGCCCTCTAAATACATGCCAACCTGGGCTCGCAACTATCACGGCAGTGTTTTGCATGTATTGTGTTGGCTAGACCCTCAGCCTCTGAGTTCTCCGCCGAACTGAGATTTCAGCAATAATGCTAATCCCGGGAGCATATATTGAGTAATGGTGGCGCAGGAACGAGTCGAGTGTACACGTATGTTCCAAATTTCTAAATTATATCTTAAATGGAGTCAGATAACGAAGGTAGATGTATTGACCCTACTGTGGAGATTCTTGGTCAGCCCAGACCAGTAAAGAGCGGAAGGCAGAGTGGTACTACTGTCTTTGTAATGTGGTTTATTCATTAGCTGATCTAGACTCTCCGCATAGCAGTCATTATTATTTAACCCTACTAATATTCTTCCAGCAACACCAGAAGGACAAGCGTGCAAACCCCTTCGGCCCTCGCTAAATTCCGTCATTGGGTTAGCGTGGGGTTTTACAACATAACCAAGAGGCATGCGGCAATAATACATTGTCGAGCTGGAAAGACGTATTGGATAAATGTAATGTAATATAATGGATAAATGGTTATTAAATATACACTCAGTCAGCACTTTATTAGGTAGACTTAGGTAGACTTATTTTTTAGACTTCTACTGCTGTAGCCTAGCCAGATATGATGTGTTGTGTGTCCAGAGATGCTCTTCTGCATACCACTGTTGTACTGTGTGCTTATTTGCGTTACTGTCACCTTCGACCAGTCTGACCCTTGTCCTCTGACATCTCATTAACAATGGGTTTCTGTTAGAACTGCTGCTCATTCCACGGTCAGTCATGATCACATTTTTACCCCATTCTGATGCTTGATGAGAACATTACTGAAGCTCCCGAAACATATCTACATGATTGTATGCATTGCACTGCTGCCATACAATTGGCTGATTAGATTATTGCACATACTTATTAATGCGATAAAGTAAAAATGTTCCTAATAAAGAGTGTATATAGACTCATGAGCAATTTAATAGGTAGACCTGAACACCAGCTTGTCAATGCAAATCTTTAATCAGCCAATCATGTGGCAGCAATTAAATGCATACAAGCATGCAAACATGGTCAAGAGGTTCAGCTGTTGTTCAGACCAAATGTCAGAATGGGGAAGAAATGTGATCAAAGTGACTTGCATGCATCCATCTCCCATACTTAAGTGTGATTACAGTTAGCTATACTTTTTAGGATTTTTACAATTTTTTTCTTTTATGAATAGGACATAAATTATCACCACGCTTCGACATAGTTGAGGAAGACCTGGGGCTACATATGTGTACCATGTTTGGTGCAGTTTTATAAATAAATGGCCATGCTCACAATTTCATTGACGGTTTGCAGCATAAAAAAAGGGTTAATTTCATTGGGGCTACTCCCAGCATACTGTGTGAAATTTGATGAAGATTAAACATGTAGGAGAAGCAAAAAAAGTGTTCATTTTTTAAAATTCAAAATGGTAGAAAGGTTTGGCAGACCCAAATTAAATCGGGGACATTTATTTAGTTTGGTATGAGCCATGGAATCTGCCGAAAAAGAGATTCTACATGGTACATGAGTTATGAATCTAAATGCATTACCATAAGGCTGATAGCAATCATTGCGATAACCTGAGTAGTGGCAAAGTAATGAAACACACGTGCCAGTGTTTGCTGCCTACTCAGTTTATCTGAGAATTTTTTTTTTTAAACATCATAGACACAGAACAAAAACAACAGGGTTCCAGCAACTTCACAGTTTCGGCCCCTAATAATAATAATCGGAACAAAACCAATAGGGTTTCAGCACTCTGTGTTCGGAATCCGCATTAAAAAAAAAAACACCTGTGAACAAACCTTTGCTCAACTGTGTTCAAAATAAATATTGCCAATTGTGAGGTCTCAGTCAGTCACACTGTCATGAAGAGCAAGGAAAAGCCAGTGGAACTTCATGATGCTGGGGAAGAACACTGGCAAAGCTTTGAACCTTCATCTGAGACCATTGCAACAAAATCAATGGTATCAACACCACTTTCTTCCTGGAAGCATTTCCTGTGGCCTCTGATGACACAACAAGAGATCTTGGTAAAGTTGTTTACTTCAAATTTCTCCTGAAGAATGATCTACATCTTGTATAATACGCTCTCTGGAACAAAATTAGCCATAGGCATCAATAAATCCGTCAGTCTACTGTTGCGTTTTGTTAGCTCACTGTACGTTGGTCGTCAATAGCTGAGATGTTTTCACTCATTAGATTAAACAACAATGCTCTGGTTCATTTGTAACCAATTAAGATAGCTAGCTAGCACCAGTCTCCCATAATTCTTATGAGAGCAGGGCTAACTTGGACACAACAGATTGTGATGACGTAGCCGATGTGAATAGCCACCTGCTTCATAATTTGTATGGCGTTAAATGAGAAAAAACGTAGAACTACATTTCCCATTAAAATCAATTCACTATATGGGAATGACGCATCAACCATCAAGAAATGAACCTCTGCGATTCTCTAACTTTCACGCTGCCATCGAATGTGATGTGATGGCTACAGTAGAGCCGCTGTCAGTAACGGATTTGTTCCCTCAGTGTCCTACACATGATGGCAGCACACCTCTCCTCAGCTGCTCGCCATGGAGTATCCATTCAAATAGCCAACAATAAGCGGTCAGAGCTGCGTGAAAGCTGTTCGCTTCAGCTGCCTCGTCCTTCACTGTCTGTCTCTCTCAGTAAAATCAAATCCAAAACTGTAAGGTTGTATGTCTTTGTCAAAATCAAAAATCTCTTCCTCTAACTTGGCGAAGTCAGTGAAGTCACGTCCATGTGGATGTGTTTGTTCTGATAAGTTTTGCCCCATATCTTGGAAACGGCTACACTGACGGTGATTTTTAAAATGACTACACACATAAATTTAAGCATTTCATCCAAATAAGCTCAAGTCAAAAAGCGTGACAGTGCTCCTTTAAGTGCTTTGCTGCAGTGGTTGACGCTTTCATGTCTCATCGGTTACGATCATTGACCATAGGCTATACATAGTTACAACAAGCAACGTACATTCTCAATCTGCATAGGTTTTAACCTACAGTAGCCTAACTATATATTTTATTTTGCGAAAATGGAAAATACGGAAAACAAAAAAAGGAAACCAAATTGGACGGGGGAGGAGAAGTATATACTGTTAAAGGAATAAGGGAAAAGAAAAACAATCATAAAAACAGTTTGGTAATGAAAACGGTGATTGACAGACCGTGCCCTCCCACTTTCCACACATTGTTGATAACATCACATTAGTGTCTCCACATTTTATAAGTGGAGTAACCTCAGAATTAGTCTCGGCATCACCACATTCTGCAGATTCTAGTCAAGTCAGTTGAAACTTCCCTGAAGCTGTCCCAACTATGGTCAGGAAGCAAAGTCACAAAAGGCAAAAATAAGATGAAGGAACATTTGCCTGTATAAATAATGACGATTTACAGATTAAGAGGCTTTAATTTTGGGTTAATGGTAATTAATGAATTAGTACTGCAATTAGTACTGCTAGGTTAGGCAGAACACTGGTTTTTCTAAGCTAACACTACCCCATTTTTCTGAGAAAGCCGTTGTTACCCAGCGAATATGGAATACAAATTAGCTAACGAAGATAACAATTAGCTAACATCGTTAAATGATCGCTCAGATAGAACCTAATAAGCAAGCTGTTCATAAAAAGAAGCATTGTATGGTAATGTACTTAGTGTTCAAATCAAAAGACTGCTATGTAACTTTTCTTGCAGTCTCCACTGTTGTATGAATTGCTTTCTTCATTTTGTAAGAAACCCCCCAAATACACCAAAAGGCGGAAGTATCCGAGAGGTGAAGGAAACGCGTGTAGTCTGACCAATGCTACTGGAACAGGGTTAATTTATTCTCGTTTATCTGACTCCAAAAGATAAGTTCAACTGCTCCTCTGTTCTAACAGTTCAACGAAAGGAACAGCAAATGTCCGCCATGTTCGCTATCTATTTGTATAGACGCGGACGTGCCTGTGGCCTGTATAGCCTACAATTATACACTTAGTATGTATCTTCTGAGGGCACTGGTGTATAGGCGAGTGACTACGGGGTACAGGTATCCTAGGTTGTCTGTCTGTTAGGACTCTAAACTGCTAAGTGTGCAGTGGTGCGAGCCAAGAGGATGCAGGTTCAAATTAATACAATTTATTAAACAATGTGCATTGCAGAAATAGAATGAAAATGTGTTACAAGAATGACAAGTTGCAACCTGAATGGCTATATGCAAATAGTGCGCAGGAGATCGTATTAGCGAGTCTCCTCGAACCATTCCACGTTCCCCTCTATATACTCAGGGTATACAGGAAAACAAGAAATCATCAAATAGAGTCACAAGATGGCGGTAACAATGGTCCTGCTGATGTTATCTCTGTATGTCAAACCTGGTTAACCTTTTATTACAGCTGGATGCTGACTCACAGGTAACTTGCATTACCTGTGGTTTATTCCTACAAGATCTTTATTCAGCAACCAGTGTACTACACCACCAATGACACCAAACCATTTCCCACATCATTAGCCATCTAAAGACACCAAACACTGTATGCGGGAAAACCCATGGTTTATACAGTACTATTTCAACTCATCAGGTCTGGGAGCATTCCACTGAGGTGGCAGAATTGCACAGAGGCAGCACAATGATGGGAGCAATAGTGCTGTATTGACAAGCACTGTCTTTTCATCAAACCTTGCTGACCCTGCGTCAACATGGTCAACACAGTCGGTTTCCTTTTGGGGGTCTGCAGAGAGGCACACTTATGTAAAATGCCCTACAATTTCTTACCTATTGTACCTTTAAAGTTATCACTTATTTTCTGATACTGCAAATGTCAATTAACTGCTGTGGGCGTGACCGTTTCCTGTAAAACCGCTGTAACTTGTGAACCCTATGTCTGATCATCTTCAAAAACATGACCACCATCAGGCAATCAGATGTGAGCAGTCATTGGACATGCTTAACAATGTCCGATCATCATAAAATTTGAGTGAACTGTAGAATCTCTCCCCACCTTCAAGCGCAAACTGAAGATCTTCAAGCAGCACCTCTCCCCGTCCCTCTCTACCTCCCTGTGAACCTTAATTGTTGTCGTTGTGATTTACTTTGTGTATCGGTATTTTTAGTTGGCTAGGTAAGCAGTGTTCAGATAGTTAAGTTTGGTCACTTTTGCTTTGTTTGTTTGCTTGTTTGTTTATTTGTTCGTATAAAATAAAATTTAAAAAAATAAAATAAAATAAAATTCAAATAGGCCCTGGTCCTTATCTTTGTTGTACAGACAGCAGTTGAAATTGTACTTCCCTCTAGGGTCTTTCAGCGCACTTATCCCTGGTTATGGGTATGCACTTTGTTGTACGTCGCTCTGGATAAGAGCGTCTGCCAAATGCCATTAATGTAATGTAATGTAATGAGTATGTTCTCGTCTTGACTTGATACCACCATGAGAAATTTGGCCATCGGGGGGCGCTAAAGCACCTATAGCTAATATTCAGGGTTCAAAATAGCGTATCTTTGGCAATGGTTAATGGACAAGGCTCATCATTTTCGGAGTTTATTCTTAATTTTAAAATCTGGGGGATTTTTCGGGTTTTATTTCTCATTTTAAATTTTTATAACGGGTGAAAATATGATGGAAAATGACAAAAAACTGAAAATCAGATTAAGTGCATCATTTTAACCAGGTGTGCTGGTATCGCTGCGGGCCGTCCACTAGACGCGGTGAAGTAGATTTGTAATTGCTATTTTGAACAGCAGAGGTTAGGGCTGGAGCTAGTTTGTTTTTATTGCTGTGTTAATCACTGAAACTGACTGCATACCTGTCAAGTGATTGAATGTTTGTTTTGTCAGTAGATTAGCCTTGATATTCCTTGTAAACGATTGTAGGCAATTGAAATAGGTGTGCTCAGAGCAGCGTCGCTCCGTCCCAGTTTTTGTTATGTTATGTTTCACCCCATCCCAGTCTGCTCTCTCCCTCGAAGACTGCAACGTGGGCCTCCACGGCGTCGGAACCCCTCGAACCTCAGCTACCCCCCTGCGAGGACTTTGCGGTCACAGGGGGACTATGAAACTGCCAGTCAGCCACTCGGAAGGCTGACTTCATCCCCACATAGGCCTCCCTCCAGTCCCTACAATTCCTTGCCCTAACTGAGACCTGGATCACACCTGACAACACCGCCACTCCTGCTGCCCTCTCATCCTCCTTCTCCTTCTCTCACACTCCCCGGCCTTCCGGCCGTGGAGGTGGTACTGGTCTTTTCATTTCCCCCTCATGGAAATTCTCTGTTCTCCCCCTCTCTGACCTGTCCATATCCACTTTTGAATTCCATTCTGTTGCAGTATACTACCCTACTAACCTTTTTATTACAGTTCTCTATCGTCCTCCAGTCCCCCTGGGAAGCTTCCTTGATGAGCTAGACACCCTTCTCAGCTCCTTCTCTGAGGACGGCACCCCACTGATTCTCCTCGGAGACTTCAACATCCACCTTGAAGCCTCCCAGGCTGCTACCTTCCTACCATTACTCCACTCCTTTGACCTCTCCCTGCAACACTCTCCTCCAACCCACAAGGCAGGCAATGTCCTTGTCTTTGTGAGGAACTGCCCATGCTCCGATTTCACGGTTACCCCTCTGCATACATCTGATCACTTCATTTCATTCTCTCTCCCTCTTCCTCCCCATCCTCCCCCCCCTCCTCCCACCCACACTTCCTCAGCCTGCCGTAACCTCCAGTCCCTCTCATCCTCTTTCTTTGCCACCACTGTCACCGCCTCACTCCCCCCTCTCGAATCCTTCTCCAAACTCCCCGCTGACTCTGCATCTGCCACCCTCCTTTCATCTATCTCCTCCGCCTTTGACTCTCTCTGACCCCTTGTCTCTCTGGATAAGAGCGTCTGCCAAATGCCAATAATGTAATGTAATGTAATGTCTCAAAGCCACCTTGCACATCCCCTCCCAGTCCTTGGATATCTGACGCCCATCGTACCTCCAGGGCCAGCCTCCGCACAGCGGAGAGGAAGTAGGGAAAATCCAGAGACCCTTCAGACCTCACAACTTACCAGTCTCTCCTGGCGGCATTCTCTTCCGCTGTCACTGCCGCCAAAGTAAAATACTATCAAACACAAATTCAGAACTCCACTTCTAACCCCCGGAAACTGTTCTCCATTTTCTCCTCTCTCCTCAACGCACCGCCTCCTCCACCTCAGACCTCCTCACCCCTCTAGGCCCACCCCTTCCTTTTCCACTTTCTCCCCCCTTACAGATGCTGATATTTCTCAACTCCTGCTCTCCCACCGCCCTACAACCTGTGCCCTTGACCCTATCCCCTCTTCTCTTCTCCAGACTATCACACCTGACATTCTCCCATTTGTCACCTCCCTTGTTAACTCCTCCCTGTCTTCTGGCTATTTTCCAGCATCCTCCAAGAGGGCCCAAATCACCCCACAGCTAAAAAAGCCTGGGCTGGTAGGGTATCGACACCACGGCCCCTTGCCACAGGAGTTCCCCAGGGCTCAGTCCTAGGCCCGCTTCTTTTTTCTCTTTACACTCGTTCCCTTGGCCCTGTTATCACTGCACATGGTCTATCCTACCACTGCTATGCGGACGATACCCAACTCTTCCCACCATCTGATACACGGGTTTCAGCGCGTATCTCTGCTTGCCTGAGTGACATCCAGAGCTGGATGGACAACCACCATCTAAAGCTCGACCCAGGCAAGACTGAAAGTATATTCATCCCTGCTATTACCTCTCCCCATCTGGATCTCTCTGTTCCCCAAGGGGATACCACACTTATGCCATCACCCAGTGCAAGGAACCTTGGCGTGGTGATGGACAGCAGACTGTCCCTCTCCGAGAACATTGCGGCGGTGACCCGATCATGCAGGTTCTTCCTATAGAACATAAGGAGAATCCGCCCCTTTCTCACCCCCTACTCGACCCAGCTCGTGGTCCAAGCGATGGTTCTGTCCCGCCTGGACTACTGCAATTCCCTCTTGGCTGGCCTCCCAGCGTCCGCCATCAGACCCCTCCAACTTATCCAGAATGCAACAGCTCGTCTGGTCTTCAACCTTCCCAAATACACACGTCCCCCCCCCCCCCCCCCCATTTACTTCCCTCCACTGGCTGCCTGGCATGGCTCGCATCAAATTCAAAACATTGGCGCTAGCCTTCCAAGCAGTTAAGGGGTCTTCCCCAGCTTACCTACAAAAAATCATCAGACCCTACACCCCTGCCAGACCTCTTCGTTCAGCCTCCACAGCTCGCTTGGCACCTCCCCCTCTCCGAACTTCCACCTCACGCTCGTGACTACTGTCTGTTCTGGCTCCACGGTGGTGGAAAGAACTCCCCGTTGAGGTCAAAACTGTAGAATCTCTTCCCACCTTCAAGCGCAAACTGAAGACGCACCTCTTCAAGCAGCACCTCTCCCCGTCCCTCCCTACCTCCCTGTGAACCTTAATTGTTGTCTTTCTGTGATTTACTTTTTTGTGTATCAGTATTTTTAGTTTGGCTAGGTAAGCAGCTAGTTAAGGGGTTTGGTCATACTTCTGCTTTGTTTGTTGTTTGTTTCTTAAAAAAAAAAAAAAAAATTAAAATGGGCCCTTATCTTTGTTGTGCAGGTATAGCAGTTGAAATTGTACTTCCCACTAGGGTCTTTCAGCGCACTTATCCCTGGTTATGGGTATGCACTTTGTTGTACGTCGCTCTGGATAAGAGCTTCTGCCAAATGGCATTAATATAATGTAAATGCAATGTAATAATGCAAATTTCCAGTATAAATCTTTTATTTTAATTATAAACAGTTAACTTTGTTAACGGAACAATGATGTGCGCCTGCACATTTTAGGACATTCGCACAGTGACGTATACAAGAAATAGGCTTAACATTGCCGCAACAATAAATGGTTAGCATTTATATAAAGTGCTGTACAATTGATGCTGCTTTAGTTAAAAAAAATCTGAACTGAAATAATCGAGGAACCGATTATATAAAATAAGACCCTACAGGATGGTGGGAGGGGTCCTCCGAAAGACTCCGCTCACCAGAAACAAAAATTGGTATTCTTTTCAAGGTGTCACTTTTTCCTGCCTGTCGCCAAACTGTCGTTGGGAGACAGAGGCAAACCAAACCCCTATTCCTCTTCAAATGTGAAGAGAATTTACAAACAAACAAAAAAGAAAAATAGCCTACCCCAGCTTTAACTCCCTTTACTCAGCTTTTCTCAGTGACCATGCTCTTTCAAAATGCTCACACAAGCAAAAACTTGTCCCAAAAAATGTTTATTGTCCCAGCCACCTCATATTCATACGGGGAAATTGGAACACTCCAACCCCCCATGATTCCCACACTTAATGCAGCATACCCTCATTTGCCAACAATGGCAATGGTCCGGAGAACCAAATCTATAATAGATGTTAATTCCAAAAACATTTCAAAGGTGGAGAAATAGCAGTAAGAAAATAGAAAATAAAAAATCTGGGTGAAAATGGGTTTAATCTGGACTGTCCTTATTAAAAAATCTGGGAATTTTCCAGGGAAAATCGGGTAAAACCGACAATGAGCCTTGTTAATGTAAAATCCTAAAACTTGCATCACTAGATCCTACTCCTTCAGAAGAACTTTGCCTGAAGAAACGATGTCGATAACAATTTTGTTTTTCCGGCATGCTTGTTTTTCCAAAGATAACTTTTTTTGCTTTTACAATTTAATCCATTCTTCACCAAATTTCACGTCAGACAATTATGTCGATGGCCAATTTTACTAAAACAGCCGTAACTCATTTAATATGTTATTTGAAAGTGCTATCTCTATTTTTCATAGTGTTTAAATGGATAAATAAAAGGACAAGAAAAATTATGTTCTCTCCTACCAATCAATCACAAAATCTTTAATTGGCCTGCAGAATTTTGCAAACACACAGCATGGGTTAATTTCCTGACGATCAAGTCACTGAAAGGTGTCAATCGAATACTTGTCTCCCAATTTTACGGTTTACATTCTAACATCCAAACATTAATAAAATATGAACAAATTATCTCAAAGATATATAGAGATTAGTAATAATCATAATGCCCATACTCTTTCCCTTTGGGAGCTTTCTTCTTTGCACCTATTACAAGGATATACTGTCCAAGGGCCCTTTTACAGAAATTGACCCATGAAAGCATAAGATACTAAAAAATTTAAGTCTAAAAACTGAATAAGTAGAGGATGAAATGGCTTCTGAAATCTTGACAGAACAGCCAAATGAAAAAAGACAGAATGTTTACCTCAAACTGTGTGACAGCAGCAAAGCGGATTTCTCCTGAAGGAGTTGCATATTTACTTCTGTAGAAGCCTTTCATTTTGTCATTCAGCTCTCCAACAAAGTCAATCTTCAACAAACCAGAACCTGTAAGAAGTTGTGTTTAAGTAAGCATGTGCTTTTATACCATGAAAAAGGAACCTTACTTGAAATTCAATCATAAATAATTGCTTCCCCATTGTTTCCTAGATACATTGGCTTGCAGTTGCTGGGGAGTCAAAGGTATCTTACCCATCAAAAAATAGATTACCATTTAATTGCACAAATTTAGCAAAACAAAAATAAAATAGGATAATCCTAATACTAATAATAAAATATGACAGTTGATTTAGGTACATATGGATTACAGGAGGCAGACAAACACCAAAGGTTCAACATTAACAGTTGCTTAGAGCAGCCAAATTACTGCTGAAGTGGTTTTGGCCACCATTTGTGGTTGCCTGGTCACCAGTCTCAGTAACCACTTCTGTTGTTATATATTAAAAAAATAAATAAATACAATTTTTTTAAAAAAGATAAACCTATAAAAGGTCTTTTTACAATACATCTTACTTAAAGGTACACTAGGTCATTTCGGACTCCGCTGAAGAGGTGACAGATCTTAACTTCAGTGTGCTACATAACACTATTTATAGTTTTCACTTTAGCTAACCAACTATATCATGAGCAAGCAAGTTATTTGGCTGCGTATCTAGCTGGCTATATATCTAAGATATGTCAGTCTACCACAAACAATCCAACTGCAACTTTGAGAGAAATAAAGGTTCATGGATGATTGAACATGTAAAAAGACAAAAGGAACGTGTGGCTGCCGAAATTGCACTCCAGACAAGCGATCACTGAAACTCTGTATACTATTGCTTAACTAGTTAGAAAACAATACCAGTTCGCTATAACAAGTAAATTAGGGATTACTAGTTAGCTTCCACCAGAAGCACAACGCTTGTGCAATCGATACTATGTTCGTATTGCCTATATTTTACCGTAAGTGGATATTTGTAAATTCTTCAAGCTAACTATAGCTAATTTGCTTGTTGCTACCGATAACAAACTGGTATTGTTTTAGAACTAGATAGTTTAGATCAGAATAAGCCCCCAGAATTCCATTGGCTGTGGCAGTTGGAACCATTTTTCAACCAATGAGCTTTAATTGCTGACGACCGGACAAATGTACACTTTGAAACCAGAATTTAAATAACGTAGGGATTTTACTCTCTACGAAACCGGGGCGCCAATTAATGTAGTGTAGCAGTATAACTGCAAAAAGTAATCAGACTCATAAAATTACTCTTATCAGCATCCCTTGAACAAAGGAAAGGTAAAAGTGGGAGTGTTAGTGTTAGCTGGGGAAAGAGAGACTATACTTGTGTAGTTTTACTCTATAATTACATACGCGAAAGACGGCGAATCAATTCAGGTATATATATATATATATAGCTAACAAAATACATTCAAATGATAAGACAGCAAATATATAAACACAGATTCACAAAATCAGTTAAGATTAAACTAAACACTGGCTATGCCTGAATGTTTGTTGTCTTACTGAGTCCATACGCATTGCTGGATTCAAAAGACGTGCTGTCCTTGTAGAAGCGGCGATGGTAATGTGAATGATGTCCTGGAGAGGCGCGCAAAGCTGGGGTGCGTGTTGTCGTCTGGTCCGTTCGGTTGCTGAAAAGATGTTCGCTGGTCCTTTATCCGGGTGGAAAAGTTTGTTGCTGTGTTTTGCAGGGGTAAACTGATGTAGAGTTCCACATACACCAGTTTCCACTCACTATAGGCCGCTAAGTTACCTCGAGGTAACTAGGTGTGTCCGTAGGCCTGGTCATGCGCTGTGTAAAACTCAGCCTCTGTCCGGGTATCGGAGCAGATGAGGCGAAGAAAAGAGTGTTGAAAAAGCAAGTGAGAAGAAGGATTTTTCCCAAGATCATGCCTTGCTCTTATACGGGAAAGTTTATTGCTCCCGCCATTATGGGATTGGCTGACCTGAGCTAGACGTGCGGGGTGGACGTCGGGGAATTGTCCTGTGGAATTGTGGGAAATGCGGTTCCTACACCTTCCACAAGCCAGCTGGGAGATAAACAAATTAAACTAGAGACGTGTGCATAGACCAGGTTCTCATCGGTACATGGACTTGTGAAGAATGAGTGAGGTTTACTGCATCTGTTAATTATGGCCGTCAGAAGTGGGTGGTTTTGTCTCCTTTTTTGGCAGTTTCATGACTTTGCCAGTTTTTTTTTTTTCCTATTACCAAGATTTTCCCATTGTATTGTTTTCCCATAATTTGGCTGACTGTTTCAAAAATATTGTCAAATTCTGAGGGAAATAAAGTGCAACAATGTACACAGATTCTGCAATGGGCTGGGATCAAGATCCCCATTCATGTAACAAACTCACGGTGTTCCTAACACTGCAACTTTCATGGAGAATAAATAAATGACTTTCAGATCAGCTTTGGTTTTTGTGTGTGTAAACTTTGTACAAGTCACATAAACAATCCACTTCAGCATACAGTTGGACTGTAACTCTGTGGTGGGGAAGCTGTTGCTAAACAAGAGACTACAAACCGGGCAGGCTTATATGGCTCAGCCCGAATAACAGAGAAAAAAGGTTAGTTTACGTCAAGTTGTTGCCATCAGATGCAGTGTTGATGCCAAGCATTCCTTCCCAATTACGGTCATGTGTCAGTAAGACTAAAATCTAGCAATCTAGCCTACATACTGTAACAAAACAAACTTTAAAGAAATACAAATGCAGTTTTTGTGTTTCGATCTGTTTTAGTTTTTAATTGTTCAATTCAGTTTGTAGGCCTATGTAACATTAATGCCAATGCTTTGTAAGCACTGCTACAGCAGTAGAAGTATAAGAAATAACTAATAACACTTAGTGTTATACAGTCCACTCCAAAAGTATTGGAACAGCAAGGTCAAATCCTTTGTTTTTTCTATACACTGATGAAAATTGAGTGTGAGGTCAAAAGATGTACATGAGATGACAGATCCAAATTTCAGCTTTTATTTCCTGGTATTTTTATATCTAGATTTGTTAAGACAACTTCAAATATCACCTTTTGTATCAGACCAAATGCCATTAATGTAATGTAATGCAATGTAATTCATAGTCATACACATTTTTCTTGCATTTATTTATTTTACACTCTGTGCAATACGGAACATAAACATGCACACAAAATAAAAAAATAGTATATCAAAACTGACAGCTGTAGAAGTGCATGAATGTTTTTAGACAGAACTACATGATTGCTTGAACTCATGTGCTAGTCCAAAGCATTACGCCTGTAGTTTGTACAGGGGACCTCTACGAATGGCCATATATTTGAGATAGGCGAAGTTTAACCCTCTACTTGTGTGTCCTGCTTATACTGCAAAACATCCCTAGGAATAATACAATTACTTAACGGTGTATGTGTGTGTATGTATGTGTATAGATATACATATATATACACACATATATATATATATATATACACATATATATATATATACACACATATATATACACACACATATATATATACACAAACATATATATATACACACATATATATATATATACACACACATATATATATATATATACACACACATATATATATATATACACACACATATATATATATATATATATACACACACATATATATATATACACACACATATATACACACACATATATATACACACACATATATATACACACACATATATATACACACACATATATATATATATACACACATATATATATACACATATACATATACACACATATATATATATATACACATATATATATATACACATATACATATACACACATATATATACACATACATATACACATATATATATACACATACATATACACATATATATACACATATACACACATATATATACACATATACACACATATATATACACATATACACACACACATATACATACACACATATATATATATATTCAACACAAAAACTCCATTCAAAGTGAGAGATAATGTCATAATGGTTGGCAAAAGACAAAAAAGTCAGGAAATTCAACCCAAAAACAATGTTTTAAAGAAGTGATAATGATTGGCAAAAGCTGAAAGAGACAGGAAATCCAAAGAAGCACCGAGAACATTATCTTGACCTATGCACTGACAAGGCATTAATAACTGCTATGGGTACTGTAGCTACAGTGGTCTACTTCAAAGAACATGTACCACTGGGCAGGCTGCTGAGGATTGAATATTTTCTTTGAATAAACAACCAAATAGGGCTGCATTTCCCGAAGCCATCTTAACGCTACGTCGTTCATAAGTTATACCTTAAGCTCTATCACATTTCAGTGTGTTTCCCAAAATGTTCTTAGCCAAGTATACAATCTGTAAGTGGTACTTCTGTAAGGTTGGTTTGGACCACTCTTAGCTATACCTTATCGACATTGTCAGCTCACTCCTCTAGTGCCCACTACTGTTACGACCGCAAGCTTCTGAAATCAGCTGTTGCTCTTAGTTACATCTCAATCTGTTAAGCAATATGTACACTAATAATTCTACAGGTAGTTGAAATTGTACTTCCCTCTAGGGTCTTTCAGCACACTTATCCCAGGTTATGGATATGCACTTTGTACTTTGTTGTCCTTCGCTCTGGATAAGAGCATCTGCCAAATGCCATTAATGTATAGCCGATGTAATGTACAGTTGTAGTTGGCTAATAATATTACTAAAAGACCATATTAATGAGACTGTAATGTACAATTTTATTATTTGCATGAAAACAAAGGATGCATGTTGCACTTTAAATGATATTTATAATCTGACGATTTCCCACTCTCTCTGTGGGCTGGAGCGACATTTAACCATAGTTCTTTCTTTGTTTTGTTGGACACCGTAGTCCTAAAACTGTAAAATAATTAACATGCTGCGTCCTCTAACAATATCTCCATTTCGTTTGCTGTGAAGCTGTGGGACAGTTTCTTTCTTTCCCGCCGTAGCTTACATTGGTTTTGTGTTGGTGCATTTTGCTTGTTGGTGCACTTTTAATGAAAACATCAGCTACTCGGGAGAAAATAGTGAATTACACCAGTAATGTGAAGGTGCTTCTGGCAAATCAACCCTGATTGCAAAGTCATTTAAGGCACCATGACAAAGATATTACAATGTAAATAAAACATGACATACCAAAGAAGGCGTATTGCTCGGTGGTGTATACAATCCAATTTCAACCCAAAGGCGTTACTATCTTTACCATTCATGTGTGATTGAGCAAGGTAATGTATGTATGGAAAAGATCCTTTTGAATGCAAATTAATTTTGCCATTAGAAATCAGCTGATACTTGTTTGGTAAACTATTGCTTTAAGGCTCATATCTTCAAAATATAAATGCTAGTGCAGTTGTGGGTAAATTTATTTCAAAACTGATTTAGAGTATATGTGTAATGTCTATGTGAGCCCACATAAAATATTAATGTGGGTTGCACTGCTAAATCATACCATTCTCATATAATAATGTTATAATGATGTTACACACAATGATAATAATAATGATAATAATAATAAAGAAGATTCTATATACAATTGTATATAGCACTTTTCAAAAACCCAAATACTTTCCAAAATCTTGGGGGGAAAGGACAATTACTATGGTGACTACAATACAATTCAGATTATTTTTTTTATTTTTTATCATTTATTCACAGACTCATTGAGACGTCTCATTTTCAAGAGTTCCGTGTTAACAAAAATCAGTAGAAGCAGTACAATACAACAGGAAATACATTTCAAATTGAACTATTCACTTTAAAATAGAAACTAATAGTTCAAATGAAAGTAAAATCAATCAAATCACAAATTCTACAAAACATGTACAAATCTTCTCTGCTGTGATTTTCTCGTTGTACAGTCTGAACACCGATTTTCATGGCTGCTACCATTAGCTCAGATATACACTATGTTCCTATGTAATTTGGCAGTGATTACGTCTTAATTTTTTTTACAGAGCATTAATTCCTAGAAAGTAACAAGACAATTGGTATATTTCAAGTACATATAGCAACAAAATACGTACCGAATTGATTTTAGGAAAATCAGAAATTAATCAACTCCTGCGTTCCTCTGTTCCATTTGTTTGTTGATACAAAGAGAATATTTGATTGAATCCTCAGCAGCCTTCCCAGTGGTACATGTTGTTTGAAGTAGACAGTACCCATAGCAGGTATGAATGCATGTGTGTTGGAAGCCTTGGCAGTGCATAGGTCAAGATAATGTTCTAGGTGCTTCTGTGAATTTCCCGTCTTTCGGCTTTTGCCAATCAACCTAATCCTACATCAGTTTCACCTTTCTTCCCTCCATTGGAATTAGATGGCACTGCATGTGGTGAAACTTCTGTAGGGTTGTGTGAGCATATTACGTTTTTTTCTTTCCAGCTTGCCATAGCAATATTGCCAGAAGTTAAAAAAACGGATAAAAGGATAAAAATAAGAAAGTCAGACTTTCCATTGTGATCGAGGGTCTGTTGTTTTTTTCATTTACTAATGGTTAAGGTTAGGATTTGGGGAGCTCCATCACAAGATCATTTCAATAGCCGCTGACAACACAGGTTAGCTAAATATATATTTGCTAGCTAGCCATGTGACCAACCAACCAACCATACACTAATTCTACTGTTCAAACTAGCTAACGTTACATCATGATCGAAGACGGTTACTAGCTAGCTCTGCCTATCGTGCTAGCTATGATAGCTATCAATGTAATTAATGTGGTGGCGGGCAGTGAAAGAATGAAGATGTAAGACCTCATGCCCGGATGTGCTAGCTGTTGATAGCTGCAAATCTGGAGGTAAAGTTACATTAAGGCAATGTCGTTTTGTAAGCTTGGCGGTGACAACTAGCCAGCTGGAGTTGGTTTAAAGTATATGCTTTACAGGACTTAATAACATAGCTAGCTAGCCTGCCATCGTAGCTAAATTTTCCTATTTAACATTACATAGCTAGCTAGCTAGCTAACACAATTAGATAGTAATGTTAACATTACTACCAAGCCAATATAGACTAGCTAGCTAAGCATAGAAGCATAGAGCTAGCTATCCCAACAACACACACCAATAGACATTTGATGGCTAGAATAGCAACAGAGTAACCATAGATGCTGTTTTCTGTGATGTAAAGTATGTTACCCATTGATCCAGGGTAAGACATAATGTTCCTAAGTTATTTTGCGAAATCAGATAGATAGATAGATAGCTAGGTAAGTAAAACATAAGTTGGGGTAACAAATATATATTTATTTAAGTTGACTTGCTTAATTATAGCTTTGTACAGTTGTATTGCTAGCGACTAGTAACTAACAAGATAGTTAGCTATCAATAGCTAATGTTAGCCGAGCTAACTGCCATCTTGGAAGTGGTCAGAAATAGCCTAACATGACAACGAGTGTGTCATGGAAACCAATCTTTGTGGACTCCGTCCCACCACAGTCCCATTTTTCGAAGTGTAGGTACGAAACTGCTAAAACTCCGCCCTCCTCCACTCCCCCAGCGTACTGTACAATGATGTATCTTTCAGCGGAAGTCTTTTCACATTTCTGGGTGACTTCATCATGCTCACACCCACATCGGCTACTATGAAAACCCAACCCACCAAATCAAGAAAGGGGAGATGGCAGGGAACTTTAATTCCCCCAATTAGGCCATGCTAAAATATTTAGGCAAATCTTTGTGTCATTATCACACATCCTTCCTAGATTGGGAAATGTCAGTTTGTTCTTGTGGGTCATATTCGACAAACAAATTTGGCAATTTAATACAGGGTAGTGGGTTTATGCATTTGGTTGCAGTCACTGGCATCGCGTTATTTCTCAACTACTGTCATGTGCTTAGCTGTGAACAAATCAGAACGTATATGATTATATGTGGGCAACCACTGGATATTCTTATTGACTGAGAAAATTGTTGTGGCAAGCTAGCATTACATTACATTATTGGCATTTGGCAGATGCTCTTATCCAGAGCGACGTACAGTTGATTAGACTAAGCAGGAGACAATTCTCTCCTGAAGCATTGCAGGGTTAAGGGCCTGCTCAGGGGCCCAACGGCTGTGGGGATCTTATTGTGGCTACACTAGGATTAGAACCACCGACCTTGCGTGTCCCAGTAATTCATCTTAACCACGACGCTACAGGCCGTTGCAGACGTTGCAAATCATGGCCGAGTAGATTGTTACACATAAGTGGGGTACGTTGTTACACATGTTACATATGCCTGACATACAGATGTAATCAACCAAAAACAGAGATACAAACTAAAACAATTTACTTAGTGTACATACCAGATAGAAAAATCGCATTGAGTTGTAGTATTTCCAATTTGTATTGATTGAGCTGACAGAAGTGCGCAGGTCAGCCGAGACAGGTATGGAGGACGCTTTGTGACATATTAATAAATAAATCCTTCATTAAATCCATCAATAAATACTTCAATATATCCATCAATAAATCCATCAATAAATAAATCCATAAATAAATCCATCAATATATACGGAAATAAATACATTTATTTATTTATTTAATCATTTATTTACCATTTTATTTATTTATTTATTTAATCATTTATTGACACTTTTATTTAAAGATATATTTATGGATTTATTTATTTATTTATATTTATTTAAGGATTTCATGCTCCAACATGCAAATAAGGGGGTGGGTTTCAGTTGGGCTAGCTGTTCTGATTGGACTGCAGTGGCCTATGCTAGGATTGGATTGTCTACAAGTTCTTTACAAGTGTGACTATACTACCGGTTAGCTAGGTACCAAAATTGAGTTTTTATCGGAGCTAAGAAATGAAATGTTAAGACTGGCAGATACCATTGATAGTGGTAATGTACCACTCAATAATATTATAGAAACAGTGGAAGACTTTGTAGACAGCGTTGTAGAAATTGCAGCACTGACTGATTCTGATGTGGATGAGGTTGTGTGGAGCAACCTGCAGACGATTCTGCATCGTGCTGCATTAGAAAATCAACAAGGGAGAAGTGTAGGGACGACCCTCTTATGAGATTCCTCTTGAGGTGTTGGAAACGTACATCCTGAGTGGCAGTAAACCAGCAGATGTTGCTTGCCTCTTTGGTGCGTCTACACAAGCTCGATTTTAGGATTAATGTAGCTAGCTACATTAGCCTACTAATCGTCTCCTGTTTGCCGTTCAATTCGATCTGCTGCTTCACGCAGCAGGTCCGCGATACTCCTTTCCTCCATCTTTTTCTGACATCATGGCAGCAGTGACTGACAGCCTGTGCAGTCCAATCAGAACAGCTCTTATTTTCATGTTGGAGCATGAAATCCTTAAATAAATAAATCCATAAATAAATCCATCAATATATACGGAAATAAATACATTTATTTATTTAATCATTTATTTACCATTTTATTTATTTATTTAATGATTTATTGACACTTATATTTAAGGATATATGTATGGATTTATTTATGGATTTATTTATGGATTTATTTAAGGATATATTTAAGGATTTCATGCTCCAACATGCAAATAAGAGCTGTTCTGGTTGGACTGCACAGGCTGTCAGTCACTGCTGCAATGATGTCAGAAAAAGATGGAGGAAAGGAGAACGGCAAACAGGAGACGGTTAGTAGGCTAATGTAGCTTGCTACATTAATCCTAAAATCGAGCTCGTGTAGACATACCAAAGAGGCAAGCAACATCTGCTGGTTTAATGCCACTCAGGATGTACGTTTCCAACACCTCAAGAGGAATCTCATAAGAGGGTCGTCCTACACTTCTCCCTTGTTGATTTTCTAATGCAGCACGATGCAGAATCGTCTGCAGGTTGCTCCACACAACCTCGTCCACATCAGAATCAGTCAGTGCTGCAATTTCTACAACGCTGTCTACAAAGTCTTCCAGTCTTCCAGTCTTAAATAAATCCATAAATAAATCCATAAATATATCCTGAAATAAAAGTGTCAATAAATCATTAAAAAATAAAATAAATAAATAAAATAAAATGGTAAATAAATGATTAAATAAATACATAAATGTCCGTATATATTGATGGATTTATTAATGGATTTATTTATTAATGGATTTATTGATGGATATATTGAAGTATTTATTGATGGATTTAATGAAGGATTTATTTATTAATATGTCACAAAGCGTCCTCCATAGACAGGACCCATCATGCTGGATGACAAACCGAGGTGCTCCTGTGAGCTCAACTACAACATAAAGTAATTTGAATAAAAACAACCAGTTACATATCGTATTAACCCCATCTTTAACAACAGAGTGAGGGAACCTGAATAGTACCTGAATACATACAATTAATGAAAAATAATTTATTAATTAATTTCCCACATTTTTATTTAAATTTCTAAACTACTAACAACTGACCTCACCCATGGTAAACAACTTGGCGGGTGGGGTCCATTGTTGCAATTTAAAAATGAACACGCTTTCCAGAAGGTCGACATTTCTGTATTATAAATCCTTATTTTGATTGGTCTTATGTAATATTCTAATATTTTGAGATACTGGATTTTTGGTCATAAGCCGTAATCAAGATTAAAACAAAAAAAGGCTTGAAATATTTCACTTTATGTGTAATGGATGAGTTTTACTTTTGAATTAAATGATGGAAAAACATTTTTATCCACGATATTCTACTTTTGAGATGCACCTGTATGTATATGTTTGCGTGTGTGTGTACACGTATATATATGCATACATAACATATATATATATACACACACCGTATATAACTTGTTTTGAAGTTTAGTAAGGCAACTTGACTACTAGCCTATATGCGGCTTTTTTTCTTCAAATATTTCAGAGATATACAGTGGTGTGAAAAAGTGTTTGCCCCCCTTCCTGATTTCTTATTTTTTTGCATGTTTGTCACACTTAAATGTTTCAGATCATCAGTGATTGCTGGGATTGTTGGGTTCTGCAGCAGGACAATGATCCAAAACACACCAGCAAGTCCACCTCTGAATGGCTGAAGAAAAACAAAATGAAGACTTTGGAGTGGCCTAGTCAAAGTCCTGACCTGAATCCTATTGAGATGCTGTGGCATGACCTCAAAAAGGCGAAAACCCTCCAATGTGGCTGAATTACAACAATTCTGCAAAGTTGAGTGGGCCAAAATTCCTCCACAGCGCTGTAAGAGACTCATTGCAAGTTATCGCAAACGCTTGATTGCAGTTGTTGCTGCTAAGGGTGGCCCAATCAGGAAGGGGGCAAACACTTTTTCACACCACTGTATTTCATTTGCATATAAAGGATGTTCAAGCAATTCAAAGTAGCTAAGATAATTACTTGAAAGCATCAGCTGTTCTCTCACTGAAGCATGTACTCCTGTCTCATCGCAGAACGCCTGCCGAGGACACAGCAGTTGTGAAATAAATTAAGGAAAAGATAGCTGCCGATTTCCAGAAGCGTGACCCAAAAGACAAGGAAGTGTTCATGCTTCCGAACACCGCCATCCATCTTGACCCTTGCTTCAGCTCCACCTTCGTTGCAATATTTTGTCATCTCTTGATACCCAAGACGGAGATGAAGAAATGTCAGCGATCCAAAAATTTTATTACAATAGATTATATGTTTTTTTTAGTTTGTGCTGAAAACAAAGATATGAAGCACTTATGAAGCCCAGGCCAAGAGCCAAAACTTAATAAATGTAAAACAATTCATTCATTTTCAATTCTCATTTATTTGTGTTACATTTTGTGTTAGTTGTAAAAAAATATTAGCCATGGATAAACCAAGATGGGTAAAATTAATATGTAGATGATGTACAAAAGGTATATTTTAAAACAGAAACCTCAGTTTAAAAAGTCAAAGTACAACTAAGCGAGCATACAAATTCCTCAGGTAGCGAACTAACTGGAAGTAAACAGACGTGAAGTTCCGAAAGCATCATTGTCGATTGTGCCATTTGTGTAATTTACTCTCCATCTACTTCTCGTTCCATCACGACTGCATGCTCTTTGGCAAGAAAGCTAGTTGCCACACATCAGGATATAACGATTGGAAAAATTTTCCTTGTCACCTACTTTGTGAACACAGAATTTCCCCTGATCATCTCAAAAGAAGAGATGAAAATGCTAGAACTGACTGTTTTTTTTAAATGCATTGGTTAAAATTATAATTCTTCATGTTTTCATCCCTCTTCTCTATGGCTTCTGCCTGATAGACTAGATTGGCATGAAATCTGTGAATATGCTGCTGTTTGTTAGACAGGGTTGTGCACTCAAAATTCCATTGTCACACAATATTTGCCTGATAGAATATAACACCGGGTTTGTTTTACCATATGCGGCTAGTCTAATGATTTTACTTTCATCCCAATGCAGGTCTCTACAATTTGATTCGTGGTGGTGAAATGAATGTGCCCATTTTTGCTTTCTATATCCGATGGATAAATAGCCTAATGATAATGTATTGCTTTATTTATTTTTATGTAGATACCGCATAGCGGAAAGTGAAGTTCGGTTTGCAGGTAGTTTCAATTTGCATGTGAACGAATAAAAATGGATGAAGAAATGACATAGAAAAGCCATAAGTGAACTAACAGCTACAGATTTAAAACATACAGAAAATGACAACTATAGGACTTTAGCATTTAATTCCATGAGGCGTTTGCATTCTTAAACCTCTGAAATGGCCGCAGATTGATTGCTTGCTTGAACGACTATCTTGTGGATTGAATGTAAACGATGTATTGCAACATTTCGTGCAACGATGTACTGCTTCATTTATTTTTATGTAGATACAGCATAGTGGAAAGCTACAGTCAGTTTGCCAGTAGGTTGAATACGCGTGTCAACAAATAAACACGGATCTTCTGCAAACCTTACGAAACGGCATAACATTACAATAAGTCAACCAACAGCTACAGAAATTATTTGATATCTAATACTGTAGCATTCAATTCCCTATGGTGTTTGCATGTTAAACCCCTTGAAATGGCTAGATTGCTTGCTCAAACTACTGAAGCTAGTCGATTGTTAGTTTAGGACCGCAATAATACGCCTGGTGATGAATGTGCATTTATTACAATTTAACAAATTAATAAATTGCGTGATTGATATTACAAACCGTGACTGATGTGACATATTTCAACACCAGCCCTGTCAGCACAAATACTTCACCTGGGGTTTCGCTTGCTATGGATACGTTACTCATAACCTCTTGTAAGATCATTCTGAAACTTTTAGTAACTTTTAGGTCTTATAATGTTTTGGTCTTATAATGTTTAATTACCAATATTACAAAATGTGTATGTATGAGGTTTGTTCCCCCCCATTTAGACAGCTTGTGTATTTCTACAGGACTAACAGGTGCAGCTCAAAAAATTTGAATATAGTGGAAAAGTTCATTACACAAAGTGAAATATTTCAAGCCTTTTTGTTTTATTGATATGATTTTTAATCCATTATCTCAAAATATTCAAATATTACATAAGACCAATCAAAAAAAGGATTTATAATACAGAAATGTCAAACTTCTGAAAAGTATGTTCATTTTGCACTTAATACTTGGTTGGGGCTCCTTTTACATAAATTACTGCATCAATGAGTCATGGAGGCAATCAGCCTGTGGCACTGCTGAGGTGTTATGGAAGCCCAGGTTGCTTTGAAAGTTCAGCTTGTCTGTATTTTTGGGTCTGGCGTCTCATCTTCCTCTTGACAATACCCCATAGAGAATCTATATATATTCAGGTCAGGTGAGTTGGCTGGCCAATCAAGCACAGTAATACTATGGTCAGCAAACCAGTTACTAGTAGTTTTGGCACTGTGGGCAGGTACCAAGAAATCAGCATCTCCATAAAGCTTGTCAGCAGACGGAAGCATGAAGTGCTCTCAAATCTCCTGGTAGACGGCTGCATTGACTCTGGACTTAATAAAACACCAGCAGATGACATGGCACCCCAAATCATCACTGACAGTAGAAACTTCACACTGGACTTCAAGTAACTTGGATTCTGTGCCTCTCCACTCTTCCTCCAGACTCTCGGACCTTGATTTCCAAATTAAATGCAAAATGTACTTTCCACTGAGCAAAAGTCCAGTTCTTTTTCTTCCTTAGCCCAGGTAAGATGCTTCTGACATTGTCTCTGGTTCAGGAGTGGCTTGACAATTGGTTGCAGAGCACTTCCAGTCAAAGTTCCATGAATATGCTTTGATACAGCCAGCCCTTTCAGCAATGACCTTCTGTGGCTTGCCCTCCTAGTGGAGGGTGTCAATGAGTGTATTTTGGATAACTGTCAAGTGAGAGCAGTCCTCCCCATGATTGCCGACCAAGTATTGAGTGCATAAATGAACATACTTTTCAGAAGGTCGACATTTCTGTAATATAAATCCTTTTATCCCGTCTTATGTAATATTCTAATATTTTGAGATACTGGATTTTCATGATCTGTAAGCTGTAAACATCAAGACTAAAACAAAAAAAGGCTTGAAACATTTCACTTTATGTGTAATGAATCTAGAATATGAAAGTTTCACGTTTTTAAAAAAATTACGGAAAAAAACTTCTACAATATTCAAATTTTTTGAGATGCACCTGTATATTTTAATGGTAAACAGCGCTCACTTCTCGAACAAAGTGAAATAGAAACGTTAGGAGGTCGATAGTAGGTGCTCAAACGCGATAATTATTGTCAAACATTTTTACTGAAGTTAACATATTCAAACTAATATGCATTTAAAATGTACATATTTGCAATTTCTGCTCAAAGTGACAGCCATAGTTTGCAATCGTCTCATCAATACAGTTTATACAAACAAAGTGAAAATGCAGAAGGCAGGATGGCATTTGAAAACTCTTGCAACAAATCATATGGCCATAGGCCATACAGCTAACAGTTCAATGTCCGGGGTAGAGACTTGTTCCTCCATAGTAATGCATTTTGGATGGCACTTTCTGTGATTGACAAGAAGAGTAAGACACAGAACTTTCCACTTGCCGCTCTCCCACTGGTTTCTGTCCGCCCACACAGTTTGAAAGCTGAGGTTAACGTTTGTGCAAAGCTAATACTAATGCTAAGCATCAATACTGATGCAATAAACACAGTACATTCCTTGAGTTCAGTCAAGGAATGAGATTGTGAAGTTGCATAAACACTGCATTTCCAATGTTTTCAAGGTGAAGATACTGGCGTCACAACCATTAGGAAGGCTGTGCAAATAGGTTAATCGATTTCGAAAAATCTGTTTTTAGGCTTTTAAATTACTCTACTAACAAGATTAAGATATTGAAATGCGCCACTATTAAGGGGTAATATAGTGAATTTCTCCCACTTCACTGGGCGGACAGAAACCTACCTGAAATCATCAAAATGCTCATCGGGAGCAAATCGCAACAACATCCATATAAATAGAGATTGGGTGATGTGTTTCACAGATCATCAGACTGGGCAACAGGCTCAAGAGGTCATTCCATTCTAACCTATGAAACACCTTTGATGCACCAAAGGAAAGAGTGGCTGAAGAGTTGAAGACTGAAGAAACCTTAAATAATATGAGTAATAATATCCAGGGCTCTTTACAAACCACATTATTCCGTCTTCAACAATTCATTAAATTTTTTTGCGACTCACCTTTCTGAAGTGCACTAGGGAAAGACAACGTTACTTTTTCATCTTCATTCTGATAGTTGAATCCTGTTGCGTTTATTTCTGGTAAAGCGAAAAGATAAAGGTTTCTTTTTTTTGTACAAATATTTATCAATATTATCTTGCACTCAGATGAGAAAAATAATCTGTGAGGTAAAATAGTTAAAATAAATATTTTCCCCAAATACATAATTAACAAAATTGGCACAGCAAGAAAGTAGTCAATCAAATTTCAAATTGGTGTTGCCTCACTATGCAAGACTTTTTGCTTCTTGAGGCCGTAGCAGCTTGTATTGAATGAAAAAGCTTGCAACAAAAGGTGTTCACTTATTGAAGATTATGTTGTCTGCACTCACCTTCCCCACCCTCTGGGGCAAAAGATGCTGTAATGATATCGATGTCAGCACAGTTCATCACAATCTGACTTGTAGACTGTACAACCTGCACCCAAGAACAAAAGGAGAAGGGTCAACAGAATGTAAATTCTCAAGAATTAGGAAAAAATAAATAGGAGACCACAGAAATTACAGGAATACAGCAATCATAATCACAATAAAGACATTGAATATTTGCAGTGAGACTGAAGTGTGCCACTGTAGCAAATCTGTTCCAAAAGTGACTGTGTTAATGTTGCAACGTGTCGTGCTAAACTTAGCTGAAGCTGATTGGCGCGGTCACAACAAATTCTCTCCCCCTTGCAAAACTTGGTTGCTATGATGCGATCTATAAGATACATTCGCCTTATGCCTACGGTAGCATCAACTGAATAGCGTGTCTTTTTGTGAACGGCATACTGTTATGCAGCCAAAACACACACAGGCCTACTAAACCTTTAATAACAAAGCAATACTGTTATGCAGCCAAAACACATGTAGGCCTACTAAACCAGATAATAGCACTACTGCACATAATAACCCAACTGAACAGCCAGAGAATAGCATAATTCCACAAAACCCAAAGCACAACGACAGAGAGGCAGACACCTTACACCATTGTCAGAATATTACATTATCGATGAGTGAATTAATCAATTCCACAGAGTTAACTAGGTCCAACGCAACATTCTGGAGGGCCATGCTTATAGGCTGAAATCTTTGCAGAACCGTGTCCAAGAATATAGTTAGAAATGCCATTTCCAATTGATTCATTTTTTTGGCCAGGGACCACACCTCATCACGCACAACAGCATTAGGAGTGTCATCTTCTGCTATGCGTGTTAAGAGTATTGTAAATATTTCTGTAATTTCAATGAAGAGCCTTTGTTGCCTGTGCATGTGTATGTGCAGACCATCTTGTTGATGACAGTCCACTTTCACTGTTTCGACACGTTTATTCTCGTTTGAGTCTAGCCCATTCATTAATATTTTTCACTGGGCAGGCACGGCTGAGAAAGTTAAAAATAGATTGGACTAGTCTAAAAAACAAATTAGCCTCATTGCAGCAATCTACACTGCACAATCCTACTAGGTTCAGGGAGTGGTCTGCACACGGAATCCAATCAGCAAGTGGGCATATTTCCTGAATACGAGCCCTCAATCCCCTTGTCCCTGACATTAGACATGTTATCGTAACACTGCCCCCTGCAATTCTTTATATCAACATTCATGTTCTGTAGGACATTGGTAACAGATTCAAACAGGGACTCACATGTATGACTAAAGATTGGCAAAAATTTCAGAAAACGCTCAAAGAGCCCTCCTGAGAAACATAACGCACTACAAATATTAGCTGGTCTATGTGACTTAAATCAGGGGTAGAGTCAACAATTAAAGAAAAGTACTTGGCTTTCTGCAGCTGCATAATTATTTCAGATTGAACCCGTTGACCCATTAGATGGATAAATTCTTCACAGATCGTGGAAGAGAGAGAGCCAGTAGGAACGCAACTCTTCTCTAATAACTCCCCAGCATGCAACATCTAAAGATATTCCTTTCTCGGTGGCGCCAGGCCTGACCGGCTGGCTTTGTGAAAAAAATCGTTTTTTAATTTTGGTGTCTTCTTTAACAAATCAAACGCTCTCTCCTGTTTCTGTTGCTGAAGTCTTCTTTTTTGGGCCCTGCTTTCATATTTCCATTGACTGGAGATTTTCACAGTTAACTGCCTGTAACTACTAGCGAGCTATTATAAATTTGTTATATGGCGCTGGTTTACACCATAGAGTTTTAGTGGTTTACACTTGAGTGCAACATGAAGGAATAATGGTACACTATGCTATGGGTACACTGAAAGGACAAAAGAGACCAAGCGATCATAATATTTTTCAATCACATTAATGCAATTCCTATTGATAATCATGCTTTGTCATGGGGCCCCCTAGTGGCTGGGGCCTGGGTCTGCAGCCCCTGTAGCCCATTGTCTTAACACAGCGCTGGGTACAGTTAATGTTTTTGACTGTCTAGGACGGCAAAAGACCCCTCCATGGTCCAATACCTCCAGGCAGCCATGCGACCTCGCCTCTTTTCAGGCTGGGAATCTGACACCCTTCCCCAGAACTGTGAGAAACCCCATAGCCAAGGCAGTACACACCACTGCAGCCATGGAGCATCCATACTGGTAGGGACCCACTGGGCTTCTGCAGGAGATGTGGTAGACCCTTTCATGAGTCCCGTCTCAATATATCTTAGATGTACAGTAGTGCGCAGTGATGATTATACACTAAACACAATGAAGAAGTACTATTCAAGTATTCATTTCATGCAATATTGGTTCATGTAGATGAAAATAAGTAAACAGATAACAATATATTGTGAAAACAAAAATAGTCTCTTGTGGAGAAAAGTCAATATCTAGTGTGGCCACCCTTTGCTTTGATTACAGCATTTAATCGTTCATATTTTTTTTTATTTCTTCACTCGTTAAACCATTCCATATGGTTTGAAGTTCATTTCAAAGAGATTCTTTCGATGTTAAAATAGATTTATGGTATCCAGCAAATCCCAGATTTGCTCAATCGGATTAAGGTCTTTGAGCAGGCCAAGTCATAACTTTTATGTCACCAGATGATTCTTTTCATCAAGTGACCAACCGGCATCATGTAAGGCTACAATGCGGCTACAAACAATCTCAGAGATCTATATGTTACATTCATATGGTCATTTATGTGGGAGTGGTTTATCCCCCAGGGAAAGGGGGGAGCGAGGAGTGGAATGAAGTCACGAAGTCACGGTGTCAGAGTGGGATAACAACAAAATGTGTGAATACAACCGGAAGAAGTGGTCGGGTTTCGGTAACGTCTTGCCAGCAAATAACCCCACTCCCGAGCATTGTGTCTAGTTTGATAGTTTAAACTAAGTAAGTGACAACGGTAGATAGCTAAGCTTACACAATTACAAAACATAATGTAATCGATGAAAGGGCCAGATTCAACAAGAGAATCCAAGAAAGAGATGTGATCTGCAGGAAATGTCAGAAAAAGGGCCACTACGCAGCAGTCTGCAGATAACAATCTACAGTGTCAGAGCTCCTAGACTCAGATTGCTTTTCTGGGCTCTGTTGGAGCAGACTCAGATAGACCAAACGTCCAATTCAAAATAGACACCAGGGCAGACCGTCACGGTCATACTGGAAGTCTATACCACCAGCTGTCAACAGGCCCGTTGTTGCACACAGCTAAAGTTCTTCAAGGCCCCAGCCAAACACCCCGCAACATGAGAAGTAAGGTCCAGACCATGCTGCTACATGGTGAACAGTCAACTCAAGAGGACATCTACGCCTTTGCTAGGCCACCCCGCTCTAATTGGTGGTTAGGCCAACACAGGCTGGGGTGGACGCAGTGTCTTCTGACCTAGAGCAGGAGGTCAGAGGAACTTTCCCCAACCTCTTTCAACGTGTTGGAAAACTGGAGGTGAATACCACATCCAACTGAAGCCTGATGCCCAGCCCTTAGCACTGACTACACCCCGACGAGTGGCCCTCCCCCTGCTGGGGAAGGTCAAAACAGAACTTGGGCGCATGCATGACCTGGACATCATAGCCTGTGTTGAGGAACCAACGAATGGTGTGCAGGGATGGTAGAGGTGCCTAAGCTACATGACACAGTCCGGATCTGCGTGGACTTAAGCCCTCTAAATGAGTGTGCGGTGGGAGCTTCATGTGCTACCCTGTGTGGAACACACATTAGGGCAGTTAAGACGCCAAGATCTTCACCAAACGGGATGCCCAAGCAGGATTCTGGCAGATTCTGACCACGTTCATCATGCCCTTTGGGCGTTACCGTTTGGCATCTCATCCGCTCCTGAACACTTCCAGCGCCAAATGTCACAGCTCCTTGATGGCCTGGAAGGGGTTGTCTGCCAAATGGATGACATACTGGTCTACGCAGCAACACGGGATGAACATGACAAATGCCTGTACGCTATCCTGGAGCGCTTAGCACGAGCGGAGCTGACCCTGAATGCACAGAACTGTAAGATCGCCAAACAGGTGAAATTCCTAGGGCAGATCATTGATGGAAATCAGGTTCAAGCAGACCCAGACAAGGTCGCACAAATGCCGGCTCCCACTAACATGAGTGAAGTATGGAGATTCATGGGCTTAGTCAATCACTTGGGGAAATACATCCCTCACCTCGCTGACAAATCCAGGCCCATCAGGGAACTACAGGAACGTTTGCCCAAAATGGCTTGATGAACCGTCACCCAGAATTCGTCACCCTTTCGTGTGAGACTGATGCACTTCAAATTCTCCATTGCTCACGTACCAGGCAAGAATCTAGCCACTGCAGACACACTGTCAAGGGCACCGGTGCCTCAGACCTCTCCCCAGACCAATCAGACAGAGGAGCAGATTATTGAGGCGTACACATGAGCACTGTTCTTTCCACTCTCCCAGTAACAGAGAAATGTCTCCAACAGCTCCAACAGGAACAGGAACAGGAGGTAGACAAACTTCTGTGCCAGGTAAAGCAACACTGTCAAAATGGCTGGCCATTTTGTCATCTGTCTGGTGGCCCGGCCTCAGCAAACGGCTGCAGGAAAAATCAGAGAAGTGTGACACCTGTGGCAGGTTCAGAAGCCCCAGACCCAGGTTCGATACCAGAGGGCCCATGGAGAAAACTAGGTGCTGACCTTTTTCCATCTCAACAACTCAACCTCTGGTCTTCAACTACTTTTCAAGGTTCATAGAAATTGCTAAAATGACCACAACCACATCAAGCACAATGATAGAAAGAATGAAGTCATGGTTAAAAAATTACAAAATAAAAACATGGGGAAACAACAGATGTACTGTTAACATGTTGAATGTTAATTTAGGGTACTATTCATATGATACTGAGTTCAGCATTATTATTTGATTACTCTATAGAGTTTGTTGTTGTTCCTCTAGAAAGGGAGATGTGGGAGTGGTTTATGCCCCAGGGAAAGGGGGGGTGCGAGGAGTGGAATAAAGCGGAGTATGTACCCTGAAGTCACGGTGTCAGAGTGTCTCTCTATACAACTTAATTTATTAGATCTAATTGCGGCACATTTAATGGTACAATCCAATAATGTTAGTTTGTATATCTGACGGTTCCAGACCTGCAAATATTTAAGACTCTTGGGCCTGTACCTTGCTGCGGTGAGAGGGCTTTCGACTAAAACAGGCCATTTTCAGTTATAATCTTACGAGAATGGAAAGAATTCCTTGAATTCTGTTTTTGTTTCCCTCTCTGCCCTTTCACTAAAGGAATCAAGGTTGGCATGTGAATGGAAAAAAGACTGCTGATCCAATAGCAACTGAATGGACACCAATGTGTCACTATTCTGCATTCACATTACACTTCTTAGACCCAACAAGCTTGAAGGCATACACATACACTCTTGAATTATGTGGCTAGACAAAATAAAATGGAATTTAAATATTTTATCGCTGTGAATTACACAATGTTATAACGCTTCAATGTCAATAATTCATCTCACTGCAAATTCTGTACAAGAAATTGTTTTGTTTCTCCTGCTTTTTTATTTTAAAAAGTTGTAAGCAGTCCTTCTGAACACCGTTTTTCTAGCAAATATTTTATTCGGCTGTCAAAATAATCCAAATAAAATTTGTATTTGTCACATAAGGAATTTGTACTTGAATAGTTTTCTGACCAGACAGGCCACTATTTCTTATAATTGAGTACACTTCAGCAAAGTTTCTGAATATACTACCATCTGAATACTCTTCCAACTACCCATTTCTGCATATGCCTCCAAATCAAGCTGTGTAATTAATCAGACTTAACACACACAATAAAGTGGCATATGTAGTTCAGTGGCATTAACACACACAATAAAGTGGCATATCCAGTTATTACTCTACTCAGCTCCTTGTCCAAGCAAGGGTCCTGTCCTGGCACGTCACCCCCCTGCTCAGCAACCTCCACTGGCTGCCTGTTATGGCTCGCATCAAATTTAAAACTTAGGTGCACGCGTACCAGGCAGTTAAGGGATCAGCCCCTGTATATATTCAATCGCTTATCAAGACATACACCAGCAAGACCCCTCCGTTCTGCCACTTCGTGCCGTCTGGTACCTCCCACTCGCCACACCTGCACTTCTCGCTCACAACTGCTGTCTGTCCTGGCCCCACGGTGGTGGAATGACCTCCTTGTGGATGTCAGAACAGCCGAGTCTCTGACCTCTTTCAAACACAGACTGAAGACTCATCTCTTCAGGGTGCACCTTTCCCTCCCTACCTCACCACCATGATTAGCCTTGTATATGCCATAGACTATAATGGCACTTATATAGTTATATATAGATATTGTTGTGTTTTGTATTAGCCATTGTATTGTTGTACTCTGGGTATTCTAGCTGCCAACCGTGGTTGTGTTGATGTATTCTTCAAGGGTTCCGATTATATCTGTATAGTCACGCTAGGACTAGGAACCGTACTGTCCTCTCGGGTGCTCTTCACACTTGTTCCTGTGTTCGATCTGCACTTCATTGTATGTCGCTCTGGATGAGAGCATCTGCCAAATGCCTTGCAATGTAATGTAATGTAATGTTAATAGACAAGAGTTTCATAGTCTGAAGTTGGGTTCAGCATACTTATAGCCTGAAGTAGGCGAATGTGCAAAAGTGAAGAGAATAGCGCTCATCTCATAGCGTAGTTTACCAAGACTTACCGGGCACCATTTGCAACAAAACGTGAATTTCACAATTTCTCACAGAGGCTTACAGTGGACAGCGACTTCCTAAAAAGGAAGGCAGATCCCAGAACCAGACAGCAGACAATAATGATATACATATTCTTTATTTGTCTGGCATAGAAAGGTGAAGTTAGTGAATTGTAAAATGGAGGAGTTAACGTTAATATAAACTTATCTAAAGTTATCACTTTAAGAAATTGAAATTTGGTTCAATTCATTAGCCATCACAAACTGATCAGTTTAAGGAAAGAAAAAGCAAAGGTGATCAAGGTTGTAAAGCCACTTAGCTTTCTAGGCCATAAGTGAACAGGACAAAGCACTGTATCCACCTTTTGTCTTAGCGAACCCATAAGTCATTTGGTGTTGCAGCAGAAAATGCATATTTAGGCAACTTAACAGAAACATTAATGGAGTTAAATTGATTGATCAGTGACTATGAATTGACAAAAATGTTCTAGATTTGATTCATGCTTAACCATTTTACCAATAGCGTATTTTATTATTAAGAAAGATCTCAGTGATTTTCATTATTAATTTATGAAAATTAATTTGAAGGACATGAATGATGAAATATCATATTGGAATGGTTTTTGGTTTTGTAGAGGGGGATCAGTGAGCCTCCACACCAGAACCAGTCAGGCCCAAGTCAGCCTCACAGACAGGCCCACAGAGAGCCCCAATACCAGCTGCACAGAGAGCCTCTATGCAGTGCAGAGATAGAGGAGGAAGAAGCCCATCCCCTACTAAACAAATCAGTTCAAATTGAGATTACATCAGTTCCCAGTCTCCGAGACAAGCTTAGCAGAGCCTTGGTGTCTCTTGACATGGACTGGGAAGAGTCCAAGGGCATAGGTTTGATTTTGACATTGGTAGGGACACAAATGGGGGAGGTCCAGATGGGATGTAACACCCACTGGAAGCGGGGGCATTTTGCATTCATGATGGACTTCTGACCGTCATTTCATGTCATCTAGAGCCTTTATTTATAGATAATTATGGTGGCCAATACACTCATTGAGACATACAGACAACAGGGGTGTAGCACATTAATGAATCCTTTACTCAAATTTGCCAGCTAAATTGGATTTTGAAGAGCACATTTTTGTTTTAAAGCAGGTACTGTTGCCTATTCAAACCAACGATCTGTAAACACGCATTTACATTAAACATAATACAGTGCATCCAGAAAGTATTCACAGCGCTTCACTTTTTCCACATTTTGTTATGTTACAGCCTTATTCCAAAATTGATTAAATTCATTTTTTTCCTCCAAATTCTACACACGATACCCCAGAATGACAATGTGAAAAAGGTTTTCGAGATTTTTGCAAATTTATAAAAAAATAAAAAAACTAAGAAATCACGTACATAAATATTCACAGCCTTTGCCATGAAGCTCAAAATTGAGCTCAGGTGCATCCTGCTTCCACTGATCAACCTTGAGATGTTTCTACAGCTTAATTGTAGTCCACCTGTGGTAAATTCAGTTGATTGGACATTGATTTGGAAAGGCACACACCTGTCTATATAAGGTCCCACAGTTGACAGAGCATGTCGGAGCACAAACCAAGCATGAAGTCAAAGGAATTGTCTGTAGACCTCCGAGAGAGGATTGTCTCTAGGCTCAAATCTGGGGAAGGGTACAGAAAAATGTATGCTGCTTTGAAGGTCCCAATGAGCACAGTGGCCTCCATCATCCGTAAATGGAAGAAGTTCAGAACCATACAAAATTCTCTGGTCTGAGGAGACAAAGATTGAACTCTTTGGCGTGAATGCCAGGCGTCATGTTTGGAGGAAACCAGGCACCGCTCATCACCTGGCCAATACCATCCCTACAGTGAAGCATGGTGGTGGCAGCTTCATGCTGTGGGGATGTTTTTCAGCGGCAGGAACTGGGAGACTAGTCAGGATTGAGGGAAGGATGAATGCAGCAATGTACAGAGACATCCTGGATGAAAACCTGCTCCAGAGCGCTCTTGACCTCAGACTGGGGCGACGGTTCATCTTTCAGCAGGACAACGACCCTAAGCACACAGCCAAGATATCAAAGGAGTGGCTTCAGGACAACTCTGTGAATGTCCTTGAGTGGCCCAGCCAGAGCCCAGACTTGAATCCGATTGAACATCTCTGGAGAGATCTGAAAATGGCTGTGCACCGACGCTCCTCATCCAACCTGATGGAGCTTGAGAGGTGCTGCAAAGAGGAATGGGCGAAACTGGCCAAAGATAGGTGTGCCAAGCTTGTGGCATCATATTCAAAAAGACTTGAGGCTGTAATTGCTGCCAAAGGTGCATCAACAAAGTAGTGAGCAAAGGCTGTGAATACTTATGTACATGTGATTTCTTAGTTTTTTGGACTTAATAAGGCTGTAACATAACAAAATGTGGGAAAAGTGAAGTGCTGTGAATACTTTCCGGATGCACTGTATGATTGTTATTATTGTCAGACTAATAAAATGTTGGAGATTGGTAGGATTAATTATTGATACCAAATTGTATTTTTATTCATAATACAGTGCTGTCATGTTCCAGTTTATTCTCCTTCGCATGTCCCTGGCGTCTGCACACACACCTTTGCCGGACCTCTCAAAGATGCTCCAAATATAACAATTTGCTACTCCTCAATGTACTAAAAATAGTTTAATTCAACAAACATTGGCTAACTGTCATCCATACGATTAACCCAGTTCCCACAATAAACAGTTTGTTGCTGGAGATCAGATAACATTTAAAAAAATTGTGCTGTCCACTCCGTAACTAGTTATGTCGAAGAAAATGTAGTTGTTATCCGGAGTTTTTTTTTTTCCTTCATTAGCCGATTTGTCATTTTTGGGTATGATGTGAAATAGGTTGGATGTCGCCCTGCTAGCGCCAGCACAGGGGACAGGTATAGACCGCAACTGGTGGTCGATACTTCTAAAAGTGGAGCCACTTTAAGCCACAAAAGGTGGCCTGCATGAAAATCCATGATATTTTAGCTCTCAAAAAATAAGTAGGCAGAATGTTAAGATTGCATAGAAATCACTTAACATTACCTGCCAACAGGTTTAGAATTGCAATCAAACAATTCACATGGGGTTAAAGCTTTCTTAACTTTTGAAGGGTATTCTTATACATTTTGGTTTGTACAAATCAGGCTACAACAGGAGAGAATGATCAATCATGCTATGATTCTGAAGCCTATGTAATGAAATTTGGTGACCCTAGTTATAGGCACGGCATGTTGCTTGGTTAGATATAGTGGCAGATATTCCCCATGTGAATCCAATGACAAAATTTTGAACAATAACAAAATTATCATTATTGTGTGTGTGGCTTGAGGTGTGCACAGTGTTGCTGGTTGTTTGCTGTTGTAACGGGTGCATTCATTTCGAGCAATAGGCTAATCAGTGTCTTATCTCCTCGTGGGAGATCTGCATTTGAGGTGCATATCATTTAGGAACAATCGACAACAAAGAGTGCATTGAACACATTACTTACTAGTTACATCTACTCAAATGAGTGGTTAGCTTCAATACCATTGACAGCTTCCGAGCATTTAACACACAAGCCATTCAGGGGCGCTTTTCCTGAAAGCTAGTCTAACTATGGCCGCAAGCCCTTGGAAGAACCGTCCTTAGATGATCTGGTGTGCCTGAAAACAGTAGTTCGTAGACAAACATTTGCAAACACCATCGCAACAATTTCTGTGGTTGGAACTGCAGTTCTTCACCTGCAGTTAGAAGCATAGTTCCCTGATTCCAAAGAGGAAATAGTACATTTTTTACATCGGCAGATTGGTTAGTTACAATAACGCTTTGCTATTGAAGGATATTTGGTTTATAGGTTCGCTCATTTAGCACAGGCAGGCTACTGTATTCTGGCAGCAATAGGCTTTGCAAATTTGTAAGAATTAATATAAATCGGGTCTACAGAGTTCCCAACATTTGCTTTAAGAATTAAAGTAGGCTACCTAATTGAATAGCTTGAACAGTCAAACATTGAATAGGTGAAGGTTATTAGCCTTTCCCTCCCTTTTAAGTCCAATTATAATCCCCCAGAAACAGATTGGAAAAACAAGTTAAGATTTTCTGGACTTAATAGGCCTTTAAGAATTTACAACAGTTACAAATAACTGAACTGCCACCGGATTATCATGCGTTTTGCAGAATTCCAACCCAGACTACTCAATTGTTTTATCCTAAATCAACATACATTTTGGTAAGATATAAAACTTCACATATTCCATTGTCATTTTCCTCTTATTTCATGAATTTAGGAATGCTCCATCTACACAGAAATTGACACTCCACATGCTGCATGCCATCATTAATGACATTGTTCAAGCTATTGTTGTGCAGACTACAGTGGTGCAGATTTGCAGTAGTTCCTCTTATGGTAGTTTGGTTTCTCTAATGATCCATCGTAATAGTTACCAGGGATGTGACTTCAAATAATAACACTATAATTCTTTTTACACTTCGATTAACAACTGTAAGGAATATTTCACAGTTATATAAAGATAGATTTGTTGGCCAGATGAAGATTTTAAAAAGGAGAAATACTTATCAATACTTTGATCATCAAGATCACAATAACAAAATTATTGCCGCTAATGCAGGGCAAATCCATCTACCCCTACTTTACTAGAAGCAGTTGTCTGACATCACAACTATGGCAGCACCCATAGAGGCACACATCTTAAAGAAAACCATCAACTAAAAGACAACGCAAAGTATTCGTTCCTGCATTACATTTTAATTTATTTGAAGTACACTGTCATATTATAAAGCCTGCATGCAAACTGATGTAAAACAATGTTGCTAATGTTATGAGTTAACTTTCAGAGATTTTCCCTAACCAGCTATCACCGCTGCACAAACGTTATTTAGGGAAAAAAAAGTAAATTCTTTTTTTTTTAAAAACAAAAACATGTGAAACCATGGAAATATACCATTCACTGACTTTTTTTTTTTTGTGTTATTTATTTTTTTTTTTACAGATTAGCTACCATGTAGCTAGACTGGAGCACAATTAATGAGTGGTATAATTTCTGCCGTTGGGTCAGTGCAGAATGCAGAGTTTGTGTGGTTATACACTTGCCACATAAAAACCACCAGTTCACGGTAACCCATGTTTTTTGTTAAAGTTTGGCATTGTGCACCTGAACGCTTGAAGTTGGAAATTTAAACTGCGAAATTCCGATCTCCGATGGAAAATGGAACGCAACAAAACTTCTGGAATTGAGTCTGCTTGAATCGTGGGGAAACCATAGGGAGAAATATTACAAGGCTGGAGAAGTCTCAGACAGCCCGCCCACAGCTACACTCGCATTGGCTGTCCACAATGGACGAAAATGTGGACGAAATAGGGGCTTATGCTTTTCAGTCAGTCGGGAAGTTAGCAAACAACTCTGCACACAGCGGGTAAACTCAAAAAGATTTGGGGCTAGTCAAAAAAGGTTGAAGCCTGCATCTGTCTTTCCTGGAGGTACTTCTTGGTTGATTTCAAGGTATGCTTTGGATCATTGTCTTGATTGAACAGCCAACCTCTCTTCAACTTCACTGTCGGGACTGACCTTCAAACATTTTACCCTGTGCAGTAAAACAGTCATGTGCACAGCATGCAAGGTTTTAGTTTCAACACCAACAATCTTATAAAGCATTTGATGGCGCATCACACAAAACAGCACAATCGGTTCATCAAGGCAAAGGGGAATTGAGTTTTAAAGGTTAGGTTCAGAGAGGATCCGTGTTTATTCGTTGACATGTGAATTCAAACTACTGGCAAACTGAAAGTGTATTCAAACTACCGCAAAACTGAACGTAGCTTTCCACTATGCTGTATCTACATAAAAATTTACTTTACATTTCAAAGTATTTTGGACAAATGCTGCACAGAATATTACAATACGCTGTTTCCATTCTAAACTAGCAATCTGCAGCCATCTCAGAGGGAAGAATGCAATCACCACAGGGAATTGAATGCGAAGGTACTATAGTTATCAAATAATTTCTGTGTTTTAAATCTGTTCACTTATGTCTTATTGTATAGCGTTTCTTCATCCATGTTTATTCATTGACACGCAAATTCAAACTACCGGTAAACTGAACATCGCTTTCCACTATGCGATATCTACATAAAAAGAATTAAAGCAATAGACTATTTATGCATCAGATATATATTTTCCCTGCTTTCAGCAAAAAAATGGACCACATTAATCTCACCACCACGATTATCCCGTGCCATATAAATATATCAAATTGTACAGAGACCTGTATTGGCGTAAAAGCAAAATCATTAGACCAGTCACCTATGATAAAATAGATTTAATGCCAATCAAGTCTATCAGGCTGAAGCCACAGGGAAGAGGGACGAAAACATGAAGAATTATCATTTTAACCGATGCATTTAAAAAAATTAAAATGACACACAATCGACCAGCATGCCTGGACGTAAACTACAGGGATTTAACTACAGTCTTCTGCAACTGTGAGGTTACACTGCACAATGTAAATGTAAATCTTTATTAGGCTATTATCTGACTTACAATGCTGACATTTAACTATTAAGATGGCCCAAAATAAACTTTGGAAAAATAAATAACATTTGTCAGTACTAAAACACCATGTGTAACCAATACTATGACCGCTAGGGGTTGTATCTTATTTTATTTTCATTTTTTACATTTTAATTAACGAACAGGTATCGGTTCAGGTATCGAAGGACAAAATGGTATCAGAACATCTCTACCAAAAAGGTCAATTTTGTTTTCGTCAGTCCAAAACACATTGTGACTTCAACTGTTCCATTTATCTAATAATGTTTTTGACAGTGGGAATAGGTAGTTTGAAACATTAAGAGTTTTTGTGGTGTTCTTCTTCTTGGTGGAAATTAAATCTGAAATCCTTGAACGGTTTAGGTGAACCCATGGTTGTTAACCCCAGACAGAACACTGCAGTTGGATACTTTAGAAGGCATGGAGTTAATTCAGAATAAACAATTTAGCCCTGGAATTGAAGCCCTATCAAGAAAATCACCCGAGTCTGGGCCTTTCAACTTTTAAAAAGTAACAAAGAATAATCAAAAAGGGTTCCTAAACTTTTGCACAGGGCCCTTTTCCATCCATCCATCCATCCATTATCTGAACCCGCTTATCCTGATCAGGGTCGCAGGGGGGCTGGAGCCTATCCCAGCATACATTGGGCGAAAGGCAGGAATACACCCTGGACAGGTCGCCAGTCTATCTCAGGGCACACACACCATTCACTCACACACTCATACCTACGGGCAATTTAGACTCTCCAATCAGCCTAACGTGCATGTCTTTGGACTGTGGGAGGAAACCGGAGTACCCGGAGGAAACCCACGCAGACACGGGGAGAACATGCAAACTCCGCACAGAGAGGCCCCGGCCGACGGGGATTCGAACCTAGGACCTCCTTGCTGTGAGGCGGCAGTGCTACCCACTGCACCATCCGTGCCGCCAGGGCCCTTTTCCCTTTTTTACAATTCATACAGTGTTGTAAAATGAAAATAAAAAGCAATCTTGCTTTAAAATATGCAGAAGTGTTTAAGTGTTTACTGTTTAGCTCCATTTAGAGTTCAGGTTTGCTTTCGATCACATAAATCGTAAATTGTTGGCATTTATATAGCGCCTTTATCCAAAGAACTGTACAATTGATACTTCTTATTTAACCGTTTATACACAGACTTGCACACCAACGGCAATTGGCTGGCAGCTCATCAGAACGAATTGGGGGTTAATGTCTTGCTCAGGGACACTTCGACACACCGATTAATTGAAACAGATATTTAAACCAGGGGTGCAAAAATGTGTGCACCCCACTCTACCTTTATGTCAATACAGGCTTCCGTACAATTTGGCTTATACTTTGGCTTATGTAACCATAGACTTTGCCAATGAATGCAATTATCTGGTGCAGGGCAATCGTGCTGGTGAAACGATTAATGTAGTCCATTTAAGGGGAGGGAAGTTTCACATTCAATGTCAGATGGATACCGGTCTCCACAAACAATTCTACTTGATTTTTAAAATAGTAACTATTAGGTCCTGGAAAATGGTTACCAACCATGATATAGATATTCTAGACACAAACCACATTAAAGCTTTTTTATTAATAATGTCATTACAAGAATAATTTACCAGAAAATAGTTATATGCGTAGCAACCACCAGGCACAATCATTGCACTAGCTAGCTAAATAGCCTCAGAGTGATAACTAAAATGGAACTGTAAACAACTGATAGCAGTGGTATATCCATTAATAACACTGCTATTAAGCAATCAGATTGCGAGATTTGTCCAGCCTGTTTTATAAAGGAAAGTTATAAGCAGCCATAATATTTCTTTCAATTGTCCAACCAATTTGTGCATTGTGTCACTGGTGGTGAAAATTGATTTTCAACTGAGCTCAGAAGAGAAGAATTAGTTATTTTTGACAGGTAGCCTATTTAAGCCATAGGACGTGGCATACAGACATTTTATCATAGCTCAGGGGTGTTGTTCGGCCTAACACACAGTGGAGTTTTCTATATACCACATCCGGAGTGAGTTATTGCTTTTATTTCAGATTACCAGTTAATTAACAGTTACCAAACATAATAATATACACTCAGTGATCACTTTATTAGGTAGACCTGTACACCAGCTTGTTAATGCAAATATTTAATCAGTCAAACATGTGGCAGCAACTAAATGCATAAAAGCATGCAGACATGGTGAAGAGGTTCAGCCATTATTCAGACCAAATATGTCAGAATGGGTAAGAAATGTAATCTAAGTGACTTTAACATGAGTGAACTAACGTTGTTCTGGCAAACTCTCCAGCTAGTGAGCTTGCAAGCTAGAGTGAGTGAATAAGAATGTATGCCTTTTTGATGCTTATTTGTGCAAGCACTGAAAAACTGTCCAACATTAGTGAGCTCATGTTGCATATGCCTACTTGTTTTCTTATTCGGAGAAGCACTGCTCTGCTTTTTCCGCTCCACAAGTTTCCACGTGTCAGTCACCCTAAAGCTCTCCCACTTCTGCCTGCTTACTGACACAAATCAAGACCCGCAATGGATAGTTTCTGAATAATGTGGAAGCGGAGGTAGTGTGCAACTCTGTGTCCCTGCATGCTTGCAAATTCAGGGCAACATTGCTGCAAGGTGATGTGCATCGTCTTGCATCTAACGGTTTTTCATTTTGACTCGAATAGCTGCTTCGCCGTGGAGTGATATTTGAAAAAAGTGGTAGGCATAGACAAAATACACACCATTTCTACAGGACAATTATCAGATGAAAAATTTAAAAAGTAAGTAAATGTAGATTCAACAACCTTTGACTCGTTTAAAAACAAAGCTTTTCCAGTACGTATTCAGAGATTTGATAAGCAGTTTCAACAGTTTCACTCCCGGTACTTTCGAATGAACTGTAAGGACTGCCATGAATGCCCTAGAACTGTATCGATCGTCATTGCAAAGACATGCACCTTTTTCGGGATGGAACATATTTACTCCAATGCGTAATTTTTTTTCTTAATTCAGGAAAACCTGTGTGGTTCCCCGGTCTCCCTTATGTGTATTAGGGGAGAAATGGCATCACACAATCACTTTATGGGATGAATAGCCTACAGTATGAAATAGCACCACACTCTTACTCAGACTAAGGAACGTAGACAATATGTGATAACATATAACACAGTTACCATTCCCTAACGAAATTATCTTTTCAGTGGAAGTAAACAAGCAAAACAAAAGCACTAAACTTAAAAGAAAAATGAGGAAATGGGGGGGGGGGGGGGGGGGTCCATTGAATCAGAAATCACAGGGTTTTACTGTAGCCCATTTAAGGAAGGAAGTGTCTGTATTGTTCCAAGTGACATCAAGGGACTACAGTAATAACGTGTGTCAAAATGAATATGTCCGTTTGGTGGAGATTGTGAGTGCGTTTTTGTTTGTAAAAACAAAAAATATATATATTATTTGTTAATAAATTATTTTGTAAGAAAAACATTGGGAAAATATAAATGTATTTGTGTACAGTTTATATTTATTTAATGATTTATGAGACAATAATAATAATCCCATAATGTAGCCTACTTCTTGTTTGTAGCTCTGTGAAGTCATGAAATGATTTGCTAAAGATTACCACAAGCCTATCAAACAGCCATTTTGAAAGTTCAGTCTGACAAGGACGAATGCACTTCCTGGTCATTGCAGGAATTCATTTATTTTCAACAACCTGAGTTAACAGTAATGCCTTGGGAAAAACACAGGATTTACCTCTGGAATTCCACAAGACCGGCAGAAACCGAAGCTGGTTTTAACTGACTGCATCTGTAAGAACAGCAGAGTTTTTGAAAGATACGGGCCCCATTATGTCTGAGCTGAAGCTGAATTGTAATTATGGAGCACAAACAAACTCAAAAGCAAGTTCACCTCTAATTGATTGAAAATAATCAAAATGAAAGTATTCTGGTAGTCTAGCCAAAGTCCTGACTTTTATCCAATAGAGGTGCTGTGGCAGGCCTGAAAAGTTAATGCTCAAAAACCTACCTATTTGTCTTTATTAGGAAGTGGCTGCAATTATTGCTGCTAAAGGAGGTGAAACCATTTAAGATTAGGAGGGCAATTACTTTCTCACAGGGGCAACTTCGGTCAATAAATTCATTTAATAAATCCAAATGGAACTGCGCAAGAACCAATGCAGGTTCTTTGCAAAACCAGTTCTGCAGACTTCTGGAAAAAACGCCTCGGACAGGTGAGACCAGGATCAACTTCTATCAGGGTGATGGCAAGAGCAAAGTGTGGAGGCTAAAAGGTACGTACCAAGAATCAAAGCACCTCCCCTCATTTGTGGAACATGGTGTTGCGGCATGTATGGCCACCACAGGTGGTAACTGCTACATTATCAATGAATGACAGCAGCAACAGGATGATTTCTGAAATGTTCAGAAGCATCTAATCTGTTCAAGTTCAATGAAATGCCTTCAAACTCATCGGATGGTGCTTAATTGTGCAGTAAGGTTTTATAAATTGCAAATAGTTTTAACAAGACAATGACCGGAAACATACTGCTAGAGCAACAAAGGCCAAAAAGTTAAAATCCTTGACTAGCCAAGTCAATCACCGGATCTGAATCCAATTGAACATGCATTTTACATGCTGACTGAAGGCAAAAGTCACCGAGACAAGCAGGAACTGAAAATGGCTGCAGTACAAGAGCATCACTAGGGAAGATATTGAACACCTGGTGATGGCTATTTGTCACAGACTTCAAGCAGTCATTGCATGCAAAGTATGTGCAACCAAATATTGAAAATTATTACTTTGTTCCACATTGTTAAACTGTCCGATACATTTTGATGCCCAAAAATGGGGGGCATCAAAAAAAATGTATGTTCGAAAGGTTCTCCAATTCCTAAAAGGTTCTCTGACATGGATGAATATACATTATATACAATAAATTATGGTGCTCACTGTACATAGCCAAAACGAGTGCTCACATAGCCCATTAAATTTGCACACTGCAGGGCCGTGGTGGCGCAACAGGCTAAGATGCAGCGGACTAGTGGTTGCAGTTGCACACCGAGGACTATCGAAGGCTATCAAAACTCAACAGGTAATAAATCCACTTCAACAAGCTAGCCTAATGCTTTGTCTGGTTAGCCAAAAGTAGCACTCTGATAAGTGCTACAAAAAAAGAATGCCCTAATGTTTCCTTAGGCGTGCATCAGTCTGTAGCTCTTCTTTAAAACTCCCCAAATCTAACAAATAAAAAGTATCCTAGTTAAATTCTCAATCTGTTCTGCCAAAGATTGCTTTCTGTTTTGACAGGCTTACATTCAGACTGATGCTTCAGTTTACTTGAAGTGGCCTGAGCCAAGGTTGAAGAACCCAGGGAATATACCATTTCACAAAGATGGATTACAGAGTTAGCCACCTGGACCCCATAGACTTTAGAGTTTGCACTTTAATAATATTTCACATACCCCGTCTTAGTATCATCTTGTATTGTAATATTTTTATTTATTTTTTTATATTTACATTCTACTTTATTTTATATCTATGTTTCAATTTCAGTATTATTCTTTATGTTGTCTGCATGCACCCACAAACCACAGCAAAATCCTTGTATGTGAAAACTACTTGACAAAAAAAGTGATTCTGATTTTGGACAACTGTGCTGAGTAGAACTGGTTCAGCTCTTTGTACTTCAGGCCATGATCCAGATTTGAGAGGGTCCCAGGTTGCAGTTATCCACCTATCTCCGTAATCCTGCTTCTTGAAACAGGGCACCAGTCTTTCCTGTGGAAGCTCAGACATATGTCATCAAACTTCTTCTTCACCAAGCAATTCTACGAATTCTTTTAAGAGTCTGCAATCCACTGCCTTCTTCAATATTAGTGCAGTACACAATACACAAACCGTATGACTTCCTGTGCACAACTTCAATTTCGGCAGGAGGGTGGGTGCCCTACACCAGCCTAGTCCAGAGGCTGGAAAATACCTAATGCAGAGATATTTCTGAAGGTAATTATACCTTTATTTGCTACTGCCTAAACAGTGCCAATTAAAAAAATATATAAAAATTACACAAGTGCAGCTGATCACACGCCAACAGTGCAAGAGATGGAAATGAAAGACAGGTCATTTCATTCAACAATATTGAATGACTAGATTTTCTTTAATTGGTACACAAAGCCTACAATATTGGCCCCATTAAAAAAATAGGATTTGCACATTTAGAAGGTTGAGAAAGACAAAAATGCAGAAATTGGACCTAGCTACGTCTTGATGTGCGCAAAGCATATTCTCTAGATTTCACGCCTTGAGAACGGCAAGAACAATGTGAAAAATGCGGACTTAAATGTTAGCTAACGTCAACGCTAACTGGCCTTCGCTTACCTCGCTAGGTCCCCAGTGATTAATGACATGTTTGAGATTAGACCGAATTTGATTACGTTGATAAACATGAATAGTTTTCTTCAAAGTTGGAATCGGTTAGCAGCTTTATTTGCAGCTCATTTAACTTATAGCTGGCTAGCGTTTGCTCACCTTTCTTGTCTAGGTAGCTAGCTAGCAAACATAGCTAATGACAGCAAGCTAGTAAGTTATTGTTGTTGGCTTGTCTCTTGAGCGCGTGCAAATGAGCTAGCTAGCTAATATCATATTGGCGAGGTAACGTGAGTCGAGCTTCCGAATATTTTAGAATTTTCAACACTATACCTAGCTAGCTAGCTAGCTAGTGCAACTAACTTTAGCTGTCTATGATTTCATTACTATTAGCTAGAGCTGTATGCTAACGCGAACTGCAATGTTACGGCTTAGTCATAGCTTGTTAGAATGTTAAATGAGAATGAACACTCAACAGCAAATATTAGTTAGCTAGCAAGCATGTTAGTCTAGCCAAATAAAGAAATCGTGGTTTTTCGCTCCCTTAGCTCTAGCTAACGTTTGGCTATGGCTTACCTTCTCACATAAATTACCTAGCCAGCTACCTAACACTATATTACGTAACAAAATCAACGCCATGGAAGCTGTTACTCAGGCTCCTCGGTGTCGTATTATCGCACGCATGAACCACGTACCTCCACAGCGGCCTCCAGCTTGCCCTCAAATGTGAAGTCGATGAGGTCCGGCTTCAAACACAACCCGTAGTTAACGGGGTAGACGTCCGTGGGCAGCCGGAAAAAGGGCCTTCTCTCAGGCATGGTCTCTGAATGTTGACTGGCAGCGCTTACGAATACGGTGCTATGTGGCTAAATATGGACGGTAGCTATACTAGCTAGCTAGCTAGCTATTTCAGTTAGCTGTTCTCAAAAGTTAATCAAATGAAGCTTCGAGAGCAAAACTTCACGGGATTAAATCTAGAATGTTAGACGAAATCTACGACCAAAGTCATGCAACATAAAATCCAAAGAACTACAGCTAGCTAGCCTAGCTACCTCTCCTCCTTCCGTAGACATGCATATTTAACTCGACAGGAAAGCACGCCTTCGTTAGCCCACAGTGAGCTAGCCAGAGAATTCTCAGTTCATAGGAGCTAACCAGGGCCAAGTAAGCTCTATGAAGCTAGTAATTGTTGCTGGCAACAATTAGACTTCCGGTTAACATTTATCAAAATAAAAGTTCGGTATATAAAATTGTTCCTGAACTGTAGTTTTGTTGGTTTCTTCGATTAATTTATACAGTTTGATATAATTGTAATGTAATTACAGAGAATATGAGATTCTACACTCATTTCTATAAAACCTCTTTGACAGTATTTGTTGCTGCATTTCACATGTGGCCCAAGCATGCATTGTTATACACTGTTAGTTCACTTGTGGCTCATTTGCATAGCTGACAACTCCAGAACTATAAATTGTTCCCAAATGAAAGGTGATATAAATGAAATCTATAGACCCAAAGCTTTAAAATTGTACAGTGCTTCCTGTGAAATCATGTTCCCAGCAATTGTATATAATTGTTTATAATTTTTGTAACAAACTATAATTTGTTACAAAAAGAAATGGGGTAAAGATTAAATCTATAAACCCATATCTGTTTTCTGTGAAATCATGTTCCCAACAATTGTTGCTGTATTTTCAGTGTAGGGTGGCCATACTTTGCTATTGACTGTCAGTTGCCGACCAGTTCATTTGCATAGCTGATAACTCCAAAACTATAAATTGTTACCAAATTAAATGGCATATTTAATCTAAAGATGCATAGCTTTAAAATTATCGACTCATTTCTGTGAAATCATGTTCCCAGCAATCATTTCTGTATTTCCAGTGTGGCCCAGGCATGCATTGCTCTAGACTATCAGTTGCCAAACCAGCTCATTTGCATTGCTGATTACTCAAAAACTATGTTTTACAGACCCCAAATCTTTAACAAAGAAAAGTACCTTCTGTGAAATCATTTTCCCAGCAATTGTTGCTATATTTCAAGTGTGGGGCGCAAATGCTTTGCTATAGACTGTCAGTTTAGTTGTTACCAAATGAAAGGTAACAATGTTAAAGACTCATATCTTTAACATTGTACAATCATTTGTGTGAAATCATGTTTCCAGCAATTGTAGCTGTATTTCCAATGTGGGGTGGCTAGACTGTCAGTTGCCAATCAGCTCAGTTCCGTAGCAGATCACTTGAAAACTATTCATTTTTATCAAATGAAAGGGGGTGAAATTTCCTAGAATGCAAAGTTTTGTTGTATATCATGATGTTATCCTTAGATCTGCTTTTAAAGAGCAAAAGTATACATTAGTGGCTATACTAATTGGATGACATTGTTACCTACATGTGATTATATTTAAAAATGACTTGGAAAATGACCTGGAAAAAATACTATCATAACACACACAGAGGAAAGATGTGACACAGGGAGATATTGGATTGCACTGCTGTTTTATTCAGGTTTATCAGGAGCCAAGAATGGAGAGAGCGAGAGTGAACTTATAAATAAGCAAAAAGGTACAGTGGGGCAAAAAAGTATTTAGTCAGCCACCAATTGTGCAAGTTCTCCCACTTAAAAAGACGAGAGAGGCCTGTAATTTTCATCATAGGTACACTTCAACTATGAGAGACAGAATGGAAAGAATCCAGGAAATCCAGGAAATCACATTGTAGGATTTTTAATGAATTAATTGGTAAATTCCTCGGTAAAATAAGTATTTGGTCACCTACAAACAAGCAAGATTTCTGGCTCTCATAGACCTGTAACTTCTTCTTGAAGAGGCTCCTCTGTCCTCCACTCGTTACCTGTATTAATGGCACCTGTTTGAACTCGTTATCAGTATAAAAGACACCTGTCCACAACCTCAAACAGTCACACTCCAAACTCTACTATGGCCAAGACCAAAGAGCTGTCAAAGGACACCAGAAACAAAATTGTAGACCTGCACCAGGCTGGGAAGCCTGCTTGGTGTGAAGAAATCAACTGTGGGAGCAATTATTAGAAAATGGAAGACATACAAGACCACTAATAATCTCCCTCGATCTGGGGCTCCACGCAAGATCTCACCTCGTGGGGTCAAAATGATCACAAGAACGGTGAGCAAAAATCCCAGAACCACATGGGGGGACCTAGTGAATGACCTGCAGAGAGCTGGGACCAAAGTAACAAAGGCTACCATCAGTAACACACTACGCCGCCAGGGACTCAAATCCTGCAGTGCCAGACGTGTCCCTCTGCTTAAGCCAGTACATGTCCAGGCCCGTCTGAAGTTTGCTAGAGATGATCCAGAAGAGGATTGGGAGAATGTCATATGGTCAGATGAAACCAAAATAGAACTTTTTGGTAAAAACTCAACTTGTCGTGTTTGGAGGAGAAAGAATGCTGAGTTGCATCCAAAGAACACCATACCTACTGTGAAGCATGGGGGTGGAAACATCATGCTTTGGGGCTGTTTTTCTGCAAAGGGACCAGGACGACTGATCCGTGTAAAGGAAAGAATGAATGGGGCCATGTATCGTGAGATTTTGAGTGAAAACCTCCTTCCATCAGCAAGGGCATTGAAGATGAAACGTGGCTGGGTCTTTCAGCATGACAATGATCCCAAACACACCGCCCGGGCAACGAAGGAGTGGTTTCGTAAGAAGCATTTCAAGGTCCTGGAGTGGCCTAGCCAGTCTCCAGATCTCAACCCCATAGAAAATCTTTGGAGGGAGTTGAAAGTCCATGTTGCCCAGCGACAGCCCCAAAACATCACTGCTCTAGAGGAGATCTGCATGGAGGAATGGGCCAAAATACCAGCAACAGTGTGTGAAAACCTTGTGAAGACTTACAGAAAACGTTTGACCTCTGTCATTGCCAACAAAGGGTATATAACAAAGTATTGAGATGAACTTTTGTTATTGACCAAATACTTATTTTCCACCATAATTTGCAAATAAATTCTTTAAAAATCAGACAATGTGATTTTCTGGATTTTTCTTTTTCTCATTTTGTCTCTCATAGTTGAGGTATACCTATGATGAAAATTACAGGCCTCTCACCTTTTTAAGTGGGAGAACTTGCACAATTGGTGGCTGACTAAATACTTTTTTGCCCCACTGTACCTTCAAACTCGCCTCCTTTGCTTGACATCATCAAAGAACTTACCTTTTGGAGAAATATCTGGTCTGATAAGACAAAAATTGAACTGTTTGGCAATAATGACCATTGTTATGTTTGGAGGGAAAAGGGTGAAGCTTGCAAGCCAAAGAACAGCATCCCAACCGTGTTTTGCTGCAGGAGGGACTGCTGCACGTCAGAAAATAGATGGCATCATGAGGAAGGAAATTTATATGGACATTCAGTCCCCTCCAAAAGTATTCATTTTCTTCCAAAGACAGTTATCTGGTCTTCATGTTGGTTTATCTTTTCTAATACAGTCTACACAGGCAAAACCAAGAGTAGACTTTCAGAACTATTTATTGTAACCAATCAATCTAACAGGACACATATGGGCAACAAGAAACACCTGTCAGTCACATTTTGCGATACTTTTGCTGACCTAAAATTTGGGTGGTCTGAACAAAACGTGATATGCTCTAAGTTATTCAACAAATCAAAATAAAAAGACCAGGAAATAAAAGCTGAAATTTGGATTTGTCATTTCATGTATATCTTTTCATCAAAGGAATTGACCTTGCTGTTCCAATATTGGAGGGGACTGTATGTGCAATTTCACAATTAAATGAAAGTCAAATCAAGTTCATTTGTGTTGCACATTTCACTTGCTTTAGAGCAGTGTTTCTCAACTCCAGTCCTTTTGCTCTGTTTTTGGATTTTTCTGGTTTTTGATCTCCGCCTGGTTGTTGGATTTCGTTTTTGTATCTTTGCTTGTCTGTCTTCTTGGTTTTTGAACTCTGCCTGTTTTCCTGATTACGCTCTGCCTCCCCTGCATGTACCTGTCTGCCTGGATTACGGCCATTGACTGTTTTTGGATTACGTTTTGGATCTGTCCTTTGTCATTAAAGCCTGCCTTATTCACGTTTTCCCTGAGTCTGCGATTGGTTCCCTCTGTCTGTATGGATAAATACAGTGACAAACAATGAAAGACTGCTGAAAATGATGAGTCCTGGTTTTTCAGGGAATCCATTTGAAAAGTATTTTTACCTCTGATATTCTACAATGTGATATTCTTCCATAGTAATATAAATCATGGCCAATATAAAGAATCAAAATTTAATGGAACAAGGACCAATTAAATTCTCCATCCATTTCTTTTTAAATTTGGTAACTTTGGCAAGACCTCAATTGTCTCGCAATACAAGATACACAGTTCCTGGCTAACAAATGGAGAGGGGACCACAAGCTTTTTTTTACAGGTACTGTACTGATGACAGGTATATGTCTATAAATGAATCATTTAGTCAATTGTTTCCTTTAAGAATTGCGACATCATTGTAAGATAATGGGTGCATTTATTTTCAAGCAAATATTTTTTGGTAAGGAGATATGCAGTCAAAGACGCTTGTTTTAAATTGAGACTTTTGAAAAAAAAAAATCCAAAATGTACTCAGTTAATTCAAAAACCTCACATTGCTAGTGGCAAGGGCACGGTTTAAGGAATCAGGGCAAAAACTGAGGACCATGCCTACTGGTTAAGTAGGCACACACCTGGACTATGTTTCAAATTTTTCCAGGCTGTTAAATGTGTGCTCTTTTCTGCAGTAGGTATCTGAGACCAGGGAACTATGGATGAAAGAGCTGTTGTCTAAGAGAGCCAGGGCTAAAAGTGACAGAGCTGAAAAGCGACAGAGTGAAAGCCACAGCACGGTTTTGATTTATTTTTCCTTTATTATTATTCCTTTATTATTATTATTCCTGTGAGGGAATACAGTGGGGCAAAAAAGTATTTAGTCAGCCACCAATTGTGCAAGTTCTCCCACTTAAAAAGGTGAGAGGCCTGTAATTTTCATCATAGGTATACCTCAACTATGAGAGAGAGAATGAGAAAAAGAAAAATCCAGAAAATCACATTGTCTGATTTTTAAAGAATTTATTTGCAAATTATGGTGGAAAATAAGTATTTGGTCAATAACAAAAGTTCATCTCAATACTTTGTTATATACCCTTTGTTGGCAATGACAGAGGTCAAACGTTTTCTGTAAGTCTTCACAAGGTTTTCACACACTGTTGCTGGTATTTTGGCCCATTCCTCCATGCAGATCTCCTCTAGAGCAGTGATGTTTTGGGGCTGTCGCTGGGCAACATGGACTTTCAACTCCCTCCAAAGATTTTCTATGGGGTTGAGATCTGGAGACTGGCTAGGCCACTCCAGGACCTTGAAATGCTTCTTACGAAGCCACTCCTTCGTTGCCCGGGCGGTGTGTTTGGGATCATTGTCATGCTGAAAGACCCAGCCACGTTTCATCTTCAATGCCCTTGCTGATGGAAGGAGGTTTTCACTCAAAATCTCACGATACATGGCCCCATTCATTCTTTCCTTTACACGGATCAGTCGTCCTGGTCCCTTTGCAGAAAAACAGCCCCAAAGCATGATGTTTCCACCCCCATGCTTCACAGTAGGTATGGTGTTCTTTGGATGCAACTCAGCATTCTTTCTCCTCCAAACACGACAAGTTGAGTTTTTACCAAAAAGTTCTATTTTGGTTTCATCTGACCATATGATATTCTCCCAATCCTCTTCTGGATCATCTCTAGCAAACTTCAGACGGGCCTGGACATGTACTGGCTTAAGCAGAGGGACACGTCTGGCACTGCAGGATTTGAGTCCCTGGCGGCGTAGTGTGTTACTGATGGTAGCCTTTGTTACTTTGGTCCCAGCTCTCTGCAGGTCATTCACTATGTCCCCCCATGTGGTTCTGGGATTTTTGCTCACCGTTCTTGTGATCATTTTGACCCCACGAGGTGAGATCTTGCGTGGAGCCCCAGATCGAGGGAGATTATTAGTGGTCTTGTATGTCTTCCATTTTCTAATAATTGCTCCCACAGTTGATTTCTTCACACCAAGCAGGCTTCCCAGCCTGGTGCAGGTCTACAATTTTGTTTCTGGTGTCCTTTGACAGCTCTTTGGTCTTGGCCATAGTGGAGTTTGGAGTGTGACTGTTTGAGGTTGTGGACAGGTGTCTTTTATACTGATAACAAGTTCAAACAGGTGCCATTAATACAGGTAACGAGTGGAGGACAGAGGAGCCTCTTCAAGAAGAAGTTACAGGTCTATGAGAGCCAGAAATCTTGCTTGTTTGTAGGTGACCAAATACTTATTTTACCAAGGAATTTACCAATTAATTCATTAAAAATCCTACAATGTGATTTCCTGGATTCTTTCCCCCCATTCTGTCTCTCATAGTTGAAGTGTACCTATGATGAAAATTACAGGCCTCTCTCATCTTTTTAAGTGGGAGAACTTGCACAATTGGTGGCTGACTAAATACTTTTTTGGCCCACTGTAAGCCTTAAGATCGCCAGGTACCTCCAAGTGATCCAAATCATGGCAGTTATCAAAAGTTTCTAAAGCCATGACATCATTTTCTGCAATTGTCCAAGCTGTTTAACAGTCAACTTAGTGCATGTAAACTTCTGACCCACTGGAATTGTGATATAGTGAATGAAAAGCAAGTAATCTGTCCATCAACAATTGTTTGTAAAATTACTTTTGTCATGCACAAAGTAGAAAACTCCATAAATCTGTGGAGTAATAAAAAATTAGTTTTAATGACTTCAACCTAAGTGTACATAAACTTTGCGCAGGCGGAGTTCCTGTCACTTATTTTTCGGTCCAACCAATCTGAAGGCTTGAATTTTTTGTTCGACCAATTACAAGGTTCAAATTACATGTCAATGAAATATTGACTGATTGAGTCGTCATCTAGAATCAGTTGTCAATCACTTTCTAACCTGGCGAACAGCTTCACACGGGAGGAGGGTTCACACGAGAGGAGGGCCAATTGTCGCTTTCTGGTTTCGTCACATTTTTGTATTATCACTCGTTTTATGCGTTTATATCATTTTCTAACCCAGGAGGGGGGTTTATTGTTGTCTTCATACTTGATTTGTTATGTTCCTGTAATGGGATTTTAAAAGTAACTCAGATCTAATTGGGATTTTAGAACTTTCACTCAGATTTAATTAACCCATAATTTCAACGCTTCTTCACAAAATTTCTGTTATGTTTTCTGTCCTCGTCATCATTGCCATTTGATGATCTATTCTCAAATATAAGTGTAAATATAAAATATAGTAAAAAAAGATGGTAAAAATATAAATATATATAAAATACGCCAATGTAGGCCATGTAAAATACAAATTTTAATTATAAATTGAACACTGTAGGGTTAAGTGAGCTGCATCTTGACTGGACATTGCAAATTTGGTTTAATATCTCTGAAGTAATGTTTTAAGAACTGGCTATATGATCTGTTTGTTAATGATTTTGTGGCTATATGCAGCAGCATGTACCCTACGTGGTGATGCTGTTTAATTCCAAAAGATGACGTCTGCTGTCCGAATTCATTGCTTATTTTGTAAACTATAAAGCACACTATATGGACATTCACTAGTTAGGGATTATTAATTTGGGAATATTTTAGTGATTCATTTCAGACACAGCCAGTGACACCCATAGAAACCAACGGAGAGCACAGGTTGATAAGTCCGTGAAGGGTAGCGGGCAGATCACAGGTGCTTAGTTCATCCAGGATAAGGTCTGACAGTCCGTTGTAGAAGGTGCCGTGTAGCGCAAAACTGTCCCAGCCAGCAGAAACAATTCAATGGCGTAGTCAGACATGGACCAGAGGTCCTGACAGATCCAGAAGAGTTGACTGCAGGTTCAGAGGTGAAGAGGTCGAAAATCCTCTTCATGGCTCCGATGAATGAGGGGGAAATGATAATCAGGTGTGCATGATAATCAGGAAGTGAAGACAGGTGAAACAGAAAACACAGATCGTGACAGCTATATTCTTTACCACCAGGCTGTTGAATACTTACATATTAAAGAGCAGTCCAATAAAGAATTAATATGCAGTTTTATTTGGTATAGCTTAAAGAAAAGGCACCCTTTAGAAGTTTTAAAAAATCGCTTTTATTACATTACATTATTGGCAGACGCTCTTATCCAGAGCAATTGATTAGATTAAGCAGGAGTCAATCCTTCCCTGGAGCAATGCAGGGTTAAGGGCCTTGCTCAAGAGGCTGTGCGGATCTCCACGCTGCCCGGTGCGAGAGATCCCACGGAATGATGGCAGAAAGGATTTCCTATCTATAGCGAAATGGAGCTGGAGATCAAATCTAATGACACAACAAACACGATTATGGGACAACTCTACAAGGAAATTGTTTCCATTATTTATGTCATGGTTTTCCAAAGGATGGATTCAAGCCGTGGTGACCATTGTAGGGCTCTACACCTATTCGCGCCGCGCCGGCTCCCCGTTCATTCTCAACGGTAGTTCTAAACACTACGGAGGCAATATATTTCTGGCCACACGTTGATATCGTGGCACTGTTCTGAGCTAAACGAATGATGTCTTTACAGTGCGGATTCCTTAACTATACGAAATCGCCTGGCGCGAATCATTTCCATGGGCGCCGAGGCACGTTTCGGTAAGTCTGTCTAAATAATTATTTTACTACTGTAGGGTCCTCGTACGGGCCGCCAAATAACGTAGGGATTTTACTCTCTACGAAACTGGGGCGCCAATTAATGTTATGTAGCAGTATAACTGCAAAAAGTAATCAGTCTCATAAAATTACTGTTATCAGAAATATCTAACCACAAATTTAGTATTTTAATTAATAATTAAAATAACCAATATTCATGATTACACATACCGATAACCTGAAGGTTGGAAGTTCTTCGAAAGGCTGCTTTAACTCGGCTCTCATGTCTATGTGACACCAAAACAGACACCGGGTTTAATAAAATATATTTCTTAAACAAATGTACAAACAGAACAGATAAACGAATGGGAAGTTAGTAGGGCAAGGTAGTTGGGTATGTGAGCGTGTGTGCGCGTGTGTCATTTGAACAAAGGAAAGGTAAAAGTGGGAGTGTTAGCTGGGGAAAGAGAGACTACCTGTGTAGTTTTACTCTAATTACATACGTGAATCAATTCAGGTATATATGAGGCTAACAAAAATACATTCAAATGGTAACAGACAAATAGAAAAACACATTCACAATATCAATCAAGACTAAACTAAACACTGGCTATACCTGAATGTTTGTTGTCTTACTGAGTCCATACGCATTGCTGGATCCAAAAGACGTGGTGTCCTTGTAGAAGCGGCGGTGAATGATGTACTGCAGAGATGCGCAGAGCTGGGATGTTCCCGTGGGCTGCTCGTTGTCATCTGGTCAGTTTGGTTCTGGAAAAATGTGTCCGCTGGTTCTTTTTCCGTGTGTAAAAGTTTGTTGCTGTTGTTCGTTGGTGAGCTTTGCAGGAGTAAACTGATGTAGCATTCCGCGTACACCAGTTTCCACTTCCTATAGGCCACTAAGTTACCGCAAGGTAACTGGGTGTGTCCGTAGGCCTGGTAGTGCGCTGTGCAGCATTCAGCCTCTGTCCGAGTCTTGGAGCAGATGAGCTGAAGCGAATGGCCAAAAAGGGTGCGTCAAAAAGAAGGAATGGGAAGAAGGGAGAAGAAGAGAAGCAAGAGGAAGAGATCCCGAGAACATGTCTTGCTCTTATACGGGAAAGTTTATTGCTCCCGCCATTACGGGATTGGCTGAACTGAGCTAGAGGTCATGCGGGGGGACGTCGCGGAATTGTCCTGTGGGATTGTGGGAAATGTTGGATCCTACACTACTAACGGGTCCTTGAATGATATTTATGTTGTTGAGGTATTCCCACAATATTTTCAATAAAATTGCCTGGATTTTAATCAGTTACTGCAATGTATTACTATTTTGAATCTCCCAATTGTTCGTTTTTTTATGTGGGAAAATTACAGGTAAAAAATATCACCGTCTTAATAGTATAGGCAATTTGTATCTACGTTTGATTCACTGTGTCATGAAGGCTTAGACATAAAATGTATTATTGTTACTCTGATTTCACTGCTATTGTAAAAGCAATAAGTAGCGCCAATGCCAATTGTTTATTGCTGTCATTCAGACATCTTATTTTGGTATATGTTCCTTTATGTCACGTTTCATGTTTGTCACATCATGTTTCATGTTTAGTTCTTGTTACCATTTATTTCTTAGTCTTGCCATGTCATGTTATATAGTTTTTGTCATAATTTCGCAAACTTGTTATGTCATGATTTATGTTTGTTTCATGTTATGTGGTCTGTTCATTGTTTAGCAAACCTTGCATTCCAGCTTTCAATTGTTTCAATTTCCCTTGTCTTCTTACTAATCTACTAACTTTAGATCAGGATTTGGTAATACTAACATTCTAACCATGTGTTCATGTTACCTTACGTTTTTTGTGCATGTCATTTACTAACGCTAGGGCAGGATAGGTTTATTACTAACGAGTACTAATTACCTCGTTAACTTGTCAATCCTCCACACCTGATTTCCATTCTCATGCTGCTCTCAAGCTAATTGTCTGCACCTGTCTACACCTGCATATAAGCTCAGTTCCATGTCTTGTCTTTGCGAAATTACTGCCCCCTGTTCGTCAGTGCATCTCTTTAGCGGTTTTGTCAAGCCATTTGACTACCCATTACGATCAAAGCCTGTTTATTGACCAAACATTATTGACTTCTGTTTTGTTGACCATTGCCTGCCTGTAACACAACTTTGCCTGCTGTCTTTGTGCTTTTGCCCCACGGAGCAGACTTTGGTCTTGACTTTTGCGCCGTCATCGACCCTGAGCCTGCCTACCATCCGCCTGTACTTCTGCCCCGCTGACAGCTTTCCTGGCTACCGGACTTTTTGCATGGTGTACCGATTACGAGACTGCCTTCTCCCTCGGTACTGCACTTTGGTTTTGGCTGGATTTTACGTATACGAACATTGCATGTTTTTTGACTACGCTCTCTGGATATTCCCAGAATAAAGCCCTGATGGGACTTTATTACACCCCTGTTTCTGAGTCGTGCATTTTGGGTCCAACCCCCCACGCACCCGTCTCACTTTATGTACCATTAATATATTATTATTGTTGTTGTTGTTGTTGTTGTTGTTAACTTGCCCATATTATGTACAGTGCATCCGGAGAGTATTCACAGCGCTTCACTTTTTCCACATTTTGTTATGTTACAGCCTTATTCCAAAATTGATTTAATTAATTTTTTTCCTCCAAATTCTACACACAATACCTCATAATGACAACGTGAAAAAAGTTTTTTGGAGATTTTTGCTAATTTATTAAAAATAAAAAAACTAAGAAATCACACGTACATAAGTATTCACAGCCTTTGCCATGAAGCACAAAATTGAGCTCAGGTGCATCCTGTTTCCACTGATCAACCTTGAGATGTTTCTACAGCTTAATTGGAGTCCACCTGTGGTAAATTCAGTTGATTGGACATGATTTGGAAAGGCACACACCTGTCTATATAAGGTCCCACAGTTGACAGTGCATATCGGAGCACAAACCAAGCATGAAGTCAAAAGAATTGTCTGTAGACCTCCGAGACAGGATTGTCTCGAGGCACAAATCTGGGGAAGGGTACAGAAAAATGTATGCTGCTTTGAAGGTCCCAATGAGCACAGTGGCCTCCATCATCCGTAAATGGAAGAAGTTCAGAACCACCAGGACTCTTCCTAGAGCTGGCCGCCCGTCTAAACTGAGCAATCGGGGGAGAAGGGCCTTAGTCAGGGAGGTGACCAAGAACCCGATGGTCACTGTGTCAGAGCTCTAGCATTCCTCTGTGGAGAGAGGATAACCATCCAGAAGGACAACCATCTCTGCAGCAATCCACCAATCAGGCCTGTATGGTAGAGTGGCCAGACGGAAGCCACTCCTTAGTAAAAGGCACATGGCAGGCCGCCTGGAGTTTGCCAAAAGCCACCTGAAGGACTCTCAGACCATGAGAAACAGAATTCTCCGGTCTGAGGTGACAAAGATTGAACTCTTTGGCGTGAATGCCAGGTGTCATGTTTGGAGGAAACCGACCGCTCATCACCTGGCGAATACCATCCCTACAGCGAAGCATGGTGGTGGCAGCATCATGCTGTGGAGATGTTTTTCAGCGGCAGGAACTGGGAGACTAGTCAGGATTGAGGGAAAGATGAATGCAGCAATGTACAGATACATCCTGGATGAAAACCTGCTCCAGAGCGCTCTTGACCTCAGACTGGGGTGACGGTTCATCTTTCGGCAGGACAACGATCCTAAACACACAGCCAAGATATCAAAGGAGTGGCTTCAGGACAACTCTGTGAATGTCCTTGAGTGGCCCAGCCAGAGCCCAGACTTGAATCCGATTGAACATCTCCGGAGAGATCTGAAAATGGCTGTGCACCGATGCTCCCCATCCGACCTGATGGAGCTGCAAAGAGGTGCTGCAAAGAGGAATGGGCGAAACTGGCCAAAGATAGGTGTGCAAAGCTTGTGGCATCATATTCAAAAAGACTTGAGGCTGTAATTGCTGCCAAAGGTGCATCAACAAAGTATTGAGCAAAGGCTGTGAATACTTATGTACATGTGAAAAAACGTCTTTCATGTTGTCATTATGGGGTGTTGTGTGTAGAATTTTGAGGAAAAAAATGCATTTATTCCATTTTGGAATAAGGTTGTAACAGAACAAAATGTGGGAAAAGTGAAGCGCAGTGAATACTTTCTGGATGCACTGTAGTTGCCCAGCTAAGTATTTAAATAATAGAGCAGTTTCCACAATAATTTTATTATGCAATATTTACACCCATGTTTTCTTAAATTATATGAATACACAGTAAATACATAGACTTATTGTTTTGTCTTTTCTTTGTTTAGTACAAGAATGACTGTGATGCCAGGCATTACAGTATAATTAGGCACACAATATAATTAGTACAGGTCTCTTGGTTAGTTTCATCCTAACTAATGTTACTTTGATATCTCCAGGTGATCAGCATGTGGAGGCATGTATATTTTCTCCCAGGTAGGCTACAGATGTGCTTCTGAAGAGGTCTGTGAAGTCTTTGGCAAAATCAGAACAATACCAGTACTTAACACCAGTCCTGAGAAGCTTCAGGAGAGACCCAGCAGCTGTGGCAGCATCTGACTGTCGGGAGATAGACTATGTGCTTGCCAGTTGTCACCTTCCCTCCTGCCCTGGTTATTTCACCTGCCCCAGTCCCAAGCCCAGTCTCGTTTAATACCTGTGCATATAAACCCTGCTAATATTGTTACAAACAACAATATATAGCTACTCATTGATATTTTTGTTGCTGTTGTGTTTATATGTTCATAAGAATTGTAATATGCAATGCCCTCCGTAATGCTTGGGACAAAAACATAAATTTAGCTCAGTACAGCATATTTAATATTCATAAATGATTCAAAGTGCAAGTTTTTTTATTAAAGGGTATTTTTATATTTTCTGCAGTTTTTATACATAATGCCCCATTTCAGGGCGCCAAAATGTTTGGGACATATTTATGTGATGTAAATTATAGTCATGTTTACTGCATATTTTTTGTAAGCATGACTGCTTGAAGTCTGTGACCCACTGAGACATTACTGTAATCTTCTGTGGACAGTAGTCTCTGACACATCCACGCTTGCCTCTTGAAGAGTATTTCTGATTGATCGGACACGTGTTTGGCGATTTTTCTTCATTATGATGAGAATTCTTCAGCTATCAGCTGTAGAGGTATTACTTGGCTTGCCATGCCCTTTGCCCCATTACATGTTCTCTCTCCTTAATGCTGTTCCAAACAGTTGATTTTGTTACACCTAAGGTTTGGCATAACAAAACAGACATTACAGATTTTAATTTTAATTTTTCAGTCTCATAATGGCTTCCTTGACATTCATTGGAACAACTCTGGCCGCCATGTTTAATGGCAATAATACAAACCAATGGCAAGAAAAAGCCTAGAAAAATATGGTGTTTATGGTTACTATGTATAAAACACACTGTAATTTCAATATGGTGAAACCAAAGTCTGTAAACATGCCCTTCAATATTTCCTGAGAATATACATTTTCACCGAATGTCAATTGTTTCATTGCAAATCTAAAAAGTGAGTGGATATTTTGGCAATTGTTGTCTGTATCTGTGTGCATGGATAGTAGACAAGTTGTAAATATTGTTCTCCTTCAGTTGCCATAAAAACATTTACCCAACATCCAACCAGCTGCCTGCCTTTCATTTTATTTCCTGCTTATTATTCATTTGAATGTAAAGTTTGTCAGGATTAGAAGAGATTAAATGATATACTTTATTATCTGTCACGACCTGGCTCACTGGCCGTGACAAAGTGGGAGACGCATACTGACGCATTTAAAAAACAAGGTCAAATTTATTTGAAATATCCAGTTAACAAAAATGTGAAGTGTGAAAGTCAGTTGCATCAGTCGTGTGAGTAAGTGGATGTGTGAAAAGTATGCTGAAGCAATGTTGTCTGATGCAAACCCAAAAAGAACCAACAGGTATGTGGGGAGAGAGTACCCTCCTTCAGACAAGAGACAGGCACATTTTAACATCTGGCCACAGGTGCTTCCAAAGATCTAGTACTCCGCCCACTAGGCACCTGTGAAGTAACGCCAGAATAAGTAGCACAGAGCAGGGGGCAGTAACATATCCCTAATTTTATTGTTTACTGTCAAGCAGCAGTAAACAATAAAATAAAAATAAATAAATAAAACATTTACAATAACAGCCATTAAAAACAATGTACTTTAAACAAATTGCATATACTGTGTTGTTCAGAGTGAACAGTTGGGGGACAAAGTCAAATACCTTAATTGTAATGTGAGATAACTATTAAGTAGAATGATGGCAGAAAGGATTTCCTATCCATAGTGAAATGGAGCTGGAGATCAAATCTATTGACACAGCAAACATGATTATGGAACAATTGTACAAGGAAATTGTTTCCATTATTTATGTCATGGTTTGCCAAAGGGCGGATTCAAGCTGTGGTGACCATTGTAGGGCTCTACACCTACGCGCGACTGGCCTGCCTGTCCCAGTCATTTATCTTAACCACTACGCTACAGGCCGCCTATTAGACTGGGGTAGGCAATTTGTTTGGTAATATTTGGTTAAATACTCTTCACACTCCAGCTAGCAATAAATCAACTGCTTTGGGTTCTGCTCTGGGTTCACCAACTTTTACAGACTTTTCATCAGGAACTACAGATCTGTCACCGCCCCTCTCACAGCCCTCATATCCAGAAAGTCTCCTTTCTTTGGACCCCCAAAGCTGAATCAGCTTTTCAAGAGCTTAAGAAACGCTTCTCCTCTGCCCCTCTGTTAACCATGCGTGACTCTGAGAAGCAGTTCACCCTTGAGTTGGATGCCTTCAACACTGGTGTTGGAGCAGTACTCTCACAAAGGGCTCCAGACAATAAGGTGCACCCTTGCACCTTTATCTCTCATCATCTCACCCCCACGGAGAGAAATAACAGCATTGGCAACAGGGAACTCCTGGCTGTCAAGTTGGCCTTTGAAGAGTGGCACCACCTCCTGAGAGGTACCTCAGTTCCGTTTGTTGTTTGGACCAAACATTGCAAACATTGCAAGCCCGTTAGTCCCTGTTTTTTAATAGGTTTAACTTCATTCTCACTAACCGACCCAGCTACTGCCCACTCTTGGCTCTACTCACCTCCTCAAGTCAACAAAGGTCCAGTCACTATCCTGCCTCCTGGCACCCTGGTTGCCGCTACCCAACTGTACATCATGAGTACAGTTGAGGAAGCCCTGAGGAGTCCTACTCATGACGACACATCTGCTGACCATCTGTTTGTGAACCTGAAGTGGTCCAGCCTCAGGTTCTGAAGTGAGCTCAGTCTTCCCTACTTGCCTGTCACGCTGGGGTCAGCCGCACCTTGGCTCTACTGGGTTGCCGGTTCTGGTGGCCGTTGTTGTGGGTTCCCTGGCCAACAAATTATCAGTCCAATTACAAGTATACAATCTAATTCATAAAATCAGGAGTCTTGTAGTAAAGTGTCGAATAATACGCTTTTATCCCATCAGATGGAATCTAAGTACAAAAGCAGTGATCACCAGTAGAGCACAGAACAGCAAGCACACACACACACACACACACACACACGCACAGCGTGAGTAGAGCCGAGCAAGCTGAGCGCATACACTTTGCAACAGTTTCTTATATATCATTTTTGTGGCCTTGGTATCTCCCTCTGTCTAGGCACGGCTCCATCTTCTCCAGTCACGCCATAGTTGTTTACTTGTTTCTGATTGGCTTTCACACCTCTTGTGATCATCTTACACCTTCTCATCCACATCTCATCCACATCCAACTTGTAACCAACCCCTCCTTAACATTTTACTTTAAGAAAACATTCCAGTGTTTGACCCCCTAATACCCTTGACTTTAAGAAAACATTCCTTCCAGTGTTTTAAGGAAAAACATAGAAATAATACAATTCAGTGCATTGTACTTTAGTGCTGAGAATATATAAAAATAATACAATACAGTGCAAATATCATACTTCAGTGTATACTTCAGTGAAGAAGTTGACAGAAGGCCGCCCACCATTGCCCTGCTTCCTGCTATGATGTTGTCCAGAAGATATGGCTATCTTTTAAGGACATTGCCCTCCATTCTGCCTGTCACAAGCTTGCCCCTAGGTTCATCAGCCCCTTCTGCCATCCGACTCAGCTCCCCTCCTTCCTTACACCGCATCCATCCAGTATTCCACGTGTCCTGAGGCCACGTCTCGGCTCTTGCCATTATCTCCAGCATTTTCTCTGTTTTATCTGCCTGTGTTCTGACCTGTTTCGTGCAACCCAACCACTGATTTCTGGATTACCCTCCTGTTTGATTCTGCATGGACTTTGTTTGGATATTCTGTTTGTGATTTTACTTCTGCTATTTCTGACTGCCCTTCTGTTCACAAACTTTGGCCTGTGATAACTACTATGATTTTGATTATCTGTACTGTGCCTGTTTACCCCGTTATCAAACCTGTTACGGCAGGGAGGACAGAGGAACCAGAAGCAGACACAGGGGTGTGGAAAATGGCAAGTTTACTCACAGGTGATGGGGCAGACAGAGCGTAGTCACAAACCAGGCCAAGGTCAAAAACCAGGGGGTCTGTCCAACAATGCAAAGGTACAGAAATCCACAACAACAAAAGAATAGTCTAGGGAAGCAGGCAGGGGTCAAAACCGGAAATCCAATCAATAGGCGCAAGGACTCAGGAACAAGGGCAAGGACTCAGGAACAAGGGCAAGGACTCAGGAACAAGGGCAAGGCTACAGGAACAAGGGGGCTAGAACTGGGGGAAGGAATAAAGGGCTCGGGAACAAAAACAGGACAAGACGAACTAGCAGCATGCAACTGAAAAGGAAAGTGTGTTACCTTCTACATTCCCATTTGCCAATATCTGACCATTTCCTGTTTGACCTGCCAGTTCTCTAATAAATACTTTTATTGGAAATCCTTTGATTTTGCGATCAATTCTGAATCAACTAACCATCATCAGTTATTTCATTAACCTCATGTTCATATATTTCTTATTAGTAAGCTTGCACTTTATGGAGGATTAGGAATGCCAATATTAAAGGTGCAATAGGTAAGATTTTTGTGTTAAAACATTGTTACAAGACCATTGTAAATCCCTTCCTATCATTGAAAAAGACTCACTGACATGTTGACTCACCCTCTGTCTGTGTTTATAGTCCTTAAATTCGGATTTCAAAATATACCTTTGACGGCCTGACACTCTGTACCAAAAACATTGTATAACTGAACAATAATTCAAGCTTATTGATTGAAAATTGGTTTCAATTGCCACAGCCAATGGAGTTTCAACGTGAGCGTGTTTACAGAGTGTTGTGTTGTGGATTGAAGCTGTTTATTGCTGCTATTCCTCTCTTGACCGTTAGAAGTCTGAAATGACCTATTGTACCTTCAAATAAATAAATAAATAACCCTATGAATAATTAATTAAATTGACAATTAATTAAAACCTCAGTTAATTTAATTAATTTCCTGCTCTTTTTTGCACTGTGAAATAATTAAATCTGTCAACATCACCCAACAAACGCAGTGGGCGGACCAAACATTTTGATTGGTTGATCAAAATATTGCTTTTGCCAACAGCCTTGTTTGTGTTTGCAAGACAGTCCCAACAGTGTTTTTGTGATTGTGTCCCCAAAATTATTGAATTTGCAATGGTTTTTCTGAAAAATTGATTCACCTGTGTATTTATACCCCTTGGCCAGATTGTTATGTGCTTACCTCTGACTTTCCAGCTTTTTTCTGATTGCCAGACCCTTTTCCAACCTGTTTGGGGACCTCAACTTTTGTTTTCTGGTTTCTGATTCTGTAGTCATTTTGATCTGCTGTTTACGATTTCGGACTGAACATTGTGATTACAGTTCCTGGATTCTCCTTTGTACTGTTGCGTAGTCATATTGCTTTCTAGTTAAACTTTTGCCTGTGATATTGACTCTGTGAGACGGATGCGTGGGGGTTGGACCCAAAATGCACGACTCAGACAACAGAGATGTGAAAGTCCTGTCAGGGCTTTATTAAAGGAATGTCCATTGAGCGTAGTAGAAAACAAGTTCATACACGTGAAATCCAGCCAAAAGCCAAAGTACAGTACTGAGGGAGAAGGCAGTCTCGTAATCAGTACACCATGCAAATAGTCCAGTAACCAGGAAAGCTGTCAGCGGGGCAGTAATGCAGACGGACGGCAGGCAGACTCGTAGTCGAAGGCGGTGTAAGAGTCAAGACCGAAGTCCGCTCCGCGGGGAAAAAGCACAAAGACAGCAGGTAAAAGTTTGTGGTGCAGGCAGTGGTCAAAAAACCAAAAAATAACAATAACTTTGGTTAGTAAGCAGACTTGGACCATAACGGGTAACCAATGGCTTGCCAAAACCACTCAAAAGTGCACTGACAAAAGACAAAAGGCATGACATGGAACTGAGCTTATATGCAGGTGTAGACAGGTGCAGACAATTAGCTTGAGAGCAGCATGCGAATGGAAATCAGGTGTGGAGGATTGACAAGTTAACAAGATAATTAGTCATAGTTAGTAATAAACCTATCCTGACCTAGCATTAGTAAATTAGTAAATGACATGCACGAGAAACGTAAGGTAAACATGAACACATGGTTAATGTATTACCCAATCCTGATCTAAAGTTAATAGATTAGTAAGAAGACAAGGGAAAATTCAACAATTAGGGAAGCGTGAGCGACAGAAAGGGAGAGAGCGAAAGCATGAACGCAAGGTTTGCGGAAAGACATGAAAAAGTGTATGCTAAACAATGAATGGGAGAACATAACATGAATCATAAATCGTGACATAAAAAGTTTGCGAACTATGACATGAATAAATTCTATAACGTGAAACGTAACATGACATGAAAATGAAATGTAACAAGAAATAAAACATAAAAACGTGGCGAGACTAGACTAACATAATGCGTGACATGACAATAATATAACTAAGACAATAACTAAACATGAAACATGACGTGACAAGCATGAAATGTGACACTGTTCATAAAACGTGCTATTTTGCACATTTCCTGGTTGCAGTTGGTTCTTCAGCCCTGGTGCCTGACAGAACAATTTGGTCAACTATGGAACCAGCAAACCTGACCCCCACTTAAGAAGCCATCCAACTCCAGGGAAAGAGACTGGATCAGCAAGTCTGAGATCCAGTCTATCCATCAGGATCTTCGGCCTCTCCAGTACCATCGCCGGAGCCCAAGCTACTCCTCCCTGGAGTGATAAGATGGAGCACCTGGATTCTGTTGTTCCTTCCTATCGCAGTGTTATCTGATCTTTGATCTGCAGCCTTCTACCTTTCCCACGGAGCGGTCTAAAGTTGCCTACATTATCAACTTGTTGGCCGGCAAAGTACATGAGTAGGGAAACACTTTTTTGGACTGTAATGCTGATGAATGTAATGACTTTGTGAGATTTTCATTGGAAATTGACCAACTAACTCCTGGGGCTACATCAGGGGAACAGTTCTGTCTCAGACTCAGGAATGTAAAACTGCTTTCAAACCCCTTGGGGTCACCATGATTACCTAGTCATGCTGCTCCAGCAGTTTTTCAATCCATAAACAATGACATTCTACGAGATATGATCTCCCACTTTGTTTTTATATACCTGGACAACATTCTGATTTTCTCTTCCACCCTCAAGGAAAATAAACAGCATGTTTGACAAGTCCTTCATCACCTTTTGGAGAGTCACCTGTTTGTTTCATCAACCCACTATCCAGTTCCTGGGGTTTGTGGTCTCCCAGGGCCAGTTAGAAATGGCTCCTGCTTAGACAAAAGTTGTGGTGGAGTGGCCACCTCTCACCAACAGAAAGGAGCTACAACATTTCCAGGGCTTCGGCAATTTCTATCGTAGATCTATACATAATTAAAGCTCTGTGGCCGCCCCCTCACCTCCTGCAAAACCACTTTATGTTGGTCCCATGAAGCCGAAAGGGCATTCCTCAACCTGATGCAACACTTTACTTCTGCTCCCGTACTCATCATGCCTGACCCTGAAAAGCAGTTCACTCTGGAAGTGGACCCTCACTTACTGTCCTGGGTCCAAGCAATCCACCTCAGCAGCAATCCACTATAGCATTTGTAGCTCATCAGGGAAAAATTCTAGAACTTGAATGAAGGTATTCCTTTTGAGTTTTTTATTTTTTAATTTTTTTGACCATTTCCATTTTCTTTTTTGTCACTTAGTCAGAAGGGTGCAGGTCTTGGTGGAGCATGGTTAGCTCAGCTAGTTCTCTAGTAAGCATGGTGAAATGCAGTGAAAGCGAAGGCTGGTAGCAGGTTATCGCGCAACAACACTCCCTAATGATGTAACCCTCATATTCAAAAAGAACGTTGTTGCCCTTGGCTCGGGGCGAGTTTGTCTTTAGCTGACTGGTAACGTGTTCATTCAACAAATATTTGGACAAGTGAGAGGCCGGGGTTCAAATCCCACCTCAGACTCAGGACTCACCTGTTACATTAGCTTAAATAAAAGTCCTGAACCATATTTGTACCATTATTTGACACTAGTGAAAATGGACGAAATTGGCCCCCGACGGGAAGAGGTTAATGAAGAACTCAAAAAGAGCCTACGGTGTATGGTGAAGAAGTCACCCACGTCCTGGTTTAATTCATGACCAAGGATCGAGTATGCCCACAACTTGTTACCCGTCTCCTCCACGGGCTTGTCACCCTTTGCTTGCTGCCTGGGCTTCCCTCTTTTGCTGATTTGCTAATTGTTGCCGACGTCCTGCCCCTGGCTACACAGTGGGACATTCCACACTAACTTTCCGCTCTACCTGCCCCAAACTGGCCACTGACTTTATCGGTCCCTACTCCATTACCAGAGTTATTAGCCCCTCTGCCATCAGATTGTCTGACCCATATTCCAACCTGTTTTGTGAACCTGGTCATTCGTTTTCTGGTTTCTGATTCTGTAACCATTTTGATCTGCTGTTTATGATTTCAGACTGAACACTGTGATTATCATTCCTGGATTCTCCTTTGTACTGTTGCCAGGACGGACTGCTTTCTGGTTAGCAGCAAACTTTTGCCTGTTTCATCAACTCTGTTTTGGATTATCCTTTGTGCATCAGTTTGCTGGCAATTCCACTGACCCATGCCTGCTTAACCTGCTTGGAAATAAGTAAAACCTGCTATTCTGCACATTTCCTGGTTGCAATTGGTTCTTTAGCCCTGGTGCCTGACAATTTCACAATTTAGACACGCTTGACAGTGGTAGTGTCTTAAGCTCAAGTTAAAGAGGATAACATGAACATAGCTACATAAACCACCTGGTGAAATCACATTCAGGCAGCAGAAAAAAGAGCAGCTTTTGTAAGCAAGGCTCAATGAACAAGGCAGCTGTGTAAGAAGAGAGTTTAGAAGGGAACATATATCAAGACCTTAAGTCTATCTTTATGAGTGCCTCCGATTTAATCATTTACCTCAAGAAATTAATAGAAGGCACATTGCAAAGCGATGTGAACCCTGTAGATATTGTATTGAGCTCTCGTAAAGGCACATTTTTATATGCTCTTGCCGATGCTGAAAATATAATAAACGTTATTTGTCCACTCGTTTCATACATAAACGCAAAGTACAGTTCATAATCAGCAACAAATAAATATTTCCATGATGCTCCCAAATGTCCTGAGAGCTTAACCACTTGTCCATTATGGTGCATAAGTTTTTGGTTTTGTATATGTAAGCCCTGTGCTAACCCAACAATGGAATTTAGCTCTGGTGAATGTTTCTGAGTGCTTGTCCTTCTGTTGTTGCTGAAAAAAGTTAGTCAGATTAAATCATTATGACCTCTATGTGAAGAGACTAGATCAGCCAATAAATGAACCAAGTTATAAAGACAGTAGTACAAGCTTTATTCTTGTAATTTATCATTTAAACGTGATTGAAAAAGGAATCCTGTACTGTAACTGAACTGGTCCCACCTCATGGCACATCGGCCATTATGATTCATGAAGGATGCTACTACTTTAGGTATGGACGTTAGCACCCCAGGGACCCAAGAAGACCAAAATTAGCTATCCCTGTTCTCAACATGATTGAACTGTTAAGCAGAGGAGATTGATTTAATGACAACGTGTGATACAATAAGCTTAAATTTGCATCCTCCTTAGACCAACTTGAAGGGGGTGTCCAAGCATTACCTCTTTATATAACAGAGAGTGTATCAGGCACGTAGAACACCAGACCCAGATGCAAGACCAAGGCGTAACGTTTTGTATTGAGTCTTTATTTAAATAAAGGCAGGTCAGACAGGCGGAGGTCAATAGCCAGCATGCAGAATCAGCAGGGATAAAGCAGTTCCTAATTGTGGTCACAGGCGAAGGATCAAAACAAACAGGCTAATCAGAATCAACAGAATGAACAGAAACAGGTTAATACACTGCAGGATAAGCAAAATGCAGAAGTCAAAAAACAAAAAGGTTGTACTGGATATCAGATATAAAACTGCAAAGTATGGAGTTGATACAACAATCTGGTGATTTATATAAGACAGATAACGAGGGAATGGCAATCAGGTGTGGGAAACAATCAGGAGGTTAAAACACAGGTGAACCTAATAACAATAAATGAATGAACTGACAGGGTGACTATGGAGGGTAACAAAACATGGAAATGCGACACACATAGGCAAAAGACTAAATGGAAAAAAACGGAACCTGACAGAGTGTTCAGTAAGAGAAACACAGATCAAGTTTTAACAATTTATTTTACTTCAAGTTATTTAGCTTAATTATTTTACTTAGTTACTTAAAGCCAATTACTTTACATTACATTTCAAATAAAATATATAAGAAAACATCAACTGAAACATCAGTCTTAAAAGTCATACCTGGCAACAAAAACTACACACACTATGTGCATGGGAGTCTGACTACAGTGCTTGGTTTCCTCTGAGAGTCATACGTGAGAGTTATAAAAAGTCATAAAGTAAACCAGTTGGGGTTTGGAGCTAAGTTCCCACACACCCTGAGAGGGTGGGTGGGAGGTGTCACTGGGGGCAGGCTCCCACATGGATGCAGATTTCTCCAAGGATTCTACAACTGATCCAGAATGCTGCAGCCCGTCTGGTATTTAATGTTCCCAGACATTCACATGTCACCCCTCTGCTCCTCAACCTCCACTGGCTGCCTGTTATGGCTTGCATCAAATTTAAAACTTTGGTGCTCGCATACCAGGCAGTTAAACGATCAGACCCTGTATATATTCAATCCCTTATCAAGACTTATACACCAACAAGACCCCTCCGTTCTGCCACTTCGTGCCGCCTGGCGCCTCCTCCTTGCCACACCTGCACCTCACGCTCACGACTGTTGTCTGTCCTGGTCCCACGGTGGTGGAATGACCTCCCGGTGGATGTCAGAACGGCAGAGTCCCTGACCTCCTTCAAGCGCAGACTGAAGACCCATCTCTTCAGGCTACACCTTTCCCTCCCCAACTCATCACCATGATTAGCCTTAGACTGTAATGGCACTTATGTATAGATATTGTTACTTGTATATTGTTACTGGTATTGTTATTTTTTGTATTCTAGCTGCAATTGTGGTATGCTAGTTGAAAGTTGATTGTACTCTTAAAGGGTTCTGATTTTCTGCATGTTTACACTAGGACTCGGAACTATACTGTCCTCTCAGGTCCTCTTTGCACTTGTTCTTGTGTTTAATTTGCACTTTGTTGTATGTCGCTCTGGATAAGAGCGTCTGCTAAATGCCATGTAATGTAATGTAATGTAATGTAATGTAATGTAATGGATTCTTGATGGGTATTACACCCTAGGTATACTGCTGTGGAAATTAGACCATTGCACCAGTCACACTGAAACAATTAGAATGACACCAAACATGAATATGTTCTGATCTTGGATTGTGATGAAACATCTTATGCCGTATACACCGTTTCCGTACTCATTATTGGCATTTGGCAGACACTTATCCAGAGCAATGTACAGTTGATTAGACTAAGCAGGAGACAATCCTCCCCTGGAGCAATAAGGGCCTTGCTCAAGAGTCCAACGGCTGTGCGGATCATATTGCGGCTACACCAGAACAGCCAACCTTGCGTGTCCCAGTAATTTACCTTACCAAATATGAGAGGGGGGTCATTCAGGAAGACAGCTGTTTTTGGACAATGAAACACAACGAAAGTGTTCCTGCACAGTATGGGTACCGAGACGGTAGGGGCAAAGGATGTGTGTGTGTGCTTCTGAGGGGGGGCGGGGGTTAAATTAGTTTACAGCCATTTTATTGCCACAGTATCAGAGGCAGCCACCTAGTGCTGACCAGCTCACTGAGGACTGACAATACAAGGTTTAATCATTTCAACTTTACAAATACTTTGATTTACTTGCTTTTCTGATGATGCCATCACATTAAAACAGTGAATTATATTATTTCTTCCCAGCGTATAGGAAGTCATGAAAAAATGTCAGTTTCATTGTGCTGCCATTATTTGAAAGCAGGTAAATCACGGTCTTATTATTCATTTTATTTATCGGAAAATACCTGCCAGTTTCTCCTTGAGTTTGGCCGAGCCTATCAGGTGTCAGGACCAAAGAAGCAATCCCAACCAGGAAGTCACTAAGCAAAATTAGTGTATTTATTTTGCGATATGCAGATCAGGCAGGCAGTGGTTGAATGCAGGTAAACCTCAGTAATCAAGTTTGCAGCCTGAAGAGGTGAGTTTTCAGTCTGTGCTTGAAAGTAGTCAAATACTCTGCTGTTCTAACGTCCACAGGAAGGTCATTCCACCACTATGGGGCCAGAACAGACAACAGTCATGACTGAGAAATGCATGTGTGATGAGGGGGAGGTGACAAGTGTCCAGAGGTAGCGGAACAGAGAGGTAGGGTCTGATTAGCTTTTGGAATTATGCTGCGGCTGATCCCTTAACTGCCTGGAATTCAAGCACCAATGTTTTAAATTGTGAAATTGTGTAATAATAGTAATAGTCATTTCTTGAAGAAGGCTTGGTCATTTAGTTTCAAATTCAGTAGTAGTTTTGCCTGTTTCCAGTCCGTAACTTCTATTTCTTATTTCATAAATTCACATTCAAATTTCAATATTGCATGAATTTAACAGAAATACACAAATACTGGAGGGCATAAAGAACCTTTTCTGCTGTCCAGTGAGCAATACATAGCCTGCTTCATTAGGCTGAAGCCTTTACAGTAGGCTAGACTCATCAGACATCATTAGTGACATTAAAAATGGTGATTGGCAACTGTTTCTACCCTGACCCTAAAGTTTATCATTTATTAGTGAAACAAATAGATATTTGTTCATGTCCTCCACAAATGCATCTCTGTACTAGCTGGTGCTATTCATACCTAATATGAGATAATGTCAGGGATCAGAACACTGGACCCAAGAGCGAGATCACAGAAGTTAACGTTAAAGTCTTTATTAACTTAGATCACACAGGCCGGGGTCGATATCCAACAGTAGTGACAGAGATCAGGCAGTTTGAAAACAAGAGTCCAGGCCAAGGGGTGGAACACAAATGGGTTCAGCAGGGATAATCCAATGGTCGATGTCACAAGCAAAGGGTCGATAACACACAGGCAGTCCATACAAAAGGAGAATCCAAAATCAAAAACCGAATAGCCAGACAGTCCAAACGCAACAGGTCAAATCAGAACAAAACAGTAAATCAAGAGACGGCGGTCTAAAACAAAACAGGTCACAACAGGAGTCAATCAGAAAATATCACTGGAGAACATGGCTAAGGCTCATGACAATCTGGCAACTGACTGCACAAACAGAGGGGTTTTTATACATAGGTAACAAGAGGGAATTACAATCAGGTGTGGAACAATCAGGAAGTGGGAGACAGGTGAATCGAATGACAGGGAATGAATGAACTGACAGACAGACTACGGTGAGCGCAGAGGGTAACAAAACATGGAAACGCTAACCACTTACACAAAAACGAGACAGCAAAAAACACAAAACCTGACAGATAATAAAAGTAGAAAAACATTTATGATATGTACCTCTTACTCTTAATTTTCTTTACATGTCTGTGAGATGAGGTATGCTCGGCTGAACAGAACAGTGCCAGTCCTACAGGTTTACTTGGACCCAGAGAGAGAGATCTCCGACCTGATTACTGCCTGAACTGACACTGACATTTTTTCTCCTCAGAAAAGTGAACCATGGTTGGGAGAATTGGAAAATTAATTTTTTTGTTTATTGGCTTGCCCGTGGACTTTCATATAGAGTTTCAGCACAAGCTATTTCTGTACCAAAATCAATTATTTATTGCCCAATTATTCCCCCGGCAAGACAAACTAGACAAAATTGGTCAGGGTTTTGGATGTTTGGCTATAATCATTGCCGCTCACAGGCTCATTCAGTCATTTAACAGGCCTTTGGTATGATGAAGCCAAGGTGGCGGCCAACACTGTTTGGAAGTCAAAGTCTCCTTCTGCACAGACTGCCTCACTCATGGAAATGTTCTGGACCTGGAGCCCAAATATACAGATGTTGATCCTCTAACCCTGCCTGATAGACCTCAACATCAGGAGAGGAGTGGTCCTCACATCACACATGTTTCAGCTCCTGCTAATGTCCCTTGGCAAATGATTGACCATGATTATGTGTGAATAGCTTAATGTTTCTAAAGTTTTATTGAAACTACATTTTCAACACTGCAAACAAATGTAAATAGTTGTATAATTGATGTTGATACTTTATACTGTAAGAAAAACAGGAAGGTCTCCAGAACTTGATGAAAATTATGTATATTTACAGGAATGGCAGTTGTCAGAAATACATGAAACATATGAAACATATTCTGGATTCAACAGAGCCATACTGAACCCAGAACCTTTGCTGTGAAGACTTTTTTAAATCACATTCCAAGTCTTGATCGGGAATGTTCAATACACATTATAGGAGGATGCAGACAAATTTGTGACACCAATCAGTCAGCCCGTCATGTACTGGCCATCCAGTTGTGAGTAAGTAGCTCCTGATCTCTTCCTCCTGGCTGCAATTCTACCATTGCACCAACTGATTATAACACTGATAAGATCCAGGGAATGTGTGGTCAGCAGACATATTGGCATCAGATTTCTTACAATCCCCCCCTTTGATGCTTATTTTCAATAAATCATCACCCAAACATACTGTTCATCTGTGGTGGTGCCATCCTGCCTTGGGTTGCGCTCCTATAGCACAGAGAATCTTAACCATCATTGGAGCAACATCTTATTTCACTAGTCTTACTCTGAGCACTGGTTGGCTTTGCCTCTGTCTTCCCTGTGGATGTTATCACGACTACAACCTGGGTGCCATCTGCAAAACAACAAGCTATAAAAATAGTCAGCAGTGAGAGATTTGAGACTGAGAACTACCTGAGCCAAGAGGAATGTCCTGTCTACTGTTTCACCCAGGCAGTAGACAGGTCTGGTCCCCAACACTGCTCGCCCAGCTTCCAGCACGACTTCAGGTCCAGTCCACAGTGCCTTTCTCGGCCCAGTTTCCAGGACCCTCCCAGACCCAATTTCCTGCACTACACCCGGTCCTGTCTCTAGTGCCTCCCCAGATCCAGTCCCCAGAGTCACTCCTCTGCTAGCGTCCAGTGCAAGCTCAGGTACAGTTCATGGCGCCTCTCCCAGTTCAGTTTTCAGGATTATCTCAGATCCAGTTTCCTGCTGTCTCCAGCCCTGTCACAGGCAACTTCTCCAGCACCCCTTTGCACTTTATTCCCCGGGCTGCCCCAGATCCGATTTCCGGCCTTGTCCACCACCCAGTCCTCAGCACTGCCCCAGGTTCCACTTCCAGTGTTGCTCCAGAACCAAGGTTCAGCTCTGTCCCAAGCTCCCGTGCCAGCACCTCATTGGACTCTGTTCCCCGAGCCACCCCAGGTCCAGTCTCCAGTGCTACCCCGGGCCCAGCCTACAGTTTCTTGGGCTGAAGTAGTGTCCCCGACACCATCCAGGGTACCAGCTCTGTTCTAGGCTGGCGCCGACCCAGCCTCTACCCCAGGCTCTTTCCCCAACACTTAACTGGGTCTCATTGGGGGAATCATCTACAGCTCCATCCCGGTCCCTGTCCCTGGTTCTGTCCGATGCCCTAACGCTCCCGTCTCCAGATCCATCCCAGGCCCTGTCTCCAGCCCCCTCACCAGCTCTGTCCCTGGTCTCGCCTTCGGCATCAGCACCAACTCTGTCTCAGGATCCTGCACCGGTTCCACTCCAGGGCCCGTCTTCGGCACCAGCGCCTCAGGTCCCAGTGCAAGCCCCTGCACCGGCTCTGTCCCAGGTCCAGTTCCTGGCACCAGCACCATCATGCCTCAGGACCCAGTGCCGACCCCTGCACTGGTCCTGTCCCGGGTGCAAAACAACAAGAGCACTGAATACACAATGTAGAAGCCAAAATGCGCATTCAAACCAATGGGGAAATGCATATTTTGCACTCTAGTGGCCGGAGCGTGTTGCGTAGCTCAGTGTCAACAAAACACTTACCTGCCCGAGACTGGCCTGAGTACGCTGAGGTGTGAGACTTGATGATCAGGTGCAACTGTGCCCACACAAGTAAGCCAAAATGCACTCCAGTCTCTCTGCGCCCATTGAAACCAATGGGGAAATACATATTTTGTGCTGCAGCGACCGCTGTGTGTTGTGGAGTTCCATGGCAACGACCCAGTCACCTGTCCGGGACTGCCCTGAGAATGGGGAGGTGTGACACTTGATGGTCCCAGGCAAAGGTGCTCACACAGTAAGCCAAAATTCCATCCAGTTTCTGTAGTAATGGCCTGTAGAGATGGTTCGAAAAGCAAACAGGTGGAATAAACAAAACGTGGAAGTTGGGGGCGAAACAGTAGGAACAGGTATCAAAACGATGGAAGGTATGGTGAAGACACATAACAATCCAGTGACAAGACAAAGTGAGGGGTTTAAATAAGACAGGTAATGAGAGGGAATGGCAATCAGGTGTCGGAAACAATCAGGAAGTGAAACAGGTGAAACAAATGAATGAAGTGACAAGGTGGCTACAGTATGTACAGAGGTAACAAAAATATGGAAACGCTAACAACATAGACAGAATACAATACATAGAACACACAAAACCTAATAACCACCCTGTCTGGCACCAACAATCATTCCACGGTCAAAGTCACTTAGATCACATTTCTTCCCCATTCTGACATTTGGTCTGAAAAAGAGATGAACCTCTTGACCATGTCCGCATTCTTTTATGCATATAGTTGCAAGCTAGAAAGTTGTCACATGTGACGACTTGCCCCAAAGTCATTGAGACAACTTGCCCCAAACTGACATGTTGGCTAAATCTCAAAGTTAGTTCAACATAGGACTGCAGCTAAAGTATCAAAAGACAGCTTTTGTCTCCTTTATTCAGTACACAAATATAATTTGGAACATTCATACCTAACACAGTTTTATGACATAAAATGTAGGTAAAATAAAATAAAGGTATGAACAGTGTGACAACATACCCGTGTGACAACTTACCCTGCGAGTGGAATATTATAACCACAGGAACTGTCCACATTCTACCGAATGGTAGAAATATACCACTTGTTAACTGTACTCCAGTCTAGCGACATTGGTAGCTAATCTAATGGTTTCACATGTTTCCGAATGGTTTCACATGTTTTTTGGTATTATTTACATTTTCCAAATTAACTTTTGTGCAGAGAATAATAATAATAATAATAATAGATTTTATTTGTGGGCGCCTTTCAGAGCACTGAAGGACACCTTACAAGACACAATAAAAACATCATATAAAAACGAATCAATCAATAGCACCAACATGTTATATACAACAAGAAGATAACTTTCAGAGATCATTTGCCCTAACCAGCTAACCTATAACATTGGCACCATTGTTTCACATCAATTCACAAGCAGAACAGGCTTTACCATATGACAGTATGTTATTATTGTAATTGTACTATTGTAATTGTTAGGGTGCACCGAGGGTGGAAGACATGAAGGTCGAGGGACTGCGGTGATGAGGTGCTGAAGGTGTATTTTATTTACAGGTGCAATGGTGGCGGTGCAAAAATATTTACAGCGACGACCAAAAGAATAATAATTAACTAAGAAGAAAAACTTTACAACACAAAGAAGAGAAAATGCTAATGAGAAGTGTGTACTTCAGCTATGCCTCAAAAGTAGGCTCATTACACAGCACACCAACTCCATGTCTCAAACAAAAAGAAAAAACTCTCCCCTCAGCTCTCTCCTGGAGCTATAAATGGGCATAGCCCCTCCAACCTGGCACCTTCCATGCACAAAAAATAAATACAATCATTTAATAAAATAAAACAGAAAATTATCAAACAGAACATAACACACATGGCCATAACAATAATAACAAACAGCTAAACACACAAGAACAACAAGGGGGTACTAAACAAAAATTAAAACAATTATCTGTGTACCATTCAAATTCCCCCCTTACCTAAATCAAACAGGTGGTAGTTCCCGCTAACCACCCTCCATAAATACCACCTGGTTCCCTTCACTTCCAGTTTGGTTGTGACACCAGGATTGAATGGTCCCAGGTAAACCTTTTGGTTTATGTGGGAAAACATTTTTAAATGCACTCGCTGTGCGTTGTTTATTACCGTTCAGTTTAAAATGTAAAGTGTGTTGTGCTGCAGTGTTTGTGTTGCGTGTCTGTAATAGTGTTAGTCTCATCACGGCGCTAGTCCGTGACCGTAATGTCATGCAGGAACAAATACTTTGTGTTGCCTTTTAGTTGATGGTTTATTATTTATGATGTGTGCCTCCATGGGTGCTGCCATTGTTGCGTGAGGTCAGTAAAACTTGACTTCTGAGTTGTCTGGAAAACAGAATAAGTAGTTGACTTAAGTAACGTAAGTTGACGTAAGTTAAGCTTCTAAAAACTTGCAGAAGTACAGAAGTGTGCAATTTGAGACATGCAGCCACCAGTTCTGAATGTGTCCGTTCACGCACTGCTAGCAGAAGCACTTTGGAGTGCCGCACCATGATGACCGTTGCAAAAATTAAGATCACGATCATTGAATACCAGGGAATTTCATACCCTTTTTTTTATTTTTTTTAATTTTTTTTCATACTTTGTGCAGTGGTGTAACGGTCATTGAAATGAGACGTTGAAAGCCTAGTGGAGCTGAATATAGAAAGCGTGCACAGGCAAAGTGGAAAAGCTTGGTAAGGTGCAGCAGTGACTAGCCTAGCTTTGGAATATAAAGAGCAGAGGGATGGAAAGACGAAGCTGACGATGAGGAGGGTATTTACCTGCACAGGAGCCCGCGGTGCCAGCAGAAAAAAAGGACAATGTTTGCCCAGGGAAGTTCAGATGATGGCCCAGCAATACTGCTAAAGTACAAGTGAAAAGTTTTTCTGCCCCTGGTTGATGCAGCTTTAATCAGTTTTTCTGAGAGATATTCAGATTGATATCTTTTACAAATTGTTCAGATTTCTCTTCAGCACCAAGGACATACAAACAGCGATCAGTGACAATATACTGCATCTTGCAGGGGAAATTGGGGACAAGATGATCAAGCTCCGAGATAAAAACAGCTGTCAAGATGTGTGCGATTCACCCATTGACATGCTTAGATAAATACCAGGAAAATGTTTTGGAATTGTAAGGTTACCCAAATCTTAGCGTTGCTCTGCGCTTATTGCTAACTGTGACTGTAACCGTGGTATCAGGAGAGTTTTTCGCATCTCAAACCTGTACTATCTGCAATCGAAAATGTAACAAGTTCGTTTTAATGGATTGGCCCAAATTTCATTAGTGCACCAAATCTGTCGCAAATTAGATTACTCCAAGATAATTGAAGAGTTTGCAGCAGCCAAAGCAAGAAAGGTGCTGTTTTAAATGGTGAGTCAACGGTATTATTTAATTACACCTGTCTTAAGTCAAAAATAGGGGTCAATATGCGATGCATTTTTTCTTAACGTAGGAGGCGGCATATTCCTATTTTGCCTAGAGTGCTGGATTGTCTTCCCCGGCCCCTTCCCACATTTTGGGAATTTATCAAATATAAAGGTTTCGTGAGCATATGACCAGCGGCCAATCACAATGCTTCGAATGTGACGTCAGGCATTTTTGCCGTGGGATCTACTCTAATAATCTGCACCGTTGGGAACTCTCCAAAACGCTTTCCGTGGAAACTGGGGAAACTACGATTTGGGTAAGGGAAAGCGACTTCCTTCAACTGAACAGCGACAACGAATTCGCTAAATTGGTTATTTGCCGATAGTCAGCAGGAAGGCTATTTTTCCTCAGCAAGTAGCCTACGTGGTTAACCCTAGCTATAGTAGGGCTAGTGACTATCGTTTAACTCTGTAACTGATGCATTACGAAATGCCCTGGTAAATAAATATAACCAAATCAATGTATTTTCTTCCTTGCTGTTTATTATAAATGGTACGACGTCGCTCATTTTAGATGTATTTGTAGCTTGCTTAACTAAATTTAATCGAAAACCGGTCGTTCGGAATTTCGTGTTAGTCACCTTTGGACTTCTTGGTTTCCACCAAGAGCCGAAACTAAAATTAATCCCGATTGCATATAACGAGAGAACTGCAATTACATTGTTGTGGGAGCATAATGATAATATGGTTTTCATATTTGAATTATTATATTTGAATAATTACCTCATTTGAATTGGTAACGTCAAACGAGGGTTTTTTGCATTCATTCATTTTTTCGCGATGCAATTTTCAATCAATATTAACGATATAATATGCACTGCACAGCATTGCGACCCTTTGTCGATCGAGACGGTTTCCCACATTTGGAAGCAAAATACAAAAGTAGACCATAGGGTGAAGTCAGGTAAATTGGGCGATCGCTTAAAATGGGCCATTTTAACATAGGGAAGTGGGGCCCTGCCCAGTGCCCGTGTCAGAGTTGACGAAAGTTCCAAAAAGTATTTATATCTAGGGCGCACAAGATGAAAAATTAATTGGGAACATTATGGACATATTTATTTGTTAGCGATTATGCACTGTACGTTGTATGTATGAAATGAGTGGACAAATAAATATATTTCTATTTTCAGCATCGCCAAGCTCATTTAAAAATGTTCCTGTTCAAGGGCGAAATACAGTATCTGCAGAGTTCGCTTCGTTTTGCAATGTGCACTTCTATTAATTGCTGGAGGCACTTCTGCAAGTTGACCACTCCAATTTTGTGTAAATGTTTCTTTATATGGGGCAATTCCAGCGTTATGACAAACACAATCCCTCAGAGAAATGCTCTTCTTACAGGACAAAAATGTTAACCCATAATTTCACCCTCTTGGCTGAGTGGAGGGGCCAAAAAATGTTCTGTGTTGTGGATGTGACGCATCTGACATACACATTATTTCTACTTCTCAATCAAATTCTAGCAAAAAAAACATTTGTTGTCATCTGAAATGGTTCTGAATGTCAGTTTTGAAATTTAGAAAACAATCTGAATTGGTTTTGGATGTTCAAGATGGCTGCAAAATTTCAGTCATTTAAGTGTTAATGGTACTAATATATACATTTAGCCATTTTCCTGTTGGCCTACATTTTCAGATCAAAGTGGTCACAGAACTATTAATCACAAAGGAATCATGAATTCTCATCATAATGAAGTCTCCAAACACTTGTCTGACAGATCATAAACACTCTTCAAGAGGTAGGCATGAATGTGTCAGTGACTATGCTCCACAGAAGACTTCACAACTACAGAGGCTACACTGCAAGATGCAAACCACTAGTTGGCTGGAAAAACAGTATGGCCAGGTTGCATGCTCTTTTATGTAATTAGCAACCTGTAAAGTTCTTGTGGACAGATGACATGTATCAGAGTGATGGCAAGAGCTAACTGTTAACTTAAGGCAACATTAACTTTTTAATGACTGCTCAAGACATGGGGTGTTTATGTCCAGTTTTATTCCCCTCCCTGTCACTGAGAGTGGGGATTATTCTGCCCTGTTCAAAATCACTCCGTATCTAAACTACCACTTGCTACAAAGTCCTGCAGTTGGTGTTTTGGTGGGTTTCTCAGTCTTGCAGGGTATCTTCTGACCACTTCTTGGCTGTGAAGCTGAACTAGAATTTGCCATTCAGGAACCTGTCCCTCGGGAGTCTGCCATTTTGTAGGCTAATCTGATGTCTTGTGGTCAGGTAAGACGATGGACGTTGCTGGTGCCACAGGTGTTGCCACGTGGCTGCGGTTGCATCGTAGAATCCCTCTGGGGGTATTGATTAGGTATGACCTTGGTGCTTCTGTCTGTCATAACAGTACCTTTTTTCTGTCAGAAGACCTTTGTATCTTTCAGCCAGACGTGGTCACCAAGTTAAAGGTGACAAGTCACGTGCCTGGTGTCTTCTGTTGACATTTTTCCAGCTTTGCTTTCTGCTCCGCTGCTCCCCTCTTTTCAGCTTGGTGAGATCCATTGGGATGACAGGGACAGTGGTGCGAATCTTCTTGCCCATAAGCAGTTCCACTGGGCTGTGACCATTGGCCAGAAGTGTAACCCAGTGGGCCAACAGGGCGGGGTAGGGGGTCCTTTTCACTGTCCTCAGCACTCATTTGGCTTTGCCATTGCTCTGAGGGAACCTAGGGCTTAAATAAGACAACTGTTTGAAGCTGTCTGCTGAGAACGTTTCTATGACTTTCTGGAGCTGAGGCCTGGCCACCGCACAGATTGTTTTCGCATTCATTAACAGAGGCATGGTCGTTAGACAGCCGCTTGTCATGCTCAGCTTTGGTGACCCCAAACACTAGCATGTCATTCATTTGACATAGGACTCCCTCCAGTTCCTCAAATCTGGGACATCCTGCTTAGGAAGTGTTCCAGGGCTGATGATATGCTGAAGCATTGGCGATTGTAGCAAAACTGACCATGTTTTTTTTTTGATAGAGGAATTGGCCAGAACCCTGAGTTGGCATCAAATTTTAAAAATACTCTGGCGCCCTCTAGCTGTCCTAGTGTGTGTTCCACTGCTGGGAGTAAGTGTCTCTTCTGCTGCACGGAGTCATTCAGCTTTGTCAGCTTCGGCTGTTCCACCTTAGAAATCACCCTGAGCTGCTGCATCCATGCTAGCTCTTGCTCTTGCTCATGAGTGGCAAGGAGATGTGTGTGGCATTGAAATGGGGAATGGTGTTGTGTCTGGCCGTAATATAATCTCATTCTCCCTCTAAAGTGCGGCTGTACATTTTCCTTTTACAGGTAATGGCTTCTGACCTCGCCTGCATGATTTTTTGTATTCATCAGGTTATTAAACTGACCGCTCATGTACAGGTCTTCTGGTAGCACTGTGACACCTGTGCCCATGTCAATTGTGAATTCTGCCTCACGTTTGTCTACGTTCAGTTTTGGGGCATCTACTGTGTCTATGCAGATAGTACCAAGAAATGCGATGTCCTCCTCACTACTATCAGCAGTGTTATGAATGTCACCTATTACACCTGACCTACAGTCTCCTTTACTGGAGTGTCTTTGCTGTCCTTGTGCACTTTCGACGAGGGGTGAGCGAGTATGGCATAATCCGTATCCGTATCCGTATCCGTATCTGTATTCGGAAGTCGGTGTGGCGTGACATGACGGAACCCGGAAGTGGTATTGTTTAAACTCTCCGCCGTACTACATTGCAATTTGCAGTAAAGTACATTGTAAAGCCAAGACTTTCACCTGAAGCATAACTATTACAGTTTTGCAATCTGTTATGCTGGTAAATCTCTTAACCCTGTAAATTCTAAAATAATTCCAACGGCTGCAGTGTTTTGTGTGCAACAGCTGCTCTTGAATTCGACTGTTACATCACACTTGCCTTCACTTGGTTAAAGTAGGCCTAGCCCTTGATATGAATATTTATTGTAATGATTATACATGCATCATGGGCTAGGGCGGCCTGTAGCATAGTGGTTTAGGTACATGACTGGGACCCGCAAGGTCGGTGGTTCGAATCCCAGTGTAGCCACAATAAGATCCGCACAGCCGTTGGGCCCTTGAGCAAGGCCCTTAACCCTACATTGCTCCTGCTTACTTTAATCAACTGTACATTCCCTGGTATGTCTGTCAAGATGTTTCCGAGTCATAGTCACTCCCCTGTCTGCGTGCTGCACTATTCGGGTGGTTTTGGTAGTTTTTCAGAAAATGTTGGTAGGATTTCCAACATTTCTTCCAGCCTCGCATTCCTTACTTCCAGCTTCTTTCGCTAGTTAATGTTATAAAGCACTATTCTTACTAACAACTACTAATTTAGATATTGTACAGTATAAATCATATTAATACACTTACTGTCTGTCTAACTAATAAACTAACAGTCACTTAATGTGGGTAGTTTAGATTTAATTGTGTAACTAACTCACTAACATTTTCCTATGCATTCCTATTTTCCTATGCTATCCCTGATTACTTGCTTAGTTTAAGCAAAGTGTTCGCACCTGTTTCTTACTATCACTACATCTCCAAATCTATGCAAACGTCCACTCCCTAATCCGGAGCCGTCTGTATTACGTGTTGGTCTATGTGCACCCAGTCAGCATATTCATTTCCCTCTTGGTATTGTTTCCTTACCCTATTATGTTCTTCACTTGTTTATTTGTTCAGCCCTCCTCACTCACATGCCCTGCCTAGTATCTCACTTCCCGTCATGTATTTATAAACCCCAGTCTCTGCTTGATACTTTTAGAATGTTGATCAGTCGCTGATTATTTGTGAGCCTGTTTACTTGAGATTCTGTAACGACACCTTTCTGCCTTGATTTCGAGTTTGCCTTATCCTTTCTGTTTTGTCTGCACATCTGATTATTTTGTTTTTCTGCTTCTATCAACTTTGATTTTGCATAGCCCTCTTGTACCTCTGCCTGTTGACTTTTTGGATTTTTGACCCCTGCCTTGTTTTTTGGTTTATTCTTCTGCATCTCAATTCTGGCATTGTCTGTTACTGGAATACCTGGCTTTGACTTTGGACTGATTTAAAAACAACGTTTTCTGCATACTCCCTGGTCTGCGTCTGGGTCCTCTGAACAGTTTGTCACAGGATCGCCATATACAATCATGGTGTTGGGATATTGAGACAATGCGCTTTGTACATTACATGCACGTCTCCAACTCTATGCAAATGTCCACTCCCTAATCCGGAGCCACATGTGTCTGTGCATCCAGTCCGCGTTTTTGTCTCCTCTTCCCTCATGTATTGGAACCTTAGTCTCCGCAGTGTTCTTTGTCAGAACGTTGATCGTATTCAGTGCCAAGATTCAAGTGCGCCTGTATCGAGATTCCTATACGACACTCCTTTGATTTGATTTCCAAGTTTGCCTTGCCCTCTTGTTTTTGTTGCCCATCTGTTTATTTGGTTTTATTTTGCTCCATCTTTGACTTTTGCCTCAGCCCTTTTTGTACCTTTCTGACCTTCTGGATTTCGGCCTTTGCTTGTTTTTTCATCCATTCTTTTGCTTTTTTGATTTGGGTACTGTCTGTTGATCTCTTTGCTCTGAACTTGGACTGAATAAAATACATTTTTGGATTATCCGTTTGTCTGCTTTTGGGTCTTCGGTACCATACATAACATTGAGAGCTAACTTCATTCTTGCATTGCTCAATCTTGCCATCATTCATTAACATTGGTCGTAAATCTGTAAATGTACTTCATTCAGATTAGCCAAGGAAGCTGCTAATAAATGGCTTTTAAAATTTGAATCTTTACATCTTCCATATTCTTAGTGAGTTGGGGGTGTTAGTAAATCTAAGTTTTACCAGGAACCAGTAAGATGACCGTTGTCACAGGAAGAAGCAGATCCGATGTTCGTCATTAGAAAACAGGAAAGTTTATTACAATCAGGAAAATGTTCCAAAGAGCAATGGTGTTTGGGGTGTTTTAAAAGATCACATTTGCATATATTCAAATATGTCTACAAATCCAAGTGTAACCTCTGATTGGTGGTAAGGAATTGCGCCTATCCCAACAGGGGGTTCAAGGTCTGAAACTAACAGCCAACCCCAATATTTATGCTTCCATGCTCAATGTTTCTGGCTATGACATGGTAACGCTAATGGCTAACTGAGCAAGGGTGGCAGCACTGAGCATATTGATTCTTGCTGTTTTCCAACATGGCAGCATCTTGAAGCTAGACGCTGGTTGAATAAGCTAACCTTCCAATTGCCTTGCAAGTAGACCAATTTTTTTCGGGTGAAGAATTACTGATGTGAATGCTTGCAGGTTTTGATTGAATGAATGCTTATTTGCTTTGTCATTGTTATGAACCATGTCGTGAGGAATGTCTTCAGATTTGTCTGAACTGCAAATGCTTGTTCATGGTTAACCAAATCAATCTCTGATTAAAATTTTATTAAATGGTCAAATGAATGGATAATCCTTGGTCACTTTGAACAAAAACTGGTTGGATAATTCCTCCTCGAAAGACAGATATTCACTTGAAAATCTGAATTTTACTCAGCTATTGAACAAGTCTACAAGACTCAATCACAAAATGTTAGAGTGGATCATAACCACACATCCTGAGAGGATTTCGAAAACTGGCATACCATCTCACCGTTTCAGTGATCATTCTATAATCTACTGTATATGGAAATTTTAAATACCAAAGTCTCAAATTCATAAGCATTAGACGGTGCAAAAATATAAATAGACTCTTATATTAAAGACCTAATTGGTATAGATTTAAAGTTATACCAACTGTGCAGGAAGCTTGGGACTATCTGTCTTCGTTCATAAATATATGCAACAAACGTGCACTCTGGAAAACAATTAGTTAAAGTAGTCATCTACTTTGGGTTAATTCTGATTTGATAAGTCTATTCAGTTTACAAACCGCTGCGAAACACAAGCTAACCTGTAAAAGCTGCTTATGCCAACAGTCTTTCCAAACTTAAAAAAACAAAACGGAAACGGTTCTGGAGAAAAGCAAATTACTTTCTCAATAAATCTGGCAACCAGTCAATTAAACAGGTAATATTCAAAGATCACATCATTTCCAGAAGAGCTTGATGTCTTCAATCAACATTTGACATCTATCAGCTCAATGCATACATGTTCTGAAATGAACCAACATACTCCTAATTATATTCAACACCAGAACATGAATAATTCAGCTTCAGGAAAATCTAACCAACTGAAGTGCTTTCTGTTCTTCACGATTTGAAATCCAACAAGAGTCCTGGCTTAGATGGACTTGAGGCTAAATTTATCAAATGGGCTGCCCATGTATTGATGTACCCCCTAGCAGACTTGTTTAACCTCTCTTTGTCCACTGGCAAGATCCCTCATGTTTGGAAATATGCAAGACTGACTCCTTTACATAAAGGTGGCAACTGTCTTGACCTTAACAATTATAGACCCATATCCATTATCTCTACAATTGCAAAAGTTTTTGAAAAGTTCATATTTACTCAATTATTCAGAACAGAACATGATATATTATCTTTCCAATCTGGTCTGAGACCCAAACATTCCACTACTATAGCACTATTGAAAATGACTAATGACATAACATCCTCCTTATCAAGGCAAATTAACAGGTGCAATTTTAATTGATTTATCCAAGGCTTTTGACTTGGTGGATCATCATATTATTAGAAAAATAGAAAAATATTGGACTTTCTCAGAATGCTCTGACCTGATTCAATGCATATCTTATTGGTAGGAAGCAGTGTGTGTTTATTGAAGGGCATCAGTCTGATCTTATTTGTATTAATAAAGGTGTTCCACAAGGCTCTATTCTGGGACCCCTTCTCTTTTACTTTATCTCCCTTTATTATGCAAAACCTGATTCAGTAATCTATGCTGCCAGGTAAAATACATTACAGATCATTGCTTTTCTCTAGTCTGGGTTTGACCTGATACAAAACTGGTTTGTTACAAATAAGCTAGTTCTTAATCAGACAAAGTCTTACATCATGCTGTTAGGTACAAGCCAAAGGCTTAAATATAATATAATTTTAGTTTTTTTACATCTGATGCACTACTCACTAAAGTTGATTGTGTAATATATCTGGGGCAAATGATTCTGAATTATCATACAAAAAGCACATTGATCATCTATGTAGAAAGATTTGCTGTTCCATTGGTGTTTTGTACAGATCAAAGAACTGTTTTCCATGAATGCAAAAAACAAATGCTTCAAAAACTAGATGTCATATCTAATAATTTATACAGATTTATTCTCAATTGTCACTTTAAAACTCCACCACTGTATAATGTACAATCAACTACAATGGCTTTCTCTCGGAAATAGGCAACTGCTGCACTGGTAACAGTTTATTTTCAAAGGTATTAATTTCAACCATCCTATCTATTTACAAGAGCTTCTCAACCCACAAAATTCTAATTTTAATTATTCTCTTTGACATAATCATTTTCACGTCCCAAAAACTTCACTTGAAATCGGAAAAAAACATTTAATTATAAGGCTCCCAGAGACTGGGACAACCTACCAATTTCTCTGAAATGTCTGCAGCATTTAGGTTCATTTAAAAATGGTCTGCTCCTGTTAACTGTCACTATTTACTGTTGCTACTAGTGTAGCGAACCCCAGCCAGACAAATGGTGAAGCTTACTGATGTTTTCAAGAGTCTTTATTTATGTTCAGCCTTGATCCTTATTTTTAACACAAATTGCTCTTCCTTCCTTTCTCCTTTAAACACCGTAAGAGCTACAGGACAGAAATCGTATAAAATGAGCTCTTACAAACGAACGCAAATACCTTTATACTAAATACAATTAACTTTATACATATTAACCATACATATGGGCAATAATCTAAATGTTTACTAACATATATTGTGACATAAGAACATGAAAGGCTAGGAAACATCACATTGCTGTGATGCCACAGACATCTAAACAAACCTCAAAACTAAACAAAGCTAATATTAGCGTGACTTGATAGCATAGACCACATTGCATATAACATATCAATGAAAACTAGTCGAATCACACAATACCTTGTTCCCAGTCCAGCTAGGTGCTTCAATATCACCATACACCTTCTATTGTCGAGCAATGTTGGTTTTAATTATACCTTTTCCAGCCTTAGTTTTAGAGCAGTGTACCGGAGATATACCTGTCTACTTTCGACCAAAGTGGTCTTATAGAAGTGCAATACCTACTTCCGCTTAATGAGGGCTTCAAAATAAAAGTCTCACTGCTACTTTACTCAAGACTTTTATAGGAGTCCTTTACAACTAGCTCTTGGCTATCCAGTTTTCTTGGTGTGCATGGTGCGTGAGTGTTTTTTCTTTATAATTTGTCTAATTTGTAACTGATTATGCCTGTCTTGATAAATACATATTCGGTTGTATCTTATGTCGTGCAACTAACGACTATTTTGATAATCGATTAATCTGTCAAATATTTCTGATTAATCGATTAATCGGATAAAATCACAAAACTTTTTTGTTCAAAATAACAATGTCATTCTAAATTTTAAATATTAACACACATAACATAGCAACATGTATTCCTTACAACAGCAAAATATATATTTACATTTACATTTACATTTTAGTCATTTGGCAGACGCTTTTAATCCAAAGCGACTTACAAGTGCATAGGTTCTACCACAAGTCAAAGCATCACATCCAGAACTAGGAAAATACACCTGGACTGCTGTTCTAAACATAGTCGTCATCATAAGTGCAATTTTTTTTTTTTTTTTTTTTTTTTTGGGGGGGGGGGGGGGATAGGGATAGGGGTATCAGAAGGGGGGGGCGGGGTAAATCAGGAGGGAGGACTAAGGTAGAGTTTGAAGAGGTGTGTTTTGAGTCTGCGTCGAAATAGGGGGAGGGATTCTGCTGTCCTGACAGTGGTAGGCAAGTCATTCCACCACTGAGGAACCAGAACGGAAAACAGGCGTGAACGTGCAGCTCGACCGCCAGGTGCCCGTAGAGAGGGAACCGTAAGGCGACCAGAGCTGGCAGACCGGAGTGGTCTAGCTGGGGAGTAGGGAGTGATCAGGGATTGTATGTAATGTGGGGCAGTCCCCTTAGCAGCCTGAAATGCCAACACTAGGGCCTTGAATCGGATGCGTGCGGCAATAGGAAGCCAGTGGAGGCCAATGAGAAGCGGGGTGACATGAGCCGACCTGGGCTGACTGGTGATCAAGCGGGCTGCAGCATTCTGGACCAGCTGGAGGGGCTTGATGGCGCACGCTGGAAGACCGGCTAGGAGGGAGTTGCAGTAATCCAGGCGGGAAATGACGAGCGCCTGGACTAGGAGCTGGGTGGCTTTCTCCGTCAGGAGATGACGGATGCGGCGTATATTATACAGAAAGAACCTGCAGGTTCTGGCAGTGGAGGATACTTGTGGAGCCAGGGAGAGGCAGTTATCAAGAGTCACCCCAAGATTCTTTGCCGTACGGGAGGAGGAAACTACAAAGTCCTCCACAGTCAGTGAGAGGTCAATTGACGGAGAGGACTTAGCAGGGATGTAGAGAAGCTCAGTTTTGGCAAGGTTGAGCTTCAGGTGATGAGAAGTCATCCACGCAGAGATATCAGCCAAGCAGGCAGAGATCTGTGTGGTGATTTGGGTGTCGGGGGGGAAGGAAATGAAGAGTTGGGTGTCATCAGCGTAGGAGTGATAAGAGAAGCCGTGGGAAGAGATAACAGAACCAAGGGACATGGTGTATAGCGAGAAGAGGAGAGGCCCAAGAACCGAGCCCTGCGGGACTCCAGTTCGTAGGGGTTGAGGGTCGGAGAGTGCGCCCCTCCAAGTCACCTGGTAGGAGCGACCAGAGAGGTAGGAGGAAAACCAAGCGAGTGCAGAACCTGTGACACCCATCCCAGACAGCGATGAGAGCAGAATCTCATGGTTGACTGTATCGAAGGCGGCTGACAGGTCGAGGAAGATGAGGAGAGGGATTTTGCTTTAGCAGAGTGGAGTGCCTCAGTGACCGCGAGCAGGGCGGTTTCAGTGGAGTGGCCACTCTTGAAGCCAGACTGGTTGGGGTCATGGAGATTGTTGTGGAGAAGATAAGTGGACAGTTGGGAGCAGACCGCCCGTTCCAGGGTTTTAGCGAGAAAGGGAAGAAGAGAGACAGGCCGGTAGTTGTTCAGGGCAGAGGGATCAAGAGTAGGTTTTTTGAGGAGGGGAGTGACTCTGGCCCTCTTCAGGGAAGAGGGCATGGTGCCGGAAGAGAGGGAGGTGTTGATTAGAGAGGAGAGAAAAGGGAGAATGTCCTCAGATATAGATTGTAGGAGGGGAGAGGGGATGGGGTCAAGAGGACAGGTGGTCGGGCGGTGGGAAGTAAGGAGTTTCAGTGTGTCGGCGTCAGAGAGGGGAGAAAAGGAGGTTAGGGAGTTGGGGAGGGTAGGAGGGTCAGCAGGGGTGGAGGGTTGGGAGAAGGAATTGCGAATAGCATCGACCTTCTTTTCAAAGAAGGAGACAAAGGCATCAGGTGTGAGTGATGAGGGGGGTGGGGGGGGGAGGGGGGGCCAGAAGAGAGGAGAAAGTTGAAAACAGTTTGCGGGGATTAGAGGCGGCCGCGTTAATTTTCGAGTGAAAGAAGGAAGATTTAGCTAGAGAGACAGAGGAATGGAAAGATGATAAGAGGGCATGGAAGGAAGCTATATCACTGGGGAGACAGGACCTTTTCCATTTTCTCTCCGCCGCCCGCAGTTCGGTTCGGACAGCTCGTAGAGCATCAGAAAGCCAAGGACTGGGGGGGGAGGCCCGAGCTAGTTTGGTGGTGAGGGGACACAGAGAGTCAAAGGAAGATGAGAGGGAGGACATGAGAGTTGTAGCCGCATCATCGGTAGACAGTCGAGAGAAAGACACCGCAGATGGTAGGGAGGAGAGGATTGTAGATGAGAGGGTGGAGGAAGACAGGTGGCGTAGGTTCCGTCGACAGGTGACAGTGGACGGTGGGAGAGATGGATGGGTGTTAGAGGAGAGTGGAAGAGAGAAAGAGATGAAGGAGTGGTCAGATATATGGAGTGGTGTTACAGAGAGGTTGGTTGTTGTGCAGCTCCTTGTGAAGATGAGGTCAAGAAGGTTGCCTGCTTTGTGGGTGGGAGGGGAAAGAGTGAGGGTAAGGTCAAAAGAAGAGAGGAGGGAGAGAAAGGTAGACTGGGTGGACTCTGAGTTGAGGTTGAAGTCACCCAGGAGGATCAGGGGGGTGTCATTCACAGGTGAGGAGCTGAGGAGGATGTCCATCTCATCCAAAAAGTTTCCCAGAGGACCCGGGGGGCGATAAACAACAATAACAAACAGTTTGCACGGCAGAGTAACAGAAACCGCATGAAATTCAAAAGAGGAGAAGGAGAGGGATGAGGAGAAGACACTAGATCTCCATGAGGATGAGATTAGGAGACCTGTGCCACCTCCTCTGCCAGAGGATCTGGGTGTGTGGGAAAAAGAGAAGGCAGAGGAAAGGGCAGCCGGGGTGGCCGTGTTCTCAGGTGAGAGCCACGTTTCAGTTAAAGCAAGAAAGTCAAGGTTGAGGTGGGAGGCATAGGCAGATATGAAGTCTGCTTTCTGGACAGCGGACTGGCAGTTCCAGAGGCCACCAGCCACACAGAGATCAATACCAGGGGATCTGGGAGGGAAGATGAGGTTAGAGATATTCTGCCCATGTTGGCGGGAGGCGAACCTCCTACCTGACTGGGACCTGGGGAGAGGAGAGAGGACAGGGATGGGAAGGAAACACATGGAGGGAACTAGGGAGGACAAGGGGAATACTACACAGTGGAATGAGGGCAGGCAGCAGAAACAAAATCAAACATCAGGCTCTCGGGCAGCCTGGATGGACACCCGTAGATAGACACCCTCGACTTTGTACACCTGCGACTTCGTACGCCGAGGCAAGTAGCCGAGGCTGCCGCACACAGCTGCCGCTGGTGCGCTACACAACTGCTTAAGTAACACTGACGCCGAATACAGAAAATGCAACCAACCCACTGCAGAACAGTAATGCACACTGAAGTGAGTTCAGGTGTGCCAGTACTAATAGCCTGAGCAGGGTGCAAAGTATTGGCTCCTCCTACAACAAAAGCTATGGCCTGCCAGCCAGTAAAACAATAGCCTAACTTAATAGCCTAGCTTACCTGAGAGAAACAAACACCTAACCCAGTTTCACTGAATCTAAATAAACACCACTTGTAATAGCTAACAAACAAACAAGTACACAACAGAACACTAAAATGACAACTAAACTGAATTTAGAATCAGCAAGCAAACAAATAATACTTAACTAATCCAGGAGAAAATGCAACCAACCCACTGCAGAACAGTAATGCACACACATGCTTGTTTGTTTTATATATAGTGCACAAATTAAAAATATTAACACAAAACATACATAAATGTATGCTTGTTTATTCTATGGTGTGGCACGGATGGTGCAGTGGGTAGCACTGCCGCCTCACAGCAAGGAGGTCCTGGGTTTGAATCCCGGTCGGCCGGGGCCTCTGTGTGTTTGCATGTTCTCCCCGTGTTTGTGTGGGTTTCCTCCGGGTACTTTGGTTTCCTCCCACAGTCTAAAGACATGCAGGTTGGGCTAATTGGAGAGTCTAAATTGCCCGTAGGTATGAGTGTGTGAGTGAATGGTATGTGTGCCCCGCGATGGACTGGCGATCTGTATTCCTGCCTTTCGCCCGATGTATGCTGGGATAGGCTCCAGCCCCCCGTGACCCTGTTCAGGATAAGCAGGTTAGGATAATGAATGAATGAATTAATTAATGTAAAAAATATTAACACAAATAACATACATAAATCTATGCTGATACGTGTTGTATCGCAGACATTTATGTATGTTATTTGTGTAAATTTTCATTGAGTAGGCCTATTGTATAAGTAATATTGCTGCAGGCTATAGCCATGCAGCTAACATTCTAGCCGGGTAGAGCCAAACTATTACTCATTACAAATTAGCTTTCCAGACTAACGCTTCGCCTCAGTTCTATCACTGACGTTAGTTCATTTAACTTAATAGGCTGCCTACTCAAGCTGGATTGCAAGCAAACCACAATATAAACCACAATAACTAGGCCTACCTGCTATGAGACAAACGATTACTCTGATTTACTCACTTCAAAATGCAATGGATGCCATGGATCTGAATGTTTAATTCATTAGCTAGCTAATATTTTGTAAAAAGTTAACGTTAGCCTACGCTGTTGTCGAGACCTTCATCGACGACTCCAACATGCTTTCGCTTCAGGTAGGGTTGCCACATTTGATTTGTGAAAGATCGGGACATTTTACGTGCAATGCGGGGTGTTAAACCATATTTGCAAATATACTATGTTAACAGTTGTACGACTCCCTTATTGTCTTTCTTATCTCTATTTATCCTGACATAGATTAACTCTGTGGCAACCAGAGGGGGAATCAGAGAGATGTGCCTATAATTTAGAGTGAGACACAAGATTGTTGCACTTTTAAGCACTCAAGAGTTTGTTCACAAAAAGGAGGCTCAAACAAAAAAAACATTGGTTCTTCCCCTCTTCTGAGGGTATTAAGGCACCTAACCCCACAGTCACCAGCCCCACAGGGTTGCTTGTCTGACCCTGATGCAGTTGCACTCACTCTGGACTCTGTCTACTGCTGTCCGTTTCTACATTAAATACAGATTAAAAAATAACGGGGTCGTAGAAGTGAATGCATGCGCCAGACTGACAGTTCATGCAGCAGTTGCTAGATGATAAGGTAAACTTTCGTATTTTTGCTACCAATTAAAAAGAAGTATAGGCATAGGGCCAATCGTTGCTGTGTTTTACTCATTTTTACCTCTTTACAGACACAGGATTGCATGTCTAAACGTGAAGAGGAAAAAACAGAATAGCAGTAGAAGAATCCGGATTTATTTGGAACTCTGACATTTAGAAGTACAAAAAACCGGGAAAGAATAGTCATTTTCTGGGGCAGTCACTCAAAAAAGAGAACAATCCTGGGAAAACCAGAACATGTGGCAACCCTAGTTTCAGGTGTTCTCTCATCACCGTTGTGCTCCCATGCCATGTGAGCTTAAGTTTGCAGTTAACACATTGTTTACTTGAATTTAATGTAAAGTGATTCCATACTAAAGAAGGTTTTTTTAAAAAATATTATTATTGTCTTTTGTCAGGACCCCCTCGAAAAATGAGATGGTAAATCTCAAGGGGTTTTATCCTGAAAATAAAATAAAACAATTTTAATATGTTTGTGTCGGGTAAACAGGACCATTTTACCAGAATTGAAAAATCCCAGAGATATAAATTTAATTTTATGCATTTACACCAATCTCAAGCATAGCTTAAGAATATGAGACTTCAGCTCCCAAAAAGTCCTTTGCGATAATTGGCTTATTGCTATTGCTAAAAAATATTATTGCTAAAAAATAACCTTGAAAAAATAAAATTAAAATGTTAAAGAAAGAAGCAATGTTAAATTAAGGAATGGTGTTTCATTTGATTTGATTTAAACTTTGATTTGTATTCAAGGCTGAAGCGCAAGTTATGTTCTGTGTGGACTGCTTGCACAAAAAAAAAAATCTTAAACTGGAGACAGTCAGAGACCGCAAAGAAAACCGCATTGTAATTAGTATGCTTGTATTCTCACATTGATCTCACAGAGAATCTTTTTCCTCATCCTCTCAGAATTCTTGAAACGCCGTTTGGAAAAATCCTAGCAGGCTGTCGTATGCCTTTTACTCAAGAGTGGCTTCTGTCCAGATTTTCTGCCATAAAGGCCTGATTGATGGAGTGCTCCTGAGATGGTTGTCCTTCCAGCAGGTTTTCCCATGTGCAGAGGGCTTCTGAAGCTCTGCTACCATTGGGTTTCTTGACCAAGGCCCTTCTCAGCCGGACTGCCAAATCTAGGAAGAGTCTTGGTGGTTGAAACTTCTTCCAATTCACAATTATTGAGGCTACTGTGCTCCTGGGAACACTCAAAGCTGTAGAAATGGTTTTATACCCTTGTCCCGATCTATGCCTCGCCACAATTTTACTGCAGAGGTCTAGAGTGTTCCTTGGACTTCATGGCTTGGTTTTTGTGCAGCCATGCAGTGTGAATTCTGGGACCTTATATACACAGGTGTGAGCCTTTATAAACTATGTCCAGTCAATTAATTTAATGCATTTACAGCAATCACAAGCATAGCTTAAGAATATGAGACTTCAGCTCCAACAAATCCTTTGTATTCAGCGATAATTGGCTTATTCAGTCAGGTTCTAGACACACCCCAAATAGGATGCACCTGACCACAATTTGGAGTGACACAGCAAAGGCTCCATGTACTTATGTAAATAAAATATTTGTTTTTGATTTTTCATAAATTGATAAAAACATGTTGTCATTATGCAAGTATAGATTATTGAGTATTATTATAGAGATTGATAGTCAAAAATGGCAATTTTATTTGGCATTTTTTGTCTTCAAAATTAATCCTAGCTTTGTTCATGGTAAGAACATTACCATGCCAGTTGTATAAATTTGACAGTAGATCAAAACTAGTTAAACCTGTTAAACCTGAAAGTTTAACTCTTAGTCTTTCCTCAGGACACAAATCCCACCATTCACCATGACATCACCAGCAGTTGACCTGTCACACATCATCCCACCACAAGCGCTGATCCGCCTCGCAAGGGAATGGCTGGCGGAAGATACGCCCAACTTTGATCCTGCAGGAGTGTGTGTGGGGTCAAAAGAGGTCAGGGCAACACTTCTGTGTAAATCCCCACAAAGCGTGCTTGCAGGATGTCCTTTTTTTACAGCAGTCTTCAATGAGCTTGGCTGCACTGTGGACTGGATTTACAATGAAGGACAAACACTGGGTGAGAGCAGTTATTTGTTATTTTTTTGGTAATTATATTACTAAGCCCTAACTTCTACTGCTGTGTGGGTTTGGGAAATTCTGTACACTTCAATGGAGTCTGACAGGGGCAGTGGCAGAGCTTTAGAGAAGTTGGCACCTGTATGGGAGAGTGCCACCAGAATAATCTGCAAAGAAATCAGAGATAAAAATAAAAATTGTTGTATATTTTCTCACATTTTATATAGTTCCAGAGGGCCAAACGAACCCCACACAACACATTCATATGCAAAACAATAAAAATAAAACCTTTGTTATCTTTACAAGGAGTCATGGTGTGGTTAAGTAATGTACAAATCCTAGATCTACCGCAATGAATTAATTGGCAACTGGATTTCATGAACAAGTCAGAGCACAGAGAAAATACACCACAAAACAAACCAGAACATGAAAAACATTGTCCCTTTATTGATCATAATTCATAGTATAAAACTACGCACGGGCATCTCATTTACGTAGCTGTGTGTAGCAAACGGTAATCTAAAATATACAATATTGTATAACGTGCAATACACAGCAGGAATGAAAATCTTAATACAAATAATTTAAGGTAGCCACGTCAAAATCCTGTACACAAGGAATATTAGATTACATGATCACACTAGATATGTGCAGTGTAATTAGGATCAGGAACAGGTTCTACTCAAGGCGCCGGCAAAACTGGCCAGGCGCTCCCCTACATAAATATACTAAAGACACATACACAAAAGAAATACAATACATGCAATTACTGGATAACGTTAAAAACACTTGCTTCTCTTTTTCCTGGGGATTTGGAATTTCAGGCAAGATGCTTGAAGTTTAACTGAGCATAGAACAATTGGCCTAACAACAGAAATCAGTCAGCCTAGTTTGTTCTCTCGCTTTTAGCGTTCTAGGGAAAAAAAAGTTTGAGAAGGCTAATTATTTTGCTACGTTCAGTAAATGGCTGTTTTATGAGTAAATACCTCATTGAGACGTTAATTGATACAAATATTAATGCATGATTAAGCTTAGGTTTGCTGCAAGCGTTGGTACTGAAATTAACGAATGACAAAGCTGTAAGTTTAAAAGCAGATTTCAGTATAAATCACGCAGTCGTCACGTAGCGTCACGACTGCAGAACTTTTCAATTCATACATTTTTTTAAACACCAATTCAGTTGGATGCTGATAACGAAAACTATCCAGTTTTCACTATCCAGTGAATGCCAACTGACCATATTAACACAATAAATGTATGCCATTCATAATGTTGTGACTAACAGAAACAGAATTAAATTGCCAAAACATTGTGTATGCCTTCTCATCAAAAATAATTCTTGACTTCCAGCTTAGCGAACTGTGGAGTGATACGCAAGTTTACGAGCTCTCGCGATTTCATGTTCTAAAGGCACTGTTCATCGCTATTTTTGGTTTACATTTATCATACTACTTTTTATAATTATTTTGTGTTTTGACTGCCATAATGCCTCCAAAAGTTAACAAATCAGCGAACGCATCTCAGCTGAGGCCAACCCAGTGTGGCGCAACCTCGCCCTCTCGAACCCTCAACGGTTGGAGAGAGCCGTTGCTGGACAGATCTCATCGCACACTGCCTAAACCCAAGACGGGTGACTGGCCTTGCGCAATTGTGGCCAGATTTCACAACTACGCAGACTGTGCGGACATTCTGAAAAGAACAAGAGAGCTGAAGAGGATCAAGGTTGGAGGGAAGAACATTTCTCCCGGACCATACCGCCAAGATAGCTCGGGCCTGTGCGGCGTTCAACGATGTACGACGGCAACTACATGAAATAGACAGTCTCCGGTTTGGAATTCTTCACCCAGCCCGTCTGTGCGTCACATACAACAGGGAGGAGTCGCCAGAAGAGGCCGCTGTTTTCATCAAAACCATTAACCGGTGACTGTTTTGATGTTGGGGCTGCCTGCCTACTTATACCAGATGATCCTGGTGTTTACAATGGACATGCAATGGACGTAGCATTGATTTAACATATTCACCAGGACATTAAACAGTAAGAGATGGTCCCAATACCTAATATTGGCTGGCTATACCTCTAGTGATTTTTGACATCCTAAATGTGTGATCATGTCATCTAATATTCCTTGTGTGCAGGATTTTGACGTGGCTACCTTTAAATGATTTGTATTAAGTGATTCTCATTCCTGCTGTGTATTGCATGTTATACAATATTGTATATTCTGGATTTCCATTCGCTACACACAGCTACTCTAGGCCCGTAAATGAGATGCCCGTGCGTAGTTTTATACTATGAATTATGATCAATAAAGGAACAATGTTTTCATGTTCTGGTTTGTGGTGTATTTTCTCTGTGCTCTGACTTGTTCATGAAATCCTGGTCCCTCGTAGATGTCTCAAGTCTTATCCAGTTTTTTGGATCAGTGCTCCTGCATTGACCCGTTGAGATTTCTTCACCCTACAGACAAAGTTTTCTTTTTTTCCCCATGTTCACCATTCTTACACACAGATTATTTTTCTTTGATAAGGCTCTATTACCTTCTTTGATCTCTGCTCAATACTCTGCTATAACCATATCAGATCATGCCCCTGTAGTCCTTGAGCTTTCTTTCAAATCTAAGCCCAGAGAAGCTTGTGTTTAGAGGCTAGACCCCACTATGCTCTCATCTTCTGAGTTTTGCCGTACTATACCTCAAGCTATTGACCTCTTTCTGGTGACTAATAGAAATTACGAAACATCCTCATTATTATGATCGGCACTGAAGGCAAATATCATGGCCATAATTATCTCATATTGCCCAATAAAAGACGCCTTAAAAGGCAACAAGATCTGGTAGATCTGATCAAGGATCTCGATCGCTGCTATGCCATAGCTCCAACTCCAGAACTCTATGAAGACAGACTTGGTTTTCAGGCAGAGTACAATCTTTTAACCCCCAGGGCTGTAGAACAGCTCTTAATTAGGACACGGGGCACTTTGTATGAGCACGGGGAGAAGGCAGGGCATCTCCTGGCTCACCAGTTGAAGGGTAGATCAGCCTCAATACCTCAGATTTATGACGGCTCAGGATTATTAACATCGGATCCAAAGCATATTAATGATGCATTCATGTAATTCTACTCCCAACTCAATACCTCTGAGTTACCTGAAGACTCTTCTTTAATGTCAGATTTCTTTTCAAACCAAACTATTCCCAGGATTTCTTCAGACGATCGCCACGGTTTAGAACAGCCATTGACCCATTACATTACATTATTGGCATTTGGCAGACGCTCTTATCCAGGGAGACATACAGTTGATTAGACTAAGCAGGAGACAATCCACCCCTGGAGCAATGCAGGGTTAAGGGCCTTGCTCAAGGGCCCAATGGCTGTGCGGCTCTTATTGTGGCTACACCGGGATTAGAACCACCATCCTTGCGTGTCCCAGTCATTTTTACCTCAGCCACTTAACTTAAGTTAACTCCTCCTCTTTGTGTGCTCATCCAGTTTAAAGTTCTTTGGGACCCCTGACAAGGATGTGATTTTAACCGATAAACAAATGAATGTCATATTCTTTGCCTCGCTGATTGCCCGCAGGAGGATACTTTTGCACTGGAAGGCTGTGTCTCCTCCGTCGACCATGTCATGCCTTTTTGATGTTATGTACTTCTTAATATTGGAGAATCTAATTTACAATTCGAGGATCCTGTGACTAATTTTTTACACATTGCCCAACCATTAATAGCATATGTAGATAATCTGCAATCGTTGCCTCTTAATTGAGGCTACATGATGTGGGATTCTTGTGGGGAAATGGCACATTTTTCTTGTTGATGTGGAATTATTTTTGGCTGTGGGGGACGTCTGTAGAGGGGACATGGGATCCGTTAACCTATATAGGTCTATTTGTATGCTAAGATTGTGCAGACATTGCACCTACTTCTCACAATAAGTCTTCAAAGTGCATTTTTATTTATTTACCTATTTATTCACCTTTTTTTGCACTTTTTAGGTTCCTTTCAAGAGTATTGTTTTATTTTTTTACATTTTTTATTGTTTGAGTGTGGTTGTGATCAAACACATAAGCCAAATAGTTATCTGTTACATGTCAATACTGGATGCCAACTTGTATATTTTGCACTCTTTGAATACAAAATAAATTAATAATAATTCTTGCCACACTGGCTAATAATATATTTTTGAAAAAAGCAAACAAACAAAAAAAACAACACCAAGGAGCAATTTATTTTTCAAAGGAGCGATGACATCTCCTTTAAGACTTTACCTTCGCAATAAAGGCCCACATGCATCAGCATTTTCTTCCTGGTTCTCGTATCTAAAACGGCAAAAAAATGTTCACAAGGAGCAGATAGCAAATTCAAGTAGACAAGCAAGGTATTGGGCAAAAGTGAACACAGCCAAAGGTTCTAGTGTGTTTGTTTTATAATATTTTTAAGGTGAAAATCCTGTGAAAAACCTTTCCATTTTACTTCCAGTTCATTAGATTCAGACTAAGGAAATCTACCAGGGCAATGTGGGGTTAAGGGCCTTGCTCAAGGGCCCAATAGCTGTGCGGATCTTATCACAGCATGCTACAGGCTGCCTAATGAATACTTGGGCATTTTTTCAACTGGATCATAAGTTAATATACATAGATCCAAACAAGCTATTTGAATCAGAAATGGTGCTGTAGTAAGACGAAATTGTGTTGTTCTTCTACTATATGCAAAAGTAAATGAAATGCTATGCTAGTGGATTTCATCATAGGTGGTAGCAACAACAACTTCATATAAGCAAATTAAGCATTAATTTGTTCTACAAACACAAAATTATAAGGCTCCAGATCATTATTAATTATTGCGATGCAGCTTTTCATTGCTTTTTAAACATGTTTGTAGTTACGAGAGTATGGTCAGACTTCTGTACCAAATGCAACAACAAAGATGATGTTATCTATCCTTATCTATCCTGGGATGGCCAGTTTCACGGCATGTACCAACACATTTGCGCTTTGTTTTTTTGTTTTTTTACATTACATTATTGGCATTTGGCAGACGCTCTTATCCAGAGCGACGTACAACAAAGTGCATACCCATAATCAGGGATAAGTTCGCTGAAAGACCCTTGAGGGAAGTACAATTTCAACTGCTACCTGTACAACAAAGATAAGGACGAGGGCCTTTTTCTTTTTTTTTTCTTTTTTTTGTGAGAACAAATAAACAAACAAACAGAGCAAAAGTGACCAAAGTGAACTATCCAAACACTGCTTACCTAGCCAACTAAAAATACCGATACACAAAGCACATCACAGAGACAACAATTAAGGTTCACAGGGAGGTAGGGAGGGACGGGGAGAGGTGCTGCTTGAAGAGGTGTGTCTTCAGCTTGCGCTTGAAGGTGGGGAGAGATTCTACAGTTCTGACCTCAACGGGGAGTTCGTTCCACCACCGTGGAGCCAGAACAGACAGTAGTCATGAGCGTGAGGTGGCGGTTCGGAGAGGGGGAGGTGCCAAGCGGCCTGTGGAGGCTGAACGAAGAGGTCTGGCAGGGGTGTAGGGTCTGGTGATTCTTTGTAGATAAGCTGGGGAAGACCCTTTAACTGCTTGGAAGGCTAGCACCAATGTTTTGAATTTGATGCAAGCCATGACAGGCAGCGAGTGGAGGGAAGTAAGCAGGGGGGTGACGTGTGAGTATTTGGGAAGGTTGAAGACCAGACGAGCTGCTGCGTTCTGGATGAGTTGGAGGGGTCTGATGGCGGACGCTGGGAGGCCAGCCAAGAGGGAATTGCAGTAGTCCAGGCAGGACAGAACCATCGCTTGGACCAGGAGCTGGGTCGAGTAGGGGGTGAGAAAGGGGCGGATTCTCCGTATGTTATATTTTTCTTCCCCAATTGCGCTTGACATCAGTTGCAGGTTGCCATCGATAGGCCACTGATTACACAAAAGTTTATAAGTTAGAATCATGCCAGTTAAGTCAGATTTTTTAAATTGCATGAGTCGGGACAATAGATGAATACAGGGGAAGCATTATTGGAGGCTAAGTTTTAGCCTATCTTGGCAATCTAAAAACGCAGAACATTTTTCATCATGAAGCCATCAAAGCTGCAGCGTCACTTGGAGATGAACCACCTGAACTTGAGGAAAATCATTGGAATATGTTCAGGCTCGTCTGAACTCTTACCATTGTCAACAGACAATAATGCGAAAATCAGCAAAGGTTGGTGAGCTTGCTCTGAAAGCCTCATATGAAGTTGTTCTTCTTGTTGCTGCATTTCAAGGCATCCATTGCCCAAGCTCTGAGCAATATTGGAACCATGGAAAAATGTAGTAGAGGGAGGCCAAGTCAGACCCAGACACCCAAGCGAAGAAACCAGGTGTGAACACTACCCCTTTGGTGCGATATGTCATTGGGCAGCACTGGTCAAGAACTGCAGTCACCAAGAACTCCATGAGATGCAGCTTTGAAATGTACTAAAAGAGAATCAGATTCATATAAGAATAATTTTGCAGATACTTTTGCATACTGAAAACGAATCTGTTCTGTTACATTTTAGATGTTGATATTCCATAACTGAGAGGATTCAACGAGAGTAATGAGCTAAAAATATAATGAGTTGTTAGATTATCAGTGGTGAATGTTTTCTCATTTACCATATTGTTACTAGGTTTTCACATAGTGTGAGTGTTTTTCCTGTGTGTTTGTGTTGGTGTTCTTCGATCTCATTTTAAGTTAGTCGGCTATTTGACACATTGTTAAGCACAAGGAATTAATCGCCACCACTGTTTCAACAACTATCTTTTCTTTTTTTTCTTAAATATTTTTTCTTGAGAAATTGTACTAAATTAACCTTTGTTACAGCAAAACATTTTATGTAAAATATGATAAGCACAGTGATGCGAGGTTTTGTTTTTTTAGCAATAAAACATTTGATGGGATAGCATCAAATAAAAATAGCATTGTTCTGTTATTTGTCTATATAGTGTGAGGTCCCAGATCAAAAAACCTGGCAGCAAAAGGTTTTAGGTTAAAAAGAAACTGAGATTAATTTATTCTCACAAAAAACAGTGAAGAGTAAGGGGCGATGAGAGAACAAAAGACAGCCGTTCCAAAGCTTCTGGCTGGTGGGTTCCCGGTTTCTAAGCTTTCCTTTGCTTAGGGGTGCGGCACTACTCCAGGCCTGTGGTGAACTGAATAAAAGATCACAAAATCAGCACAGTCACAGAATTCACCATAACACACTCCCCTCAGCTCTTGAGAATTCCTGTTCTTAAAGCCCTTGGCCTCATCATTCAACGCAGCCCATCTGTGCTTGAGGGGGTGTGGCCAGCAGCAGTTTACAATCACCAGGTGTGCCTCTTTGGGTCCTGATGAGCTTCAATTATTCAGTTATTGTCCTCACGGCTGGTACTGCATTTCTCTCCATGGTCCTAAAGCCCTCCAGCATCTCAGTTGGAAAATACCTTCCCTCAATCACCTGACCAAGGGGTATCCCCCAGCGGCAGGCCCTTGATGAGGGCCAGGTTAGCCCAGTGGTACCTAGTAGTATTAAAAGGTACTTCCAGTTTCTACGGGATTTCCCAGGAAGGAGCTCTATACCCCGGGAATTTAAAAGCGGTCCAAACACTAAATTTGCAAATATGTATGCGAACTAGACTCTTGATGGTGCTGGACAAAGTGCAAATGTCTACCCACATTTATAAATGTATACAAGTGAGATCATATGAAGTGTTCATACAACCGTGTAACCTAACCTATAGTGCAAATGAACGAACGTATTGTAGCTAACAAAATTTGCATTTCAGTACAACTACAAACGACTCCTAGGCATTGTACTGGAATCACGCTTGTACTTTCACATTAAGATCCCATTGTTAGACCTTGTTTAAAAGGTCATGGACCACAAAATTGCTTAGCTTGTGTTGCTGTCAAAAAGACAACTGTTTTACATCTCACTATCATTTTATCTTCTGAATCAGTTAGACGGCAGAAACCAATTTTGACAACATTATGAAGTAAGCATTCTAATAACACGTTCTAATGACATATTTGTAGTCATACTGGTTTGGGGCAGTTCTGAAGTGATCACATATTTGTGATGGTACACACAAAAAGGGTAAAGGCTTAGATTTGAGAATTAAATGTATTTTTTTAATATGCTATTGTGTTTCTCTATAGATAGTGACTGTTTTTAAGTATGTTCCAATACTGAAAGATTTTTTGTAAAATAGGTTGACTTCCATCCATCCATCATCTTAACCCGCTTATCCTGAACAGGGTCACAGGGGGGCTGGAGCCTATTCCAGCATACATTGGGCGGAAGGCAGGAATACACCCTGGACAGGCACACACACCATTCACTCACACACTCATACCCACGGGCTGTGGGAGGAAACCAGAGTACCCAGAGGAAACCCACACAAACACAGGGAGAACATGCAAACCACACAGAGAGGCCCCGGCTGACCGGGATTCAAACCCAGGACCTCCTTGCTATGAGGCAGCACCATCCGTGCTGCCTATTTAAAACTTTTATAAGTTAAATTTTTCCATAAAAATATACCGTAAATTGGGGCAGGCTTGTATTCGAGGCAGGCCTTTATTTCTTATAAAGAAATAAAGGCTTCTGGTGTAGAAGCCGCTTTCATTCATTTATTGAACGTGCGCTGTGCTGTAAATACATGGAAACCTTATTGCGTAGCCAAGTAGCCTACATTGAGTTAATTTTTAATTTTGCCTGATTTACTTTTCATTAAATTCGTAGGCAGGAATGCCTCACGGCAACAATTGTGTTTAAATGTATACTGCTTCAGCCTTTGGCAAGCTACTTAGAAGGGGGCAGCAAGCGACTGGTAGCTTGAGAGAAACGTGTTGGAGACCCATGGTGTAGGACAACGAGCGACATGGCTCAGGCAGGCTCAGGCAGTAAGAGCAGTCGTCTGGCAGTCGGAGGGTTGCCGGTTCGATCCCCCGCCCGGGCTGTGTCGAAGTGTCCCTGAGCAAGGCACCTAACCCCCAAATGCTCCTGACGAGCTGGTCGGCGCCTTGCATGGCAGCCAATCGCCGTTGGTGTGTTGGTGTGTGAGTGTGTGTATGAATGGGTGAATGAGAAGCATCAATTGTACAGCGCTTTGGATAAAGGCGCTATATAAATGCCAACCATTTACCATTTACAACGACTTTTCATTGGCAACAGTATTAAACCAACCAACAATATAAAATATTAAGAAGAGCTCTTTTATTTCATTGAGTTAAATCGAAACAAGGTCTTCTAGTGCTCATGGACTGATAGCCCTACTGGTAGGCAATATTACCCCGGCTTGTATTTGGGGGCCAGCCTTTATTTGTCCGAATCGGCCACGCCCCCGGCTATTATCCGAGGCCTGGCTTCAAATAGAATCCCGGACAAGGACCTGGAATTTGAGGATTTAATGTAGTATAGTATTAACATCTTCATATATGTGATCTTATTATGCATCAGTTTTCTAATGTTTTCTCCATCAGGTATGGAATTAGTCACCCAGACAGCAGTCGTGAAAGGTCCAGCAAGGTGTGTGTTGCTGGGAGAGAGACCAGCCCTGAACTGCCTGGCTCGCACCTCTGGGATTGCCACTCGTTGTCGGCAACTACTTGACATAGCTCAGACTGCGTGTTGGGAAGGTCAGCTCACCGGCACCCGCAAAACCACACCAGGCTTTCGGCTTATGGAGAAGTATGCCATGCTTGTGGGAGGTATATCAATGCACAGATATGATCTCAGTGGAATGGTCATGCTCAAAGATAACCATGTTTGGGCCTCAGGAAGCATCACACAGGTGAGCCTTTCTGCACACATACTGGTTATTGTTGTGTGTATGCTTTATATGTTCTAACATATAACATAATATTTAACACTATTAACCCAATTGAGTATACAGGTTCATCAATAGGAACCTACCATTCATTTCTGATGTCTTAACCCCTTCACGCAAGCTCCTTCGTGTAACTGTTCAACTCAGACATTCTGTTCTATGGGCAACCAAACTATGAGTGGAAGCAACAATATCTATGTTCTGGCTTCATTGGTAAGCAATACACAACATTGTGTATCAAATATTGAGTTTCTAATCCCCACCATTGTTGTGTAGTTTGGCCGGTTAACAAGCACCCCCTGCCCAGTCTCACCTGCAACTGGTGTGACAGATTGGACAATTTCATCTATCTGGGAGATGCATACAAACTTCACCATCAAAAAATGTCTAAAAATTATCCAAAGGTATTTGTGAAAAACACTGCTCACAGAATATTACATTTCTCATCCCATGTCATTCTACTGTCAATATCTACTACTAAATATGGAATGAATATACAATCTTACCATTGGTTTTATGCATAAAGATGTCCCCTTCCAGATTCAGTGGTTATTTATTGTCTTCAATCCGTTGTGTAAAAATGCGCTAAAAGGAAGTGGGAGTAGGGAGATTTGAGTGACATTGCATACTGTGGCACTGGGCTGTTCACAATTCACACTGCATGTCAGGACAAAACCAAGCCATGAGGTCCAAGGAACTCTGTATAGACCTCTGTGATAAAATTGTGGCAAGACATGGATCAGGGTAAGGGTATAAAACAATTCCGTGTTCACAGGAGCACAGTGGTCTCAATGATTGTGAAATGGAAGAAGTTTGGAATCACCAGGACTCTTCTTAGAGTTGGCCATCCAGCCAAACTGAGTAACCAGGCAAGAAGGGCCTTGGTCATGGAGGTGACCAAGAAGTGAGATAAAAGGCATTTGAAGGACTCTGAGAGCATGAGGAAAAAGATTCTCTGGTCTCATGAGACAAACATTTTTACTCTTTGGGCAGAACTCCAAGCACTATGTCTGGTGAACACCAGGCACTGCTCATCACCGTCCTAATACCATCCCTACGGTGAAGCATGGTGGTGGCAGCATCATGCTATAAAGGGTGCTTCTCAGTGGCATGGACAGGGAGACTGGTCAGAATTGAGGGAAGGATGAATGCAGCAAAATACAGAGAGGTCCTTGAAGGAAACTTGCAGAGTACATGCAACCTCAGACTGGGTTGATGGTTCACCATTCAGCATGACAATGACTTGAAGCATACAGCCAATACAATGCTGGAGTGGCTTCGGGACAAGTTTCTCACTGTCCTTGAGGGGCCCAACCAAAGCCCAGACTTAAACCCCATATAACATCTGTGCAGAGACCTGAAGATGGCAGTTCAGACGCTTCCCATCCAATCTGACGGAGCTTGAGAGGATCTGCCAGGAAGAATGGGATAAACTGCCCAAATCCAGGTGTGCAAAGCTTGTGGAGACTTGCCCAAGAAGACTATTGAATTAAGGGTTGCAAAAGGCTTACTACATCTAGCCCTCAGCCTTTTGTGATGCATTCTGTCCAGGCGTCTTATGTATGAAACTGGCACGCAGGGCTTAAACTGCAGTATGTGTGTGATCTAAGCGAGTCACAGGGCCAGATTTTGCGCACATATAATGCATATAAACAACCGTAAGTTCATGGACCTCAGACAACATATGGAAAACGGCTGTAGGAAGGAAAACATCCCTCAATTTATGGGAAAAGTCCCTTGGCCTATGGAAAACGACACTCAGTTGAAGGAAAATATCCGTTGATCATAGATGTACTTTGTTAGCTGTAGCATGCTAACTGTTGAAAATACCAAAAAATACTGAATTTAACCAGCTGGTGACTATAACAGGGTGTTTTTTTCCAACTGGGTGCTTAAATGTAAAAAAAACCCCAAAAAAACACAATTTTGCTTTAGCAAAAAGTGCAACATTAACACGGCCTACTCGATAAAAGAATGCTTATCTCAGGATTGTCCATGTTTACTGAATGTAACGTGACTTCAAATCGTTGGTTACTTCTGGTTCTGGTTCATGCTCAAGGGAATGTCTCTGAATTGTAAAGAAACATGGCAATGGCCGTGAAGATAATACGAAATAGCAACAGCTATACTATTGAATGCGCACACAATAACCACTGCTACAATAACGTTAACATGGCTAACGTTCGCTAGCTAGATTGGCTACTGTTTTAGAATTGCAGCATGCATGTGATCTAGGCAACAGATGTATTCTGTTGAATTTGATAAAGTTAAGGCAATTAACGGTGGTCAAATTGTGTGTGAAATTTCTCTGCATCTATAGAGCAGGTGTAAAGCAAGGTCCAAGACAGAAATGCAGATCTAGGCTTCGAAGATGCACTGAAATTATCTTTGCAACATGAATCACTATTTCAACCCCAGAGCAAGAAATCATCAAACAGATTATTAGTAGGAAACATTAATTAATGATTGCAGCCAAGCTGGGTATTTTTTTAAACTAAATTATGTATTAAATAAAGCAATAGCTCATGCTAAGCAGTGGGAAGTGACCAAAATGACGTGCTCAACCAAAGTGACAGGAACTGAAGTTTAAAAAAAAATCTATGTAGCTGCTAGTAAAAAATATTAGTAGGCTAAATGCAATGATTGGTGCAGTGGGTAGCACTGCTGCCTCACAGCAAGAAGGTCCTGGGTTCGAATCCCGGTCGGCTGGGGCCTCTCTTTGTAGAGTTTGCATGTTCTCCCCATGTTTGCGTGGGTTTCCTCCGGGTACTCAGGTTTCCAAAGACATGCAGGTTAGGCTGATCGGAGAGTCTAAATTGCCCGTGGGTATGAGTGTGTGAGTGTATGGTGTGTTCCCTGTGATGGACTGGTGACCTGTCCAGGGTGTATCCTGCCTTTCGCCCAAGGTATGCTGGGTTCAGGGTAAGCGGGTTAAGATAATGGATGGACGGATTGATTGCAATTATATGCTGCTTTTAATCCCCTTTGTCCATCGCGGAAAGAGCGGGTTTGTTTGTTTTGGAGGATAACTAATACAATCTCAGAAAAGAAACTCGGAATGAAAGGGACTGCCAAAAAAGAGAAAATCCCATGCGGTTTCTGTGACACCAAGCCATACAAATAATGATGCTGTTTCTGGGAGAAATAAAAGATGTACTGGTACCTCCCACACAACGTTCCCATTCTATCTTGGAAATAGCTCATTGCAACATTATATGTAGCATTTAATTCAAACAAAAATAGTGGCGACAGTACACATTTTGGACTTTAACGTGGCACCGGATAGGATACATGGATATCGCAACATGCAGTGAAGATATTCAATGCGCTAAGTGCATTTAAGATCTGTCTCATTTGCAAAATGCAAGTCATAGGCAGTCCTATTCATTAGCTGTAGCCTTCATAAATAAGACATTAATTTCAGGCAGACTGTGACCGCACCAACACGCCTTCTGCGCTGTGAGTTTCATGTACGTAAATATGACTTTCATATACAGTACTGTGCAGAAGTCTTAGGCACCTGTATAACATTCTGTACAGATAATAAACATATATATATATAATAATGTCTAGGGTGCCTAAGACTTCTGCACAGTACTATAAATATGGCATTATGATTTTATATATATATATATATATATATATATATATATATATATATATATCAGAATGCCTTTAGACTGTTGGTAATATTGCTGTTGGATTTACTTATTGTAGACTGCGAGTGATGTTTTAGAATTTGAAAGTCCTGCATTTATATAATATTCAACTGGTGAGAAGATGATTATCTGAAATTAAACATGTAGTGTCAAATAAACAAGCAAATGTTTAAGGGTTGCAGTTTTCTTCTCAGCATTGTATAACCAGTTTTTTTTTTTCCCGCAGGATTGTATAACCAGTACCCTATCCTCTTTCCTCCCTCTCTACTCTCACAGGCAGTGAGAGCTGCCCGCTCAGTGTGTGGGTTCAGCAGTAAGATTGAAGTTGAGTGTAGGAATGATGAAGAGGCTATAGAGGCAGCCAGAGCCGGAGCTGAAATAATAATGCTAGACAACTATACCCCACAGGTGACTGCTAATATCTTAACCAGTTCAGTTGGGTGTGAAAAAGCCTATGTCTTTAATTGTCTTCAATGTGGTAAACTAATTTACTCACATATAGAAAGCATATGTTCCTTTAAAGTACAGACTATCACACCTCCATATCATAACAGACTGCATCACCCCCTCGCAAGGCCAACATCATTGCCCACGATCCCAACTATCCACGAACATTTTACACTCTTCCCATCAGGCTGCCGTTAGGACAATCAGAGCCAACAAATCACGTTTTTCAGGAAGTTTTGTTCCCCAGTTGTACTGACGCCAACATAATTAAAACTGCATTGCCCTGCATTCACAGAGCAGAACTGAAAATCCACCAATGGTCAAATGGAGGAGGAAATTGTATATTCGGCAGTGACACGAGCTAGAATCTTGTTGCTGGTAATGAGTACACAGGTAGCCTACAACAGCACAAACTAAAAATAGTATCCCTAATGTGAGTTGGGAAATGACTTCGTAACAAACCCGTTTTTTGTGGAATTTTAAGATAACAAGTCTAAGACCCCCAAATCTTTAAGTCAAACTCTTAAATTGCAGGAAATGCATCATTATTTTTTACATTTAAAAATTTTTCCTAGGGGTACACCCCTAGACTCTTTAGTTCACCACTATTTTCCTAATTACTAGCTGTTGCTGATGACAGTCACTGTCACCTTCATGTCAGCCTGTCATTCTCTTCTGACCTCTCTCATTAACAAGATGTTTTTGCCCATAGAACTGATGCTCACAGGATGTTTTTTTGCACCATTTTCTGTAAACTCGAAGAATGGTAAGACTTTTGCATGTGAAATGGCACCAACAATCTTTACAAAGGTCAAAAGCTGAACCTCTGGATCATGTCTGCATGCTTTTATGCATTGAGCTGCAGCCACATGATCATGCATGCTGTTCAAGCACTGGTAATCAGGGGCATCATGCACCCAATTTATTTTTGGGTGGCAGACACAGAAAACAGACACCGCACCTTCTCCACACACACCCCAATCATTGTTCAACCAAATATATCCAGACTAAATGAAATGATAGCAAAGTCTGGAATTAAGATTCATCTGGAATAGCCAAAATCAATGTACAGTGCGGTGCAAAACACCACACCTGATTTAAATGTCTGTTACAATGAGTCTGTACGTAATCGAAAGCAAACCTGAACTCTAAATGGTTAAACATGAGACCTTTCAGGAAATTTTAAGAAAAGGTTGCTTTTTAATAAAATTTTTTACTGTTCATAAATCATATAAAAAATGAGAAGGGCCCTGTGCAAAAGTATTCTTTGTTACTTTTTAAGAAGATAATTAACAGAGCCCAGACCCAGGTGAGTTGCTTGTTAGGGCTTCAATGAGTCAGGTGAGTATAATTCTCAGGCTTTTTATTTTGAAGTAACTCCATGCCTTCTAATCTATCCAACTGCAGCAGCTGTTCCGTCTGGTGTTAACGACCATGGGTTCCTCTAAACAGTTGTCAAAGGATTTCAGAATGAAGTAGGTCTAGCTGTTCACAGGACAACAATACAACGTAATTTAAACAACAAAGACCTTGCCTGAAAGAAAACATTGAGAAGCCTGAAGCCTTTTGGAACAAAGTACTTGAGACTGACAAAACTAAAATTTTACTTTTTGGACCCCACCAAAGTAAGTAAGTTTGTAGAAAACAGGATGAAGCCTTTGTAGAAAAGAACACCTTGCCAAATGTTAAGCATGGAAGTGGATCCATTATGCTTTGTAATTGTGTGGCAGCTTGGGGCACAGAAAATATTGTGCGAGTAGAAGGAAAAATGGATTCCACCCAATATCAAGAAATTCTAGAGGCTAATGTTTGAAGGTCAGTCCTGACATTGAAGTTGAAGATAGGTTGGGCATTACAGCAAGACAATGATGCAAAGCATACCTCGAAAATCAAGCATGAAATACCTCCCCGGATGTGAATATTATTGAAAATCTGTGGAGAGACCTCAAACATGCTGTACATGCAAGGAGGCCGAAGAAGTTCTGCCAGAAAGAATGGGGGGAAATTCTAAATGCAAGAATTGAAAGACTCTTGGCTGGATACAGGAAGCGTTTACAAGCGGTTATATTTGCTTGAGGAGGAGTTACAAAGTACTGAGTGACTAAACTTTTGCACATGGCCTTTTTCCTTTTTTATTATTTTGAAACTGTAAAAGATTAAAATGAAAAGTAATCTTGCTTTAAAATTTGATTTTAAAGCAAATGTTTAATTTTGTATGATTTAGAAGTCAGGTTCACTTCTATTCACTCATATTAATTGTTCAAGGCTTTTTGACCAAGTGTGCCAAAATTTTAGCACAGTGCTGTAACTACTAGCCTACATACAGTAGACTCCAGTATTATTGGCACCCCAAATAAAAATGGAGAAAAAAGGCTGCATTTAATAAACAACTTGGATAATGACAGTATATTTAATGTTCAAACATATGGGAAAGCTATGTACACTCATTTCAATGTTTTTATTTTGTGATCACATTTTTTCCTGAAAACCAGTGGCAAAATTGCCACCCCTAACAATTACTGTAGATAAAATCAAACTAAGTGAAATTGGCAATATAATTTTACCTTATTTCATTAATCTCAGTCTAAAGGAACTACTTTCATCAAGCACTTTATTAGGAACATTTTTACTTTATTACACCTACTTATTCATATGATTATCTAATCAGCCAATTGTGTGTCTCCTGATCTTCTGGGATTTTCACGCACACTAGTCTCTAGAGTTTGCAAAGATTGGTGCAAAAAAACTAAAATAAATCCAGTGACCAGCAGTTCTGCAGATAGAAACCGCCTTGTTAATGAGAGACATCAGAGCAGAATGGCCAGACTGGTCAAAGCTGACAGGAAGGTGACAGTAACGCAAATAACCACACATTACAAAAGTGGTATGCAGAAGAGCATCTCTGAACACACAACTCATCAGAACTACAGTAGTAGAAGTCTTTTAAAAAAACGGCCATGAAACCAAATGTCATGCATTATGCAATTATCTTCATCTCATGCTCCTGATTGGCTGTTATAAATCAACACCTCAGCAATCACCTAGCAACACCATGACAACCACAGAGCAACACCCTAGTAACCACCTAGCAACACCCTAGCAACCACTTAGTAACTCCCGAACAATCACCTAGCAACACCTTAGTAACCACCTAGAAACACCCTAGCAGGACCATAGCAACCACCTTCTAACAACTTGGCAACCATCGAACAGCACCCTAGCCACACCCATGCAACCACCTAGCAACCACTTACCAAACACCAGGTACACCATATTATTATTAGTAGTAGTAATAATAATAATAATAATAATAATCTTTCTATGTCATCTTTTATACATAACTGGTATCTCAAAGTACTTTACATTCAACCAATTACAAAGAATTACAAAGACAACAGATTGTAGATAAAAGAATACAGAGAAATATGTCCACACAACAAACAAGTAAGACAAACACTTTGTGACCTTTCCCCATGCCTCCCTCGAAAGGGACGAAACCGATTGTGGGAATATGTACTGTAATCCCAAACAAGACAAGACAAACACTTTGGGGCCTTTCACCTGTGCCTCCCTTGAATGTTACAACACTGATTATGGGAATATGGCATTCTTAACCAACTAACAAATAACAGAACCTGTATACAAAATAAAAACAGGGAGAAAAGAATAAAAGCAGTGCTAAAAGCTGTGCCGCTAGACATAGCACAAAGTTAAAAGCAAGAAATAAACATAAGCTGCTAGATATAGCTCAAAGTCATTTAAAATTAAAATTAAAAACTTTTTTTTAAAAAGAAAATAACAATAGCAATAGTGCACCAATTGCAGAAGGTAAAAGTAAAGTTGGATGGTGATTCTAAATCCTGGAATGTACAGGGGCCATTTTGCTCAAAAATGTTCCAACCTTGCATGCCTTAGATGGCTAACTGCTTTAAAGAAAGATCTCAACTATCCTATTGTTATAAGGCCCCTTAACATGAATCAGAATTGAAATTCATAATTGTCTCACTTTTCTTCTAAATAACTTTATGTAGGCTAAGTGAGCAAAACCTGTTGCCTTACTTTGAGCATCATGCATACTCATGTAATTCATGCTGGTTTGCGGCAGTGTTTGTAATTGACATGCAACAATACCTTCCAGTTACCCTGGTACATTTCTGTATGAGGCTATTAATTAAGAGACAGAATATGGCAATTTTACATCCAAAATAGGAATTGTGGGGCTGTTTTGCGAAGGTGTTTTCTCAGTGCCAGATGAGCCATGATTGAGCACCAATGCCGGAGGGTGCTAAGACCAACTTGGATATCAGAGGGTTGGGCACAGTGACACAGCTATATTTTTCAAACTGTCATTTAGCTTGAGATTATTCACATTAACATGGAATATACATTTTTATTCTTTTCTCACATCAGGTACTGCATGCTGCAGCTCTTTCCTTGAAACAGCAGTTTCCTTCTGTGCTGATTGAAGCCAGTGGTGGGGTGACACCAGTTACACTGCCCCTGTACTTCTCCCCAAATGTGGATATCATCTCTATGGGCTGCATCACCCAAGGGTGCCCCATTGTTGACTTTTCCCTCAAGGTGCAGCCACCCAGCAATGAGAAAGATCACCAGCAATGAGTTTGTCAACCATGATTGTTTAAAATAACAATGAACAAAGCAGTAGCCATGGCAGCAATGTTACTTTTGCTAATATTGACTTTCTTCCAAGGATGGATTTTGCTTTTATGGGCTTGTGGGTGGAGGGACTTTGCAAACGGTCAGTTCTCTGAATAGTTCTGCATGGCGCTCTCAGAGATAGAATCTTGAAACAATGTGGCAGGCAGTCAAAAAAAGTAACACTGTGTCTGTAAAATGACACAATGGGTAAATGTTTGGTGTTTTCCTTTAAAATTTACAACACAAATAGGGTGCGAAGATTGCAGGAATTATATGCAAGGTCTGCGGATCTACTGCAATCTCTCCCTACAGCAAATTCCCCCCCGCAAGATTTCATACTTTACGTGTATGATGCAATCACAGTTTCATATTGATATTTAGTTTTGGGGATACAATCTCAATGCAAGGGACGTGAACTCAGCCCGACACTGTAGTTACTGACGTCAGTGAAATCAAGATATGGAAGAAAAACATGGAACTGAATCAAAGCACAGGTATACAAGGGCTGTGTCTGAAACAAGCTACTAAATACTGTGTGGAATAAACAAGAAATATACAGTATACCTTGAAGAATTGATGCTGTTTTGAAGGCAAAGGGTGGTCACACCAAATATTGATTTGATTTTGATTTTTCTTCTGTTCATGCATTTTGTTAATTGATAAAAAATAAACTATTAACATTTCTATTTTTGAAAGCATTCTTATTTTACAGCATTTCTTCACACCTGCCTAAAACAACAACAATTCATTATACTGAGCACGGTAGCATGTTTGCATTGGTTGACACTTCTATTCAAAATAGCAAATTCTGAACCTCAATATCCACTATAAAACCAGTGTCAATGCCATTTTGCAGGTCTACTACAATGCTAAAGGTCTCGCAAACTATTGTTGCGAACTGGCATGCTATTGATTTCACATTTTCTGGATGATCCAGATGCCTCTGGTAATTTTGAGACGTGTGGCACTGCTCTGGGTGAGTCAGTCAAGACTGAGAAACTCATTGCCAATTTCGTGTAGCTTATTGCAATTTTCCAGTCAGAAAATCATTCACTGCTGTGAACGTTTAGTAAAACTTAATGAAAAACTTGAAAGACGTGTCAGTATTTCTTAGTTATAGAATAGTGTGTTTAAAGTATTGAAAGTATGTTTAATGGGGAATTATAACTACTTTCAAACAGATCTGTTATTTCTGAGATTTGTTAGGAATTAATTTTTTTTTATTAAATCATTGCAAGTCTGTACCTGCTGTAACTGCCAAACAAATTATATGTAATTTATGTATGTAATATGGAATATATTGTAATGATATGTATAGCCCTGCTATATATGTATTGATGAATACCAATCAATTGTAAACAAAAAGCGTGCATACAAAATGTATAATTCGCATAAACTGATGCCTATAAAATACCTTATGAAGACCATGGAAATCAATTCCAGGCCATTTCAAGAGGTTGATAATTTTTTACAATTGTTTTATGACTGCCTGCTACAGCTACGTTGTATGTTGTCTTTGCAAACATGAAAATATATATGAAAACGTATTTAAGATGCCATGATGTTTTCTTGTAATAAACTTCAACTTGAACTCGCTGTTATTGTTCGTTGTTTATTCTGTTCATAAATGAACGAGGAAATTAAGCTGATTGTAAGTTTTGGCACACTGCTTTATGTTTCTTCACTAGGACAAAGATCCACTGGGATCTAAACGTTGTCTACAATAAATGTGAGCAAGGAGCATATCAGTGTGCAGGCTTCCTTCTTTTCATCCAAATTAACATCTAAACATTAGTAATTATCCTACTTTTGTTTATATAGGCTACATAAACAACGTATGCGCCACATAGGATTGGAATAAAAAGTGTAAAATGTGGAACAGGTAAAACTAAATTGGTTTGAGATAAAATTCAAGTTATATAATTATCGGAGAGACATTACTGTCTGGGATATATTATCACTGTCCTGTGCCAGTCCGCAAGAAGATGAGGACGGAAAGCACATGAGCATTTTCTGGAAGTAAGCCATTCTTTAATGTTCAATTAAAGCAGTACATTTAAACGTAATGTAAAGAGAGTCTAATGCTGCTGTAGGTTCCGAAGGGCAATATCGTATTCCGAATCAGTCTCATTTAATTATTTCAATTTAGCTACGTTATTAATAACGGACTCAATAGTAATGATTGAATAAATCATTCAACAGTCATTCAGTTGAATTAATACTATGAATTCAACAACCACTTATATGAGTTCGATTTTTATAAGTAGCCTAAAATATCGTTCTTAAATAGCTAGTTGGCTTAATTCAGTGTTGGAAAAACATTGAGACGGACAACCGGTTACAATAAAGAGTATTTATTGAACACGAATTCTAATCATAAACACAGCTAAATAAAAAGGGCGTGACGGAAAAGTAATGTATTGAAGAGGGAAGAAAGATGGAGGACAAAGGAATGCGCGTACACGTATGCCCGCGTCGAGAAAGCGAGGGAAGGAGACAAAGGAGGAGAGAAAGAGCGCATGCACGTGAGTACACGTAGCGGGCGAAGAGGATGGGGGAAGGAATTGGTAGAGAATATAGCTTGGGCCTTATAATGGTAGACTATGGTTATAGCGCGTAATGGCGCGTACACCTAGTTGAAATTTGGGTGGTCAAGAGACAAATTAATGAAATTACCACAACAAGGGTACTTACGCTTTGGGAAGCGTTTCTGCGAGTTTGCGGTGCTTGATTAAATTAATTTAGAAACTTAGTTCACCTAATTTAACAGTCCACTGACTATAAGCCCGGAGAGCCGTAGGCCATTCTCTAAGGGTTATTTGTACGGAAGAAAGAGAGTACAATGTAATGGATGATAATGCGTCAGTTGTAAACAAGAAAAACAATTTAAACAAAGTTACACAAACAATTAATCTAGAAGATACAATGTATTATAACATGAACAAGACTAATTCCCAGATGCGCAGCCTTACTTGGTGGCGAATATCCGATGATATTCGACCCGTCTCAAATAGCTGACCGTCGTCAGTAGGCAAAGTTTCTTGTTTGGAGAATCTGGGATGCTCCAGGGAATGAACGCTGCCCAGGTACCGTTGTCCCGGGGGAAGGGCGTCTCTGGCGGGACCAGGGAAATCCGTCTCTGGCCTGACCAGGGGAAGGCGTCGTCGACTCACGCGTGGGTGGAGTTGGAAGAGAGGCCGGTCGTCTTCTGGCTCCAAAGTTGATTCAAACCGCACAATGTTTGTGCGATCTCCGATAAAATATCGGGTCCTTGCAAGTATTCGGATGTATATAATTTCAGAACTAGCAGGCCCAATGAATAGAACCGTGATCAAGGGTTCAGACACAAAGGGAGTGTTAAAATTAATTAGGTGGGAGTCTAGCACGGGATAGTCGTAGGTTAGAAAGAGGCCGTTAAATTCGCGCCTGAGGCTTTTGTGAGGTCCTGCAGTTACGTATTTCCGGCTGTTACTGTATTGGTTAAATTTCCATTAAAATTACAGTGGGAGGCGGCGTGGATTGCGTCATCAATGGCGTAGACAAAGGCGTTTCCCTGTTTCAAAAAGTTCTTACGTTGGCCCCAACACTGCCTTTACTTCATATCGGAATGACTGAATTACCACCATCCAATTGGGGAAAAAAAGTTCACGTCAACCTCGGAAATTAAACGCGAGGCGAAAAACAAAACTCATTAACAAATGAATCGCCCACATGCTATGCCACTTCTATACCATGATGTTTGAACTTGAACTCATTGGCTACACCATGCCCCAAATCGTCTAATAGGCTAAAGTAATGTAAAGAGAGGCCTGACATATAAACGACGGCCTAAGCAGGCACCACCCTATTTACAGTGCATCCGGAAAGTATTCACAGCGCTTCACTTTTCCCACATTTTGTTATGTTACAGCCTTATTCCAAAATGGAATAAATTCATTTTTTTCCTCAAACTTCTACACACAACACCCCATAATGACAACATGAAAGAAGTTTTTTTGAAATTTATTAAAAATAATTAAACTAAGAAATCACATGTACATAAGTATTCACAGCCTTTGCTCAATACTTTGTTGATGCACCTTTGGCAGCAATTACAGCCTCAAGTCTTTTTGAATATGATGCCACAAGCCATTCCTCTTTGTAGCACCTCTCAAGTTCCATCAGGTTGGATGGAGAGCGTCGGTGCACAGCCATTTTCAGATCTCTCCAGAGATGTTCAATCGGATTCAAGTCTGGGCTCTGGCTGGGCCACTCAAGGACAGTTGTCCTGAAGCCACTCCTTTGAAATCTTGGCTGTGTGGTTAGGGTCGTTATCCTGCTGAAAGATGAACCGTCGCCCCAGTCTGAGGTCAAGAGCGCTCTGGAGCAGGTTTTCATCCAGGATGTCTCTGTACATTGCTGCATTCATCTTTCCCTCAATCCTGACTAGTCTTCCAGTTCCTGCTGCTGAAAAAAATCCCCACAGTATGGTGCTGCCACCACCATGCTTCACTGTAGGGATGGTATTGGCCAGGTGATGCAAGTACTCCTCACTGCAGAACATTTGCTCCTGTGGGCGGGGTTGCTGTGTGTTAATTTATTCATCAGCAAGCCGTGTACCGCCAAAAGATCGCTAGCAGGTAAGTGACAACTATCTAAGGGGATTTTAAACAATATACTATGTCACTAGTTACTAGTTAATGATATTAACGTTCGCTAGCTAGTTTGGCCAGATGTTTTGTTTGCCGAGCGTGTAGTTTCTCCGGTGTAGTTTAATTGGAATGGGTGCCGATTGAGATAGTTTACGGGGTGGGGGAGGGGGGATTCGCAAACACACTACTGTAACGTAGTGGCTAAATCCAAGAATATTCAGGCCAAATGCGTGAGAGTTGGCAACCGTGAAAACACGTGTATGAAATATTTTGTGCTGTGTGTGTGTGTGTGTGTGTGTGTGTGTGTGTGTGTGTGTGTGTGTTGTGATCCACAGATGCATCCAACAATTTTAAAAAGAGGGCAGAATCCCCAAATACAGCAATGCACTGTGTGTTGCACAAAATATCATTGTCCATTCTGCAACCCTGAAGTCTACCATCCCAATGAATAATACCACCTTCAACACCACATACAGAACCACCATCTCAGCCTGGCAGTTCAGCATGAAGGTATGTGGATTTTTCGTGTGTTATGCTTCTTTATTAATGTATCGCATTGTAATTTTTAACCTGTAGATCAACAAAATGTTAAACAGCCATTGAAACATTTCCTTTTTAATTGAACTAATTATAGCCATCTCACTTATGTTATACTCAGTCTTCTATAAAGCTATGTATTATTTTAGGCCATGGCTGCTCGTAAGGCAAGCATATGAAACACAATAGTGTACGGCCTACCCATAAACCTAACTTTAAACATAACCATAACATGAACCCTAAACCTTAAAAGCCCAAATTGATATATCTGTAAAACAAATGACAATAACTCTATGACCAATAGAATACATTTTGAACACCTTGTGACTTATACACAATTAATGGGACTTGTATTAGTTTTTCCTTCATACTGAAAATTTTACTTCTTGGAGATGCAATGTTTTTGCACAACTCCAAAGCTATGTGCCTTATGCCAATTTAATTATTTTAAAGAAGACAACTGATAAAACATTTTCTCTTGAAAAATTTTTTGATTTAATCATCATGAAGTGCCATTCAACTGCAGACCCTTAGCACTTTTTCATTGCTGCTACTGTTCCGGAACTATACTCAAGAAGTTCCAATTCATTAAATATTTATCGTCATGCAAAAAACACAAATCTTCCGGACAGCCTCCACCCACAACTCCTCCAGCACCCCAGTCTAGTCCTCCAGTACTGCTGTTTTCTCATCCAGCACCCCAGTCTAGTCCTCCAGTACTGCCGTTTTCTCCTCCAGCACCCCAGTCTAGTCTTCCAAGCTTGGCAGTGGCACCAGTAAGACTGTCTGTGCGTCAGCAAAAACGGGTGGAGTGCAGTATTTGTGGGCTCAGATTAAACAAGAGGAACCTGCTGGTTCATATCAGGAGGAAGCACAAAAGGAGGGTAGAAGACATCACAGAACAACACCACCTTGCATGCCAGTGTGTGGACCCCCAAAATGGGATTTTTGCTGTCGAAAAATCTTTTTTCAAGCCATGCACACCTATCCATATTAAAAAAAAAACATGGGGTGCAAGCCATCAAGTAATTTGCGAAATGGAGGAATGCAATACAAATACAGAATTTGCTGCAAGGAGTGGAATTGCCCTTTTTGAGTGCAAACATTTAAAATCTCTGCAATTCTTCCCAAATTCTCAGGCTACACCAGTTCATCTTCAAGAGGAGGTGCTGTCTGAAATGATAGCTGCCAAAATGTTTTCCGAGGACAGAAAAAGAACATGCTTAAATAGGCAAGAAGAAGCTAGAATATCAGGTGTTCCTCTTTCGGTTGAGGTGACCATGGGGAGGCCTCCCTCAAAGAAATATATTTCCATCTTTGAGCCAAAAGTGTCCTATTACAGCAGACTTGGTAGGGTAATAGCTGCTTATGACTCTAAAAATAATACATGGCACTGCCCATGTGCCAAACCAAGACAATCTTGTCTCCACAAAACCATTGCCAAGTGGCATCTTTTTCAGGTGGACAGGCAGATCTTTACTACTGTGACGGCCATGGAGAGTGATGCTGAGGGAGAGACTGACCAGCAACAAGCACAACAAGCTGGAGAAGGACCAGCATACCCTTCCGATGATGCAGGTCTCAAGAGGAGGGTCACGTACTTGATGCAAAATAAATCCATACCTGCCCTGTTACTACAAGATCTGACCAGCGGCTCCAGGGCAGCTGAATACTTCCCAAGACACTTTATTCCCAAGGAAACAACATGCCAAGAGTGTGCAGGGAACATAGCCCTCAGTGAGCCAGTGCTGATCACACAAAAAGCAAGATTGGTCACATATACCGGTGTTCTAGAAGGTGAGCTCAAAAGAAATGTTATCTAGATCAACTTAACTAATGTTAAAAACAAACTAACCGTAAACTAAATTTTATCATTGCACTGTGAACTTGCCAGATATGAGTTACATTTTTAGATATAATATAACAGTCACTTTTTGTTTTTTTGTTTTTGTTTTGTAGGCATTTCTACCTACTGCAGGATGTGCAGTAACTGTGGACTGACCTATCATTATCAGGAGTGGACTGATGGTGTTCATAATTTTAATGATCACATTATCATAACATTACATATGTGCATCTTCCTACGTGCATCACTCCAGGTAAGAAGCCATCATTTTGGAAGGAATGCTGTAGTATTCTTATCCTTTGAGTATGTCCCTGACTGAGTCTTATATACTTTTCTAGACCCACCATGCTGTTAGTCGAGCCATTGAAGTGTTGGAGCAGACTGAACTGAAGAAATTTCCCAGTAAGAACACAATACTTCATGCATACATGCACTTTGAAGCTCTCACGAAGCACGACTACATGTATTCCTGCATTAAGTGTGGATACCATCCAGCAGTCGTCATGATGGACCTTCACAAAAAGGCAGTTTTCAACATGCCTGGTAAGTCCCTAAAGTAATGGAAGTTCATCTTATTCTAGAGATACCATTTCTTTTAGAATTTTACAATGTTTTCTTAATACTCTTAAAAGATTTTACAGTAAGTGATCTGGAGGGACCACCAGAGGACTTTGATGGAAATGTAAACATAGAGGACTTTTGGAAGACTGTGACTTCCGAGCTTGTTTGCAGAGGCTTATTACCAAGTGAGTATCTTTTACTCAAAGTATACAAAAGAATATAGCATTTTTGCAAGTACAGTAACGGAATGATTTTACTTCATTTCTATTATTTATTGTGAATCAACCGTCTCTGTTCAATATTTCTGTAGTCAACAAATGGCTTAGATGTATCACTGTGGGTCCACTGTGCTCATATATCAACCGTTCTACTGTATTAATGCTCAATCAGTCCAAATTATTTGTAATGAGGGCAGCACGGTGGTGTAGTGGTTAGCACGATTGCCTCACAGCAAGAGGGTTCTGGGTTCGAACCCACCGGCCGGCTAGGGCCCTTCTGTGTGGAGTTTGCATGTTCTCCCCGTGCCTGCGTGGGTTCTCTCTGGGTTCTCTGGCTTCTTCCCACAGACCAAAAACATGCACAAACAGGTTAATTGGTGACTCTAAATTGCCCATAGGTGTGAATGTGAGTGTGAATGGTTTGTCTGTTTCTATATGTGTGCCCTGTGATGGACTGGCGACCTGTCCAGGGTGTACCCCGCCTCTCGCCCAATGTCAGCTGAGATTGGCTCCAGCTCCCTCGCGACCCTCAGAAAGGATAAGCGGTAAAAGAAAATGGATGGATATTTGTAATGATTTTTTCCACTCTGAAGGCAATAGAAAGAACCCCTTTGTGGTTTCTCCCTCGTATGACAACTGGGCCCCTTGGATTGGTCCAAAGACCAGGAAAGATGCCAGTGTTTTAAACACTGAATATGCCAAGCTCCATGGACCAAGGCAGTCCTCTGAAGTGGCTGATCTAAATATAACTGAGGAGAGGCTTGAAGACGTTCTGACTACCCTCAGGGTACGAGCTAATTAAAGTAATTGATAATTAAGTGTTGTAAATTGAGCCAAATATTAGTGTGGTTATTGATTTCCTTTTGCATTGAAATAATAGGTGGGCATGGTTCGAACGCTGTGCAAGCAATGTGGCCTTGACTCAAATGGCTCGAAGATGGACCTTGTCTTAAGACTTAGGGGAGAAATGAGGAACAGATCCTCTTATGACAAGGTCTTTCAGAAGGTCTGGGGAGCCTCTGGTAAGATCATTTATTATTAGTCTTCTAATCACAAGTCTTAAACAGAACAGTCACCTCTGGTTGACATAAAGTGATGCATATATTGATTTAATGAGGCAAATCAGTTAAGAACATTCTTATTTGCAATGGTGGCCTTGGCTAAAACAGGGAGGAAACAGATCCTCTGCCTGAAGAATGTAATAGCTGTACTGTAAGCAGTTCAATAGCAAGCATGACCACTATGCTTTAGGTCCACACCTGGCACAGGACTCAGTCAAACTGCATTTATAATGCACTATCATACTAATTCATCTGTGTCCGTTATTTTCCATTACTGTGGCATGTCAGTACTCTCATTAACTCGCTGGATCCCAGAGATGCCCTAAGAAAAATTGAGCTTGTTCCTCAGCTGGCTGGTTGGGTAAACAGCCAATGTGCTGAACAACTATTTGCTGAATTAAAGAAAAAGAACTACTTCATGAACACACTCAGTCCATCTTCACACATTTTCATGATGCGCAACATACTGCATCACTACAATACTACATGCAATAAGAAAACCCAAGCCAGCATACAAAAGATGGTTGGCACGGATGTCCAGCTACAGTTAGACAGCAATGGGCAAATAACACTGGGTAATATACTTCTCTATATTCATTCAAATAGATTTTTGTCACAATAGTTATCTTGTTGTGGTCATCAAGATATCTCAAGTGATTTAAAGTTCTTTATTTCAGGCACAGCTGTGCAGCTGCCCACTGAATCAGAGGAAACGTCACAGACCGGTGAGGGTGTGGAATGTAAGTAGAAAAGAATGATGCATAGAAGTTTAACAATAAATGTAAGTAATCAATGTGTACATACACTACTTTGAACTCTGTGGAGTAATGTAGAAGATACTGAACAATGGTTAAATCAGAATATCCTTTGTCTTAAGTTGATGTACATGGGTGGAGTTGTGAGGCAACAAATGGTAACAATAATCAATTGGTGAAGCCAGTAAAAACAATCATGGTCATAATAATATATCTTCTTTTCAGACTGTCCAGAACCCATGTCTGACCTGACCCAAGATTTGACAACAGACCTTACAAACGACAGAGAGAACAGGACATTTTGGGCTATTGATCTTCTACCAGCACAGCATGATCGGGTGACCTATAAACGTTGCAAACATTTTCATAAATAATGTTTATTGATAACTGTTAATTTAGCTATTAAAATTAATTATTTAACTGTTTTTCACTCCTTTATCCAGCTGGCTTATGTCTTGGATAGACAGAATGATCCAAATGAAGAGATTGTACAATTGAGCTCAACCTGTGCATTAAAGAGAAGTGACTTTTGGTCATTGGGTTTGGATTTGGAGTTAGAGGCGACGGTAATTGACCACATTTCTTGCAGTTTATACTGAATTAAATGTGTATGTGTTTTTATAATGTGAATACATTGTGTTTTTGTTCTTCTCTCACTTTTTTATTTATTTATTTTTTAACATTTAATGAAATTTAACTTTTTACAGATTGCCAATGGTTGTTTTGGCTTAATAACTCAAATGGCAGCTTCAGAGGTCAGTTTGGTTGTTTTTGTTGGTGTATTTGAGCGTACGTGTAGTAATTATGAAAGATTTATAGTGGCACAAACGGCACAAATTTCTTTATTTCTCTTCAGGGCAAAGATGTCCTCGCTGTGAACAGCTATGTGGTGGTGACGTGGTTACCACCATTGTTTGGCAATCCACTGGAGGCTTTACCTGTTGGTGTCCTTTAAAATTTGTGTCACATACAATGATTTGTTAACTAGTTGACTGTTTACTGCAGTTTGTTTCATCATGTTTTTCATCCCATCTCACAGGACAATGCCTCAACCAAGGACATCATTTTTCTCCCGTCCTGGGAATCGGGCCACTGGATTTTATGTGTAAGTTACCTGTCTCATATTTTATGTACTGCATGTAGATGTAATGTATAGAATCAAGGACTCCATTATACTAATGCTAGTTAGTTAATTGTTCAAATAGAAAGTACATGAGGTTAACCTAAATTGCTGTATATGTTCACTATTTGTTTGTATCCTTTTTCCATAGCTGCTTTGCTTTTTTGAGCCTGCATAGTGTACTAATATGTCCCTTTTTAATGGAACTGTCAGTATTTTGTAAACATGTACTTGTGTGCATTGTGATCTCTGAATAGTCCATTGAAATAGTCCATTCAATTTGACTCAGTTTATTTGTATAGTACTTTTCATCACAAACATGGTCACAAAGACACTTTAACGAGTTTGGAGCCTTTTATGTCATATTCTTCACAGATTCTGAAGCCAAAGTCTAGGGAGTTGATATATCTTGACTCCCTAAACCCTGTAGGCTTTGGACAAGGACGCTACATTGACATTTTCAGGTTTTAATTTCAGGAAAATATGTACTGTTCTGCGTTCATACTAACACTACAGTTTGTTCATACTTAATCCTTGGAGAACTGGAATTTGACACCCAAGTATGGTAGTTTAGTTTGAGACCATACTTTTTGGTTCAGTCAGTTCTGGTCATGTTTCTTGTATTGCTAAATATGTCCTTTGGCATACATAATACTTATTTTCAGAAGTAGTAATAGTAATAGTAGTCAAATTCTGCAATGAAACACAACCACTGACTGTAACATGAGGGGGTAGTTCTGTTTTAAACCCCCAACCTTTTATTTTTTAATTTCAATATGATCATCTTCTTTTTTTACTCGCCATACTTATGCCGGTTCAAGAAATAAAGCACAATACTTACAGCTATACTATGGTTCTACTACAGGAACTTGGCGAATCACATTTGTCATGGCCAGTGGACTGCACATGTCTTGGCACACTTTGAGGTAAAGCCTTTTCATTTCTTTGCATATAAACAGAAAATGTTTTCTGCCAGTAAAGTATAATCATTGAATGGTAATTGTCTTATTCCACATAATTTACAGAATGCACCACTGCAACTGGGAGGCATTGACTGTGGGGTGTTTATGTTGATGGTAAGTTACCTTAGAATTGCTGTAATGTTACCTGTGTCTTTCACACACTACACACTGCATTTTGTAAGATGTATTTGTTAATACAACACAGGAGTTTTGATTGTTTTTCAGTATGCCCTCTATGTGGCCAGGGAAATTTTGAGATTTCACTGTGGTGAGTTTGTATAAATATATAATCATTTGTAGAGAAAATGGACAGTGAAAAAATCGTTTTATTTGTAATTAACATTTTACAAATCTCAAATGGTCATCTTTTATCAGTTTGACATGCCAGCAATACGGCGGTGGTGGTGCCTGCAGCTGCTGGACTCATTTCCTCCAAGTGGAAAGTATGATCAATACACATACTAGTGATGAGTGACTGATTGCACAATGTAAAACATTAGTATTGGGGTATAATTATGCTACAAAGGTTTGCAACTATTTAACAAGGAAGCTAAGATTATGGATTATGTACATTTCCAGTATGCAAGTGATGTGCAATGCATGTCAAGTAACACACACTGGAAAGATATGACATTGTAGTTCTATTTTTGTCACTTTTGCCTTTAGTCAAGTACCAGAGACCACAGTCCAGAGTCCACCAGGCCCCATGGAGGAAGAAATCCCACCAGGAAGAGTTGAAGTATGTACAGAGAACATTTATGTATTACTTATATGTTTGTTGTTTACTAATTTACTCATCCCGACTCATATATATGTTTACATGTCAGCAATGACATCTTCATTGATTTTAATTATCTTCCATTTCGTTAAAAGGATGCAGAGGTGATCAAGAACATTCGGGTGACCAGTGACTGGGTGACGGCCAACGTTCACCTGTTCCAGGGGAGGGTGCAGTGTCCACAAATTATGGAGATGGAGGAGGAGGATACCTGCCTGGCCCTAGCCACATACAACCTCGTTCAAGACAAATATGTAGGGGATTTGGAGGAGGAAATAAGGGCCCCCTTTGTCTTCACCTTTAAGTTAATGCCAGACATGCTGTTATTTTTATCTGAAATCAGGGACAAGGCCGATATCCGTGTCTCGGCCTTCCACAACCCAAACATTTAGGGCCCCAATTTGACAAACATTAGCTTAGTTACACTCACCCCCCTTCATCCCAAATTGTAAATAGTTAGTTTTGTTATAAAAAAAAAAAATTCTTTTTTATTATTTCAAACATCCACAAGACAAAAAGACATAAAACACACACACACACACACCATCCCACAGGAACCCATCCACTCACTCCAAGCCCATGTAACAACAAGTGTAAATAGTTATTTATTGGTGTGATGTGGTGTTTTATGTATGTTTTTTACTTGTGTGTTTTGTAAAATATATAAATAGTTTACGGTATGTTTTAATATTAAAACCCTTTCTATCTCATTGTGTGCTTGATTATTTACGAATCTGGGAGGGACCACGCAACACTTGTGTACTGATTAAAAAAATATATATGTTTAGTTTATTATGCACATATTAAAAGTGAACAAGCAGAAACAAATAAAGTGGGTTGAGTGTTTATTTATCTGGTCTTCATACCCTAACCCCCAGGGCCTTGTTGAACACATTTCTTAATGGCCTTTATGGCCATTTAGGCATTTACAATTTCTAATATGACTTAATTGTATTATTGTTTTACCATTATTGAACTTTACTGAACACAAAAAACAATAGCTTAACATTATGCTGTGGTCTTTCTTTTCTTGTAACACAAGAAAAACATTTCCATTAAAAAGACTTGCAGGATCTATGCACTATTAACATTAAAAACAAATATAGCCGTACACTACCCTTTTCACTCATTGTTTCTAGCATCAAATATGTGAGGTTCCACCTGCTTAAAATCCCCTTAGATAGTCATTTACCTGTTACTTTTTTTTCGTTCACAGTAGCGATAGAACACTTTTCTGGACTTGCTAAGTGTTGACGAATACATGAATAGCGTTGAACCAATGAAAACACACATTGTGGGCGGGGTTGCCCCGAGGCAAGGGGCAAATGTTCTGCAGTGAGAACCATCTCAGGTGATGAGCGGTGCCTGGTTTCCTCCAAACATGACACCTGGCATTCACGCCAAAGAGTTCAATCTTTGTCTCATCAGACCAGAGAGTTTTGTTTCTCATGGTCTGAGAGTCCTTCAGGTGGCTTTTGGCAAACTCCAGGCGGGCTGCCATGTGCCTTTTACTAAGGAGTGGCTTCCGTCTGGCCACTCTACCATACAGGCCTGATTGGTCGATTGCTGCAGAGATGGTTGCCCTTCTGGAAGGTTCTCCTCTCTCCACAGAGGAATGCTGGAGCTCTGACAGAGTGACCATCGGGTTCTTGGTCACCTCCCTGACTAAGGCCCTTCTCCCCCGATTGCTCAGTTTAGACGGGCGGCCAGCTCTAGGAAGAGTCCTGGTGGTTCCGAACTTCTTCCATTTACGGATGATGGAGGCCACTGTGCTCATTGGGACCTTCAAAGCAGCAGAATTTTTTCTGTACCCTTCCCCAGATTTGTGCCTCGAGACAATCCTGTCTCGGAGGTCTACAGACAATTCCTTTGACTTCATGCTTGGTTTGTGCTCCGACATGCACTGTCAACTGTGGGACCTTAAAAAGACAGGTGTGTGCCTTTCCAAATCATGTCCAATCAAGTGAATTTACCACAGGTGGACTCCAATTAAGCTGTAGAAACATCTCAAGGTTGATCAGTGGAAACAGGATGCACCTGAGCTCAATTTTGAGCTTCATGGCAAAGGCTGTGAATACTTATGTACATGTGATTTCTTAGTTTTTTATTTTTAATATATTAGCAAAAATCTCAAAAAAACGTTTTTCACGTTGTCTTTATGGGGTATTGTGTGTAGAATTAGAATTTAATCAATTTTGGAATAAGGCTGTAACATCACAAAATGTGGAAAAAGTGAAGCGCTGTGAATACTTTCCGGATGCACTGTATAGCAAACTTTTTATGTGTTTTATGGAATTTATATTAAACCCCATTGAAGCATTAATTAATCAGGATTACCGGAATGAAACATCCCCCATTTTCATGTTGAATCCTGTTGCATTTTTATATGATATGAATAATTATAATATTCAATTGGCTTATTAAAATAATTTTGCCACTCAAAATCAAAATCAAATATAAATGAATGGAATAATAACTGCACAAAGCACACTTTACAACCATGCACTTTCATTTCCGCACATAATACAGACCACTAGTGAAGTTCGCTTGGCTCCTACGAAAAAACGGACTCCCAAAAACTTTTATAAATCCCAGATTATTTGTGCAAATGCATTCCCGATGGATTTACGGTGAATTTCGTTCGGCGTTATCATTGATAAATGAGGCAAAAACCCAAAACCTGCAATTGGATCCAAAAAGTGCTAAAGGAGAAGGGTGTCCATTTCTAGACACCTTTTTCCAGGATGCGCATCCACTGGGACACTACATATGGTTCTGACATATGAAACCGCCTTGGAAGCTGCACAGTTGAGAAGAAAGGGAATCAGAGTAGAGACTCCAAAAGAACACTCTTAATGGTAAGAATATTGGTGACCAAGCAGGACAGTAATCACTAGAATACCAATTAACATTAACCTGAACAAATGACTATTGTGTTTGAGTAAGTATGGGGATTTTTGTTTATTGCTGAGACTATTTAAATGGACGCAAACATAAGGGTACATATAGGTACAGTACCCTCCAAAATGAACCAATTTGTGTGTAAAATGTGAGTAGAGGGAAATTTACGGGTGTTTGGCATTCATCAATATTTTAGCAGCTCCGATCTTTTCGTAGCTACTAACAAAATCTACACCTGCTGCTGACCACGCGTAGTGCTTGTGTAAATTCAAGAATGCACATAAATAATGCTTGTCACTATTGGAAATTTACATTTTAATTCATATTGCGCTCTGTTATGTAAACAATACGCAGATGCCTTTGAAATATGTGATATGAACATGACAAACAATTAAAAATATAACACATTTAGTTAAATTAGTTTAAGATTAAGGTTTAAGATCCAGATTAGGTTCATGATTGTGAATTATCTATGTAAATCGACTCAATAGATTACACATTCTTTGTGATGCATTTGCTTACATAAACCGGAAAAACTTTCATTCCGTTAATGTGCAACTGATCTGTGATGCAAAGTGTATGTTGTTAAACGTTGTGGTACGGTGGCCTGGTGGGACGCATGATGCATTTATCCTGCATAATAGCGCAGTTGGCACGCGTTTGGAGGATGGAGCTGAGAGGAACGGCTGGCTCATTAGTAAGAATATAGCCTGCCTAAACAATTGCATGTGTGTTTTATATATGGACTTACCCTTCTATATCCATAGGGGATAGGGGTTACCCACTGACGCCGTGGCTTATGACCCCACTGACCAACCCGCAGACACCACAGGAGCTGGCATACAATGAGGCACACGCTGTTACTCAGGCCGTTGTGGAGCGCACAAACGGGGTCTTGAAGGCAAGATGGATCTGCCTGGATAATAAAGGTGGTACCCTTCTTTATGCACCTGGGAAGGTGTGCAAAATAATATTAGCCTGCTGTGTCCTGCATAATGTGGCCATTAAACAGGGCCTTCCCCTGCCTGAAGTCCCCAATGCAGAGGAACGACTGCCTCCGGAACCAGCTCTTGGGCCTCGAAATGCGGCTGCTATACAGACACGCCAGCAACTTGTAGAGCAATTTTAAGGTAAGTGTTGCTAAGACTGAATAAACTGTGCACATTTTAGGCCGACAAGCTTTGCAAAAAGTTAGTTTCATTTGTGTTTTGTTTTATATTTATATACAACATCCTGTTTCAGTAGGCTACCTCAGTTCATTTTCATGTCATGCTCTTTAAAATGTATACAAATAGGCTATATTTAATTATCAGAGTAAAAGAGAGTAGCTTGATTATCTTGTAGTAAATAAGTGTTTTCCCAGGATAAACACAGACATCACACAATACTGACAACATAACACTTTATTGTTGAGGATGCAAAAGTGCCTTGTAGATTTCCTTCAAGCTGGTGTTAATTTCTTGGAGGGACATGTTGATTTGGTTGACTGCTGTAAGTAGACTTTCTTGATTGCTCAGGACCTCATCCGTAAGGACAGTCTCATCTGTAAGGACAGCCGGATCACCTCTTCGGCCTCGGTACCTGGGTGCAGCAGGAGCAGCAGCAGCAGGTGGTGGAGCCACATCATGGGAGGAGCACTCGCCAGCTAGAAATATGAGACAACGTTAGTTTTTTTTCGTTTTATGTGTGGCTCTTTTTTCATTTGAAAGAAACATTAAATAAATCTTATTTGAAAAATGTTTAATTTACGTTGGCTGCAGACTGACTTATTTGGAGCTGTACAGTATAAAACAGAGCTTTAGGCTATTAAGATTCAAATAATTTGAAGACGATGCATACAAAACTGCAGTGGGCTATATGTTATCCGTATCCTTTCTTGAAATGAATGTTAAATAGCTCTACATTCTGACACTGATATCCATTACGCACCATTACGCACAATATAACATTACTGGTTTCCCGTTTCCACTTCATTCAATCCGAAGAGAAACCCCCACAAATGTTCTGTTTGTTTGGTGGGACTGTACGACCTAGGTTAAACTATACTAACCACTAAGCTATTAGTGATGGTTTTCAAAATGTATTATGATACAACAATTATCACCTTACCATCTGGGTTTGATGTTGTCTCCAGTGGAGGCATGTCGGTGTCTCCGTCAGGTATAATTCCTGACAGAGAGGTCTCCCCAATAATGCCAGCGATGCGCTCGTCAGCAGGTGATATTTGTGCCTGTGAGCCTCCTCCTCCTGTGGCTGATGCATGTTTTTTTTGTGCACTTTTTCTTTGCCTCCAGTTTCATGTCAAACCATTTACGTTTAACCTCGGATATGGTTCTATTGTCTACAGAGGCAACATTAACAGCATCTGTCACCTCCTTCCAGGCCTTCGCTTTGCCTGTCCCTGTCACAACAGCACTACTGATAGAAGAAAATAAAATACTTTTTCTTGACTCCACTTCACCCAAGATGATTTCGATCTCCGCTTCAGAAGTTTTTTTTTTTTCTTTCCCTTTCCTTGTTTGCGCCATGATGACTGACAGGTGGACTGGATGCGTCTACACCTCCTTATATGGTAATCATTGTCTATTCATGGGCGGGGATTTATGCTAATTGCTGATTACCGGGAGCGCGCTTTCACTTTACGATGGATTGGCATTCATGATCATACACACGTGTTTACGATCAGATCTGAGTTTCCCGCGGCGTTCATGAATCCGGAGTAGGTTTTTAGTAGCATGGACGTTTATGTGCAAATCTGCACATAGATTTACTAACTTTTCATGAATGAGACCCATTTAAAGATTTAAAATCACTGTTAACATGTAGTTAAAGGGCACATTCTCTTTATTAAAGGGTATTTTTTTATACATTTTGGTTTCACCATGTAGAAATTAACATGGTATTATATATAGTCCCCACATTTCAGGGCACCATAATGGTTGGGACACATTTCCAATGTTAGGAATTGCCCAGGTTTGTTTAATTGTTTAATAAGTATGAGAGCTCTCTAGTCTGTCCTCTAGTCACCTTTGGAAACTATTATGGGTGTTTATCAACATGAGGACCAAGGTTGTGCCAATGAAAGTCAAAGAAGCCATTATGAAACTGAAAAACAAGAAGAAAATGGTTAGAGATATTGGTCAAACCTTAGGCTTACCAAAATCTACTGTTTGGAACGTAATTATGAAGAAAGAGCACCGATGAGCTTACTAATCGCAAAAGGGACTGGCAAGCTAAGGAAGACCTCCACAGCTGATGACAGAATCTCTCCATAATAAAGAAAAAATCCCCAAACACCTGTCCAACAGATCAGAAACACTCTTCAGGAATCACATGTGAATTTGTCAATGACCACTGTGCAGTGTGACTTCATGAACAGAAATACGGAGGTTACAATGCAAGATGCGAATCACTGGTTAGCTGCAAAAACAAAATGGCCAGGTTACAGTTTGCAAAGAAGTACTTAAAAGAGCAGCCACAGTTCTGAAAAAGGTCTTGTGGACAGATGAGACGAAGATTAAGTTCCATCAGCGTGATGGCAAGAGCTAAGTATGGAAGAGAGAAAGTACTGCCCAAGATCCAAAGCATATCACCTCATCTGTGAAACACGGTGGTGGGGGTGTTATGGCCTGGGCATATATGGTTGCCTAAGGTACTGGCTCACTTATCTTCATTGATGATATAACCAATCGTATTAGCAAAATGAATTCTGCAGTGTATAGACACATCGTATCTGCTCAAGTTCAAATGAATGCCTCAAAACTTATTGGCCAGAAGTTCATTCTACAGCAAACAATGATTCCAGGTGTAGAAAGGTTAGCATGGTGAAAAGCGAAAGCGAAAGTGAAAGCGAAGGCTTACTGCAACAACACTCCCTGATGACGTAACCCTCAACTTCAAAAGAACATTGTTGCCCTTGGCTAGGTGCGAGTTCGTCTTTAGCTGACTGGTAACACATTCATTCAACAAATATTTGGTTCAAATCTCACTTTGGACTCATTTGTTACAAAAACATACTGCTAAACCCACAAAGGACATTATCAAATTATATATAAAATGGTCAATTATAAAGTGGCCAAGTCAATCACCCAATCTGAACCCAATTGAACATGACTTTCATATGCTGAAGTGAAAACGTAAGGGGACCAGCCCCTGAAACAAGCATGAGCTAAAGATGGCTGCAATATAGGTATGGCAGAGCATCACCAGAGAAGACACCCAGCAACTTGTGATGTCCATGAATCACTGAATTCAAGCAGTCATTGCATGCAAAGGATATGCAACAAAATACTAAACATAGGTGGGTCTTCCTATAGTATAAAGTTATGCAAAAAAATTGTTTTCATGAAATAATCAGAACAGTAAATTCAATGTATAATAAACCATTAGCTCAAATAATCTGACTCTTTCATTCAAGAGTGGTCGACCTGGTTGTCCTGTCTGAAGCTCCTCTTTGCAATTTTTATCTAACTTTTATGACAGTGGGTATGGCAAAATAATGCCAGTAAAAGATTACAAATGGGTGTAGGAGAGCCACCCTATTTGCAGATGATGTACTTGTATGGGGTATCCAACTGAATCTCTACCTGCATTGATGTTACTGTTTGATGGGCTACAGATTAAATATTCAGAAAACAAGAACAAGCAGATGAACTCAACACACCATTAACACCTCATTAACTCCATACAGCACTCAATAAGATGCCAAACAATAAAGCTGCAGGACCTGATGGCTTTCCTGCCAAGTTCTATAAACATTTTTGGAATACACAGTTTTTTAGAATGGTTCTTAACATTAAACATAACTCAACAATTCCGATGCACATGAACACAGCCCTCATCTCAGTACTACTGAAACCTGATAAAGACCCAAAAATAAAAAATGTATCATTAGATGCATAAAAAGCATTTGAAAGGGTAAACTGGAAGCTTTTATTTGGAACGCTACACAAATTTGGTTTCAGAGAATCGTTCATTCACTGGATAACAATTCTGTATAGTTCACCAATGGCCACAGTTGTTACTAACGGATTAGCATTACAGAGTTTCACACTGCACAAGGATGCCTTCTCTCTCCATCGCCTTTTGCTCTGTTCATCAAACCCCTTGCTGCTGCAATACGTCAAAACAACAACATCAAGGCAATCCAAATCCTCAACACTTACCACAAGATTAGCCTCTATGTGAATGATGTGTTACTTTATCTACAAGAACCATCAAACTCTCAACAATAAACCATTTAGCTCATTAGTATATTCTCCAACCTTTCCGACTATGCCATAAATCGGACAAAAACAACTGAAGATGATTTAAACCGCTGGATAAACTTACCCCTCTCATTAATTGGCAGAATAGCTACTGTAAAAATGATCATATTACTTAAAATTAATGAATCTTCACAATGACTCTCACCTAGCCCACCACTAAATGGTTTAATTGACTAAACTCCATAACAACCTGTCATTGCTAGGAAACAGAAGCTCTCAAGGTCCAATCTCCAATCAGTTATAAAACAAGTCCAGGAAGTGAAAAGATCCCACGACAGCAAAGTCTGCAGAAAATTTGACTTTATTGTAGCACACGTGCACAAAAGCCAGTTCAAATCCTCAGATTTCCAACCTTGAATAATAGACAAAACTCTCTTTTTATGCACAATCCTTATCTCAGTACAACCAATAGCTTTCTTAAAAACCATCATATGACTTGGCTATGTTGCCGATGTTTACTTTTCAGTCCTGAAACCACTGTGGCGAATTTTCCCCTTGATTCCCAAAACAAAGAAAGATCATTTTCCATACATTTTGTGCTATAGGCTGTGTCGTCTAATAAACTTAAATCTTTAACATGAAAAACATATGAAACACGGTGCTATTCACTATATAGTGTTTTCCAGAACTTTCTACGACCTATAGATCAGTTTTGGTGATTTCCACCTCATATTAATCATTTCACTTAACTTTGGATTACATGTGGGTCACCTATGCATTTCTAACAACAATATTCATCAGTAAAAAGTCATAAAGAGTACACAGATGTACTGAGCACCAGTCAAATCAAAATCATAGAAATTATATGATAGACATCAAATGAAAATTAAAAGTCATAGAAAGTATAGATAAACTGAACAGCAGTGACATCATAGAAGATATACATTAATCATCAAAGAAATCATGGAATATATATTACTACACATCTAATCACTACTTTATTCTAAGTGACTAAACGTAATTCTTTAATCTTGCAGTCTTTGCTCTCTTTTCGACAGTGTACACTGTGGTTTCTTGCGTTTTCATAAGCTTGGTTATAAACAGGTTCTAGGTTCATTCAATTCAATAAAAACAGCATACATATGATATATTGATTATATGTTGTGTATACATATATATTGATACACTCTTAGCCTACATTTTCGAAAGCGTTGAAGGAACCAGCTTGTTCATTAGGGCAGAGTCTGATTTTGATTTGTACTTTTTTTGGGGGGGGTCTCCTGCTCTGTGAATTTTCCCTACAAACCAAATTCTACTGGAAAAATAAAACACCACAAATCAAATTGGTCACATTACAGAAAACACTTTATTATTCTTCTTATTATTATTCTTTTTTTTCATTTATTGTTATTTTTAGTAACTCTTTTGTACCTGTTTTGTTTTACCCTCCCCTCAAAGGCTTCATACTATTTTCTTCCTCTTTTTCTTCCTCCTCCTCCTCCCCTCTCTCTCTCTCTCTCTCTCTCTCTCTCTCTCAAAATTACCAATGTATTATGTTTTTGTTTTGGGGTGGCAGGAATAAAAAAATAAAAAAATTGAAAATACATCAAAATACCTAATGTTGCCATATGTCGAAGAGGAAATGCCCCTGAAATGGGTGTTTCAACAAGACAATGACCCCAAACACATGATTAGCGAGCAACATCTTAGTTCCAGACAAAAAGGATTGAGGTAATGAAGAGGCTAGCTCAATCCCTTGACCTCAACCCCATTGAAAACTTGTGGGGTGACATTAAAAATGCAGTTTCTGAAGCAAAACCCAAAAATTCACAGGAAATGTAGTTTGTTCATCTTGGGCTGAAATACGTGTTTCTAGGTGCCAGAAGTTGGTTGACTCGATGCAACGCAGATGCGCAGCAGTTATCAAAAACAATGGTTATGCAACTAAATATTTAAAGTGATTTAAAGTGAAGTTAAATCTTGAAAAATTTCTTCAGTTTATACAGTTTGAAGAGAGTTTGAAGAGAAAAAAGTTGACACTGCCATTTTATGTTAACAAATTAATATTCATTTTCTTTGCTTCCTGTAAAAGAATAACGCAGACTTGAAAAAATGTGCTATGATTTGGAATTGAATGTGTACATTTGAAATATCAAACTAAAAGCTATTAAAAACTTTTTTGCACTTTATTCACTTTTTTTATAGACTCACTGAGCACTTTATTAGGTATTTATTAGACTTTTTTCTTTTTTTTACTTATTGGTCTTCTACTGCTGTAGCCTATCCACTTGGAGGTTTGATGTGTGTGTGTTCAGAGATGCTATTTTGCCTACCACGGTTGTAATGTATGACTATTTATGTCACTATCAGCTTCGACCAGTCTGGCCCTTCTCCTCTGTCTTCTCTCATTAACAGTGTGTTTTTGCCCACAGAACTGCTGCTCACAGGATGTTTTTAGTTTTTTGCACCATTCTCTGCAAACTCTAGAGAGTGCGTGAAAATCCCAGGAGATCAACAGTTTCTGAGATACTCAATCCATCCTGTCAAACCGCTGTTGTGCATTTAGTTGCTGCCACGTCATTGGCTGATTAAATATTTGCATTAACAAGCTGATGTACAGGTCTACCCAATAAAGTACTCACTGAGTGTATATGGATGGAGTGTATATTTTATTTAATAAAATAAATGGGCATGGCTTTCCCATACCTGAGAGACTGCTATAGGGCAGCTCAATTAAGGCCCCTGATATGCTGGTGTAAGCCAAACAACAAGGCCAGGTGGGAAAACATTGAGTGTACAGTGAGAGAGGGGGTACCAGTTCTTGAGATACCACATTATTGAATCAGCTATCAGATAGAGATAATCCATGGATAAATAACTTGTTGGGAACCTGTAATGAAATTATTCAAAGATCCAAAATGAAGGATTTAACTAAAACTTTGAAGTGGCCTACCTTTGATACAGAATTCACACCCAACAAATATGACAGTAGGTCTAAAAGTTGGATATCTAACGGTTTAAGGGCTTATTGCATCCGCATAAATCAAGGTAAAACTGAGGATAAACACAGAATCAAAACCACTTTTAGTACCTGCAAAGAAGAGATTACATGAACAAGACAATTGTAAGATGAAATACTAGCAGAAAATGAAATTATGAAAATGTTTCGTATAGAGATGGCCTATGCCGAAAAACCATTTCAAAGTTCTATTTTTAAGCCTTCAGCAGTTAAAATCAGAAAACACCCTGAATGCATCCATCCATCCATCCATCATCTGAACCCGCTTATCCTGATCAGGGTCGCAGGGGGGCGGGAGCCTATCCCAGCATTGGGCGAAAGGCAGGAATACACCCTGGACAGGTCGCCAGTCTATCTCAGGACACACACACCATTCACTCACACACTCATACCTACGGGCAATTTAGACTCTCCAATCAGCCTAACGTGCATGTCTTTGGACTGTGGGAGGAAACCGGAGTACCCAGAGGAAACCCACGCAGACACAGGGAGAACATGCAAACTCCGCACAGAGAGGCCCCGGCCGACGGGGATTCGAACCCAGGACCTCCTTGCTGTGAGGCGGCAGTGCTACCCACTGCACCATCCGTGCCGCACCCTGAATACAGAAAAGAAAAATTGGAAGTTGAGGGTAATTTAACATTGTTAATAGAGTAGTGGGAGGGGTTATGTAGGCAAAAGTGGAAAACAACTAGGCTACTTAGAGAGAATTTAGCTGGAAGAATGTTGTTCAATTTTTCAATTTTTCTTTACCCCTATACCCATTTTTCACATTTTCCAAATTCTAACAGTAATCTACTGTTTTTCCAAAATATGGTAAAATACTGTAAAATCAGATTTTTTGGTGCCAAAAACAAGATTGACCATTAACAGCAGGCTAATGTAAAATTTGACAGTACAATTTTCATTTTTGCAGTAGTAGAGCAGTGAGCCACATGCACCATCATTCATCCTCCTCTCGTGAGACCAAGAAGAAGGTCAGTAACATCATCCTGAGAAATTAAAATTACATTTGTGAATCTGGTTACCTAATTTGTGAGATATAATTTGTGCTAACTTGCTAGCAAGCATCTGGTAGTGCACAAGAGTGCATTTTCAGATAGCATGTCTTCAGTAGCTGGAAGTTCAAATACTTGAAACATTTTTTTCATATGAGCGCTGGTACACCTAGGTCTAGTTTAAACTAGTTTGATTGCTTTTATAGGGGGCTACATCTACACTTTAGTCAGGTAACACTAATGTAAGACCTGCCTAATAGTACATTGAAATCAAAAATGTATTTTGCTGCAGTATTGAGGGTGTTTTTCCTTTGATAGTTGCCTATTAAAGTAACTGCTGGTATTTTATTTCATTTCAGGCTTGCATGTGAGTAACGACCACTTTCAGTCAGTGAATCCGGACTTCATGAAAGGTAAAGTGTTTTTTGTACTTATGCAGCCAGTTATCTCTGTTTTCAATTCTATTATGATTTATGTATTAAATTTAAATGTGAAAGTTAATTTACCCCATGATAAAGAATAAAGCTTTAGTCACTGGTGTTTGTCAAGTATTTTGAGTTACTGACCGATGTGCCTGTCCTCTGTGCCTTGGAGCTGGAGATTGAGGAATGCAGAAATGCATTTGTGAAGTAGCATAGTAGCAGCCTGTAGCATAGTGGTTAAGGTAAATGACTGGGACACGCAAGGTCGGTGGTTCTAATCCCGGTGTAGCCACAATAATATCCGCACAGCTGTTGGGCCCTTGAGCAAGGCCCTTAACCCTACATTGCTCCAGGGGGGGATTGTCTCCTGCTTAGTCTAATCAACTGTACGTCGCTCTGGATAAGAGCGTCTGCCAAATGCCAATAATGTAATGTAAATGTAAAAGTATTTATGCACAAAAGTGCAAGACCAAAGATGTCTTGTCCCAGAGAGAAAATGGTGACTTGACACTGCATGTCATTCAACTCTTGATGACCCACTTCACTGAGTCACCTGAGGGATCGATACACTATGCAGATGTAAGCTAATTGCAAAAGTAATTATTATAACTTTTTCATATTATGATTAGATGCACACTACTTTTCTAATGTTTAATACCATTGTCTATGCTTAGGAGTTTTCTGCAGCTGCAGGCATTGAAGCCTCCCTGACTTTGTCGGCCAGCCCTCATCTCATACTTCATAAGTGAGGAATGGAGTAGGAAGAGTTATTAAGTGTTGCAGAATATTCATGCACATGTTGTAGTCATGGACTCTGATGGAGTACCTGAAAAAAACCTTAATTTGAATGTGATTTGTGATTACACAGAAGAGAAGACCTGAAAGAATATACAGTACTATGCAAACGTTTTAGGCAGGTGTGAAAAAATACTGTCAAGTAAGAATGCTTTTGTAGGAATCGCGGGATTAAACAAGTAAGAAGACTTTTTCCTCCTCCGTGGCCGTTTATTCGCGGATACATTTTACACTGACAACAACCTGTGATCTTGCCAAACCAGTTTTACCATCTAAGCACCGCCCTTACCCAGAGGTGTCAAGTAACGAAGTACAAATACTTCGTTACCTACTTAAGTAGAAATTTTGGGTATCTATACTTTACTGGAGTAATTATTTTTCTGCCAACTTTTTACTTCTACTCCTTACATTTTCACACAAGTATATGTACTTTCTACTCCTTACATTTTAAAAATAGCCTCGTTACTCCTATTTCATTTCGGCTTGTTTTCATTCCGGCTTGTCATCGTTCAAAAAAAAAAAAAAGAAAAGAAAAAACCTATCCAGATAAATCGTGCCATCCGGATAGAGTGAATTTAATTGTGGTTGGATGAGAAGTATAAACATAGACCATTCCGACACCCTATTGGTTTGTACGCGATCCATCGCCCCTGCACATGGCACAAACACGTCATACTCCAGCAAGGACAGAGCAGACTTTATGTATGTAGCCTAGTACTAAGATGACCGTGGCAGAGACTCAAGAGAACTCAAGCGAAATGTCCCAACCAAGCACCAGCGAGGAGGTTGGTAGCCAGGAAGACCAGCCAAACCTTGTACATCCCTGGCCGTACCTGGAAGAATTTTTCTAAATGGTTGGATGCAAAAACAACTCCTTTCGAATGCGCTGCAAGCTCTGCGCAGCCAAGTACCACGAGCTATCAAAAACTTGCCGTCTAATTTGAAAAAGCATATTGAGGTAAGCTGAAAGTTTGTTATTATCAGTCGATTATTGACAAAATATTGTAGTAACCTAGTAACGTACTAATGGTAAATTTGCAATGTTGGCTATGGCTAGGTACATGCCAAGACATGCCATGGTTTGCTTGCTAGCAGTAGGCTATGATTCAACGTTGCAAGTTCGTTTGGTGGGCTCTGTGTGAGATTTGAAATTCGACTTTAGCCAAATGTTATCTAAGCTTATATTATTGCTATATGCAATATTTGTAAGTTAATTGTGCAAAGCTATAGTCTACAGCTGGTTGATAAAGCATGTACTAAGGATAGGCATTATCCTGTCTGTGTATGAGTGTGCACGCCTGTGGGGCAGGCCCTATGGGTCCTTGAAAAGTTCAACTATCAGCCAAATGCAGTTTAAAATGAATTTAGTCAGACTATCTCATCAATAATGCTACTTTTCAGTCATGCCAGCAGCTGCTTGTGGTCCTAAAACAGCTTTAAGTGGCAATATTCTGGTCTGCTTAACATAATTGCATAGACCAGTGAAACTTCTCCCTAACTTGTAGTCTGACCTTCATTCATGAAGTCCTAGATCGTCTGAGCTTGTGGTTTGAGAGAAATAATAGGAATCTCAATCTGTGCCTGTGCATTCATTTTCTCCACAGAAGAAACACCCCACTCGTCTAGAGAGGTACACGCAACTTACTTCAGCAGCCCTCAAAAGGAAGTCATCTACTGAAGGTTCTTTGGCCCCACCCTCCAAACAAACCAAGCTGTGGGAGAATCGAAGAGTGTCCCAGGCAAGTGTGGATAAAGTAGTCCTCAATTTCGTTGTCCAAGGCTTGCACCCATCACACATTGTTCAGCAACAGGGCTTCATTGATCTTGTGCAACATCTTCAGCCAAATATAAATGTCATGACACGCAATACTGTTGTAAACAAAGTCACAAAGGCCTCTGTTGAAATGAAAAGAAAACTGAAAGCTGCCCTTAGTGAAATCGAGTTCATAGCAACAACAACAGACTGCTGGACGGCACACCGTCAGGGTTTCATTGGTGTCACTGCGCACTGGTTTAACCCCTAGACCATGCAGAGATCCTGTGCTGCCCTGGCATGCAAGCAACTTAAAGGGTCACATACCTTTTCTGCCCTGGCTGGTGCCCTAAATGATATTCACACAGAATTCAATATCAGAGAGAAGATCGTTCGCACTACAACTGACAATGGTTCAAACTTCCTGAAAGCCTTCAGAGTTTATGGGCAGACTGACAAGAACAACAATCCTGAACCTGTAGGAGAGGGTGGTGGAGAAGAGGATGATGGTGGCCAAAATGATGATTACGATGAAGAAGAGGAAAGCGTTGAGGGTGTTGAATTTGTTGATGCCAGAGCCCTGTTGGACGAAGATGACTACTTGGAATACCAGCTACCCAAGCACCATCGCTGCGCCTGCCACCTCCTCAATTTAGTGTCCACAGTTGATGCTTCAAAAGCAGAGGTCAACCCATTGTAGAAGCGTGTGTCAAGGTCCACATTTGCCAAATGCTCTAGCCTGTGGAACAAAAGTTCAAGATCAACCACCGCATCTGATGTAATTGAAGACCACTGCAAACTCCAGCTCGTAAGGCCTGTTGCTACAAGGTGGAATTCACTCTTCTCAGCCGTAGAAAAATAGTGAGAATAACAAGAGAACAAGGCGAAGGAGCCCTTGCAGCTGTCTGCAGTGAACTAGATACACCTGCCTTTCAGTTAATGAAGTGATGAACAATAGATTAAGTCACGGTTTTATAATTTGAATACTGTAGAACACATGTATGCACTATGCCAATATGCAGTCCCCATATTTACTATGGATGTGATTTGTAGCAACACAACTACATTTCTAAAAATCTCAGATGACAATATTTTTCCTAATTATCAGTTCCTCCAGTTGAAGGTGCTACATCAAGTAGGCTAAATGTTGTGTTTTTCTTTTCTTCTTTGTACAGGTTTACTCCAGTGGAACTTGCATTTCTTGCAGAATATGCGAAGAAAATGAGCCCAGTTGCAAAGGTACTTGATGTTCTTCAGGGAGAAACCAGTGTGCAGATGGGATGGTTGGTCCCCACTATAACTCTACTAAGGACCAAGCTCCAGCACCTTCACGTCGCCTCCATGTTCTGTGAGCCTTTGATTGCTGCACTTCTTTCCTCGGAGAGATGCAGATCCAGAGCTGATAGCTCTAGTTCCCAAATTTAAGACCTGCTGGACAAGTGATGAAAATATCCTCAAACTTGGTAAGTGTCTCACTTCTCAACTTCCCCTTAATACGTGTCATTTCTATGGAGACAGTGAAATTAGTTTGAAATGACATTTAATGACACACACACACACACACACACACACACACACACACACAACACTAACCAATACACAATTACAATACTGTCATATGGTCTAAATTGTCCTGATTTTTGTTTTTTATTCCACAGGCCTTGACTATATCAGAAGCCACCTGGACTGTCAGGCCGAGAATCACGTCAGTGAGGGCTCCCAATCTTCTGAGGAAGAGGACTTCTTTTCCTCCTTGAAGAAGACCGGCCCTCTTGAAATTACCCAGCAGTTGGATGCGTACCTGGGGTGCCCAGGAGACACAGTAGAGGTACTGAAGTCCTTCCCAGCTGTGTGCCAGCTATCAGTTAAGCTCTCCCTGCCTCAGCAGCCTGTGAAAGACTGTTTAGTGTTGCAGGGCTGATCTTCAGGCCAAGAAGAGCATGCATTGGCTCAAAGAACTTTGAGAACCAGCTGCTTTTGCGGCTGAACAAAGCCTATTGGTAACTCTTTGTTGCATGTTCTGTGCTTAACTGATGTAGATCCTGATGTAGATTACCCTGTTGTTTTACATACAGGATTGAGTCCAAAGTGTTTGTTACATCTTCTAGTTAAATTTGACATTGTTGCCATTAGCTATAGAATTGAGCATAGTACATACCAGGAAGGTATCAATCAGGATTAATCTGAGTTATTTATTTATTTATTAATTTTTTTGACAGCACTAATGTATGCTGTATATAGACAACCATACAAGGGTAATTGTTACTAAGCCTGCCCTAGGTACTCCATTTTTCTTGTCCAGTTTTGTTATCTTGCATCCGTTGCCCTCACAGATTCCTGCAGCTAAGCTTGGATGTACATTTACATTCCAATAAAGGTTATTGATAACATGCCTCTGAAGTTTGACTTTTTGCACCATTACAATACTTATAGGCAACTAGTCATCACATCTTCCGCTCCATGAAACACATACAGTAGTACACATATATGGTTCTTTAATGTATTTGCATTGTACTAAAATGCGTTCATTTTCAATTGGCATATATGAGGCTGAAACAGGTAGCCTAGTGCATCCCAAATTTTTCAACATTAACATTTTAATATAACATTATAGTCATTATGGCCTTTAGAAAAATGTTTTTTTGGGGAGGTGGGGTAGTGCACTATAGGCCCCTGTGGCGCGGCCTAAGCTTTTGTCCTTAATGGCATTTTATTGACTTACATTACTTTTACTTTTATACTTTTACTTGAGTAAAAAGCTTGAGTTGATACTTCAACTTCTACAGAAGACTTTTTAAACCCTAGTATCTATACTTCTACCTGAGTAATGAATGTGAATACTTTTGACACCACTGCCCTTACCACAGTAAATGTTAACCCCTTACAGGGAGCTTTACCTGTGTGAATAACATAATCCGCTTACACTAACCCCTATACCAGCCCTGTGAATTCTGTCTTTCACGCATGTGGGGTCCGCCACACTTTCAAAAATAGAAATGTTAATAGTTTATTTTTATCAATTAACAAAAGTGAGTGAACAGAAGGAAAATCTGAATCAAATCAATATTAGGTGTGACCACCCTTTGCCTTTAAACCAGCATCAATTCATCTATTCTACACTTGCACAAAGTCATTTTGTAGGCATATAGTCAGGTGAGTGATTAACCAATTATACCAAACAGGAGCTAATGACCATCAATTTACTATGTAGGTTGAAACACAATCATTAACTGAAACAGAAACAGCTGTGTAGGAGGGTTAAAACTGGGTGAGGAACAGCCAAACTCTGCTTCCAAGATGAGGTTGCTGCAGCAGACACATCATGCTTACTTCCCTTTGCAATCGGAAAATGTACAGCCGTACCATCAGCTCAGAATTGGCAGAAACCAGTGGGACCCAGGTACACCCATCTACTGTGTGGGAAGTGGTCTTCATGGAAGAATTGCGGCCAAAAAGCCGTACCTCCAACATGGAAACAAGGCCAAGCGACTCAACTATGCACGAAAACACAGGAACTGGGGTGCAGAAAAATGGCAGCAGGTTCTCTGGACTGTCAAAATATTTGGCTGTAACAGAAGAAGTTTATTCGCCGAAGGGCTGGAGAGCGATACAAGAATGAGTGTCTGCAGGCAACAGTGAAGCATGGTGGAGGTTCCTTGCAAGCTTGGGGCTGCATTTCTGCAAATGCAGTTGGGGGTTTGGTCAGAATTAATGGTCCCCTGAATGCTGCAAAGTACAGGCAGATACTTATCCATCATGCAATTCCATCAGGGAGGCATCTGATTGGCCCCAAATGTATTGCAGCAGGTCAACGACCCCAAACATAAAGCCAATGTCATTAAGAACTATCTAAAGAAGAACAAGGAGTCCTGGGGCCTCATTTATAAAACTGCTTAGGATTCACGTCAAAAGGTTGCGTAAGCATGAAACCTAGGACGTGCGTACGCAAAAAAATATTCTGATTTATAAAACAGTGCATACGCACGTCCCACGCCAGTTTTCCTTCATAAATCACAATCAACTCTAAATGTGGCGCAACTTTGCCAGCTTCATGTCCCGCCCACAGTTGCCTATAAATCGGCAGTGAAACACCCCTGATGAATATGCATTTCACGAAGACGACAATGGCAAAAGCTGAAAAGAAGGCCAAGAAAAGGGATTTCAGCCATTTGATTGCCTCTGAAAAGCTACAGGTGTGGGAATTATCCTGATCGATTGTAAATGACGAACAGTTCTGCACAACGAATGTGATGATGACGATGATAATAATAATAATACACGTTATTTGTCTAGCACCATTGAAAACACAGTTACAAAATTAAGAGATAAAACTAGCAAAAATTTATAACAAACACATTATAAAACATAATATATGAATATGATAACAATATATGGAACTATGCTCGTATCCGCCCGACTGACGCATTGTAAACCGCATCAGTGCAGCACAATTTGTCCGACTGTTCACCATATTATTTATGAGAATACATTTAATAACATGAAGTATTGTTTAACAATTCGTCTACATATTTGAGGGATTTTTTTATAACAACATCTCCGTTTATATTTATCATCCTAAATCATATTTTTTGGGCACTCCAGGGAGCATCAATCAAACAGCTGTTTGTTTATTCGTTGTAAGAGAGGCTTTTATCCGTTTCTGCAAATTAACACTTCGTATATGATACCTGAGAGGTAATATTTCATTACATTACATTACATTACATTGCATGGCATTTAGCAGACGCTCTTATCCAGAGCGACGTACAACAAAGTGCAAATTAAACGCAAGAACAAGTGCAAATAGGACCTGAGAGGACAGTATAGTTCCGAGTCCTAGTGTAAACATGCAGAAAATCAGAACCCTTTAAGAGTACAATCAACAGCAATCAATTTTGATTTATTTTACACAGTGATATCTGTTGTATATCATTTTCGACTTCTCTTGTCGCCAAATGTTGTGTTGCACTTAGGAAGGGAGAGAACCCGTATAGCGAGATTCAACAACACAACACTTTAATAAGTATAACAGGGACGAAGCACGTCCTTACAGCAGCCATACCCACTCCTGGCAAATCTTTATACCTTTTTAAATCCTGTTTCACTCCCCGTTTTCCTGGTCTTTTCCTGAGCATTAAAGGCACAGTTTCTCATTTCTCCAGTTAATGTGCGTACGCATGGGTCAGAGTTTCCGTGGAGGACCGCACATTTTCCCGTCAAGTTCTTTTTTTATAAATGCCAAAGTTTGCTTAGAAAGTGGCGTACGCATTCTTTTGTGCCTACGCAACGTTTATAAATGAGGCCCCTGGAAGTGATGGTATGGCCCCCACAGAGCCCTGATCTCAACATCATTGAGTCTGTCTGGGATTACATGAAGAGACAGAAGTATTTGAGGCTGCCTGAATCTACAGAAGAACTGTGCCTAGTTCTCAAAGATGCTTGGAACAACCTACCTGCCGAGTTCCTTCAAAAACTTTGTGCAAGTATGCCTAGAAGAATTGATGCTGTTTAGAAGGCAAAGGGAGGTCACACCAAATATTGATTTGATTTAGATTTTTCTTCTGTTCATTCACTTCTTCTGTTCATGCATTTTGTTAATTGATAAAAAGAAACTATTAACATTTCTATTTGAAATTGAAAGCATTCTTATTTTACAGCATTTTTTCACACCTGCCTAAAACTTTTGCACAGTACTGTATACATACTGTAGTTCCATTGTGTATAGACAAGTATGTAGACAATTATTGTGTCCATAAACCATTTGTTGTATGTGAACAATACAAGATAACTATGTGTTTCAACAAAACTATTATCTTTTATGGCAAAAGGCGGCACTGAGCAAGTCATGACTGAATGGATGGTCAGCACTGAAGGCCGAATTATCTGTGAGGGGGCTCCTGCCAACCTTTATCACAGGGCTGTTTTGTTTTGTACAGTGCTTATCTTGTGTCCATGGGTATGGTGCTATTGTTCATCAGAAGTCTTTTTCCATTTCTGATGCCCAAAATAATTCCATTTCGATTCATGGAACTTACATGGTTGCTCACATACACACAAACTGTATGTGGATTGATGAGATACTGGATCCATTAAAAAGGGAAATAGCCAGACGCAGCTTTGCTTGTCACTTTGTTACTGTACCCATAGGGGAATGTCATTTACTCATCTTATTTCTTAATTCAGTGTCAGCCATTCAGGTTTTGACAGGGAAATGGCTCTTTAATAAAGGCACATTCAACTAAAATGTATTTGTATTCAAAGGATTTATTCTTATGAACTAAAAAGACATTCATGTGACACTTATTTTATAATCAGCTGTAATTTCAAGTTAAATTCTGTGAGTTCTTGCAATCCCTGATCTTGGGCTTGTTTGTTTTAGGCGCTTCATTGGGATTAACCCCGAGAGGGGAACAAAGGCCAGCCATGGAAAGATGGTCTAAAAAGACTATGGTCCAAAAGAAGACAGATAGGAAATCCACATATCGCCACTCTATGAAAAAACCTGATGGATATTGAGTGGCACTTTTTGTGTTTGAAATGTTTCTTTGCCCTCCAATTGTTTCATTTCTCATTCTCTCTTGTCTCATGAAGTGAGCAGTCAGCCGGGACACCCGTAGACCAATCCACAAACTGATGCCATTTTAAGGCATAACAAGCCGTTATTCTGTACGTAATTTTGATATTACTGTATATATTTTTTTACACAACCTGATTTTCGAGGCAGCTCAGAATATTATTGATAATTAATAAGAATTGATACTGATATTGACGCCCTGAGACATCAACTATCAAAAAATCATAATTATCTTGGTTTCTAAAACATATTAATAGACGGCAATTTGTCATACACATTATTACATTGCTGCCTTTTAATAAATGTTCCATTCCATAAAAATATCACTTGCCTTATCCTCTTTTAAGTCAGGTGCTTTAGAGGTTATGCATTTTTAAGACAGCAGAGCTGATCATTTTTAAATCTCAATTCTGGATCACAGAGATCAAAGGCACATTGTTATTTGCAGTATATTTCTGCAATTCGCTGTAGTTAAAAAAATATATATATTTTAATACAGATAAAACTAGTTACTACAAATAAAAGTAGTTTGCAGTAAATTACAGTTAGACAATGTTATCTGTTATCTGTTACTGTTATCTGTGTTGTGGTGGCCCGATCGGGAATCGGTACACCACTGGAGTGGAACGGCCCGTGCGCCGGCGCCAAGTGCTAGGAAACATTATTAACCACGTGTATTTCCCCAGGTCGTATCTAACAGAGCCGCACCGGAGAGAGAGCGGGCGAGGAGAGTCAGAACCATGGGCAGCGACACGGGGAAAGACGCGTGGGGAATGTGAGGAAGAAACGATTAACCCTTCTCATTGGACAGGCGCAGCCGTACCGACTCCGAGAGAGAGAGGAGCCTTACAAAAGACGGGGCGCAACCACAGAGCGGGGCTGAGTACGGAGGGAGACGGAGGCGAAGCCCAGTGAGTGGGAAACAGCCATTGGAAGCAAGCGACGACACCACGGTGGAACCGCGGGTCTTCGGAGGCCCTACAGAAAGGCGTGGGCGGTACGGACCACCCAGAACCACCGACGGACCGGGAGACCTAATTTTTTGGCCGGTGTTTTTTTTTCCCGTTTTGCTGAGAAAGCAAGTTTTATTTTTGGGACGTTGTAAAAGTGCCCTGAAGGCAGACCAGAACCTCATTAAATATCAGTTTGATGAACTACTCTTGCTCTCTCTGCCTCTCTCTCCCCACGGGGCGCCACATATGGTGGAGAATGCGGGCATAGAGACCCCAGCTATAGAGAGAGAGAGCAATTTAAAAAAAATAAATAAATAAATAAATATGGAGGACGCCATCAACGCTCTACTACGATCACAAGGCGCCCTGCAGAAAGCCGTGGCAGAACTGTGCCAAAAGTCCAGCCCGGCGACAAGCCACCAGACACCCAAAGACGTACTGCTGAAGCAGACCCCGGATGATGAAATTGAGGCCTACCTCGAGACCTTCGAACGGGCGGCTTACCTGGAGAAATGGCCTTAAGGCGCCTGGGGCTCCCTCCTGGCCCCATTCCTCAGCGGGGAGGCCCAGAAGGCTTACCGGGGACTGCCTCCGGCCGAAGCCCACGACTACCCCACCCTAAAAGCTACCATCTTAGCCCAGTATGGCTACAGCCTCCCCGCCAGGGCACAGCGGTTCCACCAATGGGCCTACGACCCCGCCCTCCCGGCGCGAGGACAGGTGATGAGCCTGGGGAGGCTAACCAAAAGTTGGCTAGTCGAGGGCGACGGGCCGCCCCTGCTCGACCGGGTGGTGTTGGACCGCTGTGTCCGAGCCCTGGCCCCGGACGTCAAGAAATATGTGGCCCAGCAGGGGCCCCGCTCCATTGATGCCCTGGTCAACCTCCTGGAGAACCACCAGGTGGCCCAAGAGATGGTCAGGGGAACCAAAACGGAAAGCCCACGAAGAACCCCAAGCGCGGTCCGACTGGAGCCACAAACCAGGCCACGGTGGAGAGCGGACGACAGGGACGAGGGACTCCGACGGAGGGAGACCAGACGGTGCTTCGCCTGTGGCCGGGAGGGCCACCTGAGCCGGGATTGCCCAGGGAGGGAGGAGTCCATGGCCACTGCACCTGAGACGGGCCGACCCTGCCACTACCTCACCACGTGCTGGGCCCACAAGGGCACTGCCGCCCCTAGGCTACCCGTCCGGATCGGGGGTCAAGACGCGGAGGCCTTGCTGGACTCGGGGAGTGCTATTACCCTGGTGAGACCAACCCTAGCAGGGGGGAGAAGGGGAGAGGACATCGCCGTCACCTGCATCCATGGCGACGTATGAAGCTACCCCACCGCCGAGGTGACCATCATCACCCCTAGAGGCCAATTCACGAGAAGGGTGGGGGTAGTCGAGAGCCTCCCAGTGGAGGTGCTGCTGGGAAGAGACTGCCCCCTCTTTCTCAGCTACTGGAATGAGAGGGCGACCCCTGAGAGGCCAAGTCACACCCCCCGACCCCGCCGGAAGGGCCACCGGGAACCACACCCGGTTTGGGTGGCCCCTGCCGGGGAGAGTGAGGAGGAGAAGATCTCACTCCAAGGGGGGAGAGGACCGACCACGCCACCCCCTACAGAGAGCACGGATACAGCCCCGGAGCGACCGGACCCACCACCACCCCTGGAGGCGGAAGGGGGTAGCGCGGGGGGGTTTTCGGAGTTTCAACCCAAACTAGAGAGGGCCCCAACGGACTTCGGCTCCGCCCAGCTGCAAGACCCCCTCCTCGCCCAGGCCTGGAGAGCCGCTGCGTACATTGAGGGCGTCCCACAATGCGGGGTGAGTAGACCGGCCTACCCGTATTTTAAAATCAAGAATAACTTGCTGTATCGAACCTGCAACAGTGATCCGGGAGAGCTGGACCAACTTCTGGTACCCCAGACCCACACCTCCAAGGTGCTCTACCTCGCCCACACCCACCTGTTGGGGGCCCACCTGGGAAGGGAGAAGACGTATGAGCGAATCCTATCTCGCTTTTACTGGCCTGGCATCAAACGGGCAGTGGAGGACTACTGCCGACAGTGCGCGGAGTGTCAACTTCACAGCCCCCGGGTGACGTATCGCAATCCACTAATCCATCTCCCCATTATAGATGTGCCCTTCCGCATTGCTATGGACATAGTGGGACCCCTGCCCAAGTCCAGCCGGGGTCACCGTTATATCCTGGTAATCGTTGATTACGCCACCCGTTACCCGGAGGCCGTACCCTTACGGGCCGCGACGGGGAAGAGCATCGCGAGGGAGCTGTTCCTCCTCTTCAGCCGGGTGGGGATCGCGGAAGAGGTCCTGACAGACCAGGGGACATGTTTCATGTCGGGCGTAATGAGGGAGATGTGCCGCCTGCTCCGGGTCCGGCAAGTAAAGACGTCCGTCTACCACCCCCAGACCGACGGGCTGGTAGAACGGTTTAACAAAACCCTCAAGTCAATGCTGAGGAAAATGATCACAACGGACGGTAAGGACTGGGATCATTTATTACCGGACCTGTTATTTTCGATACGTGAGGTCCCACAGGCATCCACGGGGTACGCGCCCTTCAAGTTGCTGTATGGGAGACGTCCCCGAGGGCTACTGGACCTCGCGAAGGAGGCCTGGGAGCAGCAGCCGTCTCGACAACGCACCCTCCTGGAACATGTGGAGGCTATGGACCAGCGGATGGCAAGAATCTGGCCCATGGTCCGGGAGCACATGCAACAGGCCCAGAAGGAGCAGGCTCGACTGTACAACCGAACAGCCCAGGTGAGGGAATTTCAACCGGGGGATAAGGTCATGGTGCTGATCCCCACCAATGAGTGCAAATTTCTGGCCAAATGGCATGGGCCCTACGAAGTAGTAGCCAAGGTGGGGCCAGTGAACTACATGGTAAGACAGGTGGACCGGAGACACCAGCTCCAAAAGTACCATATTAACCTACTAAAGAGGTGGCACGAACCCGTGCACGACCCTGCTCCCCTCTGCTTAACCACAGGCGGCGCCACCGGAACCCCCGAAGTGGCCACTGGAGACCTGCTGACCGACCGGCAACGACAAGACCTCCGCGAGCTGGTGAGTCAACACCGGGATGTGCTCTCCCACCTCCCGGGCCGGACTACAAAGGTCCACCACGACATCGTCACAGAGCCAGGAAGGAGGGTTCGACTGCGGCCCTACCGGATCCCGGAGGCGAGAAGGCAGACCATCCGGGAGGAGGTGGCGAGGATGCTGGACCTGGGGGTCATAGAAGAATCCCAAAGCGCCTGGTCCAGCCCGATAGTGTTGGTCCCAAAACCGGACGGCAGTTGGAGGTTCTGCAACGACTTCCGGAGGTTGAACGAAATCTCCCGGTACGACGCCTACCCCATGCCCCGGGTGGACGAGCTGATCGAGCGGCTGGGACCCGCTCGCTACCTCAGCACCCTGGACCTCACCTGGGGGTACTGGCAGGTACCGCTGACCCCACAGGCGAGGGAGAAGACGGCTTTCGCCACCCCGGATGGCCTGTTCCAGTACCGCGTCTTACCCTTCGGAGTGCATGGAGCCCCCGCCACCTTCCAGAGGCTCATGGACAACCTGCTGAGGCCCCACAGGGAGTATGCTGCTGCCTACCTCGACGATATCGTCATTCACAGCGCGGATTGGGAAAGCCACCTCAGGAGGCTGGAGGCAGTGCTCGGGGCGCTCCGGGAAGCCGGCCTGACAGCTAACCCGGCTAAGTGTCGCCTGGGCCTGGAGGAGGCCGACTACCTGGGCCACACCGTGGGACGAGGGTGCGTCCGACCCCAGAGCCAAAAGGTGGATGGGATCACAAACTGGCCACGACCCACCACCAAAAGGCAAGTGCGCACATTCCTGGGCCTAGTGGGGTACTATAGGCAGTTTATACCTGACTTTGCCACCAGAGCGGCCCCCTTGCACGAGCTGACAAAGAAGGACCACCGGCACACGGTAATATGGACCGAAGCCGCCGACCGCGCCTTCCTAGACCTGAGAGCCGCCCTGGGGAATGAACCAGTACTGACCACCCCTAACTTCTCACAAAAGTTTGTTTTGCAGACCGACGCCTCCGAAACCGGACTTGGTGCTGTCCTATCCCAAATCCAGGACGCCACGGAGCACCCAATCACCTATATCAGCAGGAAATTGCTGAAGCATGAAAAGAATTATAGCACGGTGGAGAAGGAGTGCCTGGCCATAAGGTGGGCAGGTGGAAAGCTCAAATACTATCTCGTGGGAAGGGAATTTATCCTTATAACCGACCATGCCCCATTGCAATGGATGTATCGGTGTAAGGACACTAACGCCCGGATGACCCGATGGTTTTTAGAACTACAAAGTTTTAAATTCACGGTGGAAGACCGAGCCGGGAGACTCCAAGGGAACGCGGATGCCCTGTCCCGGATGAACGAGGGCCTCTTTGGTGACGCTCCCGCCGAGGGCGTGGAGCTGAGGGGGAGGAAATGTGGTGGCCCGATCGGGAATCGGTACACCACTGGAGTGGAACGGCCCGTGCGCCGGCGCCAAGTGCTAGGAAACATTATTAACCACGTGTATTTCCCCAGGTCGTATCTAACAGAGCCGCACCGGAGAGAGAGCCGGCGAGGAGAGTCAGAACCATGGGCAGCGACACGGGGAAAGACGCATGGGGAATGTGAGGAAGAAACGATTAACCCTTCTCATTGGACAGGCGCAGCCGTACCGACTCCGAGAGAGAGAGGAGCCTTACAAAAGACGGGGCGCAACCACAGAGCGGGGCTGAGTATGGAGGGAGACGGAGGCGAAGCCCAGTGAGTGGGAAACAACCATTGGAAGCAAACGACGACACCACGGTGGAACCGCGGGTCTTCGGAGGCCCTACAGAAAGGCGCGGGCGGTACGGACCACCCAGAACCACCGACGGACCGGGAGACCTAATTTTTTGGCCGGTGTTTTTTTTTCCCGTTTTGCTGAGAAAGCAAGTTTTATTTTTGGGACGTTGTAAAAGTGCCCTGAAGGCACACCAGAACCTCATTAAATATCAGTTTGATGAACTACTCTTGCTCTCTCTGCCTCTCTCTCCCCACGGGGCGCCACAGTGTTTACAGTTTATTACTGGAAAGTCTATCTACAATATTAAATGGTACAACTCATTCTACTGTAAAATACTGTCATACATTTTACAGTAATGATTGTATGACAATAGTGACACTGTAAAAATACAGTAAAATATTGTCAACCCCAGCTGCCAGTATTTTACTGTAATTTTACAGGCAAATTTGTTACAGTGAATAAGCCTGATTGTTAGAGATTGTATGTGGGAGTAAAGAAGTGTGACCTGGCATAACACCACTCGATTACGCCACCTTGGGAATTATGACCTTGGAAATAGTTTAAGAATCGAGGATTAGTGATCAATCCCCACCTAGGTATGTTCAAGTAAATGAACAAGCAGAGACGTGAATTCAATAATAAAGAGTTTATTCGATACAATCCAAGAAAACACAATAGAAAACCCACACAAAAACCCACAGGATCCCCAAACCCGGTAGGTCTTCCCCGCCGCGAGGGGCGCTACTGGGTGCGTGCAGGTACAGGTCCGTGGAGGGTGGAGGACTTACCGGAAGTGGAACCGAAAGGTCACTCACTCGTGAAGGTGCCAGCAGACATACACACACACACTGTAAATCAGTGAGATACGGACACGGTGAAACAAATATTCTACTTCTACACACACAGGCTGTAACATGCAGTGAAAGGAACGGCACCACTTCCGACAGCGCCGTAGCGACCTCCACGCCAAATCAGATCCCAAACCACGCACTGCGACGTAAACAGTAAGCCACCCCAAAGCCCCTACTCGATCAACAGTTGGATTGTCAGTAATACAAATGAATACGGAACCCCAGGGAAAAGGTGGGTACAACACAGTTTAAAAACACCAATGCATGGTTGGTGAAATGGTGCATTATCCTGTTGAAAATGGCTGGTTGTAAAGGGATGCACATCCACGTAGCCAGTTACCGGCATATTAATAGAACTGGAGCCCCGCTATCCAAGTTCCTTTGCTCTTTAATGAGCATACGCGATAAACACGAATTTCTAATGTTGGCAAAACAGCAGCTAGCAATGTCCTATAATAATAGTATTCGTTAGTGCGCATGCAATGTGGAGTTCTTGTAAACGCAATATTGTAGCGCATTTTAACCATGACATTACCTCGGAAGCTAAATGCTTTCCTACTCATACCGTTAACAAGATAGATTAAAATAAATAGCTCAATAGGCTATGCACGTGCAGAGTCTCAAGCTCCACCACCTTGTCTATGGCGACCTACAATAAAAATTCTCATCAGGCTTACATGGAACATTACATGGCTGCAAGTAACAGAACAAACTGCACCATACCTTGAAGCCAGACAGGAACCTGCACACAAGCAGGGAAGAACATGAACCCCAACAGGTAAGGCATTTCCTTGTACCTAGTTGTTGCAGGCTATTTATAGCCCCCCAGAAATTATTAATACGCATGTCAGCAAACCTGATAACAGAATGCACATTAACATAGCCTATTCGCTAGTTAGGGTGCTTTTAGTAATCCGTAACTTGTAACCCGTTTCAGAAGCGAATCACTTTCATGTATTTTGGAGTTCCCCATCTGTGGATCCATTTCAGATCCATGGTATCCTGGATGTCTTTCATACAAATACCTTTTAACTTTGAAAAAATGTGTATCTAGGGAAGTTGGAGGAGCTTTAGTAGAGACTGAGGGATAAATATCTCATTAGAGTACAGCTGGTGACATATAAGAAGTCATTAACTAAGACTAGAAAATACAAATGCCTACTGTAAGTTCTATCGACCCCCTGCCACAGGAGTTCCCCGGGGTTCATTCCTAGGCCCGCTTCATTTCTCTCTTTACACTCGTTCCCTTGGCCCTGTTATCCTACCACTGCTATGCAGAGAATACCCAACTCTTCATCTCATTCCACTATCTGACACACAGGTTTCAGCCTGTATCTCTGCTTGCCTGAGTGACATCCAGAGCTGGATGGACAATCACCATCTAAAGCTCAACCCAGGTAAGACTGAAATTATATTCATTCCTGCTATTACCTCTCCCATCTGGATCTCTCCATTTCCTTAGGGGATACCTCACTGACGCCATCACCCTGTGCAAGGAACCTCGGCGTGGTGATGGACAGCATACTGTCCCTCTCCGAGAACATTGCGGTGGTGACCCGGTCATGCAGGTTCTTCCTATACAACTTTAGAGAATCCACCCCTTTCTCACCCCCTACTTGACCCAGCTCCTGGTCCAAGCGATGGTTTTGTCCCGCCTGGACTACTGCAACTCCCTCTTGGCTGGCCTCCCAGTGGCCGCCATCAGACCCCTCCAACTTCAGACCCCAAACACTTGCATGTCACCCCCCTGCTTACTTCCCTCCACTGGCTGCCTGTCATGGCTTGCATCAAATTCAAAACATTGGTGCTAGCCTTCCAAGCAGTTAAGGGATCCAGCTTACCTCCAAAAAATCATCAGACCCTACACCCCTGCCAGACCTCTTCGTTCGGCCACCATAGGCCGCTTGGCGCCTCCCCCTGCACCTCTTCAAGCTGCACCTCTACCTGTCCCTCCCCACCTCTCTGTAAACCTTAATTGTTGTCTTTTCCTGTGATATTTACTTGCGTATTAGGATGCAGTGTTTGGCTAGGAAAGCAGTTTGTTCATACATTTGCGTGTTGCGGTATTACGAATAAAAGCGGGGCTCATGACAGAGGAGGGTTACCCGGAGCCCGAGTGAGTAAACACTACTATTGAACCCGAGCTAAACCAGCCGCAAGAGAAGCGGAAAGATCCTGGACGTACCACGCGAGAGCCCAGTGGCACGAAACGAAACTCCGCGAACAAAACCTCCAAAAGCGAGGACTCACGTGAGGAAATCGCCATCCTCCTAACCCCGCTAATCTCTCCCTCTCTGCACCCAGAACGGAGCCTCCCAGGCGGATGAATAGGCGGCCGGAACTCCGCAGGAATCGCACTGATCCCACGAACGAACGAAGGATGAACTGAATTCTCGCGTCCCTAATTTTTTGGCCGCTGACTTTTTTCCGTTTTTTTTTTCTTTTTGGATTTTTCCTTTTTGATTTTGATTTGTTTGAAAAGAAAAGCACCTGGCTGGGCTGAATAGCTGGGCAGTGCCCTGAAGGCACGTGTGAAACAAATAAAATCATTGTTTTGCTCCAATTTTACTCACCAATTCTCTCTCTCTCTCTCTCTCTCTCTCTCTCTCTCTCTCTCTCTCTCTCTCTCTCTCTCTCTCTCTCTCTCTCTCTCTCTCTCTCTCTCTCTCTCTCTCTCTCTCCTTCCTTGATGCTGTCAAAGAACTGATTGGTAATTTGCTTGATGATGTTGATTTGACATCTAGTACTATTTTTAAATTGGTTTTTACAGTGTCCACGTTTGGTAAGGACTGACAACAATGTAGCAGTCCTACATTCTGCATTTAGTTCACGTAGCGACGATGCCCTGTCAGGACAAAACAGCACCAGAATGGGAAAATCAGTTCATAATCACATGATTAATTTCATGCAAATAAATTCACTGTAGTCACATTTGCACATTTGGTTCTCTTTATCCTTATTCATAAAAATAAGAGAGCAGAGAGCAGAGTGTTTCTTCTCCCTCCTCAAGAAGTCTTTCATCCAAAAATGCAATAACTACTTTGAGGTATTTCTATTCAAAAGTTATTGTAAGAGACATAATTACAGCCATTGCATAATTACTTGCAAACCCTAAAGGTAGCATTGTGAATTGTGGAAAAACCTACTTGGTGTGCAGAAAAGACATCATCATGGTTGCTGCCGATGTGCTAAAACCTGTGCACATGTAAGTGACATCTAACAATTCAAATTATTTACTTCACCAAAATGACCATATGATCTATGACACTGAACCAAGGGATACTAAATTTGAACTGGCGATTGAACTACTGAGATTTTTGTTTGAAGTTAAGTTTGATTCTTCAAAATTGTTTATGTGGACCAATTATGTTTACAAGTCACTTAAATTCCTGGATTTCATTATTTAATCAAATCTGCTTCCAGTACTCCTTCCTGGAGCTGGTACAGAAGGATCTGGATCTGGTCCGGAGAGAGTAGAACAGACATCCTTTCAGGAAACAACATACAACTTGTGGGAAGCCTGAAGTTCTGTATCTTACCTCACCACAAGGCAGGATTATTGTATTGAATTTCACAATCTTTGATGAGCTTTAGTGTCTTAAATTCATGTTTTCCCCCAAGTGAGTTCTATGCCTTGTGAATAGTCAAATGCCAAAGTACAGTAGCCCAAGCAAAAAGCAAACAAGGATAATCCAGTGGAGGAGACGGGCAATGAATTGTAGGCGTACTCAATCCATGGAAGGCTGTCCACCCAGGAGGATGGAGATTTCTCCACCAGGCAACCAGACTCTCTTCCAGTTCTTGATTGAGACGCTCCGTCTGCCCGTTGGTCTGTGGGTGGAAGCCGGAGGAGAGTTGGGGTTTGGTGCCGATGAGTGCGCAGAAGGCCCCCCAGAACTGGCTGGCGAACTGAGGGCCTCAGTCCAAGGTGACCGCCAGGGGAAGGCCGTGTAGGTGGAAAACGTGGATGATGGTCATGCCCTTGGAAACAGGCAGACCGGTTATAAAGTCCAGTGCCACGGACATGGAAGTCAGCTATAGTGGCTGGAGGAGTCCCTGGGGCCGTTAACTTCCCTCTGGAACACTTGGGACAGGCGGCCACGAATTTGGCTATATGAGGTCTGACGGCAGCCCAGAAGAGCCCTGGGTGACAGGAGAGTCGGGAAAATCCAGGAATTACGGGCGGACAGCTTCAGGAACAAACAGGTGGTTGGCAGGTGTGTTGTTGGGAACAGGACAGCCCCTTGGGGCTTCTTCCACCTTTTTCCACCTTGCTCACGGTGGTGGCGGCGACCAGGGTACTGGCAGGCAGGATGGTGGTGGGTTCCTCGTCATGATTATAGTCGGGAAAGAGCGTCAGGTTCAATATTCTCGGAACCAGGCTGGTAGGTCAGGGAAAAATTAAAGCAGTTGAAGAGCAGTGACCACCGGGCCTGGCGAGGGTCAAGTCTTTTGGCTGACCTCAAATACTCTAGGTTGCGGTGGTCAGTCCAAATGATGAACGGAGTGGTGGCCCCCTCCAGCAGATGGCGCCACTCCTCGAAGGCCAATTTAACAGCCAAGATTTCTTGGTCGCTGATACTGCAATTTCTCTCTGTGGGAGAGAGGCGTTGAGAGAAGAATGCACAGGGGTGGACCTTGTTTCTATGGACCGCTGGGACAGCACAGCCCTGACCCCAATGTCAGAGGCGTCCACCTCAAGGTGTTTTTCTGGGTCAGGCAGGGTCAGAACAGGAGTGGAGGAGAAGCGTCTCTTAAGATCTCTGAAGGCTGAGTTGGCTGCAGGTGCCCAGCAGACGGAGGTCAAGGCAGATAGAGGGGCAGCGATCGAGCTGCCCCCTGGAGACGACAAAGCCAAGAAACTGGATGGAAGAGCGATGAAACTCTTACTTCTCAGCTTTGACAAACAGTCTATTCTCCAGGAGGCAACAGAGGACTTGCCTGATAAATATATGTTCCTCCTGGGTGACAGAGAAGATGAGGATATTGTCTTAGTACACAAAGACAAAGCAATTGATCATGTCTCTGAGAATGTCGTTGATGACGTTTTGGAAGACGGCCGGTGTGCTGGTGAGCCCGAGCGGCATCACAAGGTATTTGTAGTGGCCACTCGGGGTATTGAAAGCCGTCTTCCACTCATCACCTTCTCGGATGCGGACCAGGTGTTGCGGAGATCCAGTTTAGTGAAGTATTGGCACTTCTGAAGTGAGGAGAAAGTGCAGGAGATGAGTGGGATAGGGTAATGATTCTTTATGGTGATATCGTTCAACCCCCAGTCGTCAATGCAGGGTCTGAGTGACTTCTCTTTTTTCTCCAATCCTGCCCCGGCTGGAGAAGATGAGGGACAGATCAGCCAGGGACTCCCCAATGTATCTCTCGATGGACGGAGATGGGACAGAGAGGGAGAAGAGTCCAGGGTGCAGTTCGATGGCACAGTCGTATGACCGGTGTGGAGGCAGGGAGCAGGCTTGGGACTTGCTAAACACTCGTCCGATGTCGTGGTAGACAGGTCAGGAGGGGTCTCTGGGACAACAGGACAATATTCAGGCTGGCTGGAGGTGGACAGGAGACAGGATTGGTGGCAGTTGGGGCTACAGCCAGTGATTGTACCCCAGACCCAGTCTGCCCAACACCACTGGGACCAGGGGAGACTCTATGACGTAGCAGGTGAGCCTCCTCCTGGTGGTTCCCTGAGATCTGCAGCTGAACTGCAGCCAGGGGTGCGCCAGTGATGCCATTGGTACAGAGGACCTGGGAGAGGGTGGATGTCAGAATCCCCAGGCGATGGACCAGAGTGGGGCAGATCAGGTTGGCATCGGCTCCAGAACTTGCACTTGGTGGTGAGCCCCCTCCCAGGAGATATATGCCATTATAGTAGACCTTGAGGTTGAGGGGGAAGTGTTCATAGTGGCGCCCGTCAGGACCCCCTCCTTCACTGACGGGCATGTTCTTTTCCCGGGCAGGTCTGGATGTGGTGGCCAGGTCCACCACAGTACAGACAGAGATTCCCCCTCATTCGTCTCTCTCTTTCCAGGGTGGTGAGGTGTATGGACCCCACCTGCATGGGTTCTGGTTCAGGTTGAGGAGGTTCTCGGGAGACCTGCCATCGGGGTGGGATGTGTTGACATGGCGAAAGCAGATCGGGTTCCTGGAATCGCTTAGTCATGCGCCATTCCCTCAACCAGGTGTCCACCTGAATTGTTAAGTCAATCCAGGGAAGATAGCAGCTCACACGTAATCAGTTGGTCCAAGATGGTTTCGGAAAGGCCATTCTGGAAAGCCCCATGGAGCTCCATATTGCCCCAGCCTGCAGACACCACCAGGGTCCGGTAACTTGATGGAATAGTCTGACACCGGGCAGCATCCCTGGTGGATACGGAACAGTTCACAGGAGGCTGCTGGTCTGGAGATGGCCCGGTTGAACACTCTCTTCATAGCCATAGAAAAGAGGGCAAAGTCTCTCAGGGGTGCCTGAGTCCCAAAATGCGGTTCCCCATTCCCGGGCTCGTTCGGACAGGAGGGTGACAACATAAGCCACTTTGGAGCATTCACTGGGGAAGGTAGACAGCTGTAGCTCGAAAATGAGCGAGCACTGGGACAGGAAGGATCCACAATTCTTTGGTTCGCCGTCGTAGTGCTCTGGTGGTGGTAGATGGGGTTCTGGATGGGTCGGGCCCAGTTCCGGAGCAGGTAACTGAGGAGGTTTGGAAGGGCAAGGGTTTTTCATGGCAGTGGTAGTGAGCTCTGTCATCTGATGCAGAAGAGTGTTTATGTTTTGATTCAGAGAGCAAATCTCATCCCCGTGAATGCCCAGGCACTGTCTGTGGAGTCACAGCACTTCCAAAGCAGGGGTCGGGCTCGCTGGATCCATTCTGGCTAGATTGTTCTATCAGGCACTCAGGACAGGGGATCCAGATGCAAGACCATGATGTGAATTTCTTTGTAAATAAATTCTTTATTTTCTGGTGGCAGATTAAACAGGCAAAAAAAGATCCAACAAGGTTCAAGCAGTTTGTAATCGAAAGTTCAGGCAATAGGTCGGAATTCCAGCAAACCGGTGTATCACAGGTAATCTAAAGAAGTCGAGGTCACAGGTGGAGGGTCGAAAATAAACGGGCTAATCAGACAAATACTAAATCCAGAAACAAAAATCGAGGTACAGAAAAGGGTTGAAAAGCTCCGGTTCAAAATCAGATAAGAGGGATAAACAAACCTTGGAGGTTGGGGGTGAAACAGGTCGTAACAGGTATCAAGCCGAAAATGCTGGAAGGTATGGAATAAACCCATAACAATCTGGTGACGAGACATGCACTTTCCAGCTAATAGGACACACTCCTTGTCATGACAGGCTATTTCTGACCGCTTTCAAGATGGCAGTTAGCTCAGCTAACATTAGCTATTGATAGCTAACTCTCTTGTTAGTTGCTAGTAGCTAGCAATACAACTGTACAAAGCTATAATTAAGCTAGTCAACTTAAATAAAACTTTTTTTACACCAACTAATGTGTTACTTCTCTAGCTATCTATCTATGTATACTTCAGGCTTTTGTTGCCCTGCTGCTCTAGGATCTGATTTCGCAAAATATCTAAGGAACATTACGTCTGACCCTGAATAAATGGGTAACATACTTTACACCACAAAAAAACAGCATCTCTGGTTAGTCTGTAGCCATCTAGCCATCGAATGTCTATTTGTGTCTTGCTGGGATAGCTGGCTAGCTCTATGCTTTTATGCTTAGCTAGCTAGTCTATATTGGCTTAGTTGTAAAGTAACGTTAACATTACTAGCTAATTGCGTTAGCTAGCTACATGTATAACGTTAAATAGGACAATTTAGTTATAATGGCAACTTCTAGCTAGCTAAGTTATTAAGTCCTGTTAAGCATATACATTAAACCAACAACAGCAGACTAGTTGTTGCCGCCAAGCTTACAAAACAACATTGCCTTAATGTAACGTTATCTCCAGATTTGCCACTACCAACAGCTAGCTCATCCTGGCATGAGGCATGACATCTTCTCTGTTCATTCTCTTTCGCTGCCCGCCACTACATTAATTACCTGGATAGCTATCATAGCTAGCAGTATAGGCAGAGCTAGCTAGTAACGGTCTTCGATCACGCTGTAACGTTAGCTAGTTTGAACAGTAGAGTTAGCGTATGGTTGGTTGGTCACATGGCTAGCTAGCAAACATATATCTAGCTAACCTGAGTAGTCAGCAGCTATTTAAATGATCTTGTGATGGAGCTCCCGAAATCCTAACCATAACTGTCAGTCAATGAAAAAAACAACAGACCCTTGATCACAGTGAAAAAAAGTGAAGCTGGAAATAAAAAACTTAATATGCTCACGCAACCCTACATAGGTTTCACCTCATGCAGTGCCATGTAATCCCAATAGAGGGAAGAAGGGTAAAACCGATGTAGGATTAGATGGATGCATTTTTAAATATGGCGGGTGGTCTTAATTTTTTAAAGATTCTACATGTCCCGGAGCACCTGTTAAGACGTGATCATGAACACCACTACGTACCAACATATTTAAATAACAAAACAATGCACATATACAGTTGAAAGCATTCTTAATCATGAAAAAACTGGTTTTAGCAGGTTCGTTTAATGTTGCGGCTGATTAGTGTATGTAGCACACTATTTACTTTATATCAATGGTCACTTTATCTTGCATTCCAAACAAGCAGATATTTTAAGGATAACTTATTAAAAGGTGCTGATTTGAGAAGCTACAGCAACTGCGACTGACCCTGTGGAAATATCTGAATGTGTTTCTAAGCCGATCAGCTTTCGGCATCTAGCAAGTATTGTCGTGATCTCTTCTCTTTTTGCGCTTGCTTCGTGACCTAGCTAACTGTTGGTTTAAAACAAACTTCCGCTTGCAATGGCACAAGCCAAACAGTAGCTGAAAATGTGCTAAATCAGCCATCGCAATGCTTCTGGACAATTACTGTAACTTCAACTATTTCATTTTTGATTCGGTCTGGAAAAGGTGGAAAAGAATGTGGTTCAAGGGGTTCAAGGCTTGTTGGCTACTTCACTGAAGCTCTTGCTGCTGTGACGTTTACGTGTAAGAGCCATTATGTATTTGATAGGTAACAGTCTTAAACTACCTATGGTTCTCTTTTCTTTTTAAATGGTCAAAAATTCAAATTATATTAGTCATTAATAGTTCAATTTATTATGGCAAAATTAGTTTATTCAGAACGCAAGTGGAATATTGCAAAATGCAGATTTTGAAATGGTTTACTTTCACAAGATATCATCGGTCAGGGCAACCACTGTTTATATAGAGATGATTACATTACCTTCCAGTAAAAAAAGTCTGGAAATTCAACACAAAAACTATGTTTAAAGTGAGAGATAATGATTGGCAAAAGCCGAAAAAGACAGGAAATTCACAGACAGGAAGCACCAAGAACATTATTTTGACCTATGCACTGACAAGGCTTCCAACACACAATGCATTAATACCTGCTATGGGTACGGTAAATATGGTGGTCTACTTCAAACAACATGTACCACTGGGCAGGCTGCTGAGGATTCAATCAAATATTCTCTTTTGGTTGTTTCTTCCAATGTCTCAGTAGACCAGTATCTCCTTGGTTGTTTTTTGCTGGGTTCCGCTGCCATGTCCAGGTTATAGTCCTCAATGAGGTTAAACAAGTTTTCCTGGTTTGAAGAGGTAGATAAATATCCAAACGAAAGTTTTGTTTGTGGTGTTTTTGCTTCGTGGAAATTTAGGAGAACGTTGCCATGTTTGATCTCACCCGATGTCTTGCAATGTTCTCAGGGCAGCGTCATGTGTCCTTGATTATTTAAATTCTATGTTTTGTTGTCTAATATATTACATCTGTTGCTCAGAGTTGTAGATATGCTTTTATTTCAGACCATTTTTTTCACTGAAGGAAATCCCTTGGGTTTAAAGAAAGTTGAGTTTGTTTTATCTTTTGTGTTGCTACCCTGTAAAGAGAAGCCGAATCGAAATGTATGTATCCCTTTGTGTATATTACAATATCCAATATCTGCCCTCTAAAGTCTCTCCCCATCTTGGGATTATAATTCATCGATCTTTTTACTTTGTCCAAAAAACAAATTCATGGTCCTAAGGCCAACATCAGGCATCAATTGGATTAACTAGGACAACATGTTTACTATTTTCTTGTTTTTCATTGTTCTATTAACCCTATATAGTGTATTAAGCCTCCAAGGTTAAATATGTATTTAAAAAATTGTCTTTCCTTTGTAATTATAGAGGTTGGAGATGAGTACTAGTGTGTGGCGGCATATGTGTGCATGTGGGTGTGTATGGCACTCCACCCAGGTAAATGGCCACCAGCCACCACTGATAAAAATGCATTGAAAACAAAACTGATCAGCAAATAATTGATATAGACGTAAAAATATTTTAAAAAAGAAACTTACCAATGAATGTACTCAAATATGCTCCTGTACACTTCAATTCTAGCCACTGATGCTGCCTTTCCTTTGGATTTTTTAAATTTATTGTCAGCATCTCTCTTGTGAATTGGTGGGGGTTGGGGGGTAACAGAAGGAACCCCTGTCTACTAATCTCAAACCTTTTCATCTTTTTTTTTTTTTTTTTTTACTTTTTTGGGTGGAGGAATTTGACTGGAGATGAATTGATTGATTCTTTAAATCTGCAGTTCATGAATTGACACATGTAATGTAGTGGTTAAGGTACATGACTGGGACACGCAAGGTCGGTGGTTCAATCCCTGCTGTAGCCACAATAAGATGAGCACAGCCATTTGTGAGTTTGCCATATCCTATTTGAGTATTATTGCTGACCATGTGCATCCCTTCATGGCCACAATGTACCCATCTTCTAATGGTGAGCACTGAGCACTTACTAATACTGGGTAGGGCCTCCCTTTGCTCTCAAAACAGCCTCAATTCTTTGTGGCATGGATTCCACAAGATGTTGAAAACATTACTTTGAGATTCTCTTCCATGTTGACATGATTGTATCACGCAATTTCTGTACAATCTCCCATTCTACCACATTCTAAAGGTGCTCTCTTTGCAGTCTTCAATTATCCAGTTTTGGTAAGCCTGTGCCCACTGCAGCCTCGGCTTTCTGTTCTTGGCCGACAGAAGTGGAACCCAACGTGGTCTTCTGCTGTTGAGGCTCATCTGCCTTAAGGTTCAATGTATTGTGCATTCTGCCCACCACAATTGTACAGGGTGGTTCTCTGAGTTACCATAGCCTTTCTGTCAGCTCAAACCATTCTGGCCATTCTCCGTTGACCACTCTCATCAACAAGGCATTTCCATCCGCAGAACTGCTGTTCACTGATGACAGTGGATTTCAGGAGGAACCCCCCATTACTGCCCCCCTCACTATACCCAACCGCTGTGGAAACCTTCAGGTTTCTGGGATCTACAATCTCCCTGGACCTGAAGTGGTCTTCCAACATAGACACACTTATTAAAAAGGCCCAGCAGAGGATGTACTTCCTGCGACAGTTCAAGAAGTTCAACCTGCCTCTGGAGTTGCTGATTCAGGAGCAGGTCAGGAACAGATTACAATAGACTATCAGGACTGCAGAGAGAGTAATTGATTCCAACCTGCCTTCCATTCAGGACTTTTCCAGAGTCAGGAAATTGGCAGGAAACATCACTGCAAACCCATCACACCCTGGACATAACCTGTTCCAACTTCTCCCCTCTGGTAGGTGCTACAGAGCACTGTATGCCAAAACAACCAGACACAAGAACAGATTCTTCCCGCAGCCCATCACCTTGAATGAACACTTACAGTGGTGTGAAAAAGTGTTTGCCCCCTTCCTGATATTTTTTTATTATTTTTATTTTTTTTCCATGTTTGTCTATGAGGGCGAGGATGAGCGGAGAGCCAGACGCGACCGTGAGACAAAACCCCATACGCGAACACGCAGGCGTGAACGCTATCAGATCCCGGAAGGGAAAGACACAGGGATGTACAAATACAGAGGGGAATGAACAAAAACTAACCCGAAGGTGATATTTAGAATGGAACAGAAAATAAGCACAAAACGGCTGTAGGAAAATAAATCAACCCTCTGAAAACAGGGCGAAACGCCAAACCCAAAATAAGTGCTTAGAGGCGAGCAATGGGATTTACTATTAGAGAAATCAGAAATAAAAATACAACCTAGCGCAAAACTGCTAGGCACAAAACAAAAACCATGAGACGCAGCTCAGGAAAAAGACACAAACAAAAATACAGTACCGGGGACAACGTCCCTCTACCACCAGCTCACACGAGCCCCAAACAAAAAGAAAGAAAAGAAAACCCTTCAGGAAGGCGTCGGTGAACAAACACCACAACCGAATGCCTTCCTTACCTATTTTTCTTCATTTCTGAAAGTTCAGATAAACACACCAACACCGTACCTGACTCTACCAGCACAGAGTCTACCTAGTGTAGTACTGGCTTTGTGCTAGAGCGAACAGTAGACACAAAAGCACTGAAAGGTAGTCAGTACTGGCCTTACGTACTCTTAGGGGAAGGTAATTCCCCTGGTGCTAATGAGGCACAGGTGTAACCAATGATCCTTGGCCCTCTGGTGATCACAGCGGGAATTACCTCCCACCATGACATTTGTCTCACTTAAATGTTTCAGATCATCAAACAAATTTAAATATTAGTCAAAGACAACACAGGTAAACACAAAATGCAGTTTTTAAATGAAGGTTTTTATTATTAAGAGAGAAAAAAAATCCAAACCTACATGGCCCTGTGTGAAAAAGTGATTGCCCCCCCTGTTAAAACATAACTTAACTGTGGTTTATCAAACCTGAGTTCAATTTCTCTAGCCACACCCAGGCCTGATTACTGCCACACCTGTTCTCAATCAAGAAATCACTTAAATAGGACCTGCCTGACAAAGTGAAGTAGACCAAATGATCCTCAAAAGCTAGACATCATGCTGAGATCTAAAGAAATTCAGGAACAAATGAGAAAGAAAGTAATTGAGATCTATCAGTCTGGAAAAGGTTATAAAGCCATTTCTAAAGCTTTGGGACTCCAGCGAACCACAGTGAGAGCCATTATCCACAAATGGCAAAACATGGAACAGTGGTGAACCTTCCAAGGAGTGGCCGGCCGACCAAAATTACCCCAAGAGCGCAGCAACGACTCATCCAAGAGGTCACAAAAGACCCCATAACAACATCCAAAGAACTGCAGGCCTCACTTGCCTCAGTTAAGGTCAGTGTTCATGACTCCACCATAAGAAAGAGACTGGGCAAAAATGGCCTGCATGGCAGAGTTCCAAGACAAAAACCACTGCTGAGCAAAAAGAACATTAAGGCTCGTCTCAATTTTGCCAGAAAACATCTTGATGTTCCCCAAGACTTTTGGGAAAATACTCTGTGGTCTGACGAGACAAAAGTTGAACTTTTTGGAAGGTGTGTGTCCCATTACATCTGGCGTAAAAGTAACACTGCATTTCAGAAAAAGAACATCATACCAACAGTAAAATATAGTGATAAATGGAACCATGAATTCTGCTGTCTACCAAAAAATCCTGAAGGAGAATGATGATCCAAAACACACCAGCAAGTCCACCTCTGAATGGCTGAAGAAAAACAAAATGAAGACTTTGGAGTGGCCTCGTCAAAGTCCTTACCTGAATCCTATTGAGATGCTGTGGCATGACCTTAAAAAGGCGGTTCATGCTCGAAAACCCTCCAATGTGGCTGAATTACAACAATTCTGCAAAGATTGGGCCAAAATTCCTCCACAGCGCTATAAGAGACTCATTGCAAGTTATCGCAAACGCTTGATTGCAGTTGTTGCTGCTAAGGGTGGCCCAACCAGTTATTAGGTTTAGGGGGCAATCACTTTTTCACACAGGGCCATGTAGGTTTGGATTTTTTTTCTCCCTTAATAATAAAAACCTTCATTTAAAAACTGCATTTTGTGTTTACTTGTGTTGTCTTTGACTAATATTTAAATTTGTTTGATGATCTGAAACATTTAAGTGTGACAAACATGCAAAAAAATAAGAAATCAGGAAGGGGGCAAACACTTTTTCTGTCACTTAGTATCAGAAACAATCGCTGTGAAATAAACTATCCACTGTACCTATATATTCTAAATGATATATTTTGTAGTTTAAATACAGTCTTTAAAATGAACATATCATCATTATCAATATAAACCTAAGCACGCTGTATATACTGTATAGTGTATTCATGCATGTACTGTCAGATAATCCAATCTACCTACCTCATGTATATAACGAAACCTGTTGCATTTAATAATTCCATATTTATTCCAGCATTTTTGCACTTTGCACCATTGCACTATTCTCTTTTGTCACATTCTCAGTGTGTTTATACTTTCATATTATATAATATATATAATATATGTATATTATATGTATATTTTTATTTGCACATAGTAGTTAATGTTTATGCTCACCTTGTTTAGCTTTGCTGTCCCTGTTTTTAGCTGTATGTCTATTCTGGTAAATGGTTGGCATTTATATAGCGCCTTTATCCAAAGCGCTGTACAATTCACACACACACACACACAGACACACACACACACACACACACACACAGGCTACCATCACTCATACACATGCAAGTTGGAACAGGTTATGTCACTTCATTGTATGTCACTTAGAGCATCTGCTAAATGCCTGTAATGTAATGCAAAAACCCCATGATCCTGAAACTTACATAGGCCTATATAATATAAACATTATACAGTTGAAACCAATAAAATGACAAAGGTAATTTTTTTATTTAATTAAAACATCAAGTGACAAAGTATCACTATTTTCAGTAAAACCTGCAAACATAGAGATGCATGGAATTATAGCCCCAATATACAGAATATACCGTTTACTGCTTGGTGTCCACAACAGTCGGCAGATGGTTTTCAGTCACAGAAAACCGACAAAAAGAATATGACAAAAATCTGCATTAAAGTATTTATTATGCTGATTAAATTTATTTTATACATTTTGTTTTTTACCTATCTGGGTATCTTAGAATAGAAGGATTTAACAGACATTCCTGAGGTACTGAGGTGTGTCTCCACTTTCCTCCACCATTTTGAGAGGTCTCACAGACACCAGCGTAATCGCCATACCGCGCTGAGAAAGCCTCGGAAGCTAAACAGCGCCAGGCCTGGTTAATACTTGGATGGGAGACCGCCTGGGAATTTTGTTAGCTGCTTGGTTACTTGTTCAATAGGATGCCAACAATTCTGGAGCCAACTGTATTCCATTTGGAGAACTATTGGTTAAAAATAAAGACTGCATGAAGACTTCTGCATAAAGCTTTTATTATACTGCAAGAGCATTAAAAAATACTGTTCACAGAATATCATTACAGTATGGAAGGTTTCAGGAAACATACTCAAAGATAAAATGTCAGACACATGCATTTTAATGATCCATTAATACACTGGCTTAACAAGCAAACTATAATGAAATTAGCATTGTTATAAAATATTCTTGCAACTGCATTTTGCTTGTGGATAAAACAAGATATAATGATGTACAATAATCATGCATTAAAGCTGTAAGATTCAACAAATGATGGAAATGGAATGTATTAGCAATTTTTTTAAGGCATACTATGCAGGATTTACACCTTGAAAATATCATGAAAACAACCATGCTCATCATTACTTTGATGCACTGACAATCTGTGTATGCGTGCACTTCTGCCCAGTCTTGCTTGTCTGCCTGTATTTGTTGTTCTAAAAAGAAAATTTCTGGGTGTGACTATTTCCTCTTTGTCGGCGGTATTTGAAAAGCATGTGGCCAACAGAAAAATTATGGAATGTGTATTGGTTGACTACAGTACACATTGGGGCACTTTCAGCTGGCTTAGTGCTGGAGAGGTACCCCCGGGCCCAAGCCAACACTTATTTTGCTTAAGTGTCGCCATCTCAACCATAGTTGTAAAAGCATTTGATCACAATCAAATCTAATTTGTCTGCCATGTCATATCTTTTCAAAAGATAATTATCGTGGTCTTCACAGTATTGTCAAGTGTTGTCTGAAATCCATATTTTGTCGATTACAGCCAACACCAATTAAATTATGGTAATAATTGCATGTAATGCAAATGTCCAGGTTGAAATGAGCTCACTGTGTCCAACTGTTAAGCTGTATGATGATGATTTATTATTGATTCATTCTTCATAAATCGATTTGGAACCAGAGCAACCCAAAAGTGTGTCCCTCACCTGCTGCTTTTTATGCTCCCTATCATCTCGATGCCTGCCCCTCCCACAGTGGGGGAACGATTAGGAGGCAAATTTGCCCCGTGGACAGGGTTGCCATGATGGCTAACCAGTGACATTTTATCAAAGTATCTATCAATCACCAAACCAACTGGCTGGTTAGCAGTTGGTAACATTAGGTTGCTGATGTTATTAGCTAACTAAATACTGTTATGTTTGGCAAGGTTGGCTTGCTGCCCATGATAGCCTGATAATTTGCTGTGGGTCCACCAATGCCCCAGCGCAGTGAGCTTGGAGGCTCCTGAAGGAATTTTGAGTAAGGAAACATGAGCGCCTTTTTACAGAACATGTGGCATATAAATTATATATTTGTCCACCTCTCCCTTCCCAGGCTCTTTTCCAAATGCTTATTTTTACCTCATGTCCTTCCCTCACTCCTAGCTCCCATCAAAGGATACAAGGAAAGGGCACAAGGACAGAGGAATCAATGGAATGCCCTTGCTTTTTCGAGTGTCGGTTTGAAGCCATGTCAATTACAGTTATTAGGTAATAGCGGTGAGTCCTATTACGTTGGAAAATCCTACTATCTTATATAGCTGAGGTTTTTTGTTTTCACACATGACTGCAGTTCAACTACTACCAACCAACATCTGTGGTCAGAGAGACACTAAGATTGCACTTTTCACTAAATGTATCTGTGCTAGCAATTACTAGCATAGGTATGTTCCACCACCACTAGGTACCCTAGTAACTTTGCTGTATATGACAGCGAGGTGAGAGTTTTTGCTAACGGTTTTGGATAGAAGCATTTTGGAATATTTGTGACAACCTGACCGGTATAAAGCTACCGACATACCTAGCCAGAGAAAAATATCTTGTTGTTTTTTTGGTGCATATCCTTAGACAGGGTTGGGAATGGAGTTGGAGCCATTTTTTATGGTAAACACAGAACTCCTGCATAGTATGCCTTTAGGTTAGACAGACAACATTTTTGCATTAAAAAAATTATTATTAATACTTTCCCCACACTTCTTATTGAATCAAGGGCGTAACTTTACTTGGAATATTGGGGGTGCTGAAATTCATAGACCTGCTCCCCCCCCCTACATATAAGATTTTTTAAAAAAGGACAGCTGTGAAAATAATATGGATTACTGATGAATGTCACAGAAAGAATTCACTGAAGTTGCAGAAAACTTAAAAAGGTGGAAGAAATCACAGAGATTATTCATGTTAATGTTACATTGATAGATGCGCAAATGTAGCAACAGTAACTAACAAGAGCTCTAGGCAGTTTCAGGTCCCCCTTGTAAAAGAGATTTAAATCTCAACAGCCCATTTCTGGTTAAAGGTCTAATATAACATTTTAAAAAATCAACAGGCAGTTGCTGGCTGTTATAGGAGCTGCCTACGACTAAATTTAATTCATAGGTTGGCGCATTACTTGCTTCATTCTATCTTTGATGAGCGTCTGTTGTCACTGATGTTACTGTAAAGGGAAGGAGCGCTGAGTATCAACAAATGTGACATGGACAGTTGAACATCAGCACATCTGACAATGACTCATCAAAGCTTGATCCCAGCGCATTCCACAATGTAGGCAAATGCAAAGCAGAGAAAATTTAGAAATTTGCGAAAATTCAATCAGTGACAAACATCCAACCTTGATATCCCAATCACATCCTGAAATCACAATCTTTATTTTATGAAATATTTCTTCTCATCATTGTGCTATGGAATTGGGGGTGGGGGGTGGTGGGGTCGGATATTTTGCTTGTTTTGTAATATTAGGGGGACATAACCCCCTAACACTCCGTAAGTTACACCCCTGTATTGAATAAATTAAGTGTCTGAGCCACCTGCTTTCATACCACAGGATGAATCTTGTTCCGCGTCATTCTTTAAATTTTCTGTTTCATCATCACTTGTGATTAGATCCATGTGGTCACAATTTACTTCGTTTACATCATTTGGTAAAAGTGTAGGAGGCCTCTTTCTCTTGAAAAGTCCAAGCTGAGGAAAGAGGAACAGTGTCAAACACACGGTCCTACACATAAAATGGATAAAGAAAATGAATCTAAAAGTACATCATACATGATATGTACAAAGATGCCTCAATAATTAAATGAAATCAATTCAATCATTCAGTTCAATTCAATAATCACACAATTATTTTTATTTATTTATTTTTCTCATTTTCTCCCAATTTGGTAGGCGATTGTACCCTATCAAATCCAATTAGTGTTAGCTGGGAATACACCGTTTATGACCCCGTCGCTTCGGCAGCCCAGATGGATCTAGCGATCCTGAGAACAACACGCCTTCTTCAAGCTGCCTCGTCTCACAGCCTGCGACCGTAATTCCGAGGCGCGCCAGGGTACATGCATGCGGCAATTCCTACTAGTCCCTGCTGAGTCCCTCCCTCGGAGCAGCGAGGCAATTATGCAGCTCCATGAGAGCCGGCCAAACCAAGCTTTTGGTTCCAAATGTTTTGGTATTACTGTAGTCTGCTGTAGCCTGTACACATCCATTGTATAGGCTACATATATAGTAGCCTGTACACTGTACAGTAGTAGTTTAACAAGCTGTTAATTTGTTTTAGGTGCCATTGATGTTAAGAGGGATTATTTACCCTCTTAAGCCACATTTTGTCAGACATAGCTATGCATGGCACGATTTTGGTGATCAGTGACATTTCAAAATGGGACACACTTGTGTTCCTGAGTTTGTCTGTTAGTTTATTTGTTATTTCTTGTAATTCATTATTTTCCATTATTTATAACTGGTCTTCTGTTTATTTATTCATTACAGTTCATTGAATTTGTCTTCCCCTGTTATGTCTATGTCTGTAAGTTTCTGAGCCCTAGTCACTCCCCTGTCAGTTTGCTGCACTATTCGGGTGGTTTCCGGTTTCAACGATTCCTTCTCAGCCTTGCTTTTTCTTACTTCCTGCTTTTTCACTAGTTCATGTTGTAGATAGCACTAATTTACTAGTAAAAACTAACATAGATATTGTACAGTACTAATTATATTAACACACTGTCTGTCTAACTAATTAACTAACAGTCACTAGTTTTGGGTAAATTAGATTTAATCACGTAAACTAACATACTAACGATATCTCCAGTTTCGATTCTGCTCTGTAACTCCGCCTCTCTATTCTATCACTAATTACTTGCTTTGATTCAGCAAAGTGTTCGCACCTGCCTCCCGATATCACTAAATCTCTTAACTGCAATTGCAATTGTCCACTCCCTAATCTGGAGCCGTTTGTATTACATGTGGGTCTATATGTATCCAGTCTGAGTTTTCGTTTCCCCCTTGTTATTGTATTACTACCCAATTATGTTCCTCACCAGTTGTTTATTTGTTAATCCTCACTCCCATGCCCCACCTAGTATGTCACTTCCCTTCATGTATTTAAACCCCAGTCTGTGCTAGAAACTCTGTCAGAATGTTGATCAATTTTCAGTTGCCCTTTCTAATGAGTTTTTTTGCCTAGCCCCTTTTTACCTCAGCCTTTGATTTCCCGGATTTTTGACCCCTGCTTTGTTTTTTAGATTATTCTTTTGCATCTCAATTCTGGCATTGTTTGATCTCTGATTACCTGGCTTTGATATTAGACTGAATAATGACAACTTTTTTTGCATACTCCCTGGTCTGCACTTGGGTCCTCTGAATGGTACATCACACACAGAGCATTTTTTTCTGCGCCTTTGATTTCTTTTAAAATATGTTTTAAAGGTAGCCTACAAGTTCTGAAAAAGTTGTTAGATTTGGCACAAACATTTGTTATCTTTCAGGGGTTCATCTGTGTTTTTTCCCCCCTAGCCTACAGCCTACACTTTTCCTTGTTTGATTCTGGTTTTGGAAATGGGAAAATCACATCGTCCTCCAAACGATAACGAGTAGCAAGTAAGCACTTTTACCGGTTCCCTAAGTGCAGTGCTCACAATAAAATGACCGCTGGCTAGTCGTCAACAAACTAAAGAGGTGGTCCACTTGCTGCTCGGAGTAGTGCTCATTTCTCAATGTGTTTCCAATACTTATTTTGTTTCTATTTATACATGACTCACACAGAGTTTTAAACAGGGATTTCTTTGTAATTTATATTTTTTTCAGAATGCAGACAACCCTGGCGGAAAATCCAGCTATGACCAGCATGAAACTACCAGCTGTTTCAAAATATGGCTTGAGCTGGTCAAACCATGTTGAGTATGGAGCTGGGGGATGTACAACGATGCAAGATTACAGGGTTATCGAGGTAACCTAAGCACTAACCCAAGCACTAGCCCTGGGTTTTCTGTACCATAAAGCTGAGTTACTTTAAATTGGGGTATATTGCTAGGGCAAATATGCTGCATGGCTAACCTGATCCGGGGCAGGTTGTTCAGGTTATGGGCTTCAAACATATAAAACCACTGCCCTTTGACCAATTAACTCATAAAGAGGCATCTCTCCAGGATATTTCCGTAGAACTGAATTAATCAGCTAGCTTTCTCCACGGTTACACTATGCGTAAGATATAAGCAAGAAAAGTTGTCAAAATAATGCAAGCTTCTTGAACCCTGCATGTCAATATCTTCCTATCTCCCTTAATTATTTTAAGAATTTATACTCCATGTATACCATGCACTTATTCGGTAATATTTAGCTCTTATCCATTTCTTCCGAGATATTCATTACATATTAATGTTGCTATATGTGGTTAGCTTAGAAAAAAATATAGACCATTTCTGCAGGACAATTGAAAAATGTAAATGTAAGAAATGTTGAAATGTTGGATTCACCAAACTTTTTCCAAGTGTTGTTGTTCCCTGCCCTAATCATCGAACAAATTAACCTAATGAACGTCTGAGGAAGGACAGGTTGTTTCTCTACATTTAATGATGTGAGACAAGATGGCCCTATAGCCTACTGTATAAACAGCCTGCTTTACTGCACTTCAATTTTCTTTAGCCTACTCTTCTGTAATGGCTTTGTATGTGCACTGTAAAAATAATAATAAAAAACAAGTTTCCATTTTCCATCAACTATGCTATGAGAGTCTTATGCTGATTAACACTATGGGCTAGATGTACGAAGCCTTTTGTGACGATTTTCAGGAGCACACATGACACATTCTGCCCAGGAAACATGCGTTGTATGTATCAAACTGGCACAAGGGGCTAGAACCACAACATGCGTGTCAGAGATGTTCACAAGTCATCAAATACACGTCTGAATCAAGTCTCAAGTCTCTGAGCTAGAGTCCAAGTCAAGTCTCAAGTCTCTTAGCTAGAGACCGAGTCAAGTCTCAAATCTCCAGAATGGTGCAGCCTAAACATGGCTATAGATATTCATCACGATTCCTTGAAGATTTAGAAACCAGAAGTGTAGAAGACATATTTTGTATGACATTATATGACATCAAGTGTGTGACATCTGAAAAAGCAGTATTATCAGGGGCAGACAAAAAGATAGTGGTTATTTAATTTAGTTGGCAAAATATAAAATTTCTCAGCTGTTTGTAATAAACAAATTACACAAGAACTGTTTAAGTAGTTCAATGAAACATAATATTACAAGGGTTTTTATCCACATTCAACACAAAATGCTACTTTTATTGACTACTGCAGTCTCAAAATTATTCAACCCCTTCATGACAAGCATCTTCAGTACTTAGTAGAGCACCCTTTTGCTGTTATGACCTGCTGCAAACGCAATGCATAGCCAGACACCAGCTTCTGACAGCGTTCCTGAGGAATCTTAGCCCATTCCTCATGGGCAATGGCCTCCAGTTCAGTAATATTCTTGGGTGTGCGTTTGGCAACCGCCTTCTTCAAATCCCACCAGAGATTTTCTATGGGGTTCAAGTCAGGCGACTGTGACGGCTGGAAATCTTCCATTTCTTCTTCTGAAACCAAGCCTTGGTGGACTTTGAGGTATGCTTGGGATCATTGTCCTGCTGGAAGGTCCAACGACGCCCAAGCTTCAGCTTCATCACAGACGGCATGAGGTTTTTCCCTAAGATTTCCTGATACTTGACTGAATCCATCATGCCCTCCACACGCTGCAGGTTTCCAGTGCCAGAGGCAGCAAAGCAGCCCCAGAGCATCACTGAGCCACCACCATGCTTCACTGTAGGCAGGGTGTTCTTTTCAGCATATGCTTCATTCTTCTTCCTCCAGACATACCGCTGATCCATAGGCCCGAAAAGTTCCAGTTTTGTTTCATCGCTCCATAGAACAGAATTCCAAAACTTCTGTGGCTTATTTAGATGGTTTTGAGCATATTGGAGCCGACTTTTCTTGTGCTTTTGGGTCAGTAGTGGTGTACGTCTTGGAGTCCGGGCATGGAGCCCTTCAGTGTTCAGTATGCGCCTTACTGTGCAAACTGAAACCTCAGTGCCTACTGCCACCAAGTCTTGCTGCAGGAGTTTTGCAGTCACTCTAGGGTTTTGACCACTTGCCTCCTCAGGAATCTGGTGGCAGCCGCTGATAGCTTCCTCTTTCTGCCACGTCCAGGTAGTGTAGCCACTGTTCCTTTAACTTTAAACTTGCAAACTATGCTTCCAACTGTATCTCTAGGAACATTCAGTGCTTTTGCCATCTTTTTGTATCCTTTTCCTTGTTTGTGCAAGGCAATGATCTCTTCTCTGAACTTTTTGGACAATTCTTTTGACTTAGCCATATTTCTAACATGCAATCAAACGTCACTCTCAACAAACCCCTAGCCAGTCCAGGTATTTATGTGTTTTATCTCAAGCACACCTGAACTAATTAGTTGCAGCAGGTATGCTCGAAACAGGGGGTTCGGTAATTTTGATTAGTTGCATCAGGTGTGCTTGAGACAGGGGGTTGAATAATTTTGAGACTGCAGTAGTGATTAAAAGTAGCATTTTGTGTTGAATGTGGATAAAAACCCTAAATATTTTGTAGTATTATGTTTCATTTAACTACTTAAACAATTCTTGTGTAATTTGTTTGAATTTGTCTGCCAAATGCCAATAATGTAAATTTATTCAGAAATGTGAATTTTATTGTACAATGATGTTGTATCATCATCAGACAGCAAGCAGCCAGCCTAGGTAACATTAGCTCACTGACCTGAAGTGAGAGTTCACACATGATATTAGACGTTTTCCACAAAGAAAAAAAATCTCAATCGGTGTTAAACTTGGAAGGAAAACAGCTTTTCTGCCGAATTCTGTGGGCCTGAAATGTTTGCCTAAATGTACTATTTGTAGAGCAAAGTATAGCATTACACACACTCAGTGAGCACATTATTAGGTATTTATTAGAGTTATTATTTTAGACTTATTGGTCTTCTGCTGCTATAGCCTATCCGTTTAGATGTTTGACGCGTTGTGTGTTTTCAGAGATGCATACCGCTGTTGTAATTTGTGGCTATTTGCGTTATTTGCGCTTTGACCATTCTGGCCCTATTTTTGCCTGCAGAACTGCTGCTTACTGGATGTTATTTGTTTTTCACACCATTCTCTGCAAACTCTAGAGACTGTTGTGCATGATAATCCCAGGAGATCAGCCGTTTCTGAGATCACCCTGTCTGGAACCAACAACCATTCCATGGTCAAAGTAATTTAGATGTGGTTTTGCATATAACTGCATCTTGTATTCTCAAAAATTATACTGTTTCACACTAATCCAATTGTTCAGAGAAAAACACATAACACACCCTTAAGTCGGCCAGGGCTGGGCTGTGGATACTTTGTTGCACTTTAACAACAGTTCCTTATTTTGTAACATGTGGGTGGCGGGGGGACATCACTTTCTCTGCATTTTTAAAATCCATCCTGTCCTGCTCCAAATCTATAAACAGCAGTACGTTAAAAAAAGTAAATAAAGTGCAAATATTTTTTTATAGCTTTTAGTTAAATATTTCAAATGTAGTGGAAACATTACACATTTAATTCCAAATCAAAGCATTAGCAAATTTAATCAAGTCTGCATTATTAATCTGTTTTAAAAAATTGCAGTGTCTACATTTTTCTCTTCAAAATCTTTCTTAGAATGTCTCTGGAGGAATTATCATTGTTGTCCGTTTTGCCATTGCATACTTCTACAAAAGTACTCAGGAATGTGATTCTCTACATTTTGTTTAGGATCTCTTGAACAGGATGAGCCCACATACAAGCTTATCTGACCAATATCTGTAATCCAGTTACCCAGTAAAAGTGTGATCCCCATCCGTGAGCAAGTATATTCACCTGTGCCTAGAACCGGCTAGTGGTATGATATTGAGGTAACGACTGAGAAGCATTTTAGCTAATGACATTACGTTTACAATGATGTAAAATTTGTTAGGCTTGCATAAAACAACACTGAGGAAGACCATGAAAACACCTTTGGCTCCAATATAGAGGGCATTTTCATTGACACGACCCCTGCCTGCTTTTGAAATTGTGGAATGTGTTTGACTTGTTGATGGACGTTGCGTATTTGACAAAAACGTCAATCAATGGACCTTAATCAATATATTAGTAAATAAATTGATATTTATTAGTATCAGACCCATAATATCATGCAGAATGATCATTTTTGGAGATATTGTCACCATATTTCAAAGGTGATTTGTCCAGTATTTTGACTGTGTACATTTTGACATTGTATTTCTAAACACGCCAGGGACAAGGTACACTAATTTGTATCCACTCAAAAACATAAAATGTTTTCATTCAGAAAGAAATGAGGAGTTTGGTTCCAAAACGCGATAAGCGCCATTAAAAAAAAAATGTAGTTACCGCCAAAATCTGTACTGTATTTTGTCACTATTGATAACCCCATATTCAATTTTCCGCAAAACGCGATATTCACCGTGTTACACTGTCCTGTTTACTCCCTTTTTTTCCAAACCGCAATAAATGCCAGTCCCCCTTTTCCACTCAACCAATCACAGCGTGCCATTCCACTTTGTGTAAACAGTAATGGCGGCGCCCTGTATGCAGCCGGCATCCTAGAGAGTTCTCGATATAAGTAGTGATTAACAATAAATACAAGGGATATCGTCATGTATTAGTGTTCTTTCTTACAGTATATTTCTACTATTGCACAATTGTATACAGAAATATTGTTTTTATCAATGCAATAATTTGTATAATGCACAAGACAACACAATTAATGCAATGTGTTCAAAATGAATCTAAAAAAAAATCAGCATATGCAGCGTATTTATAGCATACACTACACAACTAAATGTAACATGGCTATGATGAATGCAATTTTGGAAGGTTAATGTAAGGGGAATGTGATTTTGGAAATGTTATGGTCTAATATATGTGATATTGTTGTTTATGTTCTTCTTGTTCATGATGAAATTTAGCACTTTTCCGCATATGAGCAACGTTTTATTGATGTAATTGACTGTATTTTCGGCCAAAAAATTAGATAAATAGGCTGTCATATGTGGATCAACTTACTTTGTTGTTTGTAATTGTATTTTGCACAGAAATTCTTTTTTTGTATTAATGCAATGGATTTAAAAAACGTGTCATGGATTTATTGCATTTTGGGGAAAAAATAATCTGTTTTTAAAATAAATCTTTAAATATTAAAATCTGGATTTGAATTTTTAATGTTATTATAACCTCAAGATGCTATATGAAAGTTTGAAACAGAAAATGGTGGTTTTCATCATACCACTTTCTTGGTAAAGAAAACACATTTTTACTCAAATGAATCAAAATGGATTTATAGCGTTTTGGGACCAAACTCTTCAAATATTCCAATTCTGACTCTTGGAATACAAACCCCACTTAGATGACACCAGGATAATGCCTGTAGTTAAAAGAGTTCAAGAATAGTAACCATTTTATTTTGGGTATGTAATTTTCAAGACATTTTCAAGAAAAGGGTTGATACTTAAATATTACTAAGCAAGTAATATTTTTCCTTTCCAAAAACTCAAAATCATTGCCTGTCCTTTTTCTAGTACTTCTTCAATTCATGGATAGAACTACTGATACTTAAGGGGTTAAGGACAGTTCTACTGTCCATTTTCTGTCATTAACATTTTAAATAAATCTTGTAACCCTGTTAAGGAATAGGGTTCCATCATTTAGCAGGGCCTGTAAACTCTTCCCTATCTCTTTAGAGCTATACCTTTTCTCACCACCAGGAGTCAGGAAGGGGGTGTGCTAGAGACAGGAAGGGGAGGTGCCAAGGGGAACAAAGGAAAAAATGTTTGGTGGAGTAGAGAGAATGGTTTTCGGCTAAGGCCTAGTTAGGACTGTTGGGGATCACTTTAAAAAACAAGGAAAAGGATTGCTTTGTTGGACTAACTGAACCATTGGGAAAAGGAAAGACAAAGGCCCATTGGATTTAAAAGACTTTTCTTTTTCTTTGGATTACTGGATTATAAGAACTGAAATGATGGACTTCCAAACCACAGAGGGGTGAGATCTAACCTTTTTCTTTTTGCCCTTCGTTTTGTGGACTATTTCATCTTTTTGGTTTTTTGTTTGTTTTGTATGAACTTTTCGGCAGTAATCTGGGAATCTTGACTGTCAGGCTTTTTTAGCCTTTAACCTTGGGGAGTGATTCTGTCTGCCATTGCATTGAACTGCATAAATGCATACAGCTACTTTTTGTTTGCATGACCACATTCCCTCTCCTTCTCATTGTTATTAATATCATTAATGGTTGTAGTCACAGGACAAAGCAACTGTTATAATCTAAATGGATGTTTACCACACCAGAGACACTCACCCTCCACAGGATCACAAAAATGATGGCCAGCACTAAAAATCCTCCACCAGCTCCTATCCCAGAGATCAAAGCTTTGTTGGGCGGAATTATCAGTTCAACTCGACTGTCAATCTGTAAGATTATTGAGTGAAACCACAGATCAGCCATGATTGTTCACATCATTGTGTTGAACCACAGTATGGAAATGTAACAAAAAATATTAAAGGAAAAGAAGAAATTTCAGACCATCATCTTAAAAGATATGTCAATAAATACCTTTGCTTTGTGGAATTTTGTTGGGTTAGCTTGGTCCTGTCAAAAGGGAAAATGTTGTACTTATTTCCACTTCAACAGATTCTTTCAAATCAGAATGTTTTATCAGAAGAAATCTCACCCCTGAGGTGCTTGCAGTTTGGATATACCGGTTCTCCTCATAGCTGAGTTTTACCCAACTTGAGAATTGCACTTCCAAACTTTCAAAAGAAAAGGGTTTTCTGGGAATAAGTTCCTGAAGAGAGAGAAATTTTGAGGCAGTCAAATAGTTCAGTGACGCATTCATTTTGGGTTTATTTATTTACTCTCAGGTCCAAAATGGAACTTTATTTTGTATCTGGGCATTGGTGTTTGAGAGAATTTTGAATATGTGAATATTACTGTGCATTATGCGACTGGACCTTACCTTATTGTGGAAGGATACCTTCCAAGACAGTGTGAAAAGAACAGATGAATGTTGTTTCAAAGGAAATATGTCACATTCAATCTTGCAGTGTCCTTTGTCCTGTAACAAAAAAAAAGAAAAGAATAAAAAGTTTTGCCGGAAACTGACGTCTGTCTATAAACAGTACAACATTTTGAAATGGTTTCCTGCATAACTTCCTTTAACTTCATTATTAACTAGCCGTACCACAATTCAGAAACAGTTTCTTGATTGCAGACTACTACCTCCAGCATAAGTACAAATTCTTCGTTATCGCGAGACATCTTAATCTTGACGTCAACAACGTTCAGCATTAACTTATCTTGAAAAAAAATATCGGAAAATATATAGGCCCCTGTCATTCAACGACTTTGCTCCTTGTGGAAGTACGTTTCTCTCAGCTGCAGGATTTGTGACTTCCATAAAACTGGCTTCTTTATCTAAAAAGAACAAGCACTTAACGAAAAAGCCTAATCTAATTGTATGAAGGTTACGCAAACGTTGCACAAAGTCAGCTAAGCACGTCTTATTTAAACATGGGTCTAAGTCCTTTATAACCCAGCACTCATGTTTTTAGGGAAAAAAGCTATGGCATATGCGGCCACTGCCAAAACACATTCTAAAATAGTCAACAATTAAGTGTTTTAGACGTATGATTTATACATTTGCAAATGTAAATGCGACCAAAATGCCAACCAGTCCAACCACATAACTCTATTTAACAGAGTTTAACATTCTCTGTGAAACGGGTACTTTTCCTTTGTACCAGATCTTCAGAGCCACCAACATTACTTTCTTTGGTCTACTGGCTCTGATTTATGTAAGTGTTTCATGTATACAGCACTTCCAACTGTCTTCACAGTTGTCTCAGGGATACTTTAATTCTTCACACCTCAGGACTCAGACCTGCAGGGCAACTCTCTTATCAAAATCAGGTACAAACAATCTTCAAACAAGCTGCCTTGGTTTATTCTTATTCTTATTAAGTCTTGTGGAATCCATCCAGCAGAACAGGATCTGTATTTTGTTAAAAGAGACTAGCAAGTCTTTAAAACTTTCAATGTAATCCTTGCGTTTGCTCCATAAAAACAGTGTATGTATCTATTCACAAACAAAAGATGCAGCTTTGCCCAGTCATTCCAAATTCATTCCATTCCAACATTGCTGTATATTCCTTCTTCAACCAGTCCCCCTCATTAATTTCCAGGACCTCAAAGTAATCTGCCCCATATTTCCAAAGGGAATGGCACATTTTAAAAACGATCCAAGGTTCTGCACCCATAACCTTAAGCATCATGCTATGCTCCCAACTTTTCCTGGCTGGTTTGTCATTTGGATTGTTCCAGGCCACATCGAGAGGCCAGTCTACCACATCAACAGAGATTTTGTCTTGAACCCGTGCACAAAACATCTCAAATTTATCCAGTTCCTCCAAAAAAACAAAAGCCTGCTAGAGGATAACACCCTTCTTTTCCACTAATCAACATCAGAGTTTAACTTTTCGCAGAGCTCATTCTGACAATAAAAATATGTCAGCTAACAGAAGATGGTCTATAGGAAATAAATAAAGGCTCACCTGTGTTTTTATATCAGAAATGTTTCCACATCTTGTTCGGTTCTTGAGAAGGAGAAAATATTAATGTGTTAGGAAAAAGATGTAATGTTCAATCAATTTTTATTTTCAGAGCACTTTTAACAAAGGGGCTTTGTCAGAAAGCAGCTTTACAGAGAACTGGCCCCCCAGATTATGCTTAGGGTGAACTCCCTGGCTGATAACAGGAAGAAACCTTGAGCAGAACCTGACTTAGAGTGGGAACCCATCTGCCGTTGGTTGGCACCAGTTTGTTGTAAAAAATGGTATTATATATAAACAGATGAATTATAGTACTCTTTTTTTTTTATTTTTTTAAATGATACTTTTACGCTTCCACTCTTCTCCTTTTAAATAATAAAGATTTACTATTTACCACACTTAGCATCAAAGCTTGAGAGTGTGGCAAATCATAATATTTTCCATGGTGAGAGTCAAATGCTTAGTTAGGTTGCTGAGGATTATGTAATATGTACCTTTTTTTTCCCCTCAATATAACTATTTTTATAGGCTTTTATAAGGATATCAGACTTAAAAATAACATTAATCCAAAAACAAATATTTCTTGCAATGTGGTTTGTCATTTTCATTTTCCAATGAAGCTTTATAGTGTGTTAACAAAATTTTTTGCAGTATTATAGCTAGTATGTACAAACATTATTTCTGTAAAATTGCATATTTTCATAAGCGTACATAGGTAAATGGATAAACATTGTGAGAGCTTTTTTGTTAATAAAAACATAGATTTAGAAAAATAACTGAAAATATGTTGAAAAGCTTACCTTTGAAACAGATATCATATAGTCTTCCATGATAAAGTTGTATTCAAGTTGTGTTGGAAAAGTGAAGGTGACTGTCACAGGTACGCATTTGAAGCCCAGATTCTTCACCTGAATATGGAAATGAAGGTAATCTTTAATGTTTTTCTGCTGTCTGTTACATGTTCTCAAATATTTTGGTTTTTGATGTAAATGGGACCTTTATTCAATAAGGGTTGATTTTATTATTATAATAATAATTAAAAAAAAATAATAATAATAAAAAATAATAATAAAATAATAATTCCTAATGAGTTTGGATTGATTAACCCCTTTGATTAAACCCTTTCCCAATCTGACAACCCTTGCCTATTTTTGCAGTGTTCTGGGCAAATATGGCTTGCTGGTGCTACAGCACTGCCAAGAATTACAATAGCACTACTGTAGCATGACCAAGAAATTACCTAGTTTCATATACAAAATACTGTAATGCAACCCAACTTTGTGTATTAAGACTGCCACATTTGGCGTTGTGGAGTATTGACATCATATTTCTGTGCCTGTGTTGTACATTGTGTGGAAATTGCTCATTTAATTTGTGGCAGGTGTGGCACTATGCCCAGGCCCAGTAAGTTCTATTGGTCCACAATGGTTTTTTTTGCCTTGGAAAGAAACAAACGCGCTGTCAGACAATTCGCAACCAATCAGTATTCAATCAGAAACAACAGCATAAAAAAATTGACCGATCAAAAGGCAATTGTGGTCCCAACACACATTCTAAACAAACTTTTTAGAGAAAAGGTCTGCTCTAATGCTACGTACACACTAGCAGTTTTAGTTTCAAAACATGTTGGATACGTTTTAGTGACATGTCATGTCACTTGACATGTCCGTACACATTATTCACATTTAGTGGTTTTTGAAACCTATAATGCAGTCCAAGGCGCAGTACAGTTGCACAAAAAGTTTTTTTCATTTGTGGGACGCACAATGGGCCTCATTTATCAAACATGAGCCAAACGAAATTCACTGTAAATCCATCGGAAATGCATTTCCGCAGATAATGTGGGATTTATCAAAGTTTTTGGATGTCAGTTTTTTCGCAGGAGCTGAACAAACTTCATGAGTAGTCTCAGCTGTTCGTATTGTGCGCGGAAATGAAAGAGAACGGTTGTAAAGCCGGTTTTGTTATTTTATTATTCTGTTAATTCATGTTTTATTAATGTATAATATATATATATATATATATATACATATTATTTATTTTAATTTATACACATTTATTTATTTTATTTAGACTGGCCAAATTATTTGTATATGCCAATTGGATATTACAATCATTCATAGCATATAAAAATTACATTAAGCTTTAAATTACATTAAACATTACATTAATTGTCTCAGGAGGTAAGAATAGTCGTCTGGCAGTTGGAGGGTTGCTGGTTTGATCCCACCCTGGGTATATTGAAGTGTCCCTGAGCAAGACACCTAACCCCCAATTGCTCCTAGTGAGCTGGTTGGTGCCTTGCATGGCAGCTAATCGCCGTTCGTGGGAGTGTGAGTGTGTGAATTAAGGATGTATGAGAAGCATCAGTTGTACATGGTTGGCGGAGCTGAAACCGCTGCCTTGCAGGCTTCACCGTGGGAAAGAAAGTGCCAAATGTGAAACCATTTTTACCTGTTGCATAGTGCATGTTACTTGAGAGTTTACAACAGCTGGCCTATATTGCCAGGCTTTAGTCTTCCCCAGCTCTGACAATTCACTGCTTACACTACGGAAATAAAATGGACCAATCAGATAATCATAAGTGCATTCAAAAGTTAAATCTTTTTATGAAAATGGAAGTCTTGTAAGCTCATTGGGAGGGGTGGGGGGGAGTGCAGTGTTTTGTTATTTAAATATCTTGGTACATACTGGTGTTCACAATGATGTCTATATTAACAGATGCTCCATGACCTATATCATTTTTTATATTTAACAAGAAATAAAGATCCCCCACCATATTTAAAAATGCATGGCATCTAATTCTACATCAGTTTCACCTTTCTTCTCTGTATACCTAACTAAAGTTGTTTACTTTTCTCGGTTGTTTCCCGAATTATCCCTTTGGCGGTTGCTTAAGGGATAGCTTCCATGTGCGACGTTACGAGGCCCATTGACGGCTCTAAGATCGAATATTCACTCCATGCAGCGACTGCTTGACTGCGTCATGAGAGAAAGTAGTGTTCTTTATGAATAAAACACTGCAGGAATGCTTAAAAATATAGCATTTATCACGGCTGGTGGGAACTTATTAATATAATTTAAAATGTACAAACTAAATTATGCAACTAATATATAATTTTATATATTTTTTATATAAGGCTATGGTTTGTGATCAGATTGTGGTATCACACCTTGTCCTGCCACCTAGCAATATGCCTTCTTTGGCATGTCTTGTTTTATTTGCATTATTTTAATATCTTTGTCATGGTGCCTTAAATGACTTTGCAATCAGGGTTGATTTCCCAGAAGCAACATCACATTACTGGTGTAATTCACTATTTTCTCTGATTATTCAATAAAAGCAAAACGCACCAACATGAAAACAACATAAGTTATGGCGAAAAAAAAGAGAAAGAAGCGGTCCCACAGTTTCACAGTGAACAAAATGGAGATATTGTTAGAGGACATGGCACTGAATTCCAATTTTAGGACTACAACAAAACAAAGAAAGAACTATGGTTAAACATCACTCTGGCCCACAGAGAGAGTGGGAAATCGTCAGTTTCTAAATGTAATTTAAAAGGCAATTAGGCAACGTGTTTAATAAAGTACAACATGCATCAATGTACAATTTTATTCTTTGCATAAAAACAGTCACATTAATGTGGTATTTTAGTAATATTATTAGCCAATTACAACTGTAGAATTATTAGTGTACATGTTGCTTAACAGATTGAGATGTAACTAAGAGTAACAGCTGATTTCAGAGGCTTGTGGTCGTAACAGTGGTGGCCACTAGAGGAGTGAGCTGACAACATTGCTAAGGTATAGTTAAGAGCGGTCCAGACCAACCTTACAAAAGTACCACTTAGCCAAGAACGTTTCAGGAAACATGCTGAAACGTTGCTGTGGTAAGTCATGTTACAGCATCCATCCATCCATCCATCCATTATCTTAACCCGCTTATCTTGAACAGGGTCGCAGGGGGGCTGGAGCCTATCCCAGCATACATTGGGCGAAAGGCAGGAATACTCCCTGGACAGGTTGCCAGTCCATCGCAGGGCCATGTTACAGCAGTGCTCCCAAAATAAGTAAGATAATATATTTCATGTGAAATGACTGTGTTCTGAATAACTGCACTGATAAAAGATGTTATATGACACATGGACATGGAAATGCAATTTTGAGCATTTCAGAATGAATATTAGACGGTAGCTTAGCATGCCTCACAGTGAGTGCATTGGTGTAGCATTGACATTGGCATGTTTTCTTTCGACCAATGACCAGTGGATGACCCTGATGCATATACATTTTGCTGATCCGATTGCAGGTAATATTTCATGTTGTTAAGAATGTTGTAATACATTTTACCATGGTTTTGATTTCATAGTTTTCTTCCGAGAATTGTATCCAAGAATAGCATGTTGCCTAGGGTTAGCTAACATGAACTAGCCACACCACATGGTTTGTGTTCAGTGATTGACACCACATGGCGTTAGACACAAATGTTATATTAATGCTATTTAGATAATATGATTTTTATGTTATGATATAAAAGATGCATAATGCAAGTCCATTAGTAAAAGTAATAATAATACAGTATGGTATAATATAGTATAAACAGTATATAAGCATGATAGAAATACAATATTGTTTTATGTTTTATATTACATTGTCCCCTCTGAGGAATCGCCACCTTAACGTAGTGGAGGGGTTTGTGTGTCCCGGTGATCCCGGGAGCTAGGTTGTCGGGGGCACTGTTAGCCCCCAGTAGGGTCTCCCAAAGCAAATTGGTCCCGGGGGAGGGGCTAGACTAAGAGCGATTCAAAGACTCCATGATACGGCCACACAATGACCCAGTTACCTCGCCCGGAAAAGGGAAACCGGGGCCCCCTGCTGGAGCCAGACCCGGGAGGGGAGCTTGCCGGCGAGCGTCTGGTGGCCAGGCCTTATCCCATGGGGCCCGGCCAGGCACAGCCCAAACTGGTCACGTGGGGTCGCCGCCCTGTGGGCTCACCACCTGCAGGGGTCGGCATCGGAGTCGGGTGCTTTGCCCAACGGGCAGTATGCAAAGGCGGGGATTCAGGCATGCTGATCCTCGGCGTCGCAGACTGGTTCTGGGGACGTGGAACGTCACCTCTCTGGTGGGGAAGGAACTGGAGCTAGTGCGGGAGGCGGAGTGGTACCAACTAGATCTAGTTGGGCTCACCTCCACGCACAGTACTGGTTCCGGAACCAAACTCCTGGAGAGGGGCTGGACTCTGTTCTTTTCTGGAGTTGCTCAAGATGAGAGGCGCCGGGCGGGTGTCGGGATACTCACAAGCCACCGGCTGAGCGCCCCTGTGTTGGAGATCCACCCAGGGAACAAGAGGGTCACCTCTCTGCGACTGTGTCGCTGGGGGGAAAGCTCTGACTGTCATTTGTGCTTATGCACCAAACTTATGCACAATACTTGGTACCAGAGCACCTTAGGCCGAAGATCGATGATCGACTTTGTGGTCGTATCATCAGACCTGCGGCTGTATGTCTTGGACACTCGGGTGAAGAGAGGAGCAGAGCTGTCAACTGATCACCACCTGGTGGTGAGTTGGATCAAGTAGCCAGGGAGGCTGCCGGACAGACCCGGTAAACCCAAGCGTGTAGTGAGGGTGAACTGGGAACGTCTGGCGGAGGCCCCTGTTCGCAAGGTCTTCAACTCCCACCTCCGGAGGAACTTCTCACGCATCCCGGGGGAAGCTGGGGACATGGAGTCCGAGTGGGCCATGTTCAAAGCCTCCATTGCAGAGGCTGCAAGCAGGAGCTGTGGCCAGAAGGTCATCGGTGCCTGTCGGGGCGGCAACCCAAGAACCCGCTGGTGGACACCAGCGGTGAGGGAGGCCGTCAAGCTGAAGAAGGAGGCCTTTCGGGCTTGGCTGGCCCGGGGGTCCCCTGAAGCAGCAGACATGTACCGGGTGGCCAGAAGGGCTGCGGCTTCAGCAGTCGCTGAAGCAAAAACCCGGGTATGGGAGGAGTTCGGGGACTTTCAGTTGGCCTCGTGGAAGTTCTGGCAAACCATCCGACGACTCAGAAAGGGCTTGTCTCAGGCTGTATTCAGCAGGGGAGGAGAACTGCTGACCCGGACTGGGGATATTGTCAGGCGGTGGAAAGAACACTTTGAGGAGCTCCTGAACCCGAACAACACGTCCTCTGTGGAAGAGGCAGAGCCAGAAGACTTGGAGGAATCTGCACCTATATCCCTGGCAGAAGTTGCTGAGGTAGTCAAAAAGCTCCTCAGTGGCAAGTCGCTGGGTGTAGATGAGATTCGCCCTGAGATGCTGAAGGCTCTGGAAATTGTTGGGCTGTCTTGGCTGACACGCCTCTTCAGTGTCACGTGGAGGTCGGGGACATTACCTGCAGAGTGGCAGACCGGGGTGGTGGTCCCCATTTTCAAGAAGGGGGACCGGAGGGTGTGTTCCAATTATCGGGGTATCACACTCCTCAGCCTCCCTGGGAAAGCTTACTCTAGGGTGCTGGAAAGGAGGCTCCGACCGACGGTCGAACCTCGGATTCAGGAGGAGCAATGTGGCTTCCGCATTGGGAACGAGTCTTTGCCCCGAGTGAAGGAGTTCAAGTATCTCGGGGTCTTGTTCACGAGTGAGGGTAGAAGGGAGCGTGAGATCGACAGGCGGATCGGTGCAGCGTCAGCAGTAATGCGGGAGTTGCACCGGACCGTCGTGGTGAAGATGGAGCTGAGCCGGAAGGCGAAGCTCTCGATTTACTGGTCGATCTACGTCCCAACCCTCACCTATGGTCATGAGCTTTGGGTAGTGACCGAAAGAACGAGATTGCATATACAAGCGGCCGAAATGAGCTTCCTCCGTAGGGTGGCCGGGCTCAGCCTTAGAGATAGGGTGAGGAGCTCGGACACCATTTCTGTGGCACAGCCTGTGGTTCTGTGAGAAGGGTTTTCAGCTTAGCCAATGCAACCGCCAGCAAAGAAATTGAAAGCAACTTTTCAAATAATTTTAGGAAATTACCAACGAGAACACCAACTATGACAAGATTAACCAGATAAAGATTTATTAGAAATGTATATTATAACCTGTAAACTATAGTAGTTCTGCTTCAGCTGAAAGTCTTGGTTTCTATGTGCTGCAAATTGCAATGTAGTACAGGGTAGTACTGTTTAAACGACACCACTTCCAGTTAACGCCATGCAATAATTGTTTGTTCTGCCATCTTGTTACAGCTCTCTATATGTTCGTACATACATACATGCATATGTAAGCCAGGAAGTCAAGGTAAGTCAGTCATAATTCTTGTCCAGTGAATGGTGATGGAATGACACAATATAGTTCCTTTCAACTGAGATTAAATGCATGTATTAAAATTTTATTGCGAATTTGACTTTGTTTGATTATATTTGCAATAATTGTTAGGGCTGTCAATAAATTTCACACTATGGTTTTCAGAAATTAGATTACTTAATAATAGAAAAACTGTAAATGTATTTAAATAAAAGTATATAGTTTTCCCATACGTTTGAACAATGTTTTTTTAAATTATATTCAAGGGTGCCAATAATTCTGGAGCTGACTGTATATAGTATATAAAACCTATGTATAAATACAAAAAGTAAAGGTGAAATATATTAGTGTGGCTTTCTGCAAACCGCATGTAAAGTAGGTGCAGATATTTGCTCCTATCGTGCGTTACACCACCTGATTTCACTAATTATTCTAACTGTTTGGTTCAGATAATAACATAATTAGTGAAATCAGGTGGTGTAGTGCACAGTTGAAGCAAATGCCTGCAGATACTGCAGCCCACAGGACATGAAGTTGAGTAACGCTGATGTAAAGGGCGGCCTGTAGCGTAGTGGTCAAGGTAAATGACTGGGACAGGCAAGGCTGGTGGCAAGGTTGGTTCGAATCCCAGTGTAGCCACAATAAGATCCGCACAGCCGTTGGGCCCTTGAGCAAGGCCCTTAACCCTGCAATGCTCCAGGGGAGGATTGTCTCCTGCTTAGTCTAATCAACTGTACGTTGCTCTGCATAAGAGCGTCTGCCAAATGCCAATAATGTAATAATAGACGAGCAAGCTGGCTAGCTTACATTAGTGCAGTCGGGATGCGTTCTAGCATTACTGCTGTAAGAGGGGATACATTATTGCTAGTTGCTAATGTTAGCAATAGCATTGCTTAGCAACCAATAAACTACTGTTCAGCGGAAGAATATTTACCATAAAACATAGTTCCATTAAAAATGCATTTGTTTTAAGTTTGTATTGCCTTTCTTCCATGAAATTTTGAGAGTACCTCTCGTGCTTGGGTGAAGTTGACTTACCTGAAAGAAATGCTTCACTGTTTTGGGCTCTTTGTCCTCCAGTGTGAAATTTAAGTAAGTGACAGAGTCTTCATCATGGCTTTGGGAAGAAGAATGCAGAATCAACACAGATGACACCAACAGTGAACAGTACACATGAGAAGTATATGGGTTACCTGTCAAAATACATTTTGATGGATGATTGATGATGTCATTTCTGAGTTATGACTCATCTAAAGTGCTGTACAATTGATGCTTCTTATGCACCCATTCATGCACACACACCAATGGCGAATGGCCCCCAACCAGCATTTGGGGGTTAGGTGTCTTGCTCAGGGATCCTTTGACACACCCAGGGAGGGATCGAACCGGCAACCCTCCAACTGCTAGACGACTGTCCTATAGGCATTATTTTCATATATCATCAAGCTATTTCATGTTAAATTATGTTACATATAAACGCAAGTTACTTTTGTGAAGGCTGCTAGATGGAGATATTTAAATGGTCACCAAAAGCATGACAATTCAACACTCAGATTAAACAGAATTGTTGTTTTGCTGTTTTTTGCTGTCAGTTTTGTTTCAGATTGTTTGTTTTTATTATTGTTGTCTTCCTGAACCACTCTGGCCATTCTCCTTTTTCTCTGTAAATTCTAGAATTCCAGGAGATCAGCAGTATCTGAGATACTGAAACCACCCTGTCTGGCACCAACAATAATTCCACAATCAATTAGATCACATTTCTTCACCATTGTGTCAATGCAGCATGATTGGCTGATAAGGTATTTGCATTAACAAGCACCTGCACAGGTCTACGTAATAAAGTAGTCACTGAGTACAGGTATACCTTTTAGCGTTTTAGGGACATTTTTCCATTTAGTGAATGGAATGTTCACTTTAATGAAATTTTACATGGAGAAAAATGTTTATTATTGTGGCTATAGCAGGGGATTGAACCAATGACCCTGTGGGTCCCAGCCATGCACCTTAACCACTAACCTACAGACCACCCTATTTAAATGGTTTCACTTTAACATCTACAGTAGCTTAATTTGCATTAGCACATTTACCAGTTTAAACTCAAATGGAGGGCGAAGCTCCGCAATTTACTCAATTTAACAGTTACTCCAGCCAAAAAGCGAAAGTCACCTCAATATGAAAATGGAGATTACATTTAAGCATGGAAGAGAGGTAGACTTCATATAGGCCTAAAGATTATTGTTATTCTTTTTTGTTCTTTATTGTTATCAACTGCCCGGAATGTATCTTTATTAAATCAATGATAAATGCTGTTCGGTTTACAAAATTTCAGTTTACAAACAGTTTCTCGGAATGTAACCCTTTCGTAAATCGAGGTATACCTGTATATTGAAAGTGCATGTGACTTACCCTTTTACAGCAAGATCAACAGCAAACTGCACTGGGAGAGAGATTCTTCTGCTAGCGGACTTCCCATTGTCACTAAAGAGCAAAGAAACATATTTCATTATGGATGGTGGTTTGTCTTTAGGCATTTTTTCCATCGTGAAAAAACTGGTTTAAGCAGGTGGTTTTAATGTTATGGCTGATCTGAGCATATGCTCCAGAACCTGTAGAATTTTTCATATTTCACATCATCTAATCCTAAATCAGTTTTACCCTTCTTCCCTCCATTGGAATTACATGGTACTGCATGTGGTGAAATTTATGACGGAATAGATCCCATGCATTTTTTAATATGGCGGGTCTTTATTTTTTTTAAATATGAAAAATTCTATAGCCGTGATAGACGGCTATAGAATCTTGGGGTGACTCTTGATAACTGCCTCACCCTGGCTGCACAAGTATCCTCCACTGCCAGAACCTGCAGGTTCTTCCTCTACAATATACGCCATATCCGTCATCTCCTAACGGAGAAAGCCACCCAGCTCCTAGTCCAGGCGCTCGTCATTTCCCGCCTGGATTACTGCAACTCCCTCCTAGCCGGTCTCCCAGCTTGTGCCATCAAGCCCCTCCAGCTGGTCCAGAATGCTGCAGCCCGGGTGTCTCGGTGGCGCAGCCTGTAGAGCACTGACCGCATGCTCATTGTGAGCCGCGACGTCGGCGGTTCGAATCCGACCGTCCGACATTTGTCGCATGTCTTCCCCTCTCTCTCGCTCCCATTCTTCCTGTCTCTCTATACTATATACTGTCCAATAAAGCTGAAAAAGGCCTAAAAAATATCTTCAGAATGCTGCAGCCCGCCTGATCACCAGTCAGCCCAGGTCGGCTCATGTCACCCCTCTCCTCATTGGCCTCCACTGGCTTCCTATTGCCGCGTGCATCCGATTCAAGGCCCTAGTGTTGGCATTTTAGGCTGCTAAGGGGACTGCCCCACCTTACATACAATCCTTAATCACTCCCTACTCCCCAGCTAGACCACTCTGGTCTGCCAGCTCTGGTCGCCTTATGGTTCCCTCTCTACGAGTACCTGGCGGTCGAGCTGCACGTTCACGCCTGTTTTCCGTTCTGGTTCCTCAGTGGTGGAATGACTTGCCTACCACTGTCAGGACAGCAGAATCCCTCCCCCTATTTCGACGCAAACTAAAAACACACCTTTTCAAACTGTACCTTAGTCCTCCCTCCTGATTTCCCCCGCCCCCTTTCTGATATCCCTATCCCTCTTGTCTAACCCCAATTTTTTAAATTGCACTTATGATGACTATATGTTTAGAACAACACTTCATGTGTATTTTACTAGTTATGGATGTGATGCTTTAACTTGTGGAAGAACCTATGCACTTGTAAGTCGCTTTGGATTAAAAGCGTCTGCCAAATGACAAAAATGTAAAATGTCAATAGACATGATCATGAACACCAGTATATACCAAGATATTTAAATAACATGTTTATACCATTTAAAGCATTTTCATCGTGAAAAAACTGGTTTAAGCAGGTGGTTTTAATGTTATGGCTGATCGGTGTATGTTTTTGGCTTGTTGTACTTCCATTAACAGAACTTCAATATCCGCTGCAGAGAAGCTTTTTCCTTTATTCAACTATCTCTTTAAAAAGCCAAAATGGTTGTTTTAGGGGCGTCGATTTATGCTAATTATAAATTTTGTGCACGTGCCTTTGATTTACGATTACTTGGTATTTATCAACATACACGTTACTGTCACCTTCCTGTCAGCTTTGACCAGTATGACCCTTCTCCTCTGACTTCTCTCATTAACAAGGCTTTTCTGCCCGCAGAACTGCTGCTCACTGGATGTTTTGGGATTTTTGCACCATTCTGAGTAGACTCTAGAGACTGTTGTGTGTGAAAATCCCAGGAGATCAGCAGTTTCTGAGATACTCGAACCATTCCACGGTGGAAAAACTCAAATTGTGAACATTACCTGAAGCTCCTAACCCGTATCTGCATGATTTTATGCATTGCACTGCTGCCACATTGGCACATTAGATGAATAAGTGGGTGTACAGGTCTTCCTAATAAAGTGCTCAGTGAGGGTATTTTGGAATAGAATACATATGTAAGAATTTAGGAATATCTTTGAAACTTAAGAACTCTACCATTTCAGTGTTTCATGGTTTGCATTTAGTTTCATTTATGGTTGCAATTGTTTGAAATTATGTAATGCATGATATGCTGTCTTTAAAAAACTGCACCTGTCGGCTATGACAGTCATCTCCATTGAGTCCCTCCAGTCATATTGATTAGATATGAGGAATGAACTGTAAAAAAATGCCTGTAATTGAGAAAACAAAATAATTAAAACAATTTGTCATAATTATCAATGTCAATATGATACAGTACCATTTATGTTTTGTTTCTTCTTCTAAGACTGCTCAATTGCAGCATGAAAAGAAAAGTATTTGCTTACTTCCAATAAAATCTAATTTTCCTCATCTGTTCTCACTCATTTTTAAAATGAAAGCCTGAAGTCTGACTTTCACAAAAAAATACCCCGATCACTGTAATAGAAATCAGCTTGCTCTATTCAAATTCTTTCAACAAAAACACAATGTTCAACACAAATATCTGCAGGTAATAGGAAATACCCCACACACAGTGCCTTCCATAATTGCTGGCACCATTGGTAAAGTTGAGGAAAAAAGGCGGTAAAGACTTGATCTTGCACTCAAGATAGGAGAGAAATCTAACTTTAAACTGAGGTTAAATTGTTTTAAATATCCTTCAAGAGATATATGTCAACAATATATTGGCATTTATATTTAACTTCTTTAAGTTCATCTGAGTCTTTAGTGGTCCTGGGTTCCTGCTTCACTGGGGTATAAGTATTTTTTTGTGGGATTGTATGAGGTGCCAGGGACAACTGCTGAGCAGATAGCCAAACTAGCTATTGATATGCTCTTGAGATTGAATATTCCAATTTCAGGCTTACGAGGTCAGATGTATGATGGCGCTGCTAATATGGCAGGGAAGTGCGCAGGGGTGCAGGCAATGTTGAAGGGAGCCATTGGCTCTGCATGTGCATTGTGGCACACATTGAGTAAATCTTATAACACAATGTGCTTGCAGTGCCTTTCCCCTAGTATGTGACACATTGCAGTGGGTCCATGAACTTGGAACTCTTAGCAACCAATCAGGGAAATTCAAGGGGGTATTGGCTGGACAGGCAATATCAGAGGGGCATACCAAAACCTCAACTGTGTGTACAAGCTGTTGATACAGTTCTTAGTCAGTATGAGGCTGTGCTGTCCAGTTTGGACGAAATGGCCTCACTTGGTTCCAACTCTGGCACAAGGGCTAATGGTCTCCTAGATCGCTTCCAGAAGGGCAAAACTGTTAGCATCAGAGGTGTTGGGAGAGCTTGAGTGCCTAAACAAGTCATTGCAAAAGCAGTCCCAAACAATTGGAGGAATGCAGGCTGCTGTTGAGTATGTCAGCTCAGCTCTTCAAAAAAAGAGGAATGAGGAAAAGTTTGAAGAAGTGTTTGAGAAGGCAGACTCCCTGGATATTGAGCCGATTCAAGTCCCTCACCAAAGAAATCCCCCCCAAAAGATTCACTCGTAGGGCTAGTCAGCACAACAACACCAGAGGAATACTATAGGATAGAATTTTTCAAGGTGCTGAACAGTTTGGATGTTCAATTCAAAGAACGGTTTAACCAACCAGATTTGCAGATCTTGAAAAAAGTTGATAATGTTCTCCTTACTGGGCAAATGAAGGATGTCATTGGACACTATCCAGAGATAAACATAGATAGTTTGAAGGTTCAGCTGCCAATATTTCTCTCAAAGAATAACTTCCTATCAAGTAGTGAGGCTGCAGATATCCTAAGAGTAATGCCTAGTGAGGTAAGAGATGATTCAATGAGATTGAGAATCTTGACCCTTGATCAAGTAGATCTTAAAGATATGTGCCAACAGTTTGTATCTGTGAATGACCAACGTAGGCATCCGTTTGGATTGTTTAAATAGACACCAAGGACCTTCATGAGAAAACACTGAAAACAAGGAATACTACATAGAAAAGGAAATGATGTAATATACTGAAACTGGTTCCGATTCAGACAATTTTAATGGATTTAACCAGGAGCAGGTTTTTTTTCTTTTTGACGTCTAGCTTAAACTGCCATCATATTATCATTCTGCAAAGAGGCAAAAATGCTGTGAACTTTGAAGGGAATGGAAGATGACATTCTTACAATATACGCCCAAGACGCACATATATTAATTAAGACACTTAGTCCAGCTCTGTTGAACATTGGGCCTTACTTTACCCTTGAACTATCAATTGTGAGACTAGCAAAAGTGCATCAGACCACACTCTAAAAAGATTTTGCCTTAAGACTATGAAAATAGAGCCCAAAGGCCTACTGTATGTAAATGACTTACATATGTTTTGCTGGGGTACACAGGACGGCTCACAGTGCAGAATGTTTGCAGAATGTCATCCCGGCCAGAACAACTGATGATTGTCCTCCTGGAGGGCTGTCACATGGGAGTAATACAGTAATATAAATCTGTTTTCTTTTTTAGATGCTTTTGTGTTTTCTCCCAAATTTGGAATGCACAATAATATTTATCAGCACTCAATGCTGCAACCTCTGCTCTCAATTTGGGACACATGGGTGCCCAATTGACCAGAAGGAGTTGCTTTTGCTCAGTGAGACGCTATCATCCAACTAACAACCTAACTTCCCTGGGCAACACAAGAGCCAACTGTGTATCACTCTGTGGGGCTGCCAGAGTTACAACTGGAGGCCACTCATGCACTGTAACTGTGCCTTGAGCTACCGAGCAGCCCTATAGTACAGTAAATAAAAATAAAACATTTGCATCATTTACAAATTAAATGTATCTGTTTAGCAAATGATCAATATCAAAATGATGTCTAATAATTAAGGTGATGCCACTGACTGGATACCAAATGTAAAATATCTTGTTAGAAACTAAACACAGTCCCCACAGTTTCAGGATAAAAAGTGTTTCAGTTAAATAATTTGGGTATGGTAGATTATTGTGTTCTTTATGTCTACCTGTAAAATATAAAAATAGAAAATAATTATTTGATTGCACATACATGAGGACCAATATGTCAGTTATCTTCATGGTGTTAGCATATGACACATATAAATCGCAATGTTAGACCAAAGTGTTTTTGTTTGCCATTGATTGCTAGCCAGTTAATGTTAATGCAAAAAGCAGCATGACTTAACACATAACTGTTATAGGTCATCCTAAACTCAAACTATTAGTACTGCAGAGATCCAAAGACCAGGGTGGACTTTCTCTCCCTGACTTCAAAGCCTACTACCAATCTTTTCAGCTGCGTCTTGTCATGGCTTGGCTCAACAGTCCCATGGAGAGTCTTAGAGAAGGATCTCATACACCCTAGGAGGTTAGAAAATGTTTTTTTCTCCGGGATGAAAGAGAAACACTGTATGTTACACTACGGACCTATTGTTGCCAACACCATCAGAAACTTTAGAATTGCAGAGAAAAATTTGGTGGGGAACCTAAAATGACATTATGAAGCCCCCTTATGGCATAACGCAAATATAGTAATTGCAAATAAACCGCTGGAATTCAAACCATGGGCCTCAAAAGATATTAATAAGATTGGTGACTACAATGACAAAGGTATGCTTGGCTTCCAGGAATTGTGCCGCATTTTTGGTCTACCAAGCTCACCCTTTTTTTTTCTACTTTTTTTACTTACAAGTAAGATCAGCACTTAAAGCATGTATTTTGCACCCCTTAATAGCCAGGATAAAGTCTCTCCCCATCAAGGGGTTTGTGTCAGCAGTGTATAGCAAACCCTCCAAACAACAGAATGACCTACTGATCCTCAGAGCATGGAAAAAAGACTTTAATCTAGGAGAGGGGGTCGGGGATCTAGGTGTATGAAAACTGTACCTTTGTAGCTGTTTATTTTATTCACAAAAAATATATAGTTATAGTACCTTTTTATTTTGTTCTATATTTCTACCTGTAAAATATAAAACTATAAAATAATTATTTTGATTGTTTAGCCACACGGTTTTAAATGTGGGCTCAAAGGCACAGTGTGTTTGGGTGGGGTAGTTCTCATGGTGCTATATCAATGTACATGTAGTGCAGTGTTATAAATTAATATGATTTAAACATTTCATATACTACTGTACAAACTAACTTGTTTCATGGCAACATTTTGAATTTCATAATGATAATAATTTACACACATAATTTGCACACACACACACACACACACACACTCTCTCACACACACACACCTTGCTCATGTTTTTGTTGTTCCCATTTTTAATAAAATTTGGAAAAAAATAAAACACTGAAACACTTTGAGCTGCTTGTGTATTAGTAATGTGTCGTATTCATTCATATTCATGTGTCCATCATTTTTTCAGGGACAATGTGATTGCACAAAACATCAGTTAATTCCTTCTATGGATTACCTCTCGAACTTTCATCTTGGAAAAGGATAGCCCAGGAGGATACTGGAAGGTGATGCTGGTATTATAGGAGTCATCCCCATGATTGTACAACTTCCCTGTCACATTAAAATAGTCTTGGTCAACCACTAGCAGAGTTGAGGTCCTAGAGAAAGAGAGAATATAGTGGTTGACTTACAGAACAAACCTTGATTTTTCAAAAAAGTGCTTTTTAACAATATAATAAATGGCCAATTTAGAGCATGGTGTAAATTAAGTTATGTTATGTTGCAGACGTGTGTCTATTTATATAAGATCAAAACAAAAGAAAAAGCGTAATTAACCTAAGTATACGGATGCATGCTGTGCGTGCTGCCAGAGTCAATGGCTGTGAGTACGATCTCAAAGAGGTTCTTTGCTGCAAAAAAGTGCTCTCATATCATTTTTATTTATTTCTTGCAACAGAGGTGCTGTAAGGTCCAGTCTCTAAGCACAAAGTACAGCTTGAAACCGGTGACCCGGAAAGTAGTGAAACTGGGATCCTCATAGCTTAGAAGTTCTGTGCTGGCTAGTGAGTTATTTTAAAACAAATTGTGTGCTCGCTCGTAAGTCATTCTACAAGCAATGTTAGAACCAATGAGTAGCTAAGCAGTGAAACCAAGTGCCTACTGAGCAAGCTTTTGTAGAATATTCTACCACCCTGATTTTGGTATTGCTATGTTATGCAATTTCTGTCATAGATACCCTTAAAACATGATTTAAAAAAAAAATGCAATAAATAATAAATGAAAGCATAGCAATATACACTTTAATGCAGGATTAATCAATTAATCGTATACAGGCACGTATTGGGGGAAAGCTTTGTCGAAGGAGTGATACAAGATATGTGGCTCCAAATAACACACATTGGACATGTTGGAAATGAGTACATTTCCTCTAATTTTAATATATAAAATTGACAATACACTTTACAGTGCACTGCTCTAAGAATATGAATTTTCTGAGAGGTTTGAATCTTAAACAATCTGCCCAGTGATGAGCACAAGTTGTTTGACAAAGAGTAGACAATGTACATGGCTGTAGCATGTTTTCAGATATCTGTGCTGATACCTTGATGGAGAGCAGGCTGTTAAAAATATCACACTACATTCAGTGAAATATCATAGCATACATTACATTACATTATTGGCATTTGGCAGACGCTCTTATCCAGAGCGACGTACAGTTGATTAGACTAAGCAGGAGACAATCCTCCCCTGGAGCAATGCAGGGTTAAGGGCCTTGCTCAAGGGCCCAACGGCTGTGCGGATCTTATTGTGGCTACACTGGGATTAGACCACCGACCTTGCGTGTCCCAGTCATTTACCTGAACCACTACGCTACAGGCCGCCCCAACATTGGACACTACGCTGGTACAAGAATCCCACAGTGTATTGTACTAGGTCATGCCCAACTAACCAGGAGGGTATTCAAACCAAAGTGGCGAAAGAGTTGAACAATTTCATTGTGAGTATTACCTTTAACTACGCTTAGCGGAACATAGTTTAAATATAAAATATAAAAAAAATAAAAAAATTCTGTTTTCTTTACACAAAGTCACATCACCAGAGAGGAGGCAAACGTTTTACCAAAGCAGTTTGTTAAACGGGTAATTTCAAATATTTTCCCAGATTACACATGCTTAGGTTATGAAGACCCAATACAATTGCACACAAACCATAATACTGTTGATAATCCAACTAAAATATATTTTAAATCTGAGTACGGCCGGTCAGATGCGAGCCCTTCTGATGCGAACATGATGCAATGTTAGCAGCTAAACTAACATCCATCCATCCATCCATTATCTGAACCCGCTTATCCTGATCAGGGTCGCAGGGGGGCTGGAGCCTATCCCAGCATACATTGGGCGAAAGGCAGGAATACACCCTGGACAGGTCGCCAGTCTATCTCAGGGCACACACACCATTCACTCACACACTCATACACTCATACCTACGGGCAATTTAGACTCTCCAATCAGCCTAACGTGCATGTCTTTGGACTGTGGGAGGAAACCGGAGTACCCGGAGGAAACCCACGCAGACACGGGGAGAACATGCAAACTCCGCACAGAGAGGCCCCGGCCGACGGGGATTCGAACCCAGGACCTCCTTGCTGTGAGGCGGCAGTGCTACCCACTGCACCATCCGTGCCGCCTAAACTAACATTAAGCAGCTAAAATAGATTAAGTAACCTGTTGTGTTAACCAGCTAGGTAGTCATAGCTAACATTACATTTGATAACTATAAATTATCGAGTACTTCAACGTTAACTAATGACTACCACTTGTCACTTGTTACTAGCTGCTGAAAAGCACTACTACGCATGCCTGCGCACTTCCCGTGCAGACAAAAAAAGTCTTCCTATCCTGTAAAATCTTTGCATCAATGAGCTGCCTTCATCAACCTGCACTGAGCTTAAAGTTGCATTCTCTGACAATGTAATACATCTGAAAATCCACTTTTTACTTGCATACTAAAGCCACCTTATATATGCCACATTATATTATACATACATAGTATGGAGTGTTTGATTACAGACACAACCACAGTCCCCCTCATTTTAGGGGACCAAAAATAATTGACTGTCTTTGACTGTCATTGGCACAACTCTGGGCTGGATGATGACAACAGCCAATAACAGCCCCCGAAGTCAATCAAAGCCTAGAATCAAGACTGTAGTGTGAATTGGAATGGAAAACATTGAAAGGAAAACTCAATAAAACACACACTGTAGCCTAATAGAGACGAGTTTTGTTGTAGGCTACTGAAAATGCACTTAAGATGTTTGCATAAGTCAGGTGGAACATTACAGTACAGCCCTCAGATGACCTGGATATTATTTGTGGCATGTTGTGTCTGGCATTGCCAAAAGCATGGATGTCTGGGACATACAGTAAATGATGACCCAAGACATTAGGAGGTGTGATGCTGAACTGCATGCCAATTAATTAACCAAATACTGGCAAAACAGCTGCTTCAGCCTGGTAAGCAAAGGGAATGGATTTTATTGGATGAATAAATAATGTCCAAAGTTTTGTTCAGCGAATATTGCTCTTATTTGGACATTACATTGCACTGTTTTTCAAATATGGTCTGTGCATTCACTGTGCATTAAGGTTTTTTTTCTTCCATTTGGATATGATTAAAAAAGGGGATTCATTCAATCTTTTTTTTAAATTACAGTGATCAGGTTTCTATAATTTTACATATTTAAACCCTGGTGATTTCACCTTTTACACAATAACTGATCATAAAGAAAAGTCAAATTAAGAAAAATAAACCTTTTGAAAATCAGAAACAAATATAATTCATACCGTTTTAAAGGACTCGCACACAAACTAGCAGAACTGTCTCTCTACAATATACGCCGTATCCTAACGGAGAAAGCCACCCAGCTCCTAGTCCAGGCGCTCGTCATTTCCCGCCTGGATTACTGCAACTCCCTCCTTGCCGGTCTCCCAGCCTGTGCCATCAAGCCCCTCCAGCTGGTCCAGAATGCTGCAGCCCACCTGATCACCAGTCAGCCCAGGTCGGCTCATGTCACCCCGCTCCTCATTGGCCTCCACTGGCTTCCTATTGCCGCATGCATCCGATTCAAGGCCCTAGTGTTGGCATTTCAGGCTGCTAAGGGGACTGCCCCACCTTACATACAATCCTTAATCACTCCCTACTCCCCAGCTAGACCACTCCGGTCTGCCAGCTCTGGTCGCCTTATGGTTCCCTCTCTACTAGCACCTGGCGGTCCAGCTGCACGTTCACGCCTGTTTTCCGTTCTGGTTCCTCAGTGGTGGAATGACTTGCCTACCACTGTCAGGACAGCAGAGTCCCTCCCCCTATTTTGATGCAGACTAAAAACACACCTTTTCAAACTGTACCTTAGTCCTACCTCCTGATTTCCCCTGCCCCCTTTCTGATATCCCGATCCCTCTTGTCTAACCCCCAAAAAAAATGTTAAATGTAACTGTGAAACTAGCAAAAGTGCATCTGACCATAATCTAAATGGACTTGCATGCTGTGCTTTATACTTTGTAGCTATGAAGATAGAGCTCATATCGTTGTGAAGATACATACGTGAAATTAACATCCAGCTCCAGCTGAGAGACACATTCCTCATTCCTTTTACAGTTCCTTTGGAATGGAACCTGATGTGTAGAGAAGAATACATTAATAACAAAATTGACATTCTCAGCAACACCTTCTACTTCAATTAGTGATTTGTCTCCAGTGAATTTGTTAATACTGTAAGTTATACAATTTTGATTCCACACCAGCTATCACAACAGTGATGACATACTGAACACTATGAAAGTTGTCCTCCTGGCAAAGCTCTTTTTCCAATAGGTACCCCTCTCCGGCCATCGCCCATGATGCCATTTTCTGGGCAGCTAGAACCATACTTATTACCCAGCCTAGTACCCGGCATGTGAGCTTGTCTCCTATCAGGGCTGCCACTTCCATGCTGCACTGCATTCGAGCCTGATAGCACACCTCTCTATGAGTGTGAGCATTCTCACAGAGCAGTGCCTTTTCCAACAGTCAGTTACTTTGGAACACATTTTTCAGCCACATTACCTGATTCACTTTAAACAATTGAAAGTGTTGCTCTTACTAGGGCTGGGAGGGGCTCCCCTTTGGTGGCCAGACCAAACCTTATTGTATATGGCCTTCATATAACTTAGGACAGGAACCAGGCTTCCCTGGAGGAAGGCATTTCATTATCAGCTCTCATTGTGAGTGGATAAAAAATAAAAATTGCTTCCACAGAACAAACACGCAGTCTCCCCATGCTTTTCCACTTTTATACCACGGAAAGTTCAGAGAAAAAGGAACATCTCATAAAATGCGGGGGAAAGATTTACCTCCATCAGAGTTACAGTTTTGCTGTCAATATTAAGAATAGTACTGTAAATGTGCTGAGGGCTGTCAGATTGGGAAAAGTTTAGTTTAATGGTCATGGGTGACACAGTGTCTTTCACACAGTCCTGCAAAAAAAGAGATTGAGCATTATTTTCCATTTTCTTTTATTTAGCATTTTGGTTCATATACATGTTACCAAACTTCATATGAGTATGATAGATCACTATTGCTAAGGTATAGCAGGTTCAAACCTTAAACCTTTTTGGGTGACAATGACCAGGGCCCTGTTTCATGCATTTAGCGGAGTTAACCTGATTAGTCTGTTGACACTTTGGTATAAAGCCGAGGCAAATGGTCTTAAAGGGACAGTTCACCCAAAATTGAAATTAAAGTATGTTTCTGGTAGGCTATGCCATACTATGGAATGATAATTCCTCTGGAGAAATTTTGAGTAAACAATGGATATTCTATCTATGATTTTTCCGAGCGCGTATTTTTGGAATTAAAAATGACTGGATTTGGCTCGTGGCACCCTTGCCGTGATAAGGATACTGACTTTACCCTGATGCATATGGTCTGTGGATTTCCAAAACACATACAGGGTGAAGGTGCAGTGGGTAGCACTGCCGCCTCACAGCAAGGAGGTCCTGGGTTCGAATCCCGGTCGGCCAGGGCCTCTTTGTGTGGAGTTTGCATGTTCTCCCCATGTTTGCGTGGGTTTCCTCCCACAGTCCAAAGACATGCAGGTTAGACTGATTGGAGAGTCTAAATTGCCCATGGGTATGAGTGTGTGAGTGAATGGTGTGTATGCCCTGCGATGGACTGGCGACCAGTCCAGCATGTATTTCTGCCTTTCGCCCAATGTATGCTGGGATAGGCTCAAGCCCCTGCGACCCTATTCAGGATAAGCAGGATAAGATAATGGATGCATGGATATAGGGTGAATCCCCCCCCCCCCCACCCCACCAAAGAGTGTGAGTTTCAATGCTTTCAAACAGTATATCCTGTGACCATCTAGATTCAAAATGCCACCATGAAAAAAGGGAATGAGTGCAAATAAACCCACTCAGCCAGAATACGGGCCAGTGTGACTTATGGCGTTAAGCAACGTACATGAAACAGGTGTCAACAGTGATGGGAAACTTTTGGCAGCATACCCTCAGGGGTTGGGTGTATTGTTAATACTTTATTTAATTCTCAATATATTGGACAAAATGTTTTAAAAGCATTAAAAGCATAATAGGTACGATTTTAACATCGTTACAAGACCATTGTAAATCCCTTCCTATCATTGAAAAAGGCTCACTGACATGTCAACTCACACTCTGCCTGTGTTTATGGTCCTTAAATTTGGGTTTCAAAATGTACAGTTGAAGGCCATCACTGTACCAAAACATTGTACAGCTGTACAATAATTCAAGCTCATCGTTTGAAAATTGGTTCAAATTGGCACAGCCAATTCTGGAGGCTTATTCTGATTTTTTGCGTAGAGCTGCCCAAATTGCACTCCAGACAAGCAATAACTGAAAGTAGCAACAAGCAAATAAGCATTTTGCCCCAGGGGGCAAGCTAACTCATAGCTAATTTGCTTGTTTCTACCAATAACAAACTGGTATCATTGTATAACTAGATATGTAGTATTCGCTTGGATAATAAGCAATAGTATACAGAGTTTCAGTGACCGCTTGTCTGGAGTGCAATTTGGGCAGCTACATGTTCATTTTATCTCCTTACATGTTCAATCATGTGTGTTTCGCTAAACCTTTATTTGTCTAAACTATAAGTTACAGTTGCATCGTTTGTGGTAGACTATCATATCTTAGTTATATAGCCAGCTAGTTACATAGCCAAATAAGTGGCTTGCTCATTTCACTGGTTAGCTAAACTTCAAAAAGACAAAAAATATAAACAGTGGTGTGGAGCACACTAAAGTCAACATTTCATAAAGTCACCTTTTTACTAGAACACTACGAAAAGACAACAGGCTCTGTCCCGTTTGTCACTGTCAGCTTTCCAAAACAGTGTAAGAGAACATGGAACTGTATAATAACACACATTGCAATTCCTCTCTTGACCATTAGGAATCTGAAATTTCCCACTGTTCCTTTAAGTGTAAATTGTAAAATGCAATAAGAATGAACTTGGATCTGACTCAAGTTTGCTGTCTTGTGTCCGGTCATTTTCCATCAGTGAGAGCTGAACTTCAGCACTTATACATACAGTGAAGTCAGTAAGTATTTTCACTGTGACACAATTTTAAAGGGCTGTACTTTCTACATGGTTCACTCTACATGGATTTACATACCCTCAAAAAATGCACACTGTCAGTTTTAATATCAGTGCATTTAGATCCATACAACTTCAATCATGTCTCAATTACAGCCCTTTAATCGCCTCACTGTTCCAATTCTCCAATGTACGTGCTAACCTATCTTTAATGCTCTGTGGTCTGGACTATGGAAAAAGACACTAGCTGGCAATAAGTGCATTTGAGGAGTTCATATTCTTCAGCTCCTCCAAGAATGGGATGAGTGCGGCACCATTTAATTTTTAGAAAAACTATTATAATTCTCAAACAACCTAATTGCCATAACTGAAGAAATAATAAACCATACAGTATTTAATTGCACAATTAGTATTTTATGCCAAAGTTTCTGCTTGTTGCTGCTGCTGCCTTTCTATGTATTATTATATTCATAGCTTCCTCTTTCCATCTTACTGGCATGTAGATTGAGTAGTTACGGCAGGTCTCCCCTAGCTTCAGGTCCAGGGTAGAGTGAATTTTCCTGCTCCCTTTGTCGCTTGCCTCGAGAAAGGCTCGACTCTTCTGTCTCACACTGTCCAGATTAAGCTGGTAGGACACAGTCAGCCCTATATCTATTGGCCCTGGAAGACAAAGAGACAACACAGAAAACCTTCAATTTGACACTAACCACTAAGTTTAGGTCTTTTAGTTATTGTTTCTCGGGTGATTATTCTAAGCAATATCTAATTTTTCATTAACATTTTTAAAGGAGTAACATGGTGGTTGAATGTGACTTTTTTCATATTCAGTCATTAAAATTTATTTTATAAAATTATTTTATTTCAGATTTTTCTATTTTTCTCCCAATTTAGTAGCCAATTGTACCCTCCTTTAATTCAATTCAAGTTAGTGTTAGATTCACCATCCACACCCCTGGCGGGCCGAGGAAGAGCGACACGCCTTCTTCAAGACGTCTCATGTCCGTGGTTCCAAGGTGTCCGAGGCGCTTATTGTACAGCGATCAGCTAACCCTGACCCTCCCTCTGGAGCAGCGAGCCAATTAATGCAGCTCCACATGAGCCGGCCAAACTTGGCTTTTTCGAAGGACCGGGAATCGAACCCAGTGTGCAACTGCAGCGAACTGCCTGCTGCATCTTAGCCTGTTGCGCTACCGTGGCCCTCATTAAAATTTATTTTAAGACTTGCTTTTCTAAGGCTCAATTTCCCGCTCTCAAAGTTCACCCAAACTGTCTGGGCATGAGAACAGTCAATTAGCTATGATTGACAGACCGCGCCCCCACTTTCCACACCTTGTTGTTTTTTTTCATCTTGGGAAACTGAATTTTCACAAGCTAGCTAACTTAGTATACACACATACAAATGAAAAAACTTTATATCAACTATCGATAGCTAAGGTAAGGATGCTGACTTATCCAATAATCATTTTTGCTAGCTAGCTAGCCAAGTTAAGCTAAAAGCACAACTTGTCCTTATGAAAGTAAACTAGCTAGCTAATGTTATCGATAACGACACCTTATAAAAGCAAAGTAACTCGCTAGCTAAATGAATATAACCAAAAATAGTCTACTAGTCCTTAAAAGGCACTCTAATTTAAGTGAACCTTGTGAGGACCACTTAGTAACAGTCAGAAGTCCCTGTGGCTCCCGGAGGCGTTTGAGAGACGCACAAGAGAGGCGACATCAGCTAGGCGACTGAGATTGGTCGTGTTAGCCGACAAGTGCAAAATAACATGTTTTCCGAGCAAGTTCGAAAATAAAGTTGTTATTTGAAAACGAGCGACTTGTCTTTTTCCGCAAAATCCCACAACCTAATGTTTGTCAAATATTTCCATTGTCTTGCCTGGAGGCCAGTGGGTCACAAATGGGTCACAAGTTATAGGGTAGGGATAAGGGGAGTGGTTATCCTCATGTGAGGCACTGTGAGAAGAACATTCTGAACCGGTTGAAAATAGGACAATACATTAAAAATGCTTATATCTCCAAAACTAAAGAACGGACATATTAAACTTTCATTATGTTTCTTCAATGCCTTCTTGTGCAAATTGCATATAACCTAGAAAATGTGACAACACCATGTTACTCCTTTAACACCCGATCAAAATGTCCGATGACTGTGTCAGTTCATGAGGGCTATATGCTTTTTTTTGCCTTTTCTCTACTATTTAGTATGCCCATTCATATACAAGCCTTCATTACTGGATCTTCTGCTACTGATTCGGCACATCACACTACAGTTTGTAAGCCAGAGATCAGTCGGAGGAAGACTGCTTAGCTTAATAGATGGACTTGCAGGCATCTAATCAATCAGCAGAGAATGTTGCTAGAGAATATTCATATGCAGATCCCTGGCCTGCATTGCAAATGCTGTGTCCTGTGGGCCTGATCAGAGAGGCGTTTTACTCTGGAACCCCAATGTGGGGCTTTGTGTAATACATCATGAAACTGTAACAGCATATAAACATGGAATGTTTTGAGGGCACCCAATTCCAATTTACCTGCTGTATTCAATGCATTTTTCACCACAAAGCAGACTGTTAATGTGCCAACAGAAAAGATGTTCTCCTTCTCCTGACAGATAAATCTGTCAGTACTGATTCTCAATTCATTGAAGTAAAGCTGGGCAGAGACATTGACAACTGGCCTGGACCTACAGTGGTTCAGATGGAGAAGAGGTGAGAATGTTATTAACTGTGTGGAACCTTCTAAAATATACAAAGACAGAGATGATTAGTCACTTTACAAAACCGTCAGACTCACCTAAATAGTACAACCTTGTTGAATGCTCCCACTATGATGTCTGTCAGTCCATCTTCTCCCAAGTCCATCCTACCATCAATTGATTGGCCAAAGAACCTCAGTCCAGGTGACACTTTCTGGGCTGGTATGCGCTGTACATTATGTACCAAATCAGAATCCTTTATTAAATAATTGGAGCGGAGCTGTTACAAAAAATATACTCTTCTCAATGTCTATGGCTACCTCTTAAATTCTTTTCTTTTTTACCTGGCAGGATTCAATTCGGATTCCCTCAAGCCTGTCTCCCAAATAAATGTACACTGCCCCCTTCTGGTCTCCCTCCAGTGGGGCACCCACAGCCACGTCCCTCAGACCATCTCCATTCAAATCTTCAAGAGAGGCGATGGAAGAAGCAAATCGGCCCTGTGTTGGCACTGTAACATACTCCTTTTCCAGCATCATTAGCTGAGGAAGACAAGAGAAAGGAAAATGTAGACCGTAACCAAAAAATCAGTGATTTCAAGCAATAAGACTATACAATGTGTAAAAGCAAAAAGGACATGACAAGACAGAAATATCCATATTGAAAAAGACTGGAATTTAATTGCCGAATGACTGACTTTTGTGATTGCTTATTTATTTTCTTCACCTCAGGAAAGATGTAGAAGATATTGAAAAAGTACAAAGAAGGGGCACTAATTTGGTTCCTGCCTATGATATAGAAAAGATACAATGATATGTACAATGATATTGCACCACAAATGCTCTTGCTGTAGTAAATATGTTTTATAAATAAATAAATATGAGGTGTGTTCTACACCCTGGAAATGAGTACATTGTAGTAAATATGTTGTGACATGAGTTGTGTTCTACACCCTGGAAATGAGTACATTTGACTCAATACAAAACATAATCAAAGAAATGAACCTGGTTGCATCGTCACAGTATAATATTACCTCTCTAGTGAGTTGGTAGACAAACATCCTTCCTTCTCTCTGTGACTCATAATACAGAGGTGCTCCCACAAGGATAAAATCCGTTTCATCATCTGAGTCAATGTCAACAGCACACAGTTCTCCCCCAAAATATTCACCAATCTGGAAAAAAACAAACAAATGGATATTGGAAATCCCCGTTGTTGTTTGTGTACACTTCCAACCTCTATATACGTATTCCTGCTTCGTCAATTGAATTAGAGACGGGATATCTTCTTGTTATCACTTTGCCGTTCCTGGTCCGAGGTAGGCTATAACGCAGTTGGGAGCCTGCATGGTTTTCTCTCTGGCGCGGTTGCGTACCTACTTCCTACTCGCCTCATTTTAAGATAGCCATAATAGTAGGGCGTGAGGTTGAGTTTCCCTACCATTTGTGATTTTCTTGCTTGAGTCAGATTAGACTCCTCGATCGTTCTGATAGGTCGTTCTTTTGGTTGGTTAAGTGCCGGGGAGTTATTTATTCCCCTTCCTCCTCTAGGGATACCCCTACAAAATATTAGTGGTTATCCTAAATCTGGTGGGTAACTTTTAGAACCCCTCCATCGCATTTGGTCCTCTGACCCACACCCTCACAATTTGAATAATAAAAATTCCCATTCTTGGCTGTCTGCTTAGAAAATGCAAGGACTACTGAGAGCAGTGTGCTCCAAAGCACACTTCAATTTTCAGTCCTCCCAAGTACAAGAGAACTTCCGGTAAATTTGATGCATACTTGCCAGTTTTATACTTTATTTTGAGACCCACTCCATATTGCACATACATTCACATGACCCTTAATTCCGCTCTTGAATTAACCATGAACTTAGTCCACAAGCATAGGCGCTGGAACAACCCAAATCTTACTGGTGTTGTCTGCGTGATTGTGTGACCACGCCCCCATATACGTTATCACGGAGTGACGTCATTTACGTTCACATTATGACACCGCTTTGTATTCAACAGCTGGAGGAAAAGTCATGATAAGCTCTTCAAATTCATGATCATTGCTATAAAAACCTTGTTCGCCATGTCATCATACAAGTCATACAAATTATAATGGCTTGCGAGAAAGAAGCTAGGAGTAGAGAATAATTATTATTTTATTAATTTTTTTATGTTTTACTTTGCTAGCTAACTTCGATAACTGTGTGCATTCTCTCTCCCAACTAAACTTTCAAACAATCAACCTTTTGAATTTACACTAAAGCAGGTGGAGCTCTTTAACACCAATAAAAACTGTCTGTGCACAATACAATATGATCAACGCAGAAATAGGATACATATTATATGATTCTAACAATTCACGCTATTTCAAGTGACATATGTGTCATTGTGGCCACGCATGGGCATTCCCTGGCAAGTGTTTGTTACTGTTTTTAAAAGGCCATTCCTATGGGAGGTACTCAAAGCGAAATGTGCTCTGCAACAGGCAACTGTTCCCTTGCTAACCAGGCATATGTACAGTTTACATGGGCTCTGCTCTTTTCATGTAAACTGAATGACTGAATTTGATTCCAGATACTAAAGTGTAACTGGAGTTCGTGAACGAGGAGTCGTCTTTGACTCCAGGAGCAGTAGATCGCTGCCTCTTAGCCCAGCAACAGTTTTAACAGAACAATTTTCAGCCTTTTTAAGCAGAATGTTAACCACAGGAATTAATTGAACCATTTTAGATCAATATAACTTACTTGTGGCTTTTTGTTGCTACTCAGTGTGTGGGTTTGCCGGTAGTGAAAGTGGTATTTATCAGGCTGGGATGGTACTTTGGGGTTTAAACAACAGTTCTGTGCACTCACCCCCTGGCTCATTTACTTGTGTAGCCAATTCATTGATCTGTTCTGCCAATTCAGATGTCATCCTTGTTAATGTTAATATCAACATTGTCTACAGTAACATTATTTCATGTGTTTCGATTTTTTTGTTTGAAAAAAGAAGAAATGCTCTCTTGTTTTGTTCTCTTCAAGGGTGGGGGAGACATTACCTACCAAGCTAGCACATTAGGCACATTTTCACTATTGTATGTAATGATATCTAGCTATTTTTTTAAAAGTTTTTAAAAGTTTTTTTTAAATTTCATAGCCTTCCAATCAACATATCAGTTTTGTATTCTATCCCGTGCTTCACATTGCATTGCCATATGTAACCAACAAATTAGCCTCCATGCTAAGCTACAGCATAGTTTTATTGTGCTTTTAATGACAATGTGTCTATGTGGCTTTGAATTTCTCCACCTGGTGATAATAATCGCTTAATTCAGAAGATGGTTAATGCTATACATGGCATGCATGGTAACAAATGCTATTTAGTAATGTTAGCAGCAAAACCAATTGACTTAGCTAGCTGCCTAAATCTAGCATAAACAAATTAGCTTGTGTATTTGTAAAAACTAATACATGTAGACTACATAGTAAATGAGCAGTAGTGTTATGTTTATCAACTTGTAAAAACACTTAATATATCAGTGGTGATTTGTCCATGGAATCAAGTTGAGTCCGAACTCTTTCATGACATCAGCTTGACCGCCACGGTTTGTCATGTCTACTAGTCTCTGGCCTGTTACTTTACGTTGTTTTGTATTTAGTGATTGTGTTGAACTTGCAGTTATCTTAGTAGGAGTAGTAATATGCTTTATTTAAGGACAAAATTCTAGGTGGTGTTTTGGGCTATGATAGCACCACTAACATTTTCCCTGGTGGTGCTATAGCACCAGTAGCACCACCCATTCCGGTGCCATTGCCCACAAGTATTCAATCTGAGACATGGGCAAGGAGTGAAAAGATGCAATTCGAATTGCCCAATGTTTTCTCTGGTCTCTATTCAAAATTGGCTATTAGTAGGTGATAATTCAATTGGATAGCCATCTAATCTGACAATTAAGAAATGAATGTTTCTCTTTATACATAAAAAAATATACATATGGCAATAATTGTATTGGTGCAGGGCTACTCTGCTATAGGTCCAGCGGGTTGCAGGGTCTGCAAGCTCCAAATACGTACCTGATTTCACTAATGAGCTTACTTCCTGAACCAAGGAAGTACAATAATTGGTCAAGTTGGTTGGAGCAAATGCCCCCAGACACTGCAGATCACAGCAATTGGAGTAGCACAGTATTAGTGCCTACCTGTGACCCATATTTCTTCTGTTTCACTACCCAATTTCCATTGGCTTTGTGGAAAAGCACGACTTGTCCCATATGCTGAAACCTTGGTGCTCCAGAAAAATATAATGCCTTGTTAGCTTTCTTTCCAACGGCCACAGAATACCCTGCATGAACAGAAAGTAAGCAATTACATTTCAAAAGCTTTTAATCAACACCACATCAACGAAAACCAAAACAATGTACCCTGCCTTAAATCATAGAAAGTAGGTGTGACAAACTGTTCAGAGGACCCAGACGCAGACCAGGGAGTATGCAGAAAACTTTGTTTTCCAAAGTCAAAGCCAGGTATCCCAGTAACAGACAATGCCAGAATCAAGATGCAGAAGAATAAGCCAAAAAACTGTCATTACAGAATCAAAAATAAACAAGGTTACAAAGTAAGAGTATTTGCAGAGGCTGGGGTTTAAATACATGAGGGAAGTTGATAAACTAGGCGGGGCACGGGAGTGAGGTGGGCTAAACAAATGGACAACAGGTGGAGAACATAATAGGGTAATGATACAATAACAAGGGGGAAATGAAAATGCGGATTGGATGCACATAGACTAACACGTAATACAGACGGCTCCGGATAGGGAGTAGACATTTGCATTGGGTTAGGAGACATAGTGATAGTGAGAGACAGGTGCGAACACTTCGCTGAAACTAAGCAAGTAATCAGTGATAGAACAGAGACGTGGAGTTACAGGGCAGACTAGAAACGGGAGATAATTGTTAGTGAGTTAGTTACGTGTCTAAATCTAAATACCAAAAATAAGTGACTGTTAGTTTATTAGTTAGAGAGACAGTAAGTATATTAATATGATTAATACTGTATAATATCTAAATTAGTAGTTGTTTGTAAGAATAGTGCTTTACAACATTAACTAGCGAAAGAAGCCAGAAGAAAGGAATGCGAGGCTGGAAGAAATGTTGGAAATCTGGAAACTACTGAAACCACCCGAATAGTGCAGCACGCAGACTGGGGAGTGACTATGGCACGAAAAACGTCCTGACACAGACATAACAGGGGATGATGAAATGTAATAAATACCATTTATTTGCAGAACCTTGTGAATACTTACCCATATATGAGTCCTCCTCCATTTCAGGATCTACAATTTCATTGTGTGACCCTGTAGCAACTTCAATTAGGGAACCTCGCCAATTGTATGAACCAACTGATCCCAAAATCAATGTGTCCTGCAGAAAACAAATGTAAAATAAAAACTTTTGACATACAAACACCTTGGGGCCAGAAATGTTATAGAACTTGAAATGCTTGTAAAGTCAAGCATTTAATGCTTACTGTATTAACCCTCCTAATGTGTTAGAAAGTTGCGCACACCTTTTGTGTTAGCGGGTCAAATTTGACCCATGATTTAACTTGGCACAAGTTTTTTACCTCATATTGTAACTAAGTTATTATTCATTCATAACCATACAATTTTTTAAATGAAACTGACTAGCGGAGAGTCTTTTTAACAATCTGGAATTGCCGTTTTGCTGTCTTATTACATTACAGTTTTTTTTATTTTATAAATATGAACACAGCAATAATTTGAGATGTCAACAACTCAACAACAACTTTATACATTTCTCTTACCATTTGGGAAGGGGCACATATCCCACCTGGTTAGGAAACTATAACTGTTTTTTGACTAACATTGAAGTTTATCCGTTCAGCCAACAACTATATATTTGGTGGGACTAAGTTCAACGTCTTCTTGAACTACTTCGTATTGTTGTGTAATTGCATTGCTCGGTAATTTCAGTACCGAACTAATGTAAAACATGGTAAGCTTCTTGTACAGGGTTTCCTACACTTCCCAACAAGGTATAATGTGTCATATTCAGGTGACGGACAGTTTAGGAATATCGCTGCGTTCGCATAGCAGAATGAATATACAGACGTGTGTAATTACAGGATTTGAACTAGCTATATAAACCTGTAATTGTACAGGCTTACTGGGGCTCTGGTTAATCTAACTTTGAAATAAAGTTACATTTTTAAATATGATGCAGGTTGGTTAGAAAGCATTTGGGTGAGTAATCCTTTTTGGACACTTTGGGCATGCTTTATAAAAACATACTCTCATATGTGAATAAAACACACTTAAGGTTAATTGTCTTTGCATTTTGTATTAAAAAATCTGTTTTAATAGAAACAATAGAATGATCACAAATTTTCGGATCATTCAAGTGTCTGGACGAAAAGATATGCAGATATTTTTTTGGAGAGATTGGGGACACTGGGCGCAGTTTGGGGAAAACATGTGGAATCTGAATGGCTATCGATATCTTTACAAAATTTAACGGCATTTTGTAGTTATTTTGTATTTTAGTGTATCTTTTGTGTACACAGTATGTACATGCTCTGACATAAATTTGTTCTGTCTCAAATTTCTGAATGGTACAATTTCTTCTGTTTTTTTTCCCCAGGTCTTCTATGTGTGCTCAGTAAATAGTTTTTGAGATGATGACACTTGTGCAGGACTAGTACAAAATAGGTGGAAATTGTTTGAAGACACAATGGATTGTGAAAATGTCTCTCTCTCATTGCACAACAGACTAGAGTCAACATTTCAATGGCTGAACAGTGTAAATAATATGTGTCAAACTCAAGGCTGCGGGCCACATATGGCCCTCCTTGTTATTTCTCACAGCCCTCTTAAATATCCGAACACATATGATTTGGCCCCATTGGCGCCACAGTGGGAATCTGACATCAAGTAATAGCAGCTAAGTCTATACTACTGTCTGGCTTGCGAATATGGACAAAGAATGGCAAAGAAAACGAAAGGGAGAGTGTTTCAGGAGAGGTGGGAGACAGAGTACTTGTTCGTGGAGCATTGAGAGAGGCCTATGTGCCTTATTTGTGATCATCGTGAGACCAAACGGAAAGCCAAATATTGTGAACCAAGTCATGAGGAGAAGCTAAAAATAGCTGCCAAACTAAAAAAGCCCTTACAACAGAATATGTTCACTATGGCTCAAAGACAGAGAGATGCTGCTGTAAAGTTTTATTGCATGCCACAAAATAGTGAAATCATCCAGGTCTTTTTTTTGCTTTTTTAAAAACAAAGGTTATTTGTCTGGAAAAGAAACATCAATTTGCAAGTTTTTGTCAGTCTGTCTAGAAATGCTGTGGTAGAGAGTGCCAATGAGCTATCGGAAACGGCAAGCAGATTCGTTGCATTCCCCCTTGCTGCAGACGAGAGCACAGACATTAATGACACAGCCCACGATTTATGTCCAGGGAGTAAACCCAGACCTATCAATCAATGAACAGCTGTTGGACATTGCACCCATATACAACACAACCACAGTGAAGGACATTTTACAGTTTCTTGGGACAATAAACTGTTGCTGTCATCAAAGATCTTGGTGTTACTTTTGATCCAGATCTTGCATTTGATACACATGTTAAAAACATCTCTCGGGTTGCTTTTTATCACTTGAGGAATATTTCAAAAATTCAGAAGATACTGTCCCTAAATGATGCAGAAAAGCTAGTCCATGCTTTTGTTGCCTCAAGATTAGATTACTGCAATGCTCTTTTGTCTGAATGTGCAAGTTCCTCTCTGAAAGGGCTCCAGCTAATTCAAAATGCAGCGGCTCGTATTCGTATTCAAGGAGATTTGAGCAAATCAGCCCAGTGTTAGCTTCACTTCACTGGTTGCCTGTTAAATTCTGAATAGATTACAAGATACTACTTCTGACTTTTATAGCCTACCATATACTCCCTCACAAATACTCCGTTCGCAGGGTGCAGGCCTCCTTGTTATTCCTAGAATAACTAAAAGTTCCATAGGTGGCAGAGCCTTTTCTTATCATGCCCCTTTCCTGTGGAACAAATTGCCTGCTCATGTTTGGTGTTCAGACGCTTTAAAGCTACGCTAAAAATGTATCTCTTTAGTCTGTCCTATATTTGAGGGGCAGAAGTGGGTGGCTGGCATAAGCTATAGAGTCTCTGGTGGACTTGGCGGTTGGTCAGTGCTGTCAGTGGATCATTGTTGGTAGTGCTGTGTTAAGCAGAACCAGTCATGGTCTGGTGGCTCAAGCCTGCCCTCATGGCTGTGTTGGCCACTGTCTCTGTTTCCCTAAGCTATGCTACCATAGCCTTATACTGCCAGGGTTCTCCTTATCGCACGCAGGTACCTCTCTCTCTCCTGCTGTGATTGACCAATTACAAACTGAACCCCCTAACAATGTTAATTTCCTCTTCTCCCTGCCCGGAGCTCTAGCCCAACTTTTCCTGAGCACCCCCTCCTGGCCCAGAGCTCCAGCTCAAGACCAGCTGTGCACATCCCTCCTGCCAAGCTGATTCCACTGTAGCACCAAGCCGGTCCCCTTGCCTGACAGTGCCACCCATTGGTGTTCCTGCCATCCCTCTACCTCATCTACTTAAACTTTTTAATTGGACATTTATGTACTTTTATTAATCTGTTTTTCATTTTAAAACCATTCTTTCAACAAACCAGTGTCAACCAGTGGCAGATGGGTTCCCCTACTGAGTGAGGTTATGCTCAAGGTTTCTTCCTGTTAGCCAGGGAGTTTTTCCTTGCTACTGTTGCCCTTGGTGTACTCTTGGGGACCGTTTTCTCTGTAAAGCTGCTTTGTGACAAATTCCCTTTGCTAAAAGCACTATATCAATAAAAATTGATTGATTGATTGATTGAACAAGGTGATAGGAATTTCAAATAAATGAGTACTTTACGGGGGTGGCCTGTAGCATAGTGGTGAAGGTACATGACTGGGACCCACAAAGTTGGTTGATCCCCGGTGTAGCCACAATAAGATCCACATAGCTGTTAACCCTGCGTTGCTCCAGGGGGATTGTCTCCTGCTTAGTCTAATCAACTGTACGTCGCTCTGGATAAGAGCGTCTGCCAAATGGCATTAATGTAATGTAATGTAATTAGTATGTCAGGAGGTAGCCTGTCAGCTGGGCCAGATTCTCTGGGGAAGTTGGCTAATTGTAATCCAGGTGCACAGGTGGATGGGGTTGTGAGCGCTCGCCAGCTGCAGGAATTGGAGGCATGGTGCAGCTGTTCCTTGTTTGCCCTTACAAGCTGGGGAGGCTAGAAAAAGGCAGGTAAAGGGCAGATCAAGAGAGACGCCGGGGGTTGAATGTTGTGTTCCACGAATGGAATTTTAGCTTTTGGTTATTTTTCGGTTTGTTGTGTCTGGGTTTTTTTCTTTCTTGGTTTTCTCTTTTTTTTGTTTAGGCTGTCTCCTGTATTGGCAGGGGTTAGCTGGCTGGCAGCCCCAGTCAAGTAAGGACGCTACCTGGGAGATACCGCTCGTAAGCGGACAGGGATTTGGATTTTGTCAGGTGTGTGATTAAACAATTATACAAAAAAGGTGCTAATGATCATCAATTTAATATGTAGCTTGAAACACAATCATTAACTGAAACAGAAACAGCTGTGTAGGAGGGTTAAAACTGGGTGAGGAACAGCCAAACTCCAAGGTGAGGTTGCTGAAGACAGTTTCAGCAACATGTCTTCAGCAGGTTGGTTTAATAATCAAGGCAGACAGGGGTTTCCATATGTGCTGTCCAAGCTCTGTTGAAGAAGCACAAAGAAACGGGCAACGTTGAAGACCATAGACGCAGTGGTCAACCAAGGAAATTTAGTGCAGCAGATGAAAGACACATCATGCTTACTTCCCTTCGCAATCAGAAGATTGTTCCATCAGGTCAGAATTGGCAGAAACCAGTGGGACCCAGGTACACCCATCTACTGTGCTGAGAAGTCTGGTCAGAAGTGGTTTTCATGGAAGAATTGCAGCCAAAAACCATACCTCCGACGTGGAAACAAGGCCAGGTGACTCAACTACTGGAGTGCAGAAAAATGGCAGCAGGTTCTCTGGACTGATGAGTCAAAATATTGAAATATTTGGCTGTAGCAGATGGCAGTTTGTTCACCGAAGGGCTGGAGAGCGGTACAAGAATGAATGTCTGCAGGCAATAGTGAAGCATGCTGGAGGTTCCTTGCAAGCTTGTGGCTGCATTTCTGCAAATGGAGTTCGGGATTTGGTCAGAATTAATGGTCTCCTCAATGCTGAGAAGTAAAGGCAAATGCTTATCCATCTTGCAATACCATCAGGGAGGCATCTGATTGGGCCCAAATTTATTCTGCAGCAGTGTCGAGGACCTGGCCCTAGGCCCCCCTGATGAGAGATTGACGGGGGATGGGTTAGGAAGGAATGCATGTTAACCCCTCGCACACGCCATCGAGGTGGTAGTAAGCACGCCCGTAAGAGGAAAAATATGTAGTTCAGAGATAATGAGCAGCCCTACTTGTCAGAAGAGGAGTCTGAAGTCGGGGGACTTCATTTAGATTTAGAGTACTAAGGAGCAAGGTTAAAGTTCTGACTGAGGCCATGCATAGAATGAGTTCCAGCATAACCTTGGAGGAGATTCAACATGCTGAGCGAGCAGTCAGGGAATACCCCAACCCTACAGGGGAGGGGCACAATGCCTTGCTAAAGCAAAAAGATAAGGAAAACGGAAGGGATGTCAATACCGAAAGAATATTAAGAGGCTTTAAGGGCCTTCCTGATTATAATCTGATAATTTATTGGATAGATTCAAAGGACTGACTGTAGAAGAGTTGGGGGATGATTTACACTCAGCTATTGGCTGGATGTCCTTTGTAGATCCCTTAAGGCGCCGCGGAGAGGGGCACCTGAAGAGTGTGTTGAGATGGTGGAGGGCACTAACTTCTGGCTTGTATGAAGTCAAAGTTTGGAGAGAGTCCAAGGAGAGATTATGACAGGGAGACAAATACCAGTGATGAATAGGTTCATTGAAAAATTACATAAGAGCTAGTGTTTCCACTCGTATATTGAGATGGTGGAAACTCCCAACCGGAGGGGCACATGAGATAAAGTATTGGGAAAATTTATTTTGAGGTATGAGAAAATGACAGTGGGACAAACAGAAGTGATGAATATGGTCATTAAAAAGTTGCATAAGAGATAAATGTCTTCCCACTCGATATATTGGGGACATTTCTTATCAAAAAAAGGTACACTCTTATACGGAAAAAGGATAAAACATCATCATTTAAACATCATGGTGGAAAGGTAAATTAGAAAGAGCTAAAGGGGTATATGTAACTTGCATGTGATCAGCAAACTGAAAGATGATATATATCCTGTAATCTGTATAACTATTCTTTTGATTGATTATAATAAAGTATATCTTACTATAATCATATGTGATAAAGATTATTTTAGAGGAATACATTGAATACAGGACATCGTATACCAGATTTGCATCACACCCTTCACTTCGAGACTGGGCTGGAAGTTCAGTAGAACTTACCAGGGCTCCAGAACGTTCGGAGTACTTGAGTTCGTCCCCGAGACACCTCATGGTGAGGTACTGCTCGTGGGAACGTGAGGTCTGAGCTCGGCAAGGGGTCCGTGGCTCACGACAGCAGGACAACAACCCCAAACATACAGCCAATGTCATTAAGAACTATCTTCAGCGTAAAGAACAATTCTATGTCTATGTCTGTCTATTCTGCTTTTGGATTTTTCTGGTTTTAATACCTGCCTGGTTTTTGGACTCTGTTTTTGATTTTTGTTCTAGTACTTCCTGGTTTTTGAACTCTGCCTGTTTTCTGTCTTCGCTCTGCCTGCCTTTCATGTACCTGTCCGCTTGGATTTTGACCCATTGCCTGTTTTTGGACTATGTTTTGGATCTGCCCCTCTGTCATTAAAGCCTGCCTGATTACGTTATCCCTGAGTCTGCGTTTGGTTCCTCTGTCCTGATTCCTGACAATGACCTAATGGTGAATTAGGAATTAGTCACCTGACAATATACAAAATTGACAGTACAACAATGACTTTTCAAAAACATACCGATGCCTAAATGAATTCACAGTAGCATAGTAATTGTCACACCAGTGTTTATAATTCTATTCATGTCTATTCGTCCCCGAGACACCTCATGGTGAGGTACTGCTCGTGGGAACGTGAGGTCTGAGCTCGGCAAGGGGTCCGTGGCTCACGACAATTTTGGCGCCCAACGTGGGGCACGAGTAGTTGAGAACTGCTCACGGCCTAGTGAGGCACTGCCCGAGTAGATTCCTACTCGTGGAGCTCGAGTCGATTACTGGCACTGACGAGAAAGGTGCTAGGCACCTAAGTAGTGAAACCGTAATACTCGAACTTGAAAGGAATCGAGATAATTTAGAATAAGTTACAATATTAGAAGACTGTATAGGACAGTAAATTCTAATAAAGTAATAGTATAAATATAAATTCATAACTAGGTGGGAAAATGGCTGTCAGTGATATGCCAGACCCACATATAGAAGTATATTTCCTAATAAAGAATAGCCCATAGTAGGGACTAAACAAGTCGTCCCTCTGACAGAGGGAGAGGCATTGGTTCGGAAAATACATGAAGAGAATGGACATTTCTCTTTTAATGTAATTAAGAACTTGAATAGGTTACATATACCCAAGCTGAAAGAGGTAGTGAAGGGAGTAGTTAAGAACTGCTCACAATGCCAGATGATTAATACACCACACAGCCTGTGGAGTGCTGGATTAACTATAAGGTCGGGAGTACCCTGGGGAAGTATTTACATGGATTCGGCCGGTCCTGTGATGCGATCCACAGGGGGGCACCGATACTTACTGATAATAGTTGATTTGTGCACTGGGTACACCCTTATCCATCCTCTGCGGCAAGGTATGGGGAGACAGATTCCAGCCAGGCTAGAAAGCATGGTAATAGCAATAGGAAAACCCAAAGAAATCCAGACGATGGAGCTCATTTCAAGAATACCTTTATCAATAAATGGTGTATCAAAAACAATATAGAAAGAATATTCTCCACACCCTATCATCCTCAAGCAAATGGGATAGTAGAGAAAGTGTTAGATAAAAATATGGTAAAATTGAAAAAGGGAGGAATAACCACAGTGGCACAATGTAGGAAGATATTAAAGGGCCAGGCTGTTGCATCCTGTGTTCATGTAATGAGTTAAGGCCAGGATATCAGGGACCTGGTGGGGAAAGAGTACCCCCAAAAATAGAGGGGTTACCAGGGGACGCCCTATAGGAAATGACAACCCCGACAGGGCATTCTCCAGTAGTGATGATGCACAGATTAGTGGTCTGTGGACAATGCAGAATTAGCATTGCGACAAATACCACTTTCCTCATGGCCAGAGAGATAGAGGGGCCTGAGAAGGGGGGACAGCCTAGGAAAAAATGTTACTGCCTTGAAACAGCAGAAGGGGAACTTGTGACATGTAATGAGTGCAGAGAACTCACTTTTGAGGGATCAGCTGTAGCAGCAGGCCTCACTCATGCATTAATCCCCTATGATAAAAACGAGACCTCCAAAGGTCAGGAAAAGTCAACATACGCCCAGCCCATTATGGGTAGACAATGAGACGACCAACTAAGAAATGTTATTGAACAGACATACAACTACGGGCCCACCTGGCTGCTGATGAAGAAACAGAAGGGGGGAAACAGATACCAGACCTATGAGGTTTAGGCGAAAAGCCATAAATAGAGAAGGAAGAGTAGTATGGAGATTAACAGATTATAAAGAGGAAGTTAAAAATTGTCTGTACCCACCAGAAGATGCTGAAGTACTAGACGTACCTTTTGGGGATTATACAACCAGAGCATGGTACAGCAGTGATACAGATCTACTAATGACAAAGTTCAAAACTAGAGCACAAAAAGTAGGGCAAGTGGCATACTTCAGGTTACACGCTTTCCCTGTAGAAGGGATATTAAAAGGGGTGAGAAGACAATTAACTGTGTGCACAGAAGGCCTAATTGATGATAAAGGGCAAGTGAGAGAAACAATTGTGGTCTCGGCGGGGAGCCTCAGGGCGGATAAACCCTCGCCACAACTATTCTGATGATAAAGATGAGGCCATAGGGCCTCTCTACACACTAACCATAACAGTCACCACCAGAGTTGTGGTTGGCGAAGGTGTATACTCTGTTTCAGCTAGGCACTCAGTGGAACCCCTGTCTACAGACGAAGAGGGAGGAGAAGCAGACGCTACGGGAAAGGCAGCTGAACCTGTAGTTCCAGACACCGAGCCAGAGTACAAGGACGTCAGCGATTTTGCTACTCCAATACCACTGAGAGATAACCCGAACAATGGAGGACCTAGTGACGCTTCTCAGCAACGGCGCACAAGGAGGCCGAGAATGTTGTGTTTCAGCGGGTGTTTCCGATCAGGAACTGCTGACAGAGTACATGAAAATCCGAAACCAAAAGAAAAATCAACAAATCCTACGCAGTGAGTCTTTGAAGAAGGAACAAGATCGGGAAAGGAAAGGGTTAGCAATACTAGGGTTAATATTTTTTGTAGTAGTAATAGGATTAGGAAGTTATGTAATGAAATATAGAGTCCCTTACCAATACACATGCATTACTGAGGAAATAAATGTGATCTGGTGTGAATACAACATGACATCACCAGGAAGAGAAAACAGTACTGAAAATTGCGGTCAGAAAATGAAAAACGAAACATGCTGTCACTATTTAACTCGCGGAGGTCGGAAATCCAGTATGATAGAATGTGATGTCAGCTGTATCACCACAGACGGGAAACAGAAATGTTCAAGAGGCAAGCAAACTCGATATTGTCCAAGCTCATTGGGGCGTAAAGTAAAGCGGGAGGTCCCGACAAAAAATACTCAAAGGGCGAGGAGATGTGAGCTTAAATACCCCTTGATTATAAGGAAAGGGTTACCGAGTCAAACTGGACTTTGATGGTCGCAATTAGAACAACGAGGAATAATATGGGGACCCACAACACCACTACTCACTAGTCTATATATAGGGGACCCGCAACAATATCCCAAAATAGATAAGTCAATAATGATGCAAAAGGAACTAGGGTGGACAAATACATGTGTATATCACAATAGAACTTTACTGTGTACATTAGCCTATTGGAGTCAAGGTAAATTTCGAAAGGGCATTTGGGCAGCCGATACAATCCAAGCAATGCCATCGTTATTGATTAAGACAGTAATACCTTCTCGAGAATTAGTAGAGGAGATACTTCCGAAAGAAAAGGAGATGATAGAAGAAATGAGGCAGTATGCAATATCGGTAAATACGGAAGATGAAAAAGATATAAGGGAAAAATCAATCTCTAAATCAACGTTAAAAAGGGTGTAATGACAATGGCATGCACATGGGAAGGCGATGAATACGTAACCTTCAGATATAGGCCCGTAGAAGAACAACTTAGAAATTTGATACATTGGTACTGGAATAAAGTTATGAAAGGAAAAAATCCTAAAACAAATTACAGGGCACAATGGATTCATTATACGTTAATGAGTGGTTGGTGGGAGGCCTATGCTGGAGATATAGGGAATAATGCACAAAACCAGGACTATTTCAAAAATTATATCCCTGACTACTTTATTCCATCGCTCAGGACTACTTACACAAGGAAGCAAGAACATGGAGTTAAGCCTCAACTAATTTATTTAAATGATAAATATTAATCATAGGAATACTATATGTCATTTTTGTATGCTTAAGGCGCAGGCGTCATAGACAACAGTATGCATACCACAAGCTCGAGTCTCAAAAACAAGAGCATGAGCAGCATCGTACTTTCGCTGAAATCTTGACCAGATGACCCCGGCAAGAAATCACTGACTGTTAAGGGAGGCCTAAGATAGGCATAAGGAAAAGATAGAGGGGTGAAGGATACTGACCTCAAAAATCAAAATGGCTACCAAAAACCCAAACAGATAAGGTATAAAGCCTGGAACAGTCAAAGACACAAGTCACACCAGAAAAACAGCTGAAGCAAGCATTCAAGAATAATGGCAACTTGGAACAGTTCCTATGAAACCATGAGCCAAACCGGGAATGTATCAGGGGAAGGAAATCTGGGAGTGCGGGAGAACGGTGAAGCAGTACCATTAGCTCTATCCATGGTGAGTTCCCTCCTCCGAGCTCTTGATTTGAATCTTGGTAACATAGTAACAGTAATTAAACTCATTAGGAGTAAAAATTGTTAATTGAGTTCTAAAACCAAAACATGGTTTTATTTGGTTACTAGGAATGCGGAAGGGCAAGATTTCAGACAAAGATGACAAATATAATTTGAATGCTGAATATGAGATTTGATTTTTTGTCAATAACAGGCACCTTATGAATACAAATATGGAACTACAAATTTACTAAGTGGC